>NC_046184.1:21006343-21638176 GCF_011004875.1 Balearica regulorum gibbericeps
CCATATTAGGTGAGGGCAGAGCACGCCCCCGGTTGCCAAAAGGCTCCGAACCGGCTGCCAAATATAAATGGCGGATGGATCTGAAGCCCATATGGAGTTTGTGTCTGCCCGCTCTCACGATGGCGGCGAAGACGACGACGACGGCGCGCGAGGCCGACGTGCAACGCTTCCCCCGACACCTTTCCACCACGCCCCTCCCCTCAGCTCTCTGCGCACGCGGGGGGCTCCTATTGGTCCGGAGCGTGGCGGGCGCTGATTGGACCACGTTCCTCCGCTCCCCTGCCTCCACCAACAAGCGCCTGCGGCTGGAGCGTGCGTGGGGCTGACGCGGAAATCTGAATGGAGCTCGCGGGCCGGTTGCTACGGGGGCCGGGGCGGGGCGAACGCGCTGCGCGCGGCCGGCGCTGCCGTCGCTGAGGCGGGCTCGGTGCCGCGGCTGGGGCGGCCCCGCTCCGTCTCCCCGGGGCTCCCCGCGCCCTCGCCATGGGGCACAGCCCCGCGTCTCGCCCGGGCCGGCCGCCGCTGGCCGTGGCGCTCTGCGCTGCCCTCTTGATGCTGCTGCCCGCGCTGGGCGCTGGCGAGCGGCGGCGCCTGGCGTGCTCCACCTGCCGGGGCATCGTGGACAGGTTCAACCAGGTGGGCGGCGGGGCTGAGGGGCCGCGGGAGGGGCGGGCGGGGGGGGTCCCACCGGGCAGTCCGAGGCGCTGTGGCAGCGGCGCAGGCCGCTCCGTGTCTGCCGCTCTGAGGGGCATTCCCCGGTCTCCGGGCCGGTCAGCAGCTGTGGGTGCGGAGGGGGGCCGGGCCCCCCCAGAAAGCCCCTCGGCCAAGCTCTGGGAGCGCTTCCGCCGGTGGGCTGTTACTGGCCGCGTCTAACGAAGCCGGTACACGGTAGCAGTTTGCTCCCCGCTTCGGTAACACTTGCAGTCCTTAGGTCGGTAGGCTACATAGCTCCTCGAGCTTTGCTATCGTTTTTGTGCTTTAATGCGAAAAGACTGGCTGTGCTGGCAGTAGCTTGCCCGGTGTCCATGAGGAGTGCTGATGGAAAACATCGTCCCCTGAAGTTGTGTGTCTGTTGCCCCTTGCAGCAGCCCTACGTTGTGGCACAATAAATTCAGCGTAGGCAGCGAGGGACTGCTTCGCTTCTGACAGATACTTAATATTCTTTGTACGTATATTCAGTGTTGTAGGGTTGGTAGATCATGCACTGCAGAGATTTTTGCAAGGTATGATTTGATAGGCGTTGGCTCTGACTCGGGGAAGTTGCGCTGATCACGATGAATTATCTTGAATGGTTGTGTGTTTAAGTTACAATGTGGTGAAGATTGAGCTAAGTACTATCAAAACTGAACAAAGTAAAAGTCCTGTTCAACTGGTAAGTGAAGTTCCTGAAAACTTAAACGAGAAAGTAATAAAGTTTATACATGTATGTTTTTGACATAAATGAAGACTGTAACAGGCCTTCTTTATGCATCATGAAAATTGAGTCATGTTATGGTATAACCATTTCTCGCTTTTCATGTTGTCACTAGCTGTTTCTTTCACCTAGCAATTTGATCAGCAGCTTCAGAGCTTTACTGAAGTTTCTGCATGACACTCTTCATAATTTTCATGTAAGCATTTACTATTGCCCTTAATTTGTTAGAAACAAACTCCACATAACTTATTCCTTTGGTACTTTTCATTCATAGGGATTAGCAGATACAGCTAAAAAGAACTTTGGTGGTGGAAACACTGCTTGGGAAGAGAAGACGCTGTCAAAGTATGAGTCCAGGTAAGCTGTTTCATTTCTCATTTGGCTATGTTTCATCTCCATTTCACCGTACTGGTGTTCGTCTGGAACTTAAATATTGACTGTTGCAGCTAAAGTTTCATATGTCCAAGCCTTACATTCTTATTGATACACATAACATTGCATTGTAAAGTAAAGACTGAAACCCCTTATTAATGTCTTTATTTGTTTTGTTTCTGAAAACAATAAAAGTTAATACCATCATTGGTCATAGTAATTTTTTTCTATTTACACATTAAAGTGTTAAAGCAATGATCTTAAATAATGGTCAGTAGTTAATTGATAGCCATAAAAAGTGTGGAGTACTGTGATACTTGTTTTAGAATTAAAGCTGTATCTTTTCCCTAGAGTGATCACTATTTCAGTGTCAAACAGAAAACTAGAGGAGGTGCACATTACTGTACTCTTCTGTATATGTTGGATTACTGAGCAAGGTGATCTGGTATCATTCTTCCGAATTTCCAATTCACTTTATCTTAGTTGGAGCATAGAGATGTAAGGATGGGATTTCTGAACCTCGGTTACTGTGAGCTTCCTACGCTTCTATCAAATTAACAATATGTGAAATTTATTGTTGAACTTAAGAGAAAAATACTGCACTCCAAATTTGCTGGGAAGCTGAAAATCTATCAAATCTAAAATCTGCAGACATAAATGCAAGCAAGCCAAAGTGGCTCTTGTGGTCATCCTGATTTTTTTTTTTTTTTGGTTGAAGTAAAGTTCATTAGTTCTTTATTCTGATATTTGCATTGTTTTGGAACTAATTCAGAACACATCATAAACTCTTAAAAGTATTCAAGGCTGAAGTCTAGCTTCTCTGTCATGTCTTGAGTGGTGTCAAATGTTTAATTTAAACTTATGATTTTCCTTCTTTGCTTGTAGCGAAATTCGTCTTGTAGAGATCATAGAGAATCTGTGTGACAGTAGTAACTTTGAATGTAACAACATGGTAGAAGAGCATGAAGAGCTTATAGAGAAATGGTGGTTCAAACTGTAAGTATCAAATTTCTTTTTGTGGAGATCTGTGTGTGGATAACTATCCAAGAGGATGAACTACTAATGTTAAATCTGGTGCCTGAACAATAGCAGTACAGGTAATTCTTCACTGTCCTTCAAAAATTGCCATTGGGTACAGCTGGGTTCAGACTGACTTTTAATAGCATGTGCTGCTGTACCATGTTCTTTTTTTATTTTCAGTTCTGGAAGTGTTGCACCAAAACTTCCAGTCTGGCTTCTCATATGCTGTCTACTCGGTTACCAGCAGAGTGTTCAGGCAAACAAACATTGGAAAACTTTGAGGTTTATTACCTTTTTTGTTTTCGTTGGTCATAAAACTGCAAGGGACTCTGGTTCTTGTGGGTTTTCTGTTTGTTTGGTTTTTTTCCTGAAACATTATTTTGTTCTCCTGGCAATCAAAAAAATAGTTGATACTAGTAAATCTAGAAGTTGGATCTCTTGAGGATGGTAGTGTAGCAGCTGACTCTTCTACCAGCCTTCTAAGCTAGCCTGTGATTTCTGTTGTAACTAAGCTTTTTATATGCCATTATAAATTGTAATTAGCGCAAGCATGGCATTGTAGCATTTAAATATCTTAAGATCTTTTTTAATTCCAAATCATGTTTCTTATAAGTATTTTGTTACTGCTATAGACTATCAGCACTTCCGATCATCTAGCATTCAATAGGGTGAAATATCACTATAATGTTTCATAACTAGATAAGGATTTTTGATAACCCACTTTGGTTAATGACTTCTTTATTGCTTTATCCTTTTGCCTAACTATATGGGACTGTGTATATATTAACATGCCAATTGAAGGGAATAGAATAGCATAGAATAGACTATTGTAGTTGGAAGGGGACCTGCAATGATCATCTAGTCCAACTGCCTGACCAAGTTAAAGCCTGTTCTTAAGGGCATTGTCCAAATGCCTCTTAAACACTGACAGACTTGGGGCATCGACCACCTCTCTAGGAAGCCTGTTCCAGTGTTTGACCACCTTCTCGGTAAAGAAATGCTCCCTAATGTCCAGTCTGAACCTCCCCTGGCCCAGCTTTGAACCATTCCCATGTTTCTTGTGAGTGGAAACCAGGGAAAGTAGATCTGTGCCTCCCTCCCCACTATCCCTCCTCAAGAAGCTGTAGAGAGCAGTGAGGTTGCCCCTTAGCCTCCTTTTCTCCAGACTTAACAACCCCAAAGTCCTTAGCTGCTCCTCAATAGGACATGCTTTTCAGAAAAGTGAGCTATGCAACCCAGAGTCTCAAGTTTGTCTTAAATTTGCAGAACTGAAAGAAATGGGTCTTAAACTAGAGAATTTGACAAAATAGACTTCCTAAAATAAAGAAAATCATTCATAACATACATTGGTGGTTTTAAGTTTCTGTATTTAATAGACCTTTTGAGTGCAATTGATTAACTTTGCCTTCTGTCCTTTAACCTGTGATACCCAACCATCATTCAGTTTCTGTGATAGTTTCCTAAGAGAGTTTCTTTGTCCATGAATACCTTAGATCTTTTTTCACAAGTTGTTGCATTACATGTGGTACTCAATAAATTTACTTTTCAGGGCCTGAGCCTTGGGAGTCAGTATGGTCAGACGTAACAGTTTAGAAGAGAAGCTGTATATGCCTCAGGAGTTGCTGAAGACTTCTGTCAGGCTACAGAATGTCTAAGCCTTTCCTTTGCTAAAGTTTTTGAGATTTCGGCATCAGCCTGATACTGAGATCTGTGAACTGTCATTCAGAACTGTAGTAGTCCTCATGCTTGCAAAATAATTTCTAGCGTTTTCATTGTTAATTGAGGGTATATGCTAGTGCTAGAGTAGCCAACTTAGTATTTTTTACAAAGAATCCTTATAAAATAATTCTTGAGTCTAATGCTAAAAAAAAAGGAGAAATTTTAACAAGCACCCTATCATCAGGTTGACAATAGGAGCAAATTTTAATGTGTGTCCTGGGTTATCTTGTGCATAGTTGAGATAAAGACACAGCAGTTGTATTTAAGAGGAAGATATAAATAAGACTGTCTAAACTGTATGTAAGCCTTCCCTAAAAATATGGCATTAAAAAAAAATAAGGGGAGGGTGTGAATGTATCAAAATGAATTGATTTTTATTGGTTGATAAATGAATGTCTTTCATATACAGAAAGAAGAAGTATCCTGATTTGTTTAAGTGGTTTTGCATAGAAACAGTAGAAGTTTGCTGCCCTTCTGGAACTTATGGACCAGACTGCCTTGGTAATTTTTCTTTTGAAAAATACGGTAGCAGATACATTCTTTTTACCTGTTTGTTTCAGTCTTTCATAACAGGGACAAATACATGAAGTACGATATTTTGCATGAGACACCAGCTGCTGTGTAGTCTGTGCCTGCCTGCTGCCTGATAGTTAGGTAGCTGTCTTGTGAGCATCCTGCTTGAAGAGAAGTCTTCATAGAATGGTTTGGGTTGGAAGGGACCTTTAAAGATAATCTAGTTCCAACCTTCCTGCTACGGGCAGGGACACCCTCTGCTAGACCAGGTTGCCCAAAGCCCCATCCAACCTGGCCTTGAACATTTCCAGGGATGGGGCATCCACAACTGCTCTGGGCAACCTGTTTCAGTGTGTCACCACCCTCACAGAGAAAATTTTTTTTCCTAATATCTAATCTAAATCTACCCTATTTCAATTTAAAGCCATTATCCCTTGTCCTGTCACTCCATGCCCTTGTAAACAGTCCCTCTCCAGCTTTCCTGTAGGCCCCTTTAGGTACTGGAAGGCAGCTCTAAGGTCTCCCTGGAACCTTCTCTTCTCCAGGCTGAGCAACCCCAGCTCTCTCAGCCTGTCTTCATAGGCATGAGGTAATGTACAAAGCTATCAAGGGTACTTGCATGTGCAGAATCCATCTGGTCTGATGCTCACATCCACACCTGACCCATGCTTGTAGGCTGGCTGTGACATCAAGTCTGTTTTTCAGGTGGCCTTTTAGAAGCCATGTAGACAACAGTTCTTGACCAGTTTCAAGAGTAAAATGGCCAAAACACTGTTTGGGATTAGATGAAGTTCACAGCTGAGGACTAGTTAAAAAGGCAGTGGGAGACTTTGGATAAAAGTAGGTGGGAGACAATTAGATGAAAGTAAGGTCTTTGATACAGAAGTGATGAAGGAGATATTTTGGCCCCTGAAGTTTGTATAATTTATAAATCTGTAAAACCCTGCACCTTCTTAGAAATAAGCTTTCGTTTCTTACATTGTTAAAAATCAAGTGCCAATTCCCAGTATTGATCTAAGTGATTGCTAGTAGGTTTTTTTTAACTACCATATGAATGTACTCAGAAGTGCGGAATAAATAAAGATACCAACTGTAGCCAGGAAGCTAGGAAAACTGAGAAAATTCTAAGCCATGGTCTTTACCCAAAATTTAAATTTACAATTTTTCTGGAGATTCTTTTGAGTTTCTCTTACACTTGAATATATTACTGAGTGTTCCTTGTTGCAAGTCTTTTGCTTGCTCTCAAGGGAAAAAAAAACCAAACTTGGAAGTTATATCCTGGTTTAGTGTGACTTTTTTTTACGTTTTACTGTCTGAGAAGATGGAGAGACTTCAGGTGCTTGTTGCTGTGAATAGGAAGTTATTTCCCTTAACCTCTGATTTAAAAGTATTTTTCATCTTCTTTTAGCTTGTCGTGGTGGATCGGAAAGACCTTGCCATGGAAATGGCCACTGTGATGGTGATGGTACCCGAAGTGGAGATGGCTCGTGTAGCTGCAACAAGGAGTATACAGGAGATTTTTGTTTGGACTGTTCTAATGGTTACTTCAGTACCTTGAGAAATGAGACGCATTCTATTTGTACAGGTAACAAAGTCTTTAACACATGCTTAGATCTCTGTCTTCCTTCAATTTTTGTAAACAAAACTAGAAACAATTTAAACTGACACTGGTTTACGTGGTGCAGGTGACTGTAATTGCCAGGTTTGGCTTCCTGGTTTTTACGTTTCGGTTTTTTGGTTTGACTTTTTTGTTTTGTTGTTGGTTTGGTTTTGGGGTTTTTTGTAGGATAGAGCTGCTTTTTTGTAAATTATATCTCCATAAATTCAAGATTTAATCTTGTGAATGGAAGGGTCAAGCTACTAAATATGGTAGCTTCCAGTGAATCCTAAATAGGGTTTTCTTGGAGAATTTGTGTGCCCAAACTTGTCTTGGAATCTCTCAACAAAGCTCAGATTGTAGTTTTCTCTTACTTTAGCTTGCCACACTGCCTGTAAAACTTGTACTGGTTCAAGTAACAAGGACTGCCAAGACTGTAAAGAAGGCTGGATTAAAAATGAAGCAGCAGCTTGTGTGGGTGAGTAATGCTTTGTAGACTTCAAACAGGTTTTGTAGCAATGTTGGCTAGTGAGATTAGATGACATCACGTCAAGTTTTACTGTATTTTATGGAAGTGTCCTGTCAATTTAGATTTCTATAGTTTGTAGTCTCTCTTTCTAACTTGTTTCATGTTGCAGGAAAGCAGTATTTCCTCCCTACTGATCGCTTGGTGATTACACTGTGAACAGTTTGATAAAAACAACTATATCTTTTTAGTTTAGTGGAATACAGATAGCAGCAAGGGGACTGTTCCTTTTAAGACTTGTTTTTTGAATGCTGAACTTGATTTAAACTGTCTGCTCTTGATTTAAACTGTTTTGTCAACTACTGGAAGATTCCTGTCAGCTTACCTACATATTTTGTAGCAATTGCATAATTGTCTTCACGTTACTGTTTATGTATAAATGCTCAACCGTAATAGAGTTCAAACATTTCCCTAAAAGCCAGGCATACTAACTCTTCCTACTACTGGAGAGAAATACCAAGAGACATCAAGCTTAGTGCTTCCATTAATCTCTTACCTATTTCTAGCTTAGCATTTCTCTTGGTTTATGAGGAGATATGTATGAAACACTTACGGAAAACCCCAAATACTAAAAGTACTTCTGATGCAGGAATCCACTGAGGGGGAGAGTAACACATTCTGTTTAACTTTGACCAAAGTCCCTTAACATAATTTCTAAGATACTGTTTCCAGACACTGTGTGAACACTGCTTCTTTTAAAAGTGCTAATGAGAACGAGGATTTGAATTACAGCTCCTGCAATACCTGCTTAGGCAACTGTTGAATACTCCAAGAGCATTTTTAAGATTCTCCAGTACTGTCTTTTGTATGGTTGGTTTTTTTCAAATAATCATTGCAACTGACCAAGTATAAATTGATTGAGTAACCAGTAGGAATGATGTCTGCAGTAACAGGATGAGATAGACAGCGAGGGGACTGAAATAGCCTTTGTCTGTCCAAATTTTTTAGTTCTGAGTACTGTTGTGCCTTTTCCTTGAAATAACAAGACTGGCATGTTTTAACTTCCCAAGTAGAACTGGTTTTCAGCTTGACTGGTCCTAACCATAACTTAGTTTTCTACACAGAGCAAATTGGAGAAAGCCAAGCTGTAAATGTGTGTGCATTTGTGTAATTGTTTTAATACTTTAAAAAGTTCCATAGCTTGGTAATACAGGAGTAGAGAAATCAACAGTATTGCAGAAGAGTAATCTGTCTGCTTATTTGTTACGCTATTTGCAAAAAAGCATAAATGCATGCAAAATGCTGACTTGAAAATGACAAGGATGGCAGGTATTCTGGAAGTTTTATTTAGTTTGAGCTCCTGAATTTTTGCTATGTCTGTTACTGTCATCACAAAACATCTTCAGAGGATCAGGTTTGATTTGTTAATGTAAATTTAAGCTGAACAAAAGAGTATATGGTACCATGTGACTTTGTCTAACATGTTGCATATCTGATCCTAAACTCATTGTAACAATTACTGTCAATGCAGGCAGCTAAAGTTTATAGCTTCTGTGGGCCAGTTCTTGAATGCTAAGCTTTGAGATCTTGTATTAATCTGGCTATTTAATCATGACTGCTACATTAGGTAACTTGTCACTTTTTATCTTTCAGATTTTGATGAGTGTGCTGCTTCTCCTTGCAAAGATCACCAGTATTGTTTGAACACAGACGGATCTTTCTCATGCAAAGGTTTCTTTTTAATCTGCTGTTGTGCTTATCGTCTAGAATCTTAATGCTAGAAAGGGCGTGATACTAGGTATTTAGTACAATATGGTCTGGTCATGATTGGACATGGGGAGGATGAGGCTTTAGACCTATTGTATGAGGAAAGCAAGAGATTTCTGGTTATTTCTTCTCTGCTCTCATGAGACTCCACATGGAGCACTGTATTCAGCTCTGGGGCCCCCAGAAAGGCATGGACCTGTTGGAGCAAGTCCAGAGGAGGGCCACGAAGCTGATCAGAGGGCTGGAGCACCTCTCCTATGAGGACAGGCTGAGAGAGTTGAGGTGGTTCAGCCTGGAGAAGAGAAGGCTCCGGGGAGATCTAATTGCGGCTTACCAGTACCTGAAGGGGCCTACAGGAAAGCTGGTGAGGGACTGTTTATCAGGGAGTGTAGTGACAGGACAAGGGGTGATGGCTTTAAACTGAAGGAGGGTCAATTTAGCTTAGGTGTTAGAAAGAAATTCTTCACTCTGAGGGTGGTGACGCACTGGAACAGGTTGCCCAGAGAGGTTGTGGATGCCCCATCTCTGGAAGTGTTTAATGCCAGGTTGGGTGGGGCTTTGAGCAATGTGGTCTAGTGGAGGGTGTCCCTGCCCGTGGCAGGGGGGTTGGAACTGGATGATCTTTAAGGTCCCTTCCAGCCCAAACCATTCTATTATTTCTTGTGTGGGTAAGCTGACTGACTTTAAGGGTGGTACTTTAAACCTGGTATGTGAAGTTTTATGCTTAAAATATTTTCTCTTTAGCATGTGATGTCAGCTGTGTAGGTTGTACAGGGGAAGGTTCTGACAAGTGTAAGACCTGTGCACCTGGATACATGAAGGAAGATGAAAAGTGTACAGGTTGGTGGATTTAGCAGTACATGATAGAACACCAGTTACCTCACTCTTGATTAGCTGTGCTGAGGACCTGTTAAGTGTGTTCGCTTTTGTCTGCTTCAGTTTTCAAGCCTATCAAAATGAACCCAGTCGTTCTGGTATTAGCAGCAAAGACTTTATAACTTTCTTTATATTACTGAGCTAGTATGCATGACAAAGCTTAAAGGTGCAACACTCCTACAAAAGGAACAAAGTGTTTTATAACAGGTTCAGGAAATAACTGACAGAGGACTCATGTATTTATCTACTGCTTCATTAGAAATGTGCATCTGTATTCCTTTTGTAACAGAAAGGCAGGAGCACAATGTGGATTCTCTTGTCTTTCTGTTAATCCATTAATGTCCAAGTTCAAATGATACTAATTGATAGTGAATTATAACATGTAAAATGATAGTAAAAGAGTGAAATCAAGAGTTCCTCTGTGGGGAGGAGCAGAAGGTATGCACAACCTTAAGTAGCTGTTAATTATGATGATGTAGTATTTACAGGCTCCCTTCCCTTTAGTTGTACTTTGATGGCATCAATAGAAAATAACTGTGGGAAATCTTCAGTAGGTTAAGACAAGTGCCATTGCTTAATTCATTTCCCCATATAGGGGCCTGCAAAACATGAAAGACCCAGCCCAGTACTATCTGAATAAATTTGAAACACAGTCTAAATTGTGAAGAACTGTAACAGATTATTTTAACAGAAGTTAAATTTGTTGCAGCACCATTCTACTCCTCAGTGTTTTTTATATTTGAATAGAATTTTGTTTACATGACTGAGCACAGGTAAGTTTTATAACAAAATAACTGCAGTGGGCTCTCTTTCCCTATCCTATCTCTAGATATAGATGAATGTAACCTTCCTGAAAAGATATGTATGAAAGAGAATCAAGACTGTGTTAATACTTCAGGCAGCTACAAGTGTGTATGTTCAGAAGGGTTTGAAGATAAGGATGGAATATGTGTTCAAACTGTAAAAACAGGTAAGTGTCTTTTCAATGACAGGGTTTTTTTTTAAAATATGCTATATTGACAACTTGGAGGTGTATTTCTGTCAAGGGGTCTAGTTGCTTGTAAACTCTTCTGTATAATTTCTCATCTTCCTACAGCTGTGGTCTGTGTCAAGTAGTTTGTGCTGTAGGCCACATTCTGGCATGCGTGTTTTCTTGCTTAAAGACAGTGGATTTTTTTAAACGTCCTGTTCTCATGGTTGGTTTTTTTGCTTAACTCACGGTTGTGTTTGTAAGTCACTTAAGTGTCTGGCTTCATTACATCAAGTGAACTAGCAACTTACTGCTGTCATAAAAAGGAGGTTGTCCTCCTCCCCACTTTTTTCCTTTATCATTAATTATAATGACTTAAGGGTTTATCTGATTGTATGCAAGCTGCTTCACTGAAATCTCAGAAAATTAGGCAGAATTCTTTTTGCTGGATGAGTGAGCTGAATTTATTTATTTTGTGATCACAAAAATGCCAGAGCTGGTATGAAGGTGAATATGGAGAAGACATCCATCTTTCAGTAGTAGGGAACTGTTTAGCTTGAATTAAACTATACCTTCTGTCCAGAAATTCAAGTGTAGCTTGCTCTAGGATGTATGACACATTATGGACAGAATTCTGTTCATTAGTGTTTCATTACTCTGTTTAAACTTTTTTACAATTCCAAAGTGAAAGACAGGATTATTTTGCAATAAAGGTTGTAGGAGAATAGATGAGACACTTACTTTCATACTTTCTTCTTTCTACTTAGCTTGTTTGTTTTTTTGTTTTTCTTCCCCTCCCTAAGCCTGCTTTTTCATCTTGTACTAATAAGTTGTAAAACTCTATGTAGTATTGCTACTCAAGGCCATTCAGTTCAGACCTTAAACTGTCAGTACTCACTGTTACTAGTCTTTTAAAATCAGTTAGGTATTTTTCTTGTGCAGATACTCAGGGTATCAGTTGTTGTGTTTGGGTTTTTTTTTTTTAATGTGGCCTGACATTTTATGGCAATAAAAGCAAAATGAAAAGTTGACAAATTGGTTTAGCTTTTTTCTTAGATTAATGCTTTTAGCAGTATAATAAAATTGCTCTGCTTTTTTAAAGGCTGTTTTAACATCTGAACTGAGCAGTTTGCACTATAGAAAATAATTCTGAGTAATACTTGCTTTTTGTTTTCAAATACCAGAATTTCTTCTGACAGGTCATGTGGAAAGGAGAAAGTTCACTAATAGCTGAAAACGAAAGTTTAGAATAGAAATAGCTGTGCTGCTTTTTTCTTCCACTAACAATATCGTACCAGTTTATTTGAAATGTGTTGTTTGCGTCTAGTAAAAAGAAAACTAGATGATCTTTAAGGTCCATTCCAACCCAAACCATTCTATGATTCTATTCTATGAAAATAAATTTATAAGCTTAGACTAGGAGGATGGTGCAAGTAGCTCCTCTATATGGCTTTATTGCTTCTCTGGTCTTGATAAATGTGTTGATTTGGGTTTCTGTTTAACAGATTTCTAATGTCAGAAATTATATGGTATAATTAATAATACATTTATGTTCTAATTACGATACTTAATTTTACAGGAGAGGAAGTAGAGAGTGAAACAACAGAGCCTTCACCTACTGGACATGATGACTTATGATCTGCATTTTCAGAACCAAAAGACATTCCTATCTAAAGTTTTAAATTATTGGACTAAGTCTCTACTAGCTGACATACTGTGGAAATGGTATTAAATAGGCAGGTTGCCATTAAGATTTTTTTAAAATGGTGATAAACTGCTCTTTAAGCTGCATTTCTTTATTCTTAAATGCCACTTTTTATATAATTCTTCAAGAACAACACTCTAGATGGGTTAGTACAAAAATTGAATTAACTTACCATTGTACCCAGCAATTGTAAATGATTTGCAGGTTTCTCATTCTAGTGCCTACTGAAACTATCATCATTTGGAAGGACTTAGTTGTACTTCATAATTCAGGAAAAATTTAGACTGAAGTTTGGTGTCTCTTGACATGAGAAATATTTCTGTAACTGAAATACAGCTTTTAGAAACTGTCAAAGGGAATCTCTTTGGGAGGGAAGCACTGTTCCCTTAAAATAGAATGCCTAATACTGCATTCAATAAAAGTTTATTTTGTTGGAATGTGCCTTAAAATTTTTTAAAATATTAATACCATGCTGTGTTGTCATGTCTGTCTTTCATTTAAGCAGTAAAAAAAAAAAACCCACTAAAAACAACAACAAAAACCTTCCACAAAACCAAAACCCCAGAACCTTGAAAGCACTGTGTTTCAGTTCAGGTCTGAATTCCAGCACTCAGTTGTGCTGCAGTGTATATAGTAAAAAAAAACCAAACAACCACAAACCCCAACCAAAACATTGGAACCCCCCACGCTTTCCTCTAAAGGAAGAATTATGTCAAACAACTTCTGAAAGGTAGGTAGACAAGTCTTTCTTCCACGTACTTGCATTAATTATGTAAACTAGTTCATACAGTGATGAAAAGTAAGTTTGGCTAATGTCTGCACTCAGTGGCTCACAGTTGTTAAATGAGTACTCTTTAGAATTGATGAATATGTGACTTTTACTACAGTCTGCTGCTGCATGTAATAGCTTCCTGTCTCTTTCAGAGCAAGTATACTACTGTCAATTTATCTTCTTGTCTTTTGTGTTGTTTCAGAGGTAAAGCTAAGAAGCATAGCATAGACACAACTTCCTACATGTTTTCTGTAAGCTTAAAGGCAAGTATAAGAGCTACAATTGGTATATTCTGCAGGACCATCACAGCTGTAAATAAGCTAAGGACCATCCAGGTACAATATTTAAAGTTCTGATGGAAGTGAGTAAAGTTTAGAATACATTGTGGTGGTGGATACAGGGAGCATAGAGGGATTACAGAATACAGCTAAAAACAGCATAGCTTTGGCTTGGCTATGAAGAAGTTTTATGAACAGTGCCCTGAGGTAATAGAAAATAAAAAGGGTATGAATAGGATTGGTATGTTGAGCAGTGAAGACGACTTCTGAAGACTTCTTTGTTCAGACTAAGTCACAGTTCTGTTTGTGAACAGTGCATGTAGAATTTGTATGTACAACAAATATTTATGTGAATATTGTACAAAAAAGGTTTCCATTGGATTCTTATGTTAAAAGCTGTCTGAGCTGATCTTGTGTGCTATAGTTTAAATACCCAGTGGTATTAAAGTACCTATAACAGTTTTATTTTCCTTCAGTTGTTATATCTAAATGTTTCTTAATTTGCCAGTTTGAGAATGAAGACTTTAGTGCTTTCTCAGCTGTAATTGCCACATATCTTTCAAGTTGTAGGGTAGGTGTTGTATTTAATAAGTGCTAAATTAAAAGGAGGAAAAAGTAGATAGTTTGGGGAGCACAGGGAATACAACTCAAGGATCTTTAGGGTTTTTTCGTACAGGCATAGCCAGTTATAGTAATATTAGGTCTTAAGGATCTTACGGGAGTGTAGCTTGTCTTTGTTGCTCAGTCACTGACACTTAACTTGTGCGTGTTCCAGGTGATGGTCTGAATGGTCCTTGTCAATAGTAACATGAAATGTCAGTTGTGTTTAGAAACTACCACCAACTCATACTCAATGGAATTATCTCTCAATAGAAACTCTTCTATGAATGTTTCAAGCTTGAAATAATGCTTCCTCATATGAAGAAGAGCTTGCTATTCTACATTCCCTTCAAGTTATTTAGGACTTGGACGGAGGGGAGATACATGACGAGGTTCTTAACTACATTATGGAAGCATTTGTTTTCCATTTCCTTCCTGCCCAAGCTCTGGACAAAAAGCTGTAACTGATTTGGTCCTTGTTAAGCTCAACTCTGGGGTGAAGTAATGAAAAACAAAAACTTCAAGAATTTTTTTTTTTCTCCAATGGTAGAGAGGAGAAACTCTTCCTAGCCTGACCTGCAACAGTAATGAGAGTAGTCTGATATAACCAAACTGATGTTCAGTTCCAGAGAATAGTGTTTCCAGCTTTCTGGTACCACAGTAGAACCATCAGAGTGTTGTTCCCTAGGAAGCATATGGATGTACCTGGGTATTAGGAGTCACTAATATCTTTTTCCTCAACCTTCCCATTCCCTTGCCTGCCCTGATTAGTAGCACCTGTTGCTCTGCATTAAATTATTGTGGGTAAAGTTGATGAGCTCACGTTTCTGGATCCCTGACTTAAGTATTTACTGACTTAAGTATTTAGAGCTTTCTCTGAAGGAATATTGACCAAGTTATGTACTTGATAAATATTTAACGCTATGCTATTGCCTCATGCCCTCTCAATGCTGAGTTTTGCAAGAGTTAGTCCTCTTGTTTGATTCTGCATCCTTGTTTTACTACTTCAGTTCTGTTTTAGAGGTTGGAACTAAAATTTGTTTTGACTGAATTTATTTTTTTTTTCCTTTCTGCCTTGAATAGAGTGGGGATCAGACTTAGTTGTCTTGAGTGTTGCCCCTCATAATCAGAATGAAGGGGGTGGGAGAGCAGGATTTAAACTGGTTAGTGGAAACTGGCAGTGAAAGTCAAGTGCTTTGTGTTAACCAAACCAATCTAGGGTATGAATGTTTTCTACTGTATGTGTTAACAGCTTAGTGCTAAAAAAGTGAGCTGTTCCCATTAAATTTTTCATTATGTTGTAAAGGAGATCTGGTTATGTAGTACAAGACGTTTTACTTAATGGTTGCCTGGAATTACACATCTCATGTCAAACTATATGAATATGTTGGTAAATATTTCAGAAATGATCTCAGATATCCAAGAAACAAGATCTGTACCTTAGTGAAGTGCTGGTTAGGTACTTATGTCATAAATGCCAAGGTGAACCTTGAACTTCTAGATTCACACCTGTTATTTTTTAAACTTCATACTGTGGTATCATACTAAAAGCGGCATCTTTTTTTATTGGTTTGTCTTGCTACTTTGGGGTTTCTTGACCTAAGACTAAGTGCTTTTTTGCAATGGGAAATCTGCTATTTAGTACTGTCTAAAGGCACTTTAAAGGACAAAGTTCTCTGATGTGTTATAGCTGGACTTCTCAGAAGGTCCAGGAACACTTTCCAGGAGCAAGCAAACCTACAGACGTGTATGTTTCAATTAAATCTCTAAACAAGGCCAGGAAAGCAGTCTCAAGTATGCAGCATGTATACCACAGTCCTCCTCCAGTCTCTAAACTTAGGAATCAAAGTATGTGCTGAAATGTTTTCATCTAATCAGTGGGACATAATACTGAATTTATTCTTTAGTGTGAATTCCCAGTATGTCTATCATAGACACGGAGTTCTCTGCAAAGTATAATACCATCCATGTGTAAATAGGGTAAAAAAAAAAAAAAAAAAGCCTGTTTTGCAGAACAACTTGATGATTTAGCTAATTCAGGAAGTTGGAGATCACCTGAAAGGGTTCAAATCACTATCCTGTTTCTCCAGAGAGATGCCAAAGCTCATAGCTTATAGACAAGATCAGGACACAGGTCACTCTCAAATACATTGTACCGTGTATTCCAACACAACACTATTTTTCCTTTTATGGTTGATGAGGACTGATCATAAGCATCCTAGTGTGTGTGGGAGAGCTACTCTTTAGTCCTGCAGTTGTCATTGTTACCCTTTGAACTGACATTTGCAAGTTGAAAAAGCACTAAGAGTGTGAAAATTGCCAAATCACATTTTGAGTGTTAAGCTCTCAGTGGATACAGCACTAGGTGCATTTGTTAAGAAAGTTTTCCCTGACAGACAGGGTGCACCCTGCCCTTCAGGTTGCTTTCAGACCATTCTTAGTACAGCACAAGGTTAGGCATACAAATAATTCAAGCCTGCTTTAACAAGTAACTAATTGAAAAGAACTCATGGGGAAAGGAAAAAAAAAAAAAAAACTTTAAAAAAAAAAACAAAACATAAACAGTCCTGGATCATACATAGCAATAATACAGAAGACAGTTCTCCATAATGATCCTAGCTGACCTCCTGATGCCCCTCCATTTTTTCCTTCTATCAGTGTGCCATGGGTTATTTTCTGAGATTATATTTTTATCTGTTTTAAAAGTAAACTTTTGAGGTTATTCAAAGCAACTGTCTGTTTTTTTTTTTTTTTCCTTCCTTAGATCAAAAAGGAATTTTCCTCATCTTTGTCAGCAACTTCACACCATGTCTAACATTCTGTTTTCAGTTCTAATGTTAATCCAAATATGATCTGCAGATAGAGCTCAAATGTGTTTGGAAGGATCTTGGTTTTTTCACAGATTTCTCTTAGAATTGGACTTTAATAGCTGCTAATATAGCAGTCTTTCTCTTGCACTAGTATATTAGATTTTTGTTCTAACTTGAAAGTGCCTTTGAAATTTTATATCTGTTGCATTGGACGTCTTTTGTAGCCTTTTTGTCTTGATTTTAACTTTTTGTAAAAGATACTCAAGTTAATACTTCCTCTTACAGGACTGGAATATTAAGACTCAGTTTCTAGTCTACTGATTGTTCTTTGTGGCATACATGACTATGTGTAAAGTAGTTGAGGTAACAGGAATCTTTATTATCCTGTCTCTGAATTTCTTGGGGGTGAGGGGGAGAGTTTCTGTTAGTCCTATTGATTCTAGACCTCTTAAACCAAGATTCTGGAAGGTAGAGGGATCTCCTGGGATAATTAGTTGGGAGCAAGAGACCTAACGGATTTACTTCTGCCTTCTGAGAATGCTCTAACCAATAGGTTAACTAACAACTAGATGGGCAAGACTACATCTGGCCACACATCAAAAGAAAAGAGTGAGCTAATACAAGTTTGTGTGTTCTTTCAGGTGTGCGTGTGTGGGAAGGGGTTTGGTTTGGGGTTTTTTGTGGTTTTGATTGGGGTTTTTGGTTTTTTCTGTGGTGTTTGGTGTGTGTGGTTTTGGGTTGTTTTTTTTTTTTTTAGGAAAATGAGTGTATGTTATCAGTAGACACAACTTGCTGATCCTGATTCATACACCTAAGTTCTGTGGAAGGAATGAAAAGTCAGACTCATTCACGTCCTGGGCGGGGGAGGTTTGAGGGCTGTTTTTGGCGAGGAGTACGTAGCCAAAGTTAAGGAAGCTAGGTATCTAGAATGTGGATGTCAAAGTCTGGCTGAGTAGTTTGATAGTTGCTGTTAGATTACACCTGTTGTTGGCACCCTGCTCACACCTAGTAGGTGCTGGGCTCCTAGAACAGAATCTAGAAGTCCAGATTGCAGGGAGTGTGTTTATGTGAAAGTACTAACTGTTCCACTCCTGTCCTGGCACAGTGCAGTGTGCTGTACCTTGAGCTAAGCTGGGCCTGGCCTGGCATCAGCTTGCATTGCTGGTATGGTATTACAAACATGAGCTGCAGGACCTGATTACACAAACTCTGGTTGTTCCTTAAAATTGGACTGTGAGGAAGTTAGCGACCTGTCTCCTAAATGTGCCTAAGACCCAGTTAACTCTTCCACACTTAGACTTTCTGCAGCCAGAACTCATTTTGCCACTTGACTAAAATTGAGCTTTATCAAATTAATTTCTGAGATGACAAAAATCACAGAATTGTTGAGGGAAGAATGTGCCTTCAGAGGTTGTGTAGGCCAGCAACCCTGCTCAAAGCAGGGTCAGCTAGAGCAGAACCTTGTTGCTCAGAACCATGTTTGCTTGGGTTTTGAATATATCCAGGAATGGAGACTCAACAATCTTGTCTTCTTCATACCCTCAGGAACCTTTTCTGATCAGTATGACTTTTCAAATATGATGATGAATGGCTTTGCAATAATATTGGCTAGCCCCACAGCACTCATGGGTGCATCCCATCAGGCCCCATGGTCTTAATCTCTGTCCAGCTTGTTTAACTGTTCCCTAATCTGATTCTCTACCAGGTAAATCTCCTTGTTCCAGACATTCCCATGGGCCTGGGAATCCTGAAGGCAAATCTTACTAGTAAAGACCAGAGCAAAGAAGGCATTGAGCACCTTGGCCTTTTCTGTGTCCTTTGTCACCTGGTCCCCTGCCCACAGCGGTGGGCTCATGTTTTCTGTTGTCTTTCATTTGCTGCAGACATGCCTGTAGCAGCCCTTGATGCTCTTCAAATCTCTTGCTGGTTCTACTCCAGGTGGGTTTTGGCATTCTTGACCCCATCCCTTTATACTAAGGCAGTGTTTCCGTGTTGCTTCTGGGTCACTTGCCTCTCTTTCCACCTCGTGTTCCTCTTTACGTCCTGAGTTTAGTCAGGACTTGAGTTCTGTCTAGGACTTAGCTTCCCTTCCAAGCAGATCCCTGAACAGACCAAGGTCTACTCTCCTGATGTCAAGGTTTATGATCCTGCAAATGGTATTTGGTTACACTAGTCGGTCTGCTGCTGAGGTAATTTGTTGAATTTGACCTTCTTAATTTAGGCTTTGTCAGTAGGGAAGCTGTAGACTCTTTGGGGCTGAGGCTCATCTTTCTGGTTTGCTTTTGTTAAATAGTCATGCTCTAATCCTCACCCATACCCCAGTTTGCATCATAGTGTTTGATATGTAGGATCCGCATTTACCACTGCGTCCACTAGTGTAGAAGTAGCTGGAAAGCTGTGCAGCTAGGAGAAACATGCTTCTCTTGCTAAATTCTGTATTCACAGGGCACAGTAAGTCCAAGAGGCCAAAAAAAAAGAAAAAGGAAAGAAGTTGGATTTCATACTAGCTGTATGATGAATACTCAAGCTTGTTAATGTTGGGATAATCATCTTTAAATACGTCTTGGGACTGCTATGTCAGTATTTCTAAGCATATTTGAGAAATTATGGATACTTGGGTGATGGTGCTTTGTGTTTTGCAAATATGTAATGTCCATGTAGTATAATCTATCATTTTGGTAGATTATGTATACAACAACTTTATAAACCCCATACTCTCTGTCCTCTTTATGACAGATAAGATACCTGTGCTAAGCATATTTATCTTCCTTGAGGAAAAATGAAAAGGCACCTTAAATTAAGTCAGTTCTGCTTCACATTAATTTTTTGGTGTCTTCTAGGAGTCTAGTCTAGCTCCTGTGGTTTTGACCATTCTGTGTACCTGTAAGAAGTTATTTCTAATTTAAAAAAAAAAATTACATTTTCTTTAATATTTCTTAGTTAAAAAAAAGTTTGGCTTTTTTTAGTAGAGGAGGAAGAAGGAGGAACACACATTTTAAAACAAAAAAATGCGGTGGCCTACATACTGGGTTTTTTTGTTTTGTTTTGTTCCTAGATAAAGGCTGCCCAAAAAAGGGATGTATGAATAAATTATTCAGTGTTCTAACAGGAGAGACCTTGTGGGTCATCTTATTCTTCCCTTGTCAGTGTGGCATTATTTTCTCTCTGCCATTTGGAAATGCAGTATCTAATTACAAAATTGCTGAGGTAATGTCTTTTCCATCATTCCCTATTATTTTATCTATCAGGACACATTGTCAGGTACTTATTTGATAGTAATTCTTTTTAATGACTAGCACAATAAATAAGAACTTTCCCACATGCAGCTGTGGTCATGGTCTCATTTGTTTGAGGTAATGCACAGACACAAAAGATGGTCCTATGTAAGATCTTTGCCTTGCAAAAGGTGGAAGAGGAACAGATTCAGGGAACTGAGACTCATCTTTGACTTTTAACATAAATAATTTACAGGTTTTCTTTTTAATTTTTTTTCCCCTGGAGTAGACAATGTCACATTTTCAGGCACTGAAGCAAAGTTGTCCAGAAACTACCATTTAGAAAAGCTGACATTTTCATATGAACTGCAGTTATGTAAAAGAAATGGCTGACCGTAACTCTTGGCAGCAATGAAACATGTAGTTTCAGTGCTAAGATCAACTTTAACTTGCTCTTGGGAAATTCAGAATTTTTGCTGTATGAGTGCGTCCCCTCAGTGGCTTCATAACATACTTTCTTAAAGTTATTGTTTCTTGTATTTATTAAGTAACAGGAAGGTTAGCTGTGGCTGCTCAGCCTTGGCAAATAGAAAGATCATGCCCCTCCGGGGATGGAGAAGAGGGAATGTGAGAAGTCATCAGGTGTATGAAGCAGCCACCAGGAACAGGTGGCGTGGTATCTACCATCAGTGGCAATCTCTTGGAGCTCTTTAATCATTTTCTCCAAGAGCCTGGACTGAAGCAGCAGCTTCTCCTTGGTAATCAGGTGAGGAAATAATGTAAAAATGCAGTTGAGACACAATTCTTTTGCGTAACTATACATCTAAGTGCTTATGTTTATAAAGAAATACTTTCATAGGTAGGTATAGATAGACCTATGTGCCATAGTATAGATAAGTAAACACTTTCCAATTGAAGTACTTAACTTTGTATCTGTCTTTATTACACATTATAACATATGCAGTGATTAAAATAAATTCTTCCTACCTGATGTCAGCTTTGCAACCAGAAATTTGATTGCAGTGTGAGCTGTAGAAGGTGGATAAACTCTTCCCATGAGCTTGCAAGGGAGAAAGATGAGTCATTAAGACACAAGCTGTCTTTTAGGACATAATTCTGTTATCAATTCATTGCACACTGTTCATGTTCAAAACAAACAGTGTCCCTAGAATAAGTTTTATTTTATGTTAAAGCTCTTCACGCAGATGGCGCTTGACAGGATATTTGACAAGACAGGCATCCTAATGGGATGACAGCTCTGGAATTCCTGTTGTTTGGGGGAGAGTGCTCTGTGGCAGGCGTGGTGCAGTGTTGCTTCAGGCGTTCCCTTTGTAGATGATAAATGTTACTGCACAGCTGTTTGCCCCATGCAGAGATGCACAGCTGTGCCTTGCTGGGAAAGGAGTCTATCTCTGCCATGCTGTTTAAATAACTTGTGCTGCAAATTTTCACCACTTTCGTGTTAAGCCAGCAGAGGGTACTCTTAAGCTTCCAAGAAGAAGTTGTCATATTGGCTGTTTCAGGAGGCCACAGTCTGAAACACAGTTACATTATGGAGGGGAGGGGCCAAAAAGGTGATCTCTTTAATTATATGCACCTGATTGCACTGAAGTAAAACTGATGAATAGGTCATATTTGAATAAATCTTCTACACCATATGCTGAAGCAGGGTCAGTTGTGAGGTTCAAGTAGCTGCCTTACCCACTCTTGAAAACCTCTAAAGATGGAAACCACGTAACCTCATTAGACAACTGTCCTCACATTCAAAATGTTTTTCTGTATATTCAGGCTGAACCTGTCCTATTCCAACTTATGCCTGTTGTCTCTTGCCCTCCTGCCATGCGTTGCTGTGAATCCTTGATCTGACTCTGGTCCTGCTAACGCAGCCAAGGAAGTGATTGTCTCTCTGCTGCCAGGGTGCTGCTGGCTCGTGCTCATCTTGCTGCCCACGTAGACCCCCAGGAGTCATTGCAAGGGGCTCTTCCTTACTGAGTGCAGGAAGTGGGGTTTGTCCTTGTTGAGTTTCATAAGGCTCCCATCAGTCCATTCCTCCAGCTTGGGTAGATCCCAATTTTCTGTGAATTCTTATTTTTACACTTAATTTTCATTCAAATCAATAGTTCCACTGCCTTAAATAGAATGAATTACATGTGTAAAGCCTGAAAGTTTGTAGCCTTGTGGATTACAGATTTACACATAAAATTACTACAAGCAAAACTACAAAATTAGGTTATGGATTTCTAAACTATTCAGCAAATAACAGAGGAAAAGAGTTTTATCTTTTCTTTGAAAAATAATACTTCAAGAAGAAAAATAGTCTTTTTCACATAGCTTACATATCTCTTGTGTGATGTGATAGTCAAAGGCACAGATGCACAGTTCATACTTGACAGGATGATGCAGACCTCATTATAAGTAGACCTATATTTTTTAAAGGCTCAAAATCTTTCTCTAAAACCCATATATATTTATGTCATTACTCATCTGTACAAATACAGTTTATTTAAAGCACAACTATTGCTCCCTCACTGGTTTTCAGTCTTTACCTCTACCAGTCAGCTATATCACCAGTTATTCCTATTGCCTGCAGCTGTATGTTTTCTGCAGATTGGAAGCAGAGCAATAAGGTAGCCAAAAACACCTGGAACCTCTTCAGGATTCTTGCTGGCACATCTGGAGCTCCCAGCATCATCGGAGCACTGAGATTAATGGAACCACTTTTATGATCAATTTGCAACCTGGCACCACCTGAACCAGATGAGTTTTAATGAAAGCTGATGATTCATTAGGCACAGTATAGCAATGTTTGTACAAGACCCTTGACTTAACACTACAGTCAATTAAATTCTACCTCTTTCTTCCCGAAACCTACTGGGGCAGTAAAAATGTATGTTTTTGTGAAGGTCACAACCTAGTGTACATCCCCTATTATTTCTTTTTTTATTGTTTGATAGTTTAAAAAAGTAAGAGATTAGCAAGGAGGGAAATAGGTATTGAAATTTGTATAGACCAGACAGCATTCTTGTTTCCTGAAGAAAGGTGAGGTCAGTCTTCTACTCTTTAGAGTTCTATTATTTTTCCAACTATCATCACTTTAAATATGCAAATTTTTTTTAACTCCTCTTTGTCATTATCATGAAGGGTATTCAAACGATATGATAGAAATGCCAAATATAATAATTAGAAATGTCATTTTAGTTTGGCATGAGGAGTGCACATTGCTTCAAATGTAAAATCCTTGTGTTTGTGTTTTGGGTGTGTACATGTGGTTTTCATTTCACCTGGTTTGGGAGTATTCTTCAGAATAAATATACAAGTATACATATGTACATCCTTATTCAGGAAAGCATGTACAGCTTAAGTAGAAAGGACTCAAAGCCAAACATATGCATAGTCCTCATCCCATTAAGTTAGTGAGATTTAAGCAGAGGTTTAACCAATTTGCTGAATCAAGTAGATCAGCATGAATATGTACTTGATGCTCTTCACACAATAATATATATGCTTTATTTTAAGGTTATGAATGATCTCACTGTCTTCAGTGTGACTGGTGCAATTAATACATGTGTGAAAACGTTTAGCACTGGCCTGGAGGGTTCAAGCAATACATTGTGCAATTGAAGAGAAAGATCTCTGCATGATGGCTGAAGTGCTTCAATCGAGGGCAAGGATCAACAATGTATGGTATAAGTGCGAAAGGTGGGGGAGACGTAGATCCTGAATGTTACTCGGGTATAAAGGTCAGGGGCTACTGAGTCCTGATGAGGCATCTGGGGACTCTGCTGACTCTTTCTGAGTTCAGGGTTCAGATGTCCCTGCTTCACAAACAGGAGAAATGATCGTCTGCATCATCCCTTTCCAGGCTATATTTCATAGCTTCCACTCTGCTCCTTCCAGTGCACTTAGCGTCTCTTTTGGGGGAAAAAAATAGTAGTTTGGCACACTGCACTTGAAAAGATGCTGACCCCTGTTCTACATCTCACACTTCCATGGGAAACATCTATGGTTGTTGAATTTAGCTGTATCAGAGCATGTGTTCCAAATCCTGTGAACTTATGTGTCTGTTAACAGCAATTTAAAAACCTGCCAGTTTTCATAGTATTATATAAACACGAATATGTAGTACTTCTGAAGAGGTATCTGCTATTACTCTGAAAATAGTATGATATTTACCAGGGAAGTCATCACCACTGATAGTACATGCTCCCTATGAGCTTGCATTCTTTATTGTAATAATATTTGGGCTTCCCACAATGTGAAGTAAGAACACAGTGTTTACATGAGTTAGAGGCACAGTACTGGAAAGAAGCAACTATATGAGTTAATGTTCTTTGAATAGCAGTTGAATAAACTTCCATTGGAAATTTGTTTATTTCTGAACTTAAAAATGGTTCCAGGAAATACTCATGCTGTGACAAAGTTTCACTATTCTCTGGGGGAGATTTTATCACAGGATCATGGCCTTCTGAGCTTGCCAGTAAAAGAGTGGACGTGCTATGCTTTTTATTCTGAGTCCTTGTGTTTACAGATATAAAGAAAAATCATAATTCTGCAAACTAAGCTTGGTAGTTGTATTTAAGGTCCTAGGAAGGCCTTAAAAACCTTGCAGTTCCTAGTAGCAGGTTGGAAGAGATGAGGATTCATAAAAATAAGCATTTGTGGAAAACAGTCAGTACTGAGCTTTGTCATTGCAAATATCTCTCCTTCTAATTCTGTTGTCCTCTATAAATAAGGAGTAAAAATAAGATTTTTACCAAAGCATCCAAACTGTAGATGAGCTGGTGAGCTTCACCTCAACAATTTTTTTTTTTTTTAACTCAGTGGAACTGCAGGAGAAAATAGATATGACGATATGTAGAGCAAAACATACTCTTCTGAAAACTAGAATAAACCTGGATATATGGTGAAGATGATGCCAGTGAAATGGAATGAGCAGGCCCATGCCACAGAAGTCATTTCAATGGCATACGGAAATTTTGCTTTGGTTCTTCCCCAGGAAAAGCTGTGCAACGCATTTCCAAAGCTTTTTGACTTACACCTGTCAGCAAGGTGTAAGATGAATTAAGATGTATGTATGAATTAAGATGTATGTAACAGTAGCACACCGAGGTGTCAGTTGCATCTTGCAAGATAGCAACAAAGACTGCTCCAAGTTTTTCCTGGGATACCTCTGACGTACCTTTTCGAAAGTACAGGAGGTTCAGATGGCACGTCCATAGACAAATCCCTGGGAAAGGACAGTCTGATGGAGTGCCGGCAGGGATGAGATTTCTGAGTTCTAGGTCTAGCCTTGCTGTAAATTACATGTGTGATTTTTGGATCATTTGCTTCACTGAGCTTTATGCTTTAGGCAAGACTGCACTTGATAGGTTGGCTTGGGGGGCATTATCCCAGCATGCGGTTGAAAGGTATTTCTCTTAATATTGAGGGTGAAACGACTCCAGGGCCTCCCATTGAATTTGGAGGCCAGACTTGGGAATGGAAAGCTTTGACCTTAATGAGGAAGCTTAGTGGGCACCCATAGTCACTGTTATTCAGAGCATCCTCATGGTTTCCTGACTTGCTCTAGAGAACCTGACAGGCCTGTAGCAGCCTGGGCTTTGGATGAACACAGAGGCATCTGGTGCAAACCAAACACTTCTAGTGAACACAGGGATCAAAGCGATTTTGTGCTTTCTAGTGCTGCTGTGAAATTCATACCTCCACAGAAGTGGGAGAAGCACTTAAATACCCCAATGAGAAGTGTCCAAAATGATGAAATAACTACAGGCCTTGGACTGTGGAGCATATCTCATACCAGTCCAGACAAAACAGAATTAATGTAGATTTTGTAAGGACAGGCAGCTGCTTTTTTGGCAAGAAGTCAACCAAAGTGCAAGCATGGAGAAAAAGTTGCTTTTGATTATACAATGTTTGGTTGTATGGTCATAACTGGAATTTACACAGCCGCTTGTTCAGGGAATCCACAATTTGTTGCATTCCCACAGCAACAATAAAATAGATGTACAGAGAAAATGTCAAAATGCAACATGACGATATGTACTGTCCCCAATCTTTCTCTTTTCCAAATGGAAAATTCTGAATTTTTTCCTTTTTTTTTTCCCCCTAAAAAGTACCAGTTCAATAAAAACAAAGCTTGTTAGGGAATGGCATTAACAGCAGGACAAGATATTCTTTTTTATTTGCAAAACCAACTTGTCTTTTGAGGATGTGTCAAGAAATAAACTTCATGAAACTTCTTTAACCTCTCATTCTTTCATAGCGAGTGATGTATCTCCTGGTGACAAATGATGAATGATTTTATAGAATACTGTTTCTGCTAGCAGGAGTCACAACATATTTTCCAGGATAAAAACTCCTAGATACAGTGATTCCTGTTTAAAGTTTATTTTCTTAATCTCTACTGTAGTGGAAGTCACTGAAACTGGACAAAAGGAATTTTTATTCTTTTTCCAGCTGCAAATGCAGCTTAAGTTATTTTACTTGGATGGCCTTCTGCAGCTTCAAAGTTATGTACAAACATTTAGCTAATTAGTAGGGTTGTGCACAGAAGCAGGCAGGAAAGTTGAAGAATGCTTTTTAACACCAAACGGATTTTGGAGATGACTGGTGACACTGATTAAGCGATACTGAGGATCATTTTTTTCTGGCTACCTCCTTGTCTTTCTCCACCCCTCCCTTCCCCACCTGCCACATTCCTCCCCACTCCCTCCTTGCTTGTATCTGCAGCCTCTCTCCTTCCTCAGACCACAGCTGTCCAAAGGCTTTTGCTCACCGCATACGTTTTTTCCGCTCTCAGTCTCAGCTTACCTCACTTCTGTTGGCATCTAAAGAGACATATCGGCTGCTTTTTTTTTTTTTATCCTGGATGATACCCAGGGATTCAGCACCACGGAAGGGATGGGACTAGTCACATAAGTAGCCTGAATTGTGCAGCCAAACCTGTTGTTTTAGGGTATCATTGCAAGTAAGGTGTGACCATTGCTGCGATCCGTGGGAGATTTGCCCACAGCTTTTAACTGGACCATGACTGAGACCTCAGAGCACTGAAAATGAATGAGAAAAAACAGAAACGTTTTTGCTAATGTTTTAAAGGGGTCTGTTGCAAGGAAAATATACCTGGGTCATTGGGGACTCCTCTGTATTGGAGTGAAAGAGTTTTCAGAAAGGAACAAAAGCTCAAAAAAGAAGAGAAATAGATTTTATCGGAATATTCTATTTAGAGTATTAGAGAATAGAGTACCAGAGAAAACTTTATTTAGTCTGATCCTCTCAAAGAAAAATCTCAGACTCCAAAGATATGCAAGAATAGGGGTTAAACAAAGGAATCAATCAACGCTTATAATTATCTAAAGGGTGGGTGTCAAGAGGATGGGGTCAGACTCTTCTTAATGGTGCCCAGTGACAGGACAAGGGGCAATGGGCACAAACTGGAACACAGGAAGTTCCATCTGAACATGAGGAAAAACCTCTTCACTCTGAGGGTGACTGAGCACTGGAACAGGCTGCCCAGAGAGGTTGTGGAGTCTCCTTCTCTGGAGATATTCAAAACCCGCCTGGATGTGATCCTGTGCAACCTGCTCTAGGTGATCCTGCTCTAGCAGGGGGGTTGGACTAGATGATCTCCTGAGGTCCCTTCCAACCCCTACCATTCTGTGAATCTGTGAATAAGTATCAGCTATTGAACAGCAAATGGTTTTGCTTGCCCACATGTGAGAAAAAGCAAACTGTCTTTGTAAGCCAAACCCTCATATGGGGAGCTCTTGCAAGTAAGGACCGAGTGTGACTGGGGGCAGGAATTTGGATGATGCTGATAACTGCATCCCTGGGCCCACAGGTGCCGAATGCCTCTGAAAAACATTCTCCTCCCCAAGTGCCAGGCTGAAGCTGAAGATCTCTTGGTACAGTGCCAGTCGACATTAGGTGCTTCACAGAGATATTATGGGTTGTTTATTCTGATTTTAGCCTTTCTTTACAAGGGTTAAGTGGTACTGAGCGGGGCTGGCAGTGTGTTTATACACCTTAACCAAAGCCTGGTAGTCTGCTGAGTAAAATTGCAAATAAAAATATTTATGAAACTGTTGTCCAAGTAACCAAAGGTAATATTTTTGAGCACAAAGGCTATTACCCATCAGTGAATAAAATGCTGATATCTTGATGATGATTTCTTGTTTTGGATGTGTCAGTGGCTTAATGGAAAGTCAGACTATTATATCCTCAATAAAGCTAAGACAAGACAGAGTAAGTAGCACTCAGCAAACAAAATCAGTCCCTCCTGGCTTGGAAATTTATAGTCTTTTGTCTTGCAGGGAGGCTTAATTTGGCTTGAATTAGCAGAAATGTCATTGTGATGGGTATGCAATAATGAAAATCAAGTCTGGCTGTGGACTACTGCACCACTTTGAATGCAGGTTATCACAGACTAAGGGTACGAATGAGGCTTGGATGCAAAAGCACTAAGACTTAAAAATCAGCACATATCTTTCAAGGCAGATCTGCATTGCAGTTTCACGAAGGAAAAGAACAGAAAACCGTGTCCTTCTTTTATTGGAAATAGTTCTTCTGGCAGACTGAACACCCCTCAGTCAACAGACAGACATTTTATAAACTCTGTTTTATCACAATGGTAGGAATTTATGCTTGCAGAAGTGTTATGGGACAGAGCAATGATAATTAATCCCAAATCCCATCAGTTGTATAGTATTAGTGCTATTCTGTGTTACTAATAAATAGCATGCCATTTCTCTAGGGTGAGGCTTCTCATGCAAGGACTATATTTTCAATGTAAGATTCTACTGTGCTGGCTGACTATGTCTACCAATTCAGTAAATTATATTTCTCAACCTAATTTTCTATTATTATTAATGCAATAATTTGCTATTCAGTTATCATTGGTTGTAATTGTCTGTGAAAGTCTGCATTCTGTACCAATTTTCTAGTTTCTCCAAAACCAACAAAAAAATTAATTATGGGGGACAGTTTATGCTAAGTCATCAGGTGCCTTAGGTACCAATCGGGACCAGACCTGTATCTTGCAATTAAATTATTTGGTATTTGTGATAACACCTGCTCAGTATCTTCCAGGTCTTCCAAAAGGAAGCATGAATTTTCTGTGTCTAGCTTTATATACATGAAATTTGTGATGTCCAGCCATGGCAGCTTTTAGGGCTACTTTGGAATTTTCTGCTCTTCTATCAAGTCTCTCCAAAAAAAACTTTCCAAGTGTTGATGTCATATATAGTTTACAGTATCTAGGGTGCACTGTGTGATAAACTGTCTGTGTGGAGCTAGTCTTACTGCCGGGGCTGTTTAAAAGAGTCAAGAGATGCTGGGCATAATGTGCTCAGAGACTCCTCAATGCAGATGCATTGACTCTGGATCAGCACTCTGCGCTCTGGCTGTGGGCTCCCTTCAGAGCAGGAGCATGGGCACCCCAAGTCAGCTTTGTCTGTGGGCAGCAGCTGAGTTTGAGAAATCTTCATCCAGATGTTTGAAAACCTCATTCAAAAATAAAACCTTCAGATTCAGAAGCTGCATGCAGTTCCCATGGCCTGGGTTACACTTAGCTCCAGGCTTTTTTGGTGTGCTCTTGTGTTGATTTGCCCATCTGGGCAGCCAAGGATTCCCTTGGCATAGAGGCCACCAAAATGCATTTAAAACAGCGTAGCAGCAGGAGAAATTTGTTCCCTAATTAGAAACATAGCTCTTTTAGGAGCAGGTCTCAGCCTGCTAAGTTTGAAGTAACCTATGTGCTGTTATAAACTCCTGTAGGAGTCACTTTGGCCTCTTGTTGGGCTGAAGGTGATAGAAAAGTACATTGCTATTTCCCATATGGTCCCCACTGTGGAAAGGCTGCCCACTCCTTAACTCATGGAAAGCTGAACCTTTCATCATGAGGCCCCTGACACTAAATGTGTCAGTGAAACCCCATGAATGGCCCCTACCTGCTGCCTGCATGAGCATCTTCAGTCAGAAATAGACCTCTCTATTACAGATCTGTTTTATAGAGTAGGGTTAAGAATAGTTTAAGTAATGAAAAACACCTGTGAAATGCTAAAGACTCATTGCTTATACCCAATCAGAACAGGAAATTACTTTCTTCTTAGGATATACTCCTTTTCTGCACTTAGAACTAGGCAAAATTATGGTATGAGGTGCCCAGTCAGTGAGACAAGAACTTGGTGAAATAGGGAAGAAAAAGAAATTCTTAGTTCTTTTAGACTTCAGAGTAATTAAACTCTACTGGAAAAATGCTGTCTGTGTTCATGGCCCCCAGTACTTGCTGAGTATTCCTGAAAAAAAAAAAAAAAAAAAAAAGAAAAGCATCCAGAACTAGATTCTTGCAGAATATAGCAATTCATCAAACATAACCCACAAAAGTAACTGAAACCACCTGTTTCTACTTCCTCCCTAGAAAAGAGAGTACCGCAATGTCTAAAGCACACAGCAGAGAACGCAACAAGTCCTGAAGATGAATCATGGCAAACGTGGCCACACAGAACTTGTTTAGCAGGAAAATGGCACATGCCCTTCTTTTTCACTTTAAATCCAAGCATTTGTATTCACAATCTTTTGTATAGCTTCAGCCTGCTAGAAGATAAACCTCACCTACTGGAAATCTGGCCTCAGATTATCTCTGCTGTAGAATTTGATTAAGTTTTAGTGTTCTTTCCAGGCTTTATATTAACTGAGTTGTGTTTAGTTTGGAATCTAATGATGAAAACAGGGTGGGTTCTCACTGAAGAGCACAAAATACATTTTATTCTCATTCCTGCTGAGCAGGTAATGAAAGCTACCATTACAAAAATTTCCATTTCTTGTGGTCTCCTTCTTAGGCACAAACTTAATACTGATGTTAAATGGTGCTTTACCCCATGAGTGCCCTGTCAGTTCACGTTGACTTCATCTGTATACTCACTGAGTAATTTGTACCTCTGGCCAGCAGATGATGAATTCGTTCTGTGTGGTCTCTTCTGTTGCTGACCGCTACTGAAGTGTTTTGAAACTTTATTCTCCTTGCATCCTTTAAAACGCTACAAAGAACATTTGCAGGTATCAAATAGATAGCTGTCATTATTACTGCTGGCTTTACCAAGACAATTCAAACATTTGTTTTCAGAAATGCGAAGTTCTGCTGTTTCACATCATATACAGCCTTGGCCTTACATAAAATAGGTGTCTCTACTAGTGTGCTCCTGAAACTGCAACTAATTGTTGCACTAATATTTGAAGCCACTATGTCTCCAAATATCAAGACCTCATTACTTAGACCCTTTATCTGCTGTTATTTTAATTAACTTAATGGAATGAAATAAGTAAAAGAAAAACAGAAAAAAACCTTGTCATTGTAATTGGCCATTATCCTCAACTGGCAAAACTTCAGTAAAGTTGCATCAGTTTATGGGCTGAGGTCTTCAGATGCTGGGGAAACTACCTCTGAGAAGGCTGTATGCTATATACATTATGTATATTATGGTTTGCTTTACATTAGCTGCTAAATGATCATTTAAAAAGCACTGTTAGCAATTCAGATAAAGTATATTATATATTTGCACTTCTTGATCTTCCCTTCAGATGCAATTACAACATCCTGCGATTGACATTTATGTTGTCAACACTTACTCTGCAGCATGCATCATTAAATAAGCATTAATGTTACAAAATTTGGTTTTAATATCTGCTTGAAAACCATAGTTATCCAGCCTGCTTCGTTACTGTAGCACTGGCCTGAAGTAAAGACACAGGGGCTTGTTGTCCTGGGTGGTGGAAGGCATTTGTGATTTGATTCCCCAGAGCTGGTTTCCCTTCAGTCCCCCTGTAACATGAAGTGACTCAACTGTGTTGGTAGCCAAGGCAGCTATGCAGAGTGTGGTTTTTTGGTGTCTCTTTGCAGTTTTGTTCAGGTTTCCCTGGGGAGACAAAGCAGTTCAGGAACAATAGTGAAATGACATATGCTTGAACTAGGAGCACATGGCATCTGTAAAACTTCCATCCTTGATGGCTTGGCAGTGGATCATTTGGGAATTCGGGATGAAAGCAACAGATGTTATACATTCAAGCACCTGGATAAAGAAATGAAAACCTGAAAACTACATATATTATTTTGACAAAGCAAAACGGTGAAACTTGCATTTGTCTGTGATGTCCCATCCTATTCAGATAAGGTGCTGTTTGTTTTTAAATGGAAATATGGCTTGGCATAACATGACAAAACCATAAAGGCCCTTGTGGCCATGTTACATCTGGGTCAGATGTATTTGATGTTCTTACTTTGATCTCCTGTATAATCAGTGTGTTTTCAGCTTAGATCTTGAATCCACGTCTCTTGTAAACAAGAACAATTCCCAGACCTTTTGATCTGCAAAATGACTCATTCTTCCAGAACTCTACTCCAGGACAGCAGAGAGAAGTGATTCCTGTTCCTAGGGGTTTCTTTGGCATGCTCTTCTGAGTCATATAAAGCTCTCTTCTAAAAAAATTAAAGGGGCTACACAAGGTCTCTGCTGGATCTCTTGGAGCTTTTTCTTTGATATTCTTTCCATAGCTTTTCTTGGGACTTGAAAAACTTGGATAAAGTTCCCTATGATGACTGGATTCATTGACTGCATTGCCTGGGAGTTGTTTGGTAAGGAAAATGGGACTGTAAAGTAAGAAGGGAAATAATGGATGGTATAGAGGCTGATAGGTTGCAAAAGAAGCAAAGAAACTGTGGACAAGGACCAGGAGAGTGCAAGATAAGGTTGAACAGGGGAGAACAGAGATGGCAGAGCCAACAAGGACTTGGTGATAGGTGGAGCTTTCAGACAGGCTTGGCAAGGACATGAGGAGAAGGGATTGAGGTGCCCAGGGCAAGGGGGTTGTGACCAGCTGAGGAGTTTGCAGGAGAAATTAGAAATCTAAACTCCCAGGATCAAGACCTGTGGGTAGGGAGGAGTGATGGGAGGTGGGTGAGAAGGGAACCAGGCTGCATGAGGGGTCCAGGGCAGGGGGAGCGAGCCTGGATTGGGGGAGAAAATAGGAGCAAGGGATGTAGAAAAGACAAGACCGAGGCCAGCCCAGAGGGAGAGGGAGCCCTAGCGAAAATGGGTGAGAAGTGGTGACCACTAAAAACATGCTCTTCACCATACGACTACACTCCTGACCGTCACCATTCATCCACACCACTTTTTGTGGTAGAAACTGGCAAAATGTCCTGTGCCTTTCAGAGCTCATGAAAATCTCTCACTCTCTTCTATGAATCGAAGCAGTTAGGTTTTGTATTAAAAAAATCCACATTAGCCTTATTAAAAGTGTGAGGGTTCATTTCAATTCAAAAAGATTTTTTTCTTTGAAAGCTTACAACCATTTTGGCAAAAACATTTTTTCCCACCTGTCTCTATCCCATTCAACCTGCGAGTACTAAATAAGATATGAGTCTTGCTACAAATAGGATGAGATCATGTAAGGAAAGACAATGCCAATGCATTTACAGAAGTCTGAATTACAATAATTCTTTTTGCTGTTGGATTTTGACTTTCCAAATCACCTTTAATAGTACTCTTTTAAAACATACTTTTCCATTACTAGATAGAAACATTTCTACCTAATATACCGAGACATTACTCACAATTTCTATTTCTGCCTGCCTCCTCTTTTGTGCTTCTTTTGTGTGATATACTCAGAATGTGAGTAGTAGCTGTGAGCTATTTGTGATATGTAATACTATAGATGTGAGCAATGGATCACGTGTTAGAGATGGAGGAGGATTCTGCAGAAGATATCTCATTAGGTGGTATTAAAAGTATATAACTCACAAATAACGTGAAATGCAGCAACCTCCCAGGGCAGCAAGGCATGAAGCCTGTTTGAGTGCAAGTAAACAGAAACAGAAAGCAGTGGCACATTTTTGTAATTGATGGGTACCATCCACCTTCTAAACTGCTTATTTTGACACAAAGTCACTACACAGGCACAAATCTTGTTTTTTACTTCTGTTTCCCAGTTAAACTTCCTTCCGTTTCCTTTCTCAGCTAGAGGCAAAGCAAGTGTCTTTGTGCCCTTATCTCATTTCTTTAACTTTATGTGTTTTTTACGTGAAAAGCACTTACTGAGAGCCGTGCCAGAAAGCTTGCTGTGACGTGTCATCCCCCGGGTGTTTCGGCGGCGGCGTATCTGGGACCTGCAGCGTCTAGGGGGTCACAGAAATCCAGGCTGATGTGTTTCCCTGGCACGGCTTTCACATGCTTAAAATACGCAGTGTGGGCCACGTCAAGGCACCCCTGTTGCCCTTTCCCTCACTGAAGGTACCGCTGGCTCATCGGGTCATTTTTAGCTTTTGGCTAGAAAACTGCTGGGGTTTACTGAGAGGCACTGGGAGTTCCCCTGGTGTTTTCCGTTGGAGAAACCTATATCCTGTTATTGGGGTGCTTTTCCTCTTCCCTTTGCAAAGTGAAAGAGGTCCGGGAATGTGATGTTTATCTGTTCCAAACTCTTTCTGTCTCGTGTCTGTCTGGGAGCAGCAAGTGCCTAAATAAAAAGGAAAAGCTACCTAGTAGGGTGCTGATTTAAAAACCAACAGAGTGAAGGGCACTAGGAAATGCATATGTACATGTAAGTATACACACGTGTATAAATGTATTAAACACTGTGTGACTGATCCTAAAAAGCCCATCCTTCAGGCTTAAAACAGTTATGCTCATAGGTAAAAATTTCTTGCGTATGCAACATACGTATGAGCATGTATCTATTGATTTCACTGCGTTACGTATACGCACGTGGACCTGGCCTTTGGTCCTTTTTGGACGCTGGTGACGTTCCCCTGGTGTCAGCCAGCTGCTAGAGGGGATGCCAGCCTGCGTGGAGAAATGGGGTTTAGGGGGGTTGAGCATGGGCTTTCTGTTGCTAACAGGTATTTGTTTAATGTTTGGTTGCCAGGCCTGGCCTGTGTCTGTGCTGAGTCCCGCAGAGGCAGGTTGTGCCTGGAGCTTTCCCTTTCACCCAGTTGGACGGTGGATGGCAAGGGACCGTGTTTCTGGCTGCGGCTCCGGGGCGAGAGGCTGCACGGGGAGGGAGGCTGCTGCCCTTGTGCCAACATCTGACCGCACCGCGAGAGGGTAAGGGTGGCCCCCGAGACCCCCTGCCCCATCCTCCCCTGACATTTTATTCTAGAGATTTACAAGTGCTCGAGTGATGCATTTGGTGTGAGATTGCTGGATTCACAGGGAAACCTGGTAAGAAAATGAAACCTGGTCAGGAAAAGTTTGATCCATACGTGTCCCTGACCCCCATTTCTGTAACAGCAAGATAAAGCATTTGCACACTTGGCAACACAAGAAACCCATTCAGTGATACTTCTTTAAATGATAAAGAAATTACTACTTAGTTTTTTATGGAAAGGAGAAAGCTTAAAATATGCATGCATTATCTAGATATATTTGGGATATAGCAATCCTTCATACAGTTATGATAGTTATTCAGGAAGAGTCAGTGGATAAAGTAAACCTGGACAATAAGCATCCTAACAGAGTTGAGACACCTGGTTCATGTCCACTGTTGTTTCCATGTCCCGTAAGTTTATTACAGAGACATGTGACAGCTTACAAGAATAAACCCACGTTGGTGAAATACCTTTGCTTTCCTTGGGGCAAAGAGAAGGCCTCTGAGCTCAGAGATACAGTGGTAATAATACTAATACCTTTTCCATTTCTTTTCAGGGTAAATACTACCATCTTCTCCTCTTGAGGCATTCCCTATTACAGCTGACTACTGTGCCAAGTCTGTGGCACATGGTCCAAAAATGTCAGAAGCCTTCTCACATTCCCGATTTCTCCTGGCTTGCTTTACTGCACTTCCATGGTGTATCATTCCCTTAAAGCTCCTCAGAGCTCTCAGATGCCTCAGAAACTTCAGGAGGTACTCCAGCTTGAAGGTCAGTGGAGTCAATTAGGAAGGTTTCACTAACTTCAGTTAATTTGGAGAAAGCTTCCATCTTGCTCTAAAAGTTGTAATCTTTGTCTTAGGTTTTTCAAGCATTTGTGAGATGGAGAAGCACACTGATTAGAGTGGAATAAGCTTCCAGCTGTGTGAACCATCACATGTACTGCACTAGAGTGCCGTTAATTTATACAGCTGCCACTGGGCATGTGGCTGTGGACTCTCAAAGTCTCAGAGGAACAGCAAAACCAAGAGCTAGGCTCCTAGAGCACCCTCCGTACTCTCAGAGTGTACTGGAGATTGCTTACAAAAATCAACCTGAATACTTCATCTGAGCTCTGGATGAGTTTGATCCTGATGGATGAGGTGTCTGACCTTTCAAAAGCTTTCAAACGATCTGGCAGAACTATGGGAGCGTATGGTGTACAGTGATACCGGGATTGAGATTCCCAGCCGGGAGCTGGCTGAGCTGGTATGTAGGAGCCTCTCAGCTGGGGAAAGGGACCCGTAAGCAGGGGTATTCTCTCTGGTTTGTGCATCTCTAGTCTGAGATATATTCAGAGAATCAAAAGCAATGGAGAAATCTGAAAGATTATTTAGTAGTTTCTCAGAAACCAGATGATGCAAGAAAATCGGCTAGAAATCCCTTTTCTTAAAAAAAAAAAAAACAAAAAACCAAACAAGGCAGGCAGTGGCAGGCCAAAAGTGCAGTCATTATAGAAGGCAGCAAGTCCAGGAAGGGGAAAGTGAGTACAGCCTAGAAACAGCTCTTTTAAAAGCAATAGGAGAGGAAATCCCCTGAGCTCCAATTTATAAGGAAGTGTCAGGAGGCAGGAAGCAAGCACTGTGGTTCAGCCACAGTGAGAAATAGGACTTTTGTGGCTTTCTGAGGTCACCCAGGGTCTCTGTGAGGTGGCTTGATGTTTTAAACACTGATGGTGATCGAGGTGAATCACCCAGGTAGGAGGAAAGCGAAAACTCCACAGTCATGTGTACCACATCCTGGCCTCCTGAATCCAGCTGGAAATCTGCTACTCCCTGCACTTCCAGGGAGTCCCAGATATTGTCATTTTGTCTTTCCTGACAGCACCTCAGAGGCATCAGGTGTAGTGGTAGCTTTAAACTTACACCAACCACGCTACAAAACAGCTTCTGAGTAACCAGGATATGGCAAAAAAGTTTCAGCTCCTGGCTTTAAACAGGTGATTAAGTGCTTTATAGCCTGTGCTATGCACCCCAGACCCCATCCTACTCATATCCACACTAAGCAACATACACTATTTCCCTTTTTTCACTTATTTATCTTTGCGAGTTTTTATTGGGGTGTTTTCTCTGCTGCTTGGTTACAGGTTTGTGTTGGTCTGTGAATAATTGCTTTGGTTGGTTTCTTGCTTGTTTGGCCTCAGTGATCTCATTGATTTAAAGTAAAATTTTAAAAAATAATCCACATGAATGTAAGAAAGAACCAAAGTGACTGCAGAGCAAGCTGGTTTTAATGTCTTCATTTTCACTTGCTGTTTGACTTTGATCTGCCATGAAGGGACAGCCATCACTGTTTGTATCTGCACACACACGTACGCACACAGGTACAATGAACTCTTTCATAGCCAGGCTTTACCAGTAAATGGAGAGCAATGCTGAGTGCCTGCTGCTCTCCTGTTCATACAGTTGGGTTGGATTTGATCGTACACACTTTTGAACGCTGCCTGTAAGGTGCTTTGTGACCTTGGATGTCACACAACATCCCTCTCCCATCCGATGGTTAAGTACCAAGCTGCTTGAGCATCTCTGTGTGAAGTGGATTTCAGACTCTCTGGAAAAGATGCTTTTCATTTAAAAATTCCTTATAAATATGCTCCAGTAAATGTTCCCTTTAGTTTAGACAAGGGTATGAAAGGCTTCACTTAACAGTATTATTGAGGTCGTGTTGTAGTGAAAAATGCAGGAGCCCAAGGATTTTTTTACAGCAGGTTTTTAAGCAGGTTGAAAGTAAAAAGTATTAAAAAAATCAATGCATATAAATACTCCTGTATATACACTTCATAGTGCAATAGTTCAAGAAAGATCAAATTCAATACAAATTTTGTTCTTTAAATATAAATGTCAATTTGTGAGCAGCGTTGTAGCCAAATCATATCACTGTGGGGAGGCAAGGGCTCTCTTGCTTACCACATCTCTCCAAATTACCTGCAACGAGTGGTGCAGACATGTATAAACAAAACCCAAATTAATAATCTTTAGGTGCTTTGCAAAGCCCAACTGGTAATCACAAAGGGCTGGTTTGGGGAGCGAGAAATGAACCAGATATAGAATTAGTTTGGGACATAAATGTCAGGCACACTAATAAAATGTGTGTATGGAATAGAATTATTTGAATTTGCATATTTGGCGCTGTTTATTTTTTAGTTCCCTAAAGCATCGAGGATAGACATATCATATCAGCCAAATCTCATAAAATTGGCTCCTGCCTTGCACTGGCATGCTGTAAAACATGTATTTTCAATCCGAGCAGCAGTCTCCCTTCTGCTCTGTAAGTACGACGCCAGCTGCCACCGGTCAACCTGATCTTGCACACTTGCAGAGCGGTCACTGAGTGGGAGGAAGGCCATAATGCTGAGCAGCAGCTGGGGTAAGCATGTACCCAGCCCGGAGCCAAGATAACATTGCTGTGAATTTTTTAAAGCATAGTGACTGATCTGACTATAGCTATCTGGAGACTTGGACATGCACCTCCTATTCATGTTGAAGGCGCATACGGGGTGTGCATATTTAATGCCTCTAAATCTAACGGCTGTGATCTTGTACTCTGCCTGGCCATTTGGGAACAGTTAAAACCATATGTGTAATGAGTGCAAAGTGGTAAGAAAATATGGAGGAAACATATATTCATCACATGAACAAATACAGTAGGAAAAAAGTTCATCTTACAGAAGTTGCTCAAAAAGTTAGTTATTTAAATCATAGAATCGTAGAATCATAGAATGGTTTGGGCTGGAAGGGACCTTAAAGATCATCTAGTTCCAACCCCCCTGCTGCGGGCAGGGACACCCTCCACTAGACCACGTTGCCCAAAGCCTCATCCAACCTGCTCTTAAACACTTCCAGGGATGGGGCATCCACAGCTTCTCTGGGCAACCTGTCCCAGTGCCTCGCCACTCTAACAGTAAAGAATTTCTTTCTAACATCTAATCTAAATTGACCCTCCTTCAGCTTAAACCCATTACCCCTTGTCCTGTCACTACACTCCCTGATAAACAGTACCTCACCATCTAAGATGTCAAAGTTCAAGTTTATTTCGTCCTAGGTTAGACTCCTGTGCATCTGGATTCAGTTATCTAAATGTAGGTCCTGTGTCGTTTCAGCGTAGGTCCTGCATAATTTTCAATGCTTGTGAGACATCCCACCTGCTGTTTCAAAAAATTTCAAATCTTTTGCAAATTCAGTGTCATATGCTAGCCCTGTGAGGATGCCTCAAGTGGCTTAGAGTACCTAAGTACTCTAAAGTAGCACAAGACACCTACAAGTATTCCTTGAATACTTTAAACACTTTTGACACCAAAACCTAGTTGTCTTAATCCAGTGCTAAATCTCACTCCTAAAATGTAGTAACATCCGTTTCAATAAGCAAACCGCAAAACTTCAGCTTTGCAAACGTCCATCAATATGCTTGTAGCTAGATGATCAGTATCACACTGATTTAGTAATGATGAAGGCTTTGGACAGGAGTAACAGGCTTAAATTAAGATGAAAGACAGCAGATCTAATTATTATTCTTTGAAAATATGAAGGAGTTAGATTTTTGCTTCCTTGAATGGCTCAGGGACAAAAGAACCTCACAAATCTTCAAATTTGGAAAGTAAAAAATATTGCTTTACAAATAATGATGAACTGGACAACACTCAGTATTGTCACACATAATAAGCTGTCATCAGTTACTGAATCCAGTCTGGAAGCTAGAGATCTTACTGTGGTCCTTTCTGGAACCTGTTTTATTTATGTAATGCAACATTTCATCCAGCCATGCTGCAAGGCCTCCTTGAGCCTCAAGTTTGTTCTTAAATATGGCAATTTGTGATTGTTAGCAAAATGAAGTTTGAGACTCCCCTCTGGGAATGGGACCATCTGCTGTTATGCTCTCATGGATAATGGCCTCTCCCATGAAGGAGTAAAGCCTGCATGAGAAGTCCTCTCCTACACACCTGCCTTAGTAAGGCACACCAGTGCAGATGCAGTGTATTCTGAGGGGGAATTTCTTTTTTTTTTTTTTTTAAGGGGAACTTTATGCTTTTGCTCAGATCAGTGGAGCCCTTCTGTGTCTCGTCTCCATTGGCATGGCAGTTGGCCACATGTAAAGCTTAGCATGGTCTAGAAACTCTGGGATTTCACTGCATACTTGCTTCTCCAGGTCATTGATGAAAATGTGAAATAAAACTAGTTCCAGCATCTGTACCTGGGGATACTCCAGTCTTTTCTCTATCCTATAAGTGACACTTAAGCCTTATTTTTTTGCTTCCTGCCTTTAAACCAGGTCTCAAACAATTAAATAATGCTTCCCCCAGAACAGTGGCATCTTGGTCTTGGTAATCTTTGGTGCAGAAGAGCTTTTAGTTAGTTTTTTCTGTACTGCTGGTTCTGTTGTTACCTATCTGTTGCTTCTGACCTTAATTAAGATGGTCAGTTTTCCATGGCAGACACTATCTCTTGATATCGTGTGAATGGCATGTAGCACAGACCAACAGCCCCCAACCAGTCCCAATTTCCTTTCTCATATTACTGTCAGATGATCGGTTCCCATGAAAAGATTTTTAAATGCTGTGCTGTAAAACTTTAGAACAGAACAGAACTGCCCAGACACAGGTCTCTGGGACACGGACATAGACTTGGTTTCCATCAGAAAGTACAAAGGAGAAAAGCACCTCAGGACCTTCTGTTCCCCAAACATGTACATGAGCATGGCTGCTGGATGACTATAGCGATTTCCAGCTTGAACGAAACATGATCTAAGCAATTTAATTTGTCAATAAATGTAGTGCTACTTCTCACCTCCATATCACCACTGAATATCATAGTGTCTGTTTTGGAAGCTGTGTGGAACTTCACATGGAATATGATGTCAGTTAAACCATAACTTTTGCTTCTACTGTGTCATTTGATCATTGATAACTCAGAGACTTTGACTTGAGAAGAGTTTTCTGCCTTTATGACTCATCCTTTTATTGTCTTGGGGTTTTCTAGATAGTGTCAGGTAAGTAATTATGGCTTCCATACAGTGGCTGGTTTCTGGGGATGGGCCCCATTTGTGTACAAAAGCAGTCACCCAGCGTCAGTGGAGCAGACCTGTCACCTGGGAGCAGCCACACTTTAACAAAGCTCGTTATCAGCTAATCCAACCAGACATACAGCTGAGAGAGAGTATTTCACACTGGTTTTTAGACTTATTTGAGAACACCTCATAGTTTGATTTTACCATTTTAATTTAGACCATTTAGTCTGTAGTAGCTGATATCATTGGTTATAGAGAATTAAACCTTTAACTTGAAAAAATGTATTTCTATCTATGAAGTATAGGGTATGTATTTCTATTTTCCCTTCCTCTCAAATGTTCCTAATTTATTGTCACAGAAAAAATACACCTCTAATTTTGTAAAATGGAGAATATTTTTTTTTTTTACCTTGTGGTGGGTTGACCCTGGCTGGAGGCCAGGTGCCCACCAGAGCTGCTCTATCACTCCCCTCATTCACTAGACAGGGGAGAAAAGGTACAATGAAAAGCTTGTGGGTCGAGATAAGGACAGGGAGAGATCACTCACTACCTATCGTCACGAGCAAAACAGACCGAACTTAGAGAGGGAATTCATCTTATTTATTACTAAGCAAAACAGAGTAGAGGAATGAGAAATAAAACCAAATCTTAAAACACCTCCCCCCACCCCTCCCATCTTCCCGGGCTCAACTTCACTCCCGGCTTCAACCTCCTCCCCCCTCAGCGGCACAGGGGGACGGGGAATGGGGGTTACGGTCAGTTCATCACACGGTGTTTCTGCCCCTTCTTCATCTTCAGGGGGAGGACTCCTCTCATCGTTCCCCTGCTCCAGCGTGGGGTCCCTCTCATGGGAGACAGTCCTTCATGAACTTCTCCAACGTGAGTCCTTCCCACGGGCTACAGTCCTTCACGGCCTTCTCCAACGTGAGTCTCCTCCACGGGGTGCAGACCTTCAGGAGCAAACTGCTCCAGCGTGGGTCCCCCACGAGGTCACAAGTCGTGTCAGCAAACCTGCTCTGGCGTGGGCTCCTCTCTCCATGGATCCACAGGTCCTGCCAGGAGCTTGCTCCAGCGCGGGCTTCCCACGGGGTCACAGCCTCCTTCAGGTGCCTCCACCTGCTCCAGCGTGGGGTCCTCCACGGGCTGCAGGTGGAATCTCTACACCCCCTCATCCTCCCTCCATGGGCTGCAGGGGGACAGCCTGCCTCACCATGGTCTTCACCACAGGCTGCAGGGGAATCTTGCTCGGGTGCCTGGAGCACCTCCTGCCCCTCCTTCTGCATTGACCTTGGTGTCTGCAGATGTTCTTACATCTTCTCACTCCTCTCTCTGGCTGCAAAAGCTCTCTCTAACTGTTTTTTTCTCTTTCTTAAATATGTTATCACAGAAGCGCTGATGGGCTTGGCCTTGGCCAGCGGCAGGTCCATCTTGGAGCCGGCTGGCATTGGCTCTGTCAGACACAGGGGAAGCTTCTAGCAGCTTCTCACAGAAGCCACCCCTGTAGCCCCCCCCCGCTACCAAAACCTTGCCACGCAAAACCAACACAACCTTGATAGAACTTAGGGATGGATGGAGCAATTTACTGAAGTGTCTTCAAAAATGTTTCACCTTGGGACAGAAAGTTGAAAGGAAAGGTTTAGCCTATTGCAAAATGCAGGAGTTTTAACACCTATATAACTGTGTATCTATATGGATATAGCAGTCAAAAAGCAGTATTTCCTAACAAATCACAAATACATTGTATGGTTTCTAACAATGCATCTAATGTCTGCAAGCTTCACAATATTTAATGTTTTCTTTCATAACATCCTTTCTAAGGAGAGAATGCCTCCGTCCTCCTTTAGCAGACAGAGAACCAGGAGGGAGTTCAAAGCATTGCCTTACAAAGACCGCTGCACTGAACTTGAACATCTGAACTTATTCCTGAATTTCTTCCAGCACACAAACTACTGTGGCTCAGGCTCATGTGCTGTGCTCTTTAGTCCTCCCCGCTGCGGGGAAAGGAAACGTCCAGGAGGGACTGTATAACACCGTATAACATCTGTATAACACCGTAAGCAGTCATACAGATAGATATAGCTATGTAGCAGGCATCAGTCCTGCCTAATGCGAAGCAGGGTCAGCTGGTCCAGACAAACTACATGGACTGCAGAACCTGAGCCAGGTTGTTCAGAGCATGCCTGGGTGCCTCCAGGTGGCATTGCACTTGCAGAGGTAGTCAAGGCTCTGTGGCTTGTGCCTCGAGGCACTGCTGTCATAGCTAGCGGAGCTTTGTCTTAACTCTAAGCCAATTTGGGAGCAAATTTGACCCATCTAGCGCACACTACGGGTGTTGAGTTCAGTGCAGAGCAAAGCAGTCTTTTCCAAACCACAGCTAAAGAAGACAGTGGTAGTACTGCACTTCATTTTGTATCAAGACTAGAGATGTTAATCAAGAAGAGAGAGATCTGGTTTAATATTCCACTCATACTGAGGACATTCAAACTGTCCTTCCCAGGAGACTGCACTCTTTGGCAGTCTACAGATGAGCCTGTGGTGATGGTCTCCTACTCTACAGGCAAGATACAAGAGTGATGGGAGCACAGAAAGCAAAAATGAGTCTAGCTCCGTGGGCTACTGTTTATAGGTACGTACTTGGCTAGGAGAAAAGCTTCCTGCTTCCATGTCAGCTTGTGCACGTGATTCAATGACCTTTACTGAGGTAAACTCAACACAACATGATACGGGTTTTGTGTTGTATGAGGCAGTCATAGAATGGAGCAATGCTAACCAATAGTCACCATGACTGGTAAGTTGTTTTTCTTGGTCAGTGCTGGAGAATGCTGCTAAAATATTGCCAGTAGTCCCTTCCCACAGGGAAAGTGGCAGGGGACGGGGAGGGGGGAGTTTTAATTCATATCAATGGGATGAGGGCAATAGGTTAGCAAATAGCAGGAGCTGGGAGTGCTGGAAGACAGAGCTATTGCTGGCGGTGGTGGTGGCACAGGACAAATTGGAAATGAGAGCCAAGAAGGAGCTGTGTCATGCAGAGTGTTTGCAGAGAGAATGGACTGTGCCAATGTGAGGAACAGCATACCAGGGAATTGGTGTCATCTTTCCTTCTTTCTTTAGATGAAAAATGAGAATAGCGATCTTTGCAGATGTCTGGACACCTAATCTTCCTTTTACTCAGTGTATATATAATTTTGAGAGCTGCATGCCTCCCAGGCTGGGTCATATAATGGTAACACTTCTGCTCTGCCCCCTCAGTGCTGCGTCTCGTGAAAAGGGAAGGATCTGTCCCTGAGGCTGCTACCCCAGCTCTGGAGCCTTCAGGTGGTTTCCTCCATTCAGGACCTTGCTGCCAAGGCTGTTGGCACAGCTGCTCTCTGTCTCTGTGCCGCCCTGCCCAGGCACAGCCACTCTGATTTCCAAAGCATGAGAGAAGCTGTTCCTGTGCCAAGGACATGCGAGTGACCGGCGCTGCCGCGGGGCAGCAGGGCTGGGCGGGCATCGCCTCAGTGATTTTCAGCGTGTAAAGCTGGATACTCTGTAGGGCTGCAGAAGTTTTCATTTCTGGGTAGAAGGATTTTCCTTGGACCTGTTCACATTTTAGCATATATAAAATCCTTCAAAACAGATGCTAATCTTGAAAAGATTTGAAGAGATTTCAGCATTTTAGGCAGGCGATGTTTAAGATGATGACTTTTTTTCACACCAAACCATGCTCATGGTGCTAGTCATTTTCTATTCCATGGTTTTGTGAAGAAAGTGGAGGGAATGAGAGCTGTACTATGAACTCACTGAGTTTCCTAATCTTCAGGTTTGTTTATCTTCTTCACTGGAACAGGAGAAGTAGTCTTTACTTTTAAATTTTAATTCTTAGTTCTTTCAGGTCAGATTTCCAAACTGCAGAAATCCAGGTCAATCTTTACAGCTCCAGGCTAGCAGAGAACGGAATGTCTGAGGCACAAAAGCAAGCAAATCAGTCAGTCAGTCAGTCAATCGAATGGCTAAGGTCCTTCTCTGGTAGGCAAATAATCCATAAAACATCATGTCAAATATTATAAATGGACGGTCTCCCCCTAGTTCAGGGAATAGGACAGGGTGTGTTGGCGTTTCTCTTTATACAGGGTAATGTTGCTTGCTAGAATGAGAGACTTTAATGAAGAATTTTGGCAGTGTCTTGAGTTATAGACAGCTGCCATTTATTATCTATGATCATAGCGGCATGAAAACTTTTTCTTGGCATTCTACACACTTTCAGAGGACATTAGAAAGATATTTAAGTTGGGTGAGAGATACAGTACCAGAGGAGGGCAGGATTTTGAAATCTAGGGGTTAAGGGAAGGGATGTGTATGATAACTAGAAAGTTCCTGTCTCCAAAATTCCAGTGATTGGTTAAAACAAATTTAATCAATATTCCTCTTGGTTGGTGGGCACCGAAGCCTCCCTTTTGTTGGTCACTGTAGCCTGATCCAGCAACATGATAATGGGTCATCCCACCAATTATTCAAAACACTGCTAAATAACGAATGCAAAGATGAAATATTATGAACCATTAGGACTTTTCATTTGGCCAACATTTATATAAAAACTAAACAAGGTCATCTGTTTAGGAAAGTGATATAAACTAGACTTTCCCTTACCACCACACTTGAAACCAGTTACAATAACTGTGTTAAAATATGTCAGATCATCCTGAATTTGTGAGTTACAGAGTAGATTTGATTGGTATTCATCGTTTCAGGAAGCATCCTATAACTGTTCCTTTGTACTTTGTTTCTTAAATACTCAAATATCAAACATTATTGCACTTCACAATTTGAAAATCATTAGATACAAAGAAGCACTAAATTTACTTCATGAATGTTACCTCAGTTTTCAAAGCTTACTGGGAAACTGGATTTCAGTACCTTTTTTTTTCTTTTTTTTTTTTTTTTTTTTTTTTTCCCCTTCTCTATAAAAAATGTGTCCAAGTGCAGAAAAAACATTGTGGAACTAAAGCAAGTAGTTGTACAGTAGGTCCAGTAGTGAGCAGTGAGTAGCTGAAGCAGTAAGTTAGACATTAACAAAGTCAGCATTTAATTTCTGATTCTTGAGCTTTAGCTTGCCACCACTGAGGCAAGACTAGATCAAGAGAGCCCTAAGCTAGCTCTGAGTGAAAGCTGTGTCTACAGCCGCACTAGCTACAGATGTTGGCTTGGTCATAGAAACACCATGTTGCTGTGAACACTGCTCTGAGCCCAAAATAACTCTGCCTGTAGCTTGGGTTCAAGGCTGTACAACCATCACTACATGACCTGTGCTCTCCTGGCTGCAGGGATCGGCTACGTGGGGCTCTGCACTGAGTGCACTGACACACTGCTGGCATGTCCTGGGTGCTCTGCTGGCCTCAGGTCTTGCTGCTGCAGGTCTGCACAGCTCCATTTACCTCTTGGTTATCTGCCAAGGTGTGGACAAGAAAGAGAGATTTGCTGGGTTTTGTTTTGTTTTGTTGCCAATGCTCTTTGAAGGTTTTATAGACAATTCAGCTTCGGCTTATGGTGAAAAGTGGTGAAGGACATCTCCATGACTCACTGGCTGTATGTTGATACCTGACCTTCCTATATGCAGTGGCCACTCATTAGCATACTAGCTGTTCTCCCTTGCTTTACAATTTGGCTAGTCAGAGATTTTTAAAAATAGATCATCTTCATAACCACGGTGCATCAGAGGAGAGTAACTGCCTTCCATCTTCCAACTTTCAATGAATCATGGAGTTAATCATGGACACTTAGAAAGCTGTATTTCCAAATATCAGGCAGCTATTTAAAACCTATGATCAGCTGTCATTGTGTCCTGATGGAGGTTGGATGGCTCTGAAATGTTGACAAATGCACTATTTGAAAATAAAAGCAAGTTATAACACACCAGACTGCAAGCATCTGTACTGTGAAGGCTGGATGCAAAGCTCAGAAAAGAATGTGGAGTGGGATTGCACACTGACAGTTCTCAGACATTTTTATTCAAATGTTTCATTTAGGATGATTTAAGACCTCCATGAGCAATGCCAGCAAATTAAATAAATAAATGCAGACAGGCTACGAGCATGCAACTATCGTGGGAGAATGACAAACAAGTACCCACATATCACACTCTAATGGGGTCCCAGCTTATCCACCTCCTTGGTGCGACAGGCTGTCTGGTTTTCCGAAGTGGTATCAAAGCCACACACTGACTCCTGATGGTGTACAGATGTGACATCCCTAAACACTTGCAAGCGTGTGCCTGTATGCACAGCACACACGCAGACGTGCACATTCCCATGCCTCTGTGATTCTGTTTGTGAGGACAGCACATTAACAGGAGAATAAATGTCATGGGAAACCACCTTGAGAGATGGGGTTGCAGGGAAAGGACCGTCGCCTGGTGCCTTCTCCCTTGTCTCCTGCCCCAGGAGCGCCTTTTGGTACAGTGCTCTGTGCGCAGTTACCTTCCAGTGAGGTCAAGGTCAGCATTATGGCAGTCAGGAGAACTGCAGAGGCCCTCCTCATCTTTCCCTCCTTCACAGCATAGCTCAGATGCCTGAATCACTCTTCCGCTGATGATCCAAAGATTGTACTAGCTCTCTTTGCCCTGGACTGTTGGAAGATCCCATGGACCGTTCAGCTGATCTCTAGTCACACTGATCCTTCTGTAAGGGCACTTGAATATCTTCATCTCACCTCAACAGCATTCCTTCATCCCGGTATGGTGTCACAGAAATGGCTGAGGAAAGGCAAAGGAACAGGATAATTATCCAGTGATAAATTTCAGAATATTCTCCTAGCCAGCCAGGGATTTCCTGAAGTGGACATAGTGTCTTTGTCTTTAACAGCCTTTTATGCATTTTTCTTCTATAAATTTCTCTAAAAGATTTTTGATCCCTTGACAGCATTTAACATTTACTATAACTTAAGACAAAAAAAAAAAATCTGTAGCTTAACTCTGCACTGGGTGGATGCATAACTTACTGTGTTTATTTTACACTGCTTTTGCTAATGCTGGGCTCTTCAGGCATGGATCTCCATGACAGAGCCTTACTAGCTGAGAGCGTGACCAGCTAGGGGTGTAACTTTGTACAGATCTTTGTTAATATATGTTTTGAAAGGCAACAGAGAAAAGTATTATACAGCATCTAATAGTGGTGTTATGGCAACTTTGAAGGATCCTGAGCCAAGACTGGATGCTCTGTGCTAGGCACCGTACCTAGATATAAGTAGATATGCAGACCTTTGGTACTGAGGGTGAGTCTTAGCTTTGAGTTCTTTTCAAGGGCTGGAAAAACCAGGATGTTTTAAAGCTAAGAGGACTTTATATGTCTGTGTCAGTGTTCCCTTGTATTTACATCTTATGGTAAGACTGAAACCTTAGGAAAGGCAGATAATAGAGTAGGAAAAGAAAAGTGTTATTAGCCACGTTTTACGGGTGGAGAAAGAAAGTACAGAAGAGTGCATGAACTGCCTGGGGTCTCCCAGAAGATGTCTCTGCTTCTGATGACCTAGAGGCTCTTCATGAGATGAACATTTGTTGGACCATTTTCAGCCTGGGAAACTCCTGGAAAGGTGTGTCAGGATGCCAGGGAGCTTGGGAGAACAAGCCTTCACCAAGGGGAACAAGCAGTCACAGCTTTCATCCTGTCTGGTGGGGCTCATCTCTTGAGGAAGAACGAGGGGAGAGAGCTTGCAAGTTTGTGCAGGGCTAGACAAAATGGCTGGAGCCTGAAGCTTGTAGATCAAGCATAAAAAATTCAGGAGAGAGTGCGCAGAGGAACATTTCAGTGTAAGATGTTTTAAGAAGCTCAAGACACATTCCACTTTTTCCCTTTCATGGTCCCATGACATCCCTTTCCTTTTCCCATTTTAAACTGAATTTCTGTTCCCACAATATTAAACAGTTACCAAATGTCATCAAAGTGGCTGCAACAATTAAGCACCAGATGAACTGATTTCTTTGTCTCACTCTTCATCTCATTTTATATATGAAAAATGCTACAGGATCTGTTAAAGGGGGAGGTATAGAATCATAGAATCATAGAATGGTTTGGGCTGGAAGGGACCTCAAAGATCATCTAGTTCCAATCCCCCTGCTGCAGGCATGGACACCCTCCACTAGACCACTTTGCCCAAAGCCTCATCCAACCTGGCCTTGAACACTTCCAGGGATGGAGCCTCCACAACCTCTCTGGGCAGCCTGTCCCAGTGCCTCACCACTCTCACAGTAAAGAATTTCTTTCTAACATCTCATCTAAATCGACCCTCCTTTGGCTTAAACCCATTACCCCTTGTCCTGTCACTACACTCCCTGATAAACAGTCCCTCACCATCTTTCCTGTAGGCCCCTTCAGGTACTGGTAAGCCACAATTAGATCTCCTCGGAGCCTTCTTTTCTCCAGGCTGAACAATCCCAACTCTCTCAGCCTGTCCTCATAGGAGAGGTGCTCCAGCCCTCTGATCAGCTTTGTGGCCCTCCTCTGGACTCGCTCCAACAGCTCCATGTCTCTCCTGTACTGGGGCCCCCAGAGCTGGACGCAGTACTCCAGGTGGGGTCTCACAAGAGCGGAGTAGAGGGGCAGGATCACCTCCCTCGACCTGCTGATCACGCCTCTTTTGATGCAGCCCAGGACACGGTTGGCTTTCTGGGCTGCAAGCGCACACTGCTGGCTCATGCTGAGCTTCTGATCAATCAATACCCCCAAGTCCTTCTCCTTGGGGCTGCTTTCAAGCCTTTCCTTGCCCAGCCTATAGTCGTGCTTGGGATTGCGCTGACCCACATGCAGGACCTTGCACTTGGCCTTGTTGAACTTCATGCGGTTCGCACAGACCCACCTCTCCAGCCTGTCAAGGTCCCTCTGGATGGCATCCCTTCCCTCCAGCACGTCGACCACACCACACAGCTTGGTGTCGTCGGCAAACTTGCTGAGGGTGCACTCGATCCCACTGTCCATGTCGCCGACAAAGATGTTGAACAGTGCCAGTCCCAGTACCGACCCCTGAGGAACACCACTTATCACCGTTGTCCACTTGGACATTGAGCCATTGATCACAAGTCTTTGAGTGCGACCATCCAGCCAATTCCTGATCCACCGAGTGGTCCATCCATCGAATCCATGTCTCTCCAATTCAGAGACAAGGATGTCGTGCGGGACAGTGTCAAATGCCTTGCACAAGTCCAGGCAGATGATGTCAGTTGCTCTCGAATCTGATCTTCTCCTACAGTGGGCGGTTCTGCATTCTCCCAGTCCCTGCCTTTGCCTCCTGTGACCTGGGCAGTGTGGTTCAAGCATTTGCCAGTGAAGACTGAGGCAAAGAAGTCATTGAGTACCTCAGCCTTCCCCATATCCTGGGTAACCATGTCGCCCATTTCATTCCGGAGGGGACCCACATTTTCCCTCGTCCTCCTTTTCTCACTAACATACCTATAGAAGCTTTTCTTGTTGTCGTTGACACCCCTGGCCAGACTAATTTCTATCAGGGCTTTGGCTTTCCTAACCTGATCCCTGGCTGCTGAGACAGTTTCTCTGTATTCCTCCCAGGCTACTTGCCCTTGCTTCCACCCTCTGTAGACTTCCTTTTTTTGTTTGACTTTGCCCAGGAGCTCCTTGTTCATGCATGGCGGCCTCTTGGTGTTCTTGTTTGACTTCCTCTTTGTTTGGATACATCGCTCCTGAGCTTTGAGGAGGTGATGCTTGAATATTACTCAGCTGTCTTGGGTCCTTCTTCCTTCCAGGGCTTTGTCCCATGGTATTCTACCAAGCAGATCCCTGAATATAGGGATAGGTATAGGTTAGGAAAAATCAGGGGATTAATCCCATGGCCTGATGGGTGAGACACTCATCTGAGTATGTAACAAATTTCTTCTGGTCTCTCCTTGGAGGAGTTTGTAAATACATAATACCACAGAAGTGATTAAGAGAGTCCCGTGGCTTTATCCTGAGGGAAAAATCTCCTGAATGATGGGGATTTAAACATCAAGCACAGACTTGAACCTGCCATATCCTATGTGTGTCCTAGTTGAGTATTATCTTTTGGCTTAAACAAACCCACCATCATCTTTGTATTATGAACCTCATCTCATTTTTTTCCCAGCTGACAGTATAAACAATTCAATACAACCTGCAATATCTCCTGTCATCAGATAAGCCACTGCCATAGGAGGCCACGCAGCACTGGTGTAAAGGGAAGAACACAAGTAGATTAGTACTTGTAAAGGATGGGCCTTCAAGGTTTGCATTTCTTTAACACTTTCTTCCTTACCATTATAATATCCATTAAGTTGGTATTAATGTATACTACACCATCTGGACCAAACTAGGTAGTTTTCTTTTATGTTGCAAGCCCTCACAATGCTCAGCCATTCTGGAATAGGATATGTGAGAGCAAGAGCTTTATTTGAGCTTATTAACTCATCTGGTCTTACAGATGAGTTAAAAACTCCAACAATTTGCATTTTTAGTTAGGAAAAATCCAAACCTAATCTTTGATGTTCTTTGTTATAATCAAACGGAGATTGGAGTCTATCTGTGTGACATGTTACTCTAGATTTTTAGCCACTCTACCTTGGCCTCTTCTTGTGTGTTCTTTCTGCTCCAAAACCTAAAAGCAGACAGAAACTTGCTGGGTCAGGGACCACATCTTCCATGTAGAGTGTAGCACAGAGACGCCTATGACACACCATTACAAAGTATAGCTGTAATAATAGTTGTCACTCCAGAAACTGAGCAGGACTCAACCAGATTTACTTTCCCAGACATTGCTGTTCTCTCTCATTTTTTGCTTTTGAAGTGTTTGAGTTAATCCCTGACATAATGCAAAAATAATCTTCTGGGTTGATAAGAGAAACAATTTCTGGATTTGTGAGAAAGCTGTGCAGTAATTTCTAAGAAATCTTTCAGTAAAGACCTCACTGTACTTCTTCTCTTTGGCACTGTGAACATAGAAGCTGTTTGTTTTCTCTACAGTAATCAGGGATACATGACTGTAATCATTTCATTCAATATAGCTATAAGAAAAAAAGACAACATTTGTCAATCTCAGTCCCACTGTGAAAATAGAGTTTTTCAATCAACTTGTAAATTGATTTATATAATCTGGGTCTCCCTCCCTTTTGTAAAAACTTAACAATCAGTCCCAGTGCCTAAAATTAATATGGATCCAATGAAATAAATTTCTTCAAGCAGCATATGGGAATTGCATGAATTTTAACTAAATCAATTCAAAAAGTTTTAGTTAAATTAGTGTAATCTCTGCACATCCCTCAGTCACAGAGTTAATCTAGATATCTTTCATGGGAACTTTGATTCATCTTTTATCTTTCTGCCAAGCCGGTAGAAATTAGTGGTTGCATTGCGAGGTAACTCAACAAAAATAAGACAGCATTAATCAGTGGGAACAAATCTTCATTTACATAAATGTAAACATGTTTCCTGAAATAAAGCAAATATAACACAAACATATAAAATAACCTGTCACTCCTGCATCAACAGGTTACAGCACCCAGTCTTCTCACAGAAGTGACAGTCTTCCTGGTGACTTTCCATCCATTGCTTTCTTAAAGAACCTGCCTAAGAGAAGGCAAAGAGAAGGCATTAACACCAAGCCATGAGCAAACCTGCAAGTATCTGGGTCCCTGATTCATGTATGGAAAATCAGTATTAGATGGTGATTACCTATGTGAGCATGTGTGCTGTAGCAGTACAGCTTAGCTAACTTGAGCACCTCATGGTGTTACACTAATAGTCTGTTGCACTGGAGAGTGTTGACAGGTCTCTGATTTCAGGATACCTGATGCCAGTGTAAGTTGCAGCAGGATTTTTTAATGAGTACCAGTTGAAGAAAATTTCTATGGGAAATGAGAAAGAACAGAGACCTACCCTGCCCTGTTACTTCCCTTTTGACACGTTTCAGATCCTAACTCCCAAAGCATCACCTCTCAAAGGCCAGGCAGCTGAAGGAAGATAGGCAGCAAAGACAGGACTAATGCAATTGCGGGAAGGTACATACCAGTGGAGGACTTTCCACAGCAAATCAGTGGCCTTTTATGACCACTTTCTCCTGAAGATGACTCACATGCTCTACGCTAAAAAAAAAAATACATGTATTTTAGGTGACAAGGACAATGGAAAGACCAAAACCTATTCTTGGTAGACGTTCTTCTGTTGACTTCAGTGGTGTTCTGTGAGAATACTCTGACTTCTATGATAAAAGGGGCTGCTATTTATATCTGATCATGTATTTGAAGTTACTATTGTATACACAGGAAATGCAGAGAAAATAGTAAGGTTAGCAATAGAAATCATCTCAGTGTTATATCATATAAAGGGCCTTGGATGCTGGTGAGGCTTTGATTTCCCCTATTGTAAACAGAATCACTGACCAAGGTTCAGAATATTTTGGTCTAAGTACGTAAAAGTTGAGCTCAGGCTTGGATGTAGTTTCTGTGTTTGGAGGTGGTATTACATCCAGCTGTGCATTCCCACCTCCCTCCTTGTTTAGAGATGGAGCAACAGGGTGCAGGCTGCAACAGTTATCCCCTTGCCTGGCTACAGGAGTAGCAAACTTTGGGAGGAGGGAGGAGTAGAAAACTTCATCTGATAAGCAGTTTAGCTCAACTCAGGCCCTTTGGGTCCTAAATTTAGATATTTACAATTTTAAGAAGATCATGCCGATAAAATGTAATGACCTGTCATGTGTTTGAGTACAGAGTAGATAATCTAGCCTTTTCTATGGAACAGAAGTTATAAACTCTGTATATACAGTATTCATTGCTGTTATCATTCAAGTGAATGGTTTAGATTTGTTCTGGGCACTGCTTCTGATTCCCCCAAATGCATGTGTCTTTGGTAGGGAAGTGATGTGGTAGGGTTTGGATTGCGTGCAGCTGGAGGGTAGGTCTATTTTGTGCTTATAAAGTACAGCTGGGGTGCAGAATTTTCATATATTTCATAAATGAATCAGCCAGATGATAGAAATAAGGAAAAAACCAAAATAAAATATGGATTTTTTTCCCAAGGATCTGCTGGAACTAACATAAGTTTTTCTAAAGTCTCATGGTTTGTTTTTTTTTTTTTTAAATTTGCAAGAGATCATTTGTCAGAAATGAATACTACTAATAGCCAAATATATAACTGATAAGAGCTAGAAGGAGACAATCTACAGCAAGAGACATACAGAAACAGTTTGAAGTCATGGAAACTAAAGATTAATATGTGAGATCTCCAAGTTGCTTCTGCAAAGCCAAGAAGCTGCCCAGCAGCAATGCCTTGGAGGAACTCCATCACCAAGGCTGTCTCCTGAAACCTGCCCAAGCTATATCCTACAAGCAGCAGCACCTTTTACATTCACACAGGTCATCTTCTTGGGGTTTGTTTTTCCCCCTCAGTGCAGGAGGAGATGCATACCTTGTGTGTTGCGTGCAGCAGACTGGGCTGGTGTGAATACAGCGTAAGGAGATGAGCCCCAGAGAAGCGAGGCAATGAAATGTCAGCCTGCCTGGTGTTTCTGTTCTCTTGCACAAACCAGGCTAACTCTTGCATGGCCAGCCCTGGACCAGGACAGATAAACCCAGCGAGAACTGAACCAACTTTATATGCATCTGCTAGAGCATCTCTGCAATATGTCCAGCCACATGACCTAGAGGTGCTTGAGCAGACTCCGTGCAGAGACAGCTTAAGTCCATTGTGACTCCATCCCTGGAAGTGTTCAAGGCCAGGTTGGATGAGGCTTTGGGCAATGTGGTCTAGTGGAGGGTGTCCCTGCCCGTGGCAGGGGGGTTGGAACTAGATGATCTTTAAGGTCCCTTCCAACCCAAACCATTCTATGATTCTATGACTCTATGACTCTATGATTCCGTGATTCTATGACTTCCTAGCTATTGTCCCCTGTCACCTAAAGCCGTTCCCAGGCAGGAGCTGCCCTGTGGCATGGATCCAGCCTGGTGCAGTGCTGGGCCGGTGGGCTCGGTGTCGGTGGCTGTGCATCCCAGGCACCGTTCATCCAGCAAGCAGGGGGCTGAGCGTTAACTCTCCCTCACCTTGCAGGCTACTGGCAATTTTTTGCTTAGCAGATTAAAGCCATCTGAAGTTAACATGCATAATACTGAGTTTTCTGACTTTTAAAATGAACATGACAAAAATGTGTTGAGTTTCACTCCACAAACCCATTGATGAAACTCTCCAGCAGGCCCTTGCTCAGGACGGCTTGCGACTGCATGGTGAGACTGATATTTAACTGAAGGAGATTTAAACACTCACTTAAAGGTGGTACATTCCTTAGATGGCCCTAAAATGGAAGCAGTAGTGTGGCTGTGTACATATTATTAGTTGTATCACATCCTAAATATGGCATATGTTGAGAAATGGTGAATGAAGTAAAATAAATTACAGAAAAATTATCCTTTCTGTAATTAGAGACAGACTGCAAAAAAATCCATCACACAAATGAAACATAAATATGTTTTATTTATGTAACAATATAACAATATCATCAGGTTTAATGATTTATAATATATTATTTTATGTATATCCTGTAACATCAAAACTATTGCACATATTTAAAAACAAAATAAGAAATAACTTACAAAAATATTGTTCATTAAATAGCATAGACACGTTGCTTTGACGCCAAATCATGTAGATTCCTTTTTGATAGTTTGTCTCTCTGGATTTCATCCTCTTCTCTTTTTGGTTTTGCAGATATCCTTGTATTTTAGCTCCAGCCTTGCAAAAATACAGACCTCAATGGATATATAGACACATAGGAGTGCTTTAGAAGGGTGGTTTTATTTTGTTTAGTATTTTTGAATCTTCTACTTCAGTTAGTATTTTTCATTCTTTTCAACATTTAAATAAACCTTCACTTTATTTATCCCTATTACCCAAACATTCCCTTGACGAAACAAAGTTTTTGCTGTGTACAAGCTGCTAAGGGAAAAAATCATTGCTCCTCTGAAATCAATATTTACTCAAAATTTAAATGAAAATTATTACTTCTGAAACTCTTAGGAGGCAATCTTGTCTTGTAAGAAACAGAAATAATTTAAAATACGATAGCAAATGCCAGCCTCCATGCTGCCTCAAAAGCAGTTTAATGCTCTTCTGATATTAATGTCTACTATGAAAAGCATAAAGTCTATGACTTCTTCCAGTGTGAAGCCAAAATAAAGCAGGCCAGACCCATTTATCCTTTCTTACACTGCTGTTTTGAACTTTTGGCTTGCTGTGCTGAAGAAAAAAGGTACAGTTTTCTTTTAAACATGAAGCTTAATGTGATCTTTGATCTTTGCACTTCAAAAAGTTTTTTGCCTGGAACAGTCTTTCACAGATGAGTTATAAATCCCTGAAAACAGAAATTCATAATGGAAAAGCTGTCACCACATTAATTATGGTAGCATAAATGTGCTGCTGCTTCTATAGTTAGTCACTGCTTAAACATAAAAACAAGGAAAAGATGTTCTGACATGAAGTCTATCCTCACAGTACTCAATGTCAAATGGTCAATATTTAGTCAACTGTGTTTTTAAAAAGTGACGGCTATAGTGCATTCCTTTGCATTTTTTTTTTTCTTTTTAGAACTTTCATTTGTTGGTATATAAAAGATTATATTTACATTGACAGACAGGAGTTGGAAAAGACTGAAGATTACATATAAAAAAAACTCTGTTTCGTGATAAAAAATATCTTGGGTGTTTACTTAGAAAAGCCATTAACTGTCTGACTTTTTTTATTCTCTGCAATCTTTGTCAGCAGGTTGGATTCAAAGACTCATTTAAAGTTTCCTATCGATCTCCTGTAGGTCTTGGCTTCCTTCTGATTGCTTCTGGTCTTATGCCGGCTCTTTAGGCTTTACATGAATTTGGAGGAGAGGAGTCACTTAAACATAATGTAAATGATCTAATATGGTAAACTTTGTAGGCATTTAATAGATTGTGTGTTTGTGTTTGGTTTAGACATGATAGCGAGAGCATATGTTGTAGTATATTAGTATGTATCTATTTGGCACAGGGAAAAAGCATAAATCATGAAACAGTACAATTTTCACGATGACAATCTTCCAGGGAATATCCAAAGAAAATTCTAAAGGAAAAGTTGTCTGGTGATACAGCATGCTGTGCTGAAAGGTTTTCTGGACTTCAAAAGACATACAAAAAGCATAACAAATAAAAAATGCTTATGAAATGGAAATAGATACCTTTTGTGCTACAAAGTACTGTCATAAAGCTGACACTGCAATCCAAAGGTTTTGGCCCTGGTTGCAATATTTGTGATCCACTGAATTTAAACTGTTCACAGCATATGCATTTAACCCTTTGCATGGTTCAGAATGCGACAGAGGGATCTTTTAATGTGACTGCAGATAAACAGAAACAGGGCAGCTAGCTGTAACAGTCTGACTGAGGTACCTGTTAAGATGCTCAGTATAACACAGAAAAAATACTTCATTTTTTTGTTTGTTTGGTTTCAGTTCTCCCAGACTCTTCTCTGTGAAATCTTCTGTGCCGTTCCTTAAATTGGAGATCTCTTTCTGCATAATCATGTCATAATCGTCTTTTCTATTTCCACACATTTCTTCCCAACAGAGTACCGAACACTAAACCTTTGGGGGAAGGGCGTAATTGTAGGAATCTTGGGAGGGAACAGCCCTTCTCCGTACTGGTCCTGGGCGATGTTATGGAATCTGGCAGTACTAGAAAACCTGTTCATCTTATTCCAAGCATTGCTGGGCACAGAAAACCTGTTAAGTGCACGTTGAAATTAAAGTGTTTTCTTCATTATCATCTCATTTACACTACATTTTGACTGGTCTTCATTTTCCCTTCTTTATGTCATAACACACAGACCCGCCAAAAATAACAGTGTGAAAAAATGCTGTTACTATTGGCCCTGGTCACAAACCAGCATAAGCAAAATGAGGTGCTTTCCTATCACTGCAAGCAAAATGGCAAAATACTAGTGTCCCCTGAGAATTCCTTCGTTCTCCCTGTAGAGGAGGTCTGAGTGATACCTGTTGTCCCGGGATCCTGCCTCTGACAGTGTGCTGGCAGCACAGCTGCATGCTGAGTGACTTAACACCCGGTATTTAAATATTACTGGGTTTTTGAGGTCAGAACTAGACCTTGCTCAGGTACTTGGGTATTTTCCTCACTAAATAAAAAAGGCACCCTTAACTCAGAGCAATTAATGCACAATAATATTCCATTGAAGACAGGGCAGTTTATAGGCTTCAAATAAATTACAGCTGAAGACTGTAGAGAAGCCAAATGAAAACTATGAGTCTCTTCGCCTTTGCTAGGGTTTTACCTGAAGTTAACTAATTCAAAATAAGAACACACCTTCTTTTTTTTTTTCCTTTCTCTCTTTTTTTTTTTTTTTTTTTCCTTAGTCAAGGCAAGACCTTGCATCTGACATACTAAAGCAAAAGAACATTTAATTCAGGATCCAGATTTTGCAATTTGGGTCCATCTGTGATAAGAACAGAGTGTGAACTCATGGAAATGCTTGTGTGAATTTTTAATAAATTGTCACTAGCCCATTATGATACAGGCTAGAAAACCACAAATCAATGCAGCAAGGAACTACCATAGAGAAAAGAGGTGCTTCCCTAGCAGAGTCCAGCCCAGCCCGGTCCAGTCCAGTGCTCTCCAGCAAGGTGCGGGGAGTAACGGTTCCCCGCAACACCATTTGACTCCATCTCACAGAGCTGCTGCAATCTGAATAATGGGGCATGGTCAGAAGCACAAAATTCTTTAAGGACAGGACACAGAACAACAAACACTGGAAGAAGCATTTGTATTTAATCTGGTAACCTGATACAACCAGTTACCTTATTTTCAGCAAAAAGATTGAATGCTAACAAATACTAACATTTGTAGTAGGTTAAATATAATAAAAAAGCCATAAGGTCTAAAAAAAAAAAAGACTTTTCATTTCTTTTTGGTCCTCAAATGATTTGCACTGATTTGTCTGGTTTTTTCCAAGGAAATGAGAAAAGAAAAGTTCATTTTAGGTCAAAGTGGGTTTTTATTTTGTTATTTGATCATTTTTTGGCAACCAAACCTACAAACAGATATTCACATAGCTCTAGTTTGTAATTCTGGTGATGGCTGTTTTCCAAGATGTATTTGGGAAACAGGCTCCCACAAGTCCATTTATTAGGAAGGGAAGTGTATTTGGGATTTCGTAATTCTTTCTTACTTTTGTATTCAGTTTTCAGGATTGCAAGGAAGGAAAAAATGAACCTCTTCAAGATAAAGCACACAAATTTGAACTTGATACACAATGTGAAGAATGAAAATTCCTTTTTTGGGTAGAGTTTGAACACTCCTTTAGTAAATTTTGCGGACACACTATAATAATCTGAATTATGTTAAGATATGCAAATAGTTTTCTATGGAAACTAGAAAAAGCTGCAAACTTTAAATCCCAGATGGAGTTCTTATTAAAGAAACCTTGTACTTTTGAAAATCCTATTTCTCCATCTGCTTGTAATATCTTTCAAGTGTCTCTCTGTATAATGTAATGATGGTTTCTTCGGGTCATATACTTTATTGTTTATTACATAATTCCACTCCTTCCCCCAAAATGCAAATATTCACCTTATCAGTCAGCAAGGACTAAATTCAATTTCATTGCTGATTTGAGTGGGGGAAAGTCATGTACTTGCAGCATCTTGGCAAAAGCTCCACAAAGGGAGCGTGCGGCTTGAAACTTCCTCCCCAAACCCTCCGCAGAGAGTTTTGTGCCGGGGCCCCTCTCCGGTCCTTGTGGTCTGACTCATTCTGACTCACTGAGTTTGAGAAAGCAGTCAGCTTTACTCCTTTCTGGGAAAGTGCAAAGAAGGAGCAATCCTGCTCCAAACAAATGCAAATAAGTAAGCTGCAAGCATCTGGGAAAAAGCAGTTACAGAAGTGAGAAATTATTTCTTGTCATCCAGTATTCAACTACAGTGTAATTTTAGTTGTTATCTTACTTTTCTTTCCCGACCATGGGAATGAAGTTTATAGGTTGTGAATCAAAGCTCAGTACACAATTCGGGTAAATAATAGGCCACTTTTGCTTAAATTTCTGTTTCAAACTGTTGTTTGGAGGTGCTTATCCAGTCATTTCAGTTAAAGAACGCAAGCAATTTCATTGACTTCAGTACATTGTTCAAGTGCATTAGGTTAAGCCTTGGCTGATTTACTTGGAGAAATGCTATGGTTTCTCAAATAACATTCTTGCCTCTCACCTTATTTGCTTGCATGTTCCTGAGAAGATAATACAGAAGCAAGAGGTTCGCCCTGCTGATATAAAAAATCCAAATCAGTATTTACTAGAAACTGCTTACGCCAGGTGACAGCTTTTAGTTGAGAACATCACAGAGCTGTGGTACTAAAATAACTGCACCTGCCCTGAAAGCAGCAATGGATGGATGGATGGATGGATGGATGGATGGAAGGAAGGAAGGAAGGAAGGAAGGAAGGAAGGAAGGAAGGAAGGAAGGAAGGAAGGAAGCCTGCTGCTAAGGAGCCCTCAGCTCTTCCAGCTTCCATAGGGTGCAGATAGGTGGTCCTGGCTGTTCACTGGGGATCCCCCACTTGGAACTGGAGGTCCAAATACTGTATTTTTCTGGGTATAAAAGCAGCATTTCATATAAATGTTGTAGCCTGCAAACTCCGTAATAGCCAGATGGTGTCAGTCTTGTACTGAAGCTTTATAATTACTCTCCCCTGGTGCTCAGTAGACTGTAATAAATTCTGCTGCTCACATTTTTTTCACCTGTACTTGCCTAAGAAGGAAAAAAAAAAAAAAAGGCGTGACTTGCCAAAATCTGCTATGAGGAGGTCACGCAGACTGTCCTTGAATTGCAGGGAACTTTTGCAGGCCAGAGTGCAAAATCCGCATTTCCTTAAACCTAGAAGCCCCTCTCTGAAAAATTGCCTGATCTGTCTTGATTTTATTGTCAGAATGACCGACTCTTGCAGAAATGCTTCTTATCAGAAAGAGAGACAGAGAAAATGAAGAGTGCCTGCAAGACTTTAAATGGACTAAACCCGTCCAGAATTGGAAAAAACAACAGCAGTGAATGACAGACCATTTTAAGGAAAGCACTGTTACCAATAAAAAAAAATCTCATAATATGCAGACCTGCAACACATCGCTAAAATGTTAATTATTATGTAATCCATTAGTTAATGCAAACATTATGGGCTTTTGGATGAGCTGTAAAACCAAATTCTTGGCCACTCTTGACCTTCAGAAGTGCTTTGGCACTTTGGCCAAGAGCTGGGGTGTTAACACAGGGGCTCTGTCCAAATTCCATTTGGGCAACTATTTTTTGCCTAACTGACATTTGCGTGTAATTTAGTTAGATACATTATTATTCCTTGCTTGTCTCATACTGTAGTACAGAGCTGCTGTTTTAAGAGCTGCTGCTGTCTTGCCAGAGGTTTTAATGATCCAGGGACCAGAGAAGGGATTCCTTTTAGTACCAGAACAGGGGTTGTGGCCAGTGTTTTGGGAGTTTGGAGTGCTCTATAAATAAATGTCCATAACCAAAGCTCTGTTTCAAATATCACAGATACCCTGGAAGCCTTGGCATTTGCTAGTGATGCTGAACCCCTGAGACTGCTGGCAATATTAAGGGAATTGGTTAGCATTCCTGCTGAGCCCTGAATGAATTAAAACAAGAAAACTACTAAGAGGGCTCAAGAAATATATGCTCTGTGTCTTTTTCTTAGTTGAATTTAAACCATTTATTTTCAAAACTATCTATTTAGCAGTGTATCCAAAGTCTGTACACTGCTTCAAATCTGAGCAGCTTCTGTCTCCAGCAGCAGACTTGACAGGGTCACTTGGCTGTTCTTCCGTAGGGACTGGGTAGGGGTTTGTGTTGTGACTGCCTTGTTGTTTTTCAGACAGGATGTTTTGGAGGGTGTCTTTAGGAGATTTGCCCCGTCTCCTCTGGATGGTTACTCCCTCACTGGATTCTCTGGAATAGGAAGGTTTTGTTGTCTATCTTTCATGTATATCTTCTTAAATGTTGTGACCAGGACTGCTTTAGGGAAAGGCAGTCATCATGGCAGCCAAGGCTCCTCAGAGCGCGGTTATGCAAGACTTTTGTTGGGGCAGTCTGGCCTGCACTGCAGTGCTAAGGCAGAGGAGGAGCTGCCCATGGCAGCTAGCAGAAGGTGAGCCCAAGCCAGTGCAGCTACTGCCGAGTCCTGCACTCCCTCCGGCCTTCTCGGCCTTCTGAAGGGCCATGTGTATGTATACCAATGAAATGATCATGGCTGCAGTGAGGGTTGGGGTGCTCTCCTTTGCCCACAGTGTCTGTTAGCCCAGCCTGTAGCATGTGTTTGACTGAGCCACCCGGCACTCTCCCAGATGGTACCTGGGCTTGTTTCTGGGGACAGTGTGAGCCTGGGACTGTTCTCCCTCTGTGGCAGCAAGGATGGGACCACTCTGCTGTGGAGTGGCAGAGAGGCAAGCTGAGTGGACGTGACCCCTCCAGACCTGATGATGTCTATATTTTGGGAGTAGAAGGAGAACTGGAGATGAAACCAAGCTGTGAATACCAAATCCTTGCAGCTGTGTCCCCTAGGTTAGGGTTGTACTTGGGTCTGTTCACAAGAAGCTACTTCGATCCTGAGAAACTAAGACAAATGGAACAGGGGAAGACATAGCAAAATTTTTCCTGGTCCATGGAATACATGGGCTGTTCTGCCTAACATAGCTGGCCACACAAGGGACTACAGCAGCCTGGCTGGTTTGTGCAGGAAAGCTGAGATCTGTCAGCTCTGCATAACAATCAGGGACTTTGGGAACTCTTTAGGGCTAAGCAGGACATGGAGATGAGACCACTGTGCTCTCACAGCTTGCATTCACCAAGGCAGAGGACCCTTCCGAAACCCTGCAGCTGCTTTCCTCCTCCTCCTGTAGTGAACCTCTTAGTCTGGATGCAGCTTGCTCACACCTCTCTCTTCACAGCCTGACATCAGTGGGGACTTCCAGTCTCTGACAATTTATAGGCAGCATCGCCACATGCAGCATGGGAGCCGGAGATGAAGCCATTGGTTTCCAGTTCTCCCTCTTGTATCTTGCCACTGTGAAATAGGTTGTTCTCTTCCAGTAGCAATGACCTCCATTCCCCTCATCCTTAAAAACATTATACCAGGCTTGGCATTCTGTTATTTAGTCTTCTGTCTCACTAAAAATATCATAAACAAGCAGTGAAAGCCGGTACTGTGTTGTATACAGAGAAAAAGTGATAGTTTATGAATTTTATGATGCAAAGCGTCACTTCCAGCGAGTAGCTCTCAGTTCATCATGCTTGCTGCTATGCAGAATCTGGGGAAATGCTGGCTCTCACACAAATGAGTTTACAATGTATTTTATGTGTTATAAAGTCAAAAGTACAACTTGTTTCCAAGTGGAAATAAATACAAAGAAAACCTATTATGCAGAATGGAAACTAGATGATTCCATTTTTCCCTTTTGCTCTGTTGGAGTTTGATTTCTTCTCCCGGGAGCGCTACTCTAAGAGTTATAATCTAGTAGTACCCTATTTGTGGTTTTGGTGGGTACATAAACATCCTAAGAAACCTTTGTCTTTCTGGGTTACTTTTTCCATTGAGTTCATAAGCTGAAAAAAGGGTCTTCCGAACTCATTTGTACGCTTGGGTCCATGAGGAATTTAAACAAAGAGAGGTATATTCTGTTTCTGCCTTACTGTGATGCAACTCCACAGGCACTCCCTTCACTTCCAAGGAGTTTATCTGGATCTACATCAGTGTAAATCAGACCAGAATTTGGCCACTAAAAATGCAGCTGATTTAGACATTGGCTTAACATGGCTGGCATTAATGCTCTCACTGTATTTAGATATCCAGCCAGCTCTCTTCCAACTTAATTTCCTTTTAGTATTTTTTTATATCCCCTGGTGGTAATACGGGTTGAGATGACGAGTTACCTTACCTAGCAATGAAAGAAAGACAGAAAACATTGAAACAGTGGGAGAGTGTTGGCTAACGCTTGCAGTAAAAGTGCCATCCACACCCTGTGAGCGCCTGAATCAGTGAAGACATAAGACATTTTCCAAACATGCAGTACAAGTTAGAAAAATGCCTTTTACGCCCTTGTTATTGCCAGTGCTGTAGAGAAAGGAAATTAGGAAATTGAAACCAAGGGCCCTTCCCAGAACAAGCTCTTCCTTATCAAAGGACACACAACACTTGTTACATCTCAGCTCACTTCTGGCTTTCACAAGTCAGAATGAGCTTATCTGTGACTTTTTTCATGTTTACTCAAGCTCTCAGCTTGATAGTAATGCACGACCAATACTTGGGTGGTGCCACGTTCCAGGAGATTTGCAAAGTAAATGCGTGAGAGAGAGACCTTTAATTATACAAAGTTAGTTTTGGAGCTTTTCTTTCCACAGCCATTGCTATAAAATCTGCAGGCAGCAACTTCAGTCCCTTTGGGAGCCCTTTGTGTTCTGCTGGCAATGCAGAGGGTCCCAGAACCTGCCATCAGCAGCTAACTGGGGATTTTTTCTGGCTGTTGCCATTTGGCTACATCCTTTTGTGGACAGAGGAAGATTAGCCCATTTATTCTGGGTCAGTTTCTATACGGAACGTGATGGGGAACGCTAGCCATTCAGGATGGGTTAGGCAGCCCTGAGACACATCCAGATCACACTGGAGATGGAGCCAGTATGGAACAATTCCTTGAACAAGGAAATTGCAATAAGTTTCCCCTCCTTTGCTACTGCATGGCTCCTTTACTTGTTGGAAACAGCCAAGGAAGGAGCCTTGTACCTTCTGTTACTGCATTTTGAAGTACTTCCAAGAGAATGTAATACGATTTTTCTATCTAACGACCTTCGATGACCATGTCTTAGTTTATTTTTTAGTTTTTAAAGTAAGAAATTAATCTAACTGGAATTGATGGTTTCTTTGGAAACATGGATGTCCGATGTCTTTTTTTTTTTATAATTTTTTTTTGTTACAGTGAAATTTTGAGGGCCTTGGAATTGCCAGGTGAACTTCCAGGATGACTGGACCTTTACAAAGATATAATGAAGGTGGTTTTATTCTGAAACAATGGACTTGTTTTTATTCTGAATTTCTTTGATTATTTTTGGAAGCCAAGGTAATTGACCTGAATTTTGCTTGGTGCTTACGCAAAAGCAAAAAAGAAGAGCATCCTTGCTTTTATTAAGTACTTCCTTGTGGTAGTGGTGCAAGATATTTTAAGGTTTTTTTGAGCTGTTTCTTCATATCTCCCCTAATGGATGTTTTTTCCCCACCTTCTGGGCATGGCTGAACAATGAAAACATGAACCAATAAGCTCAGTATTTTATTTTTCATGAGATCTGAAAAGGACAGAAGAAATAGTATACTCTCTACCCAGTGATGACACTGCCACTTAACACTTAGTCTTGCTGGTGAAGTCAGCACAGGAAAGTTTTGCAGAAGAAGCCTCCCTTCCCATTCACAAGATGGAACATGTATGCAAAGTAAATTCCACACAGTAATCCTGGGATTGTTTGCCTTTTTATCAAGAAATCTTCCTTTGGCCTGTCCTGTCACAGTGTTGCCAGTGGCACACTAGGCACAAATTCTTTAAGACAATGCCTCTACAGAAGGTAATGTCTGGCATGCTCTCTGGGTGCCTTGGAGCACAGCAGCTGGGGTATCCAATGATCCAGCCTCCAGGGACTTGCACCATACAGGGTTTCTCCCAGGCAGAGTGGATTACCCACCCTCTGTCATATTTGCACAGTCATACTAACCTCAAAGCACTCAGTCTTTCTATAGATATCTCAGAAAGTTGTTTTGTGCATCCTGCACCCATATGCATGATGTGATTCTTCAAAAACATGCAGGAACACATGGCTATTTCATTTTTAATGTAGCACCTTCCTGACAAAGATATCAGTATCACTTACCATTTAGGTGAATGGGAAAGATGGACATGTAGAATCCCATGGATTACACAAACCCAGAATTTAGGCTCTGTCATTAAGGACCATGAGGTGATAGTCATTGATATTTTGTCGTAGTGGGCCATGTCCTCTCTTCAGTACACAGTGATGATGCATGGTATCACATCCAAAGATCAGCTGTGGTGGATGGACTTGTTCATATATAATTTTGCAGATTTCCATGAGAAGACGAATCATGACTAACTTGCTCATGACAAATTGCTGGGCTACAGAGCTGTGGGAATCTGGCCAGATTACAGAGAGCAGTGCCAAACCACTTCTGGCCAAAATCAAATGTACAGCCACTGCAGAGCTTCTGGGGGGAAAAGAAAAGAAGAAAAGGAAGAGGTGTGAGATTTTGCATCATGAAATTAGCAGCCCATTGGTTTAACATCCGTGTCTGCCTTTCAGTTGCATGGCTGCAGGAGTAGATCACATGCCTTCTGGAGAAGCAGTGTAAAATTGGATGGAATAATGCAAAGTATGTGGAAGGGCAGGAGAGTATGATTATTTGAAAAATGTGAATACTAAGTCTGTATTAGTGAGGAGAGATGTTTCCTCTGGTAACTGGTCTGGCCTGTGGGCATGCTGAGTTCCATGAGGAGTTTTATATCATGGGGCTTGCTTGCCTTACTGTAAATCAGAGTCTAATGCTCATTAGTGACTGCTTTTTGCTTTTGCTGCTTGCTGTAGTGCTGTACTGCTTATCACCTTACCCTGCTGTGCCTGGGAGCATTTCGGTAGCAGCAATGGCCATGAACCTGGTCACACACACTACTTGCCATTGCTACTTCCAATGGGCAGGCAGGTGTTCAGCCATCTCCAGGAAAGCAGGGCTCCATCACACCTAACGGTTACTTGGGAAGACAAATACCATCACTCCAAATGTCCTCGCTTCCTTCTTCTACCCCCCAGCTTTATATACTGAGCATGATGTCATATGATATGGAATATCCCTTTGGTCAGTTGGGGTCAGCTGTCCCGACTGCATCCCCTCCCAACTCCTTGTGCTGGGGCAGGCCATGCACCATCAGATGTCCAGGGCATCGCTGCTGTTTCTGTGCTGGCGTACTGGACAGGCTGGAACTCCAGCGTGAACTCCAGTCGAAGGGACTGTTGTGACCTGTGAATGAGTCCCCATGGGAGCAGGACATGCCAAAGTGTCTGTGGCCATCGATAAGTTCACGCGACAGCAGGTACATCTCCAAGCGTCAGTGGCCATGGTTATGCCTGTGCCACAGCAGGTATACCTCTGAAGGGATTGCGACCCAAGGATAAGTACATGCTGGAGAAGGTACAGCTCGAAGCATCTGTGGCTGTGGATAGGTCCATGCTACAGCAGGTACACCTTGAAGCATCAGTGGCTGTTTATGAGGTCATGCCGGAGCATGTGTGTGGCCATGGATGAGCCCATGACAGAGCAGGTTTACTTCTGAAGGGACTGTGGCTGTGGGTAAGGCCACGCTGGAGCAGGTATATCTCTGAAGGCATTGTGGCCCATGGAGAAGGCCACACTGGAACAGGTGCACATCAAAGTGACTGTGGCTGTGGATAAGTCTATGCCACAGCAGGTGTACCCCTGGAGAGACTGTGGCTCATAGATAAGGCTCCACTTGGAGCAGGTACACCCTTAAGGGACGGCAGTCTGTGGATAAGTCCAAGCTGGAGCAGGGACAAGGGGAGGAGTTCATTGCAATGACAAACCCTATAACCTGGCCCAAAGGAACCAGGGTGGAGATTGTAATGGAAATACCTTTAAACTGTTATAACCCATGATTTCAGTTGCATGTTATAGGAATTACTATAGCACCTGAACCAATGGAGGATAAGCCTTACAAAAAGCAGTGCAAGTGCAGCAGTGACCTGACCTGAGCTGGCTTTGGTGCCCAATAACTGCATGCAATACACCACCTCTCCTGTCCTGGGTGACCACGATAACAGATGGAGCCCAAGTCATGGACTAAATTAACTCAATGGATATTTTGTGGACATTTTACAGACATTTTACAGGGCTGGTCCATAGACTAAGGGAATGATATCTGTGTATTATATCAAAATATGGGAATGGGGATTGGTTAGTAATGAGAAAGTATTGGATAGTGTGATACCTGGCCATGATGTAAATGGTATGGAATAAGGGGTAGAGAATGTGCTGATTTTGGCTTGGATAGTTAAATTTCTTCATAGTAGCTAGTATGGGGCTATGCTTTGGATTTGTGCTGAAAACAGTGCTGATATAACACAGGGATGGTTTCGTTACTGCCGAGCAGTGCTTACACAGAGCCAAGGCCTTTTCTGCCTCTCACACCACCCCACCAGTGAGGAGGCTGGGGGGGCACAAGGAGTTGGGAGGGGACACAGCTGGGACAGCTGACCCCAACTGACCAAAGGGATATTCCATACCATATGACATCATGCTCAGCATATAAAGCTGGGGGGAAGAAGAAGGAAGAGGGGGATATTTGGAGTGATGGCGTTTGTCTTCCCAAGTCACCATTACACATGATGGAGCCCTGCTTTCCTGGAGATGGCTGAACACCTGCCTTCCCATGGGAAGTGGTGAATGAATTCCTTGCTCTGCTTTGCTTGTGTGTGCAGCTTTTGCTTTACCTATTAAACTGTCTTTATCTCAACCCACAAGTTTTCTCACTTTTACTCTTCCGATTCTCTCCCAATCCCACTGTGGGGGAAGTGAGCGAGTGACTGTGTGGGGCTTAGTTGCCAGCTGGGGTTAAACCATGACAGGGTGATATTATTACCTAGTAAAATTGGAACAAGGGATAAAAGTCTATGCAACTGAAAAATGAGACTGAATAACTTCTCTAGGAAAACTCCATCTTTTCCTTTCTTTTTGTGTTGTGATTAGACTAGAAGGCTGGCGGACAGGTATATTTTCAGCAGGAAGGTATATTTTCAGCATAGTCTCTGTGATTCTTGTATTAACAATCATGAGATCATCAAAATTAGAATGGTGAGAGAAATCAGTGCGTAACTCTTCATATGGACCATGGAGCTGCTCCTTTCAAACCAAATACTCGGTTCTAATAGGCCATTTGATATACCAGAAAGCAGCCATAGTAAGATTTGTGGAACAGTCAGGCAACAGTGCTGCTCTTAAAGCATCTGTGAGCAAAGGTAAGAAGCCTGAGTACAGGTAAGAGCAAACAGCTGAATAGGGGAGAAAAAAAGGAAAATGCAAGAAAGCAGAAATAAGGATGTAGAAAGATTATTTGGTGTAAATTTAGTGTAAGTTTCAGTGCAAATCACTGGGACTATAATGGAGGTTGACAAACATTCTGAATTATGAACCAGAGTATTTAAGACACCTTTGTAATTATTTCCATCATTACTAAAGAGATACTAAAGTGATATTGCTCTGAAATGGAATTTGAGTTGACTGGTAAATTTGGATACTTTTAAAAGGAATATTATTTAACTGGAAACTTTAAAAAAAGTATTTCTGCTTTTTAGTTTTGTGTTGTCAATCACAAATTAAACAGTCCACATTTTAAAAAAATACAATCCAAACTTATTTTAAATTATGCAAACACTAATTTTGTCATTTGAGTTAATGTAACAAAAATTTATTTTGAATTTTTGGCAGAAGCCCAGAAAGAATAACTCGAGTTTTACACACACATTTTCAAGAGTCTTATCTGACATTCATAAATATTGGTGGAAATTTAACTCTTTTGTAGGAAATTGTGTTACCTTGTACTCATGTAATATTTCAAAATATGCCAAGGGCTGTTGGAGTGCATTTTAGGATTTTTTAGCAATTTTGTCAATCTCAATAGAATAAACCAAACCAAACCAAAATAAAATAAAACATGGAACCATATCTGAGGCTATTTTCAATAACAAAAAATTGTTGTCAGCTTGGTTCAGAAGACCCTGTGGAAAAGCATGAGCAATGCTTTTCAAGTGGTTACTGAGTTTGCAGTTTCAGTAGGTATTGAGGGTTCTGATTCAGATCCTCAATTGTAATCAGCTTTGCCATAAATTCAAATATACTGAGGTCCAAGAAGGTTTAGTGCTAAATCCAAATAGTAGAATGAAGACTCATCTTTAAGTTTGAGAAAGCTGCTAAGGTCTTGTTGACATCTTACTGTGCTGTCAATACAGAGTGACTTCATAAAATGCGCTAATATAAAAGATAAACTGAATGAGCTAATGTAAAATCAGGGTAACGGCAAGAGAACTGGGTGGGTTTTTACATGAAGGTTTAAATAATTCATTTTCTTCTTCCATTTTTGACATCTCAGCCCAGCTCAGGCAAAAGTGTGGGCTGAGAAGACAGCTACACTAGGTAGGCAGCCAATTAAAACAAACTTTCATAAAAGAGCAGGATGATTTTTCAGGACAGGCATCGTTATTTTGTGAGCACCAATATAACTTCCTAAATGTCTCACAGATGCAGTCTGAAAGAAATCGCATCCCCCTCCCAGTAAAAATATCTTAGCCACCTCAAAGAAGAGACCATCTGGAGGCTTACTCACTTCGGGGGATGCTGAGTTAATTGAGTGAAAGTCCACATAACTCTTTAGGAAAGATGTGCTGAGGAATAGCAGTAGGCTCTAAAATAATTTAAAGTAATGTATCTCCAAATGAATTTGCTTCAGTATTGCTATTACTTAATCAGTTGATTATCACCATACTTGGGAATCCAAGTCATAGATCAGAGCTCATTTTGAAGGACTGCAAAAAGGAATTTGCTGAATACTCTTATATGTATTTACACTAAAAAGTCAGTCTAAATCCAGTAATATTTCAAAAATAAAATCAATACAGTTAGTTACAATTTGCCCTGGCAACTCTATTTTCAGGCTAGTTTAAGGTACCTTTCATGTAGTTTAAGAAAAGTTTAAGCTTGTTCTCAGGTACTTTAGGGAAAATTTCATCTCTGAATTAAGACATATGGCTCCCATTAAAATCAGCCAAAAGTTTCCAACAAAATTTCTCTATGTTTCATTGAAAACCAAAGGGCAGTGGCTGAAGAGTCAGAGTATTATAGATTTTTATCCACATGATTTTCATTAAGTTTAATAGAAGTCATACAGATGAACAAAAAGTTTCTAAGAGGGGCCAGGGGATGAAATGTACATCAGGCCAACTATTAGTTAATGCTGGGGCCAATACCTTTTAATCCCTTTGTTAAGGATCTGGATAATGAGACAGGATGTACCCTCAGCAAGTTTGCAGGTGACACAAAACTGAGAGGAGTGGTTAATAGACCAGGTGGATGTTCTCTCATCCGGAGGGACCTCACCAGGCTAGAGAAATGGGCCAACAGGAACCTAATGAACTTCAAGAAGAGGGAATTGCCGAGTCCTGCACCTGGAAAGAACAAGCCCAAGTACCAGCACAGACTTGGGGCTGACCAACTGCAAAGCATCTTGGCAGAAAAAGACTTGTGTGTCCTTATAGATACCAAACTGATCATGAGCCATCTATGTGTCCTTGGAGCAAAGCAAGGCCTGGGATGCATTAGGCAGAGTGGTGCCAGCAGGTCAAGGGATGATTGCCAGCTTTTCAAGCGAAGAGGCAGTAGCAAAAGGAAGGTACTCACTCTCTTGTTCAAAAAGGTGACTCCATCTGCATGGAGGAGAGTCTGAGCTGTGACTGAAATGTGCGGCACAGGTGTCCACCCAAGATACTTGGGCATAATACGGGATTACCAACTCTCTGCTTCCTACCTTTCCTGGATGCTTTTCTCCTGGCTTTGCTGGTTGATGTTGGCAACTGCTCTGCCTTTTCAGACCAGTCTACGTGTTCAGAGCTGCCATTTGTTTGACATATTTCGAGAATTTTTGTACTTCAAAGTGGCTATATTGTGTTGAGGGTGTGTTGAGATGTTTTAATTGAGAAATCTCCAGTATCACTTAGACAATTTACAGATCATTCCTCAGTCTGCTGTCTCCAGCCTGGAATCTCATCAACCCATAGCACTGTAGATCCCTTGTGTTTGCAACCTCTGAGCAAAGAACTGACAGTGTAGGAGGTAGATAACACTCTTCAGAAGACCACCTTCTGACTGACTGCTAGTGCAACATCTTTTTACAATGAACTGGAGAGACTCCAGTGGAGGGTTACAAGGTTGATTAGGGCACTGCAGCATCTCTTGTATGAGGAAAGGCTGAGAGAGCTGGGTCTGTTTAGCCTGGAGAAGAGAAGACTGAGAGGGGATCTCATCAACGCTTATAAATATCTAAAGGGTAGGTGTCAAGAGGAAGGAGCCAGACTCTTTTCAGTGGTGCCCAGTGACAGGACAAGGGGCGATGGGCACAAACTGGAACACAGGAAGATCCATCTGAATGTGAGGAAAAACCTCTTCACTCTGAGGGTGACCAAGCCCTCCTTCTCTGGAGATATTCAAAATGCACCTGGACATGATCCTGTGCAACCTGCTCTAGGTGATCCTGCTCTAGCAGGGGGATTGGGCTAGATGATCTCCAGATGTCCCTTCCAACCCCTGCTGTTCTGTCGTTCTGTGACTCGGTGATCTATGGCTTTAAGTTTTCGTCTTGGCTCCTATTGCCACTTTGGTTTTTTATGTAGTATGAAAGGTGTAAGTATTGCCATGTCACCTACATATTGCTCTTTTCTAGCCTGAGACTTCTCTTTGCTCTTTGATTCTTTCTTTGCATAGCAATTCTTCTTTCATTGGTTTTACCCTGGATAAGTTGAACTGATCTTGTCCTAGTGACTGGAGATTTTTGTGTCTCAGACCTTAGCCTTATCCTTTAAGCCCTCCCTTGCCCCATTGTTATAGTGGAATTACTTATCTTTGTTTGTTTACTCTGACTCTAGTGGAGCTGGGATTGTTAAAGATTGGGCAGATTGGGCCCTTTCCAATTCATGTGAAGCTCATACCAAAATAAATGGGATTTAGGAACCTAAATATATTTGAGGTTCTATGTCTTACTGCTCCCTGGTGATATCCATAAATGGCTTAGGAAAACAGTCTTAAAACTATATTGTGGTGCCAAATAGTATTTTTTTAAAAAATCAGTTTCATCCTACAGACTATAATAACCTAGCATTAGCATAAGAATGAGAACTAAGAGAGAAAATGTCCATTCTCTTTGCTGCCTGAGAATGCCAAAACCAAGGACAGACACCAACTGCTGTGAGTGGGGCCCTGCTCATTCTCACGTTAAGGTTGCTGCAAAGAAAATCAAGAATATTTTCCTCAGTGAGAAAGACTGACTCTGTAAAATGGATACAGCAGTTAGAGCATCCAAATGGAGGAAGAGAGTGTAGAGTGGCCCTAGTAGCTGAAATCCCTCTATTACTGCATTTTTTTCTACAGTAGTCTGAAAGCAAAGCCAATTTTGCTCTAGACTTTCAGGTTTTCATAAAATCATACAATCATAGAATGGTTTGGGTTGGAAGGGACCTTAATGATCATCTAGTTCCAATCCCCCTGCTGCAGGCATGGACACCCTCCACTAGACCAGGTCGCCCAAAGCCCCATCCAACCTGGCCTTGAACACTTCCAGGGATGCAGCCTCCACAACCTCTCTGGGAAACCTGTCCCAGTGCCTCACCACCCTCACAGTAAAGAATTTCTTTCTAACATCTAATCTAAATCGACCCTCCTTCAGCTTAAGGCTATTACCCCTTGTCCTGTCACTACACTCCCTGATAAACAGTCCCTCACCATCTTTCCTGTAGGCCCCTTCAGGTACTGGTAAGCCGCAATTAGATCTCCCCGGAGCCTTCTCTTCTCCAGGCTGAACAACCCCAACTCTCTCAGCCTGTCCTCATAGGAGAGGTGCTCCAGCCCTCTGATCAGCTTTGTGGCCCTCCTCTGGACTTGCTCCAACAGCTCAATGTCTCTCCTGTACTGGGGCTCCCAGAGCTGGACGCAGTACTCCAGGTGGGGTCTCGCGAGAGCGGAGTAGAGGGGCAGGATCACCTCCCGCGACCTGCTGGTCACGCCTCTTTTGATGCAGCCCAGGACACGGTTGGCTTTCTGGGCTGCAAGCGCACACTGCTGGCTCATGCTGAGCTTCTGATCAATCAATACCCCCAAGTCCTTCTCCTTGGGGCTGCTTTCAATCCATTCCTTGCCCAGCCTATAGTCGTGCTTGGGATTGCACCGACCCACGTGCAGGACCTTGCACTTGGCCTTGTTGAACTTCATGTGGTTCGCATGGGCCCACCTCTCCAGCCTGTCCAGGTCCCTCTGGATGGCATCCCTTCCCTCCAGTGTGTCGACCACACCACACAGCTTGGTGTCGTCGGCAAACTTGCTGAGGGTGCACTCGATCCCACTGTCCATGTCACCGACAAAGATGTTGAACAGTGCCGGTCCCAGTACCGACCCCTGAGGAACACCACTCATCATCGTTCTCCACTTGGACATTGAGCCATTGATCACAAGTCTTTGAGTGCGACCATCCAGCCAGTTCCTGATCCACCGAGTGGTCCATCCATCGAATCCATGTCTCTCCAATTCAGAGACAAGGATATCGTGCGGGACAGTGTCAAATGCCTGGCACAAGTCCAGGTAGATGACATCAGATGACTTCCCTTATCCACGGACGCTGTAACCCCATCATAGAAGGCCACCAACTTTTTCAGGTATGATTTGCCCTTAGTGAAGTCGTGTTGGCTGTCACCAATCACCTCCTTAGTTTCCATGTGCCTGAGCATAGTCTCCAGGAGGGTCTGCTCCGTGATCTTGCCAGGCACGGAGGTGAGACTGACCGGCCTGTAGTTTCCTGGGTCTTCCTTTTTTCCCTTCTTAAAAATGGGGGTTCGGTTCCCCCTTTTCCAGTTGGTGGGAACTTCGCCAGACTTCCAGGACTCCTCAAATATGATGGAGAGTGGCCCGGCCACCTTATCTGCCAGTTCCCTCAAGACCCGTGGATGCATCTCATCAGGTCCCATGGACTTGTGCACTTTCAGGTTCCTTAGATGGTCTCAAACCTGATCTTCTCCTATAGTGGACGGTTCTGCATTCTCCCAGTCCCTGCCTTTGCCTTCTGTGACCTGGGCAGTGACCTTTTGCAGCCTTCCAGTCTTTCCAGGATTGAAAGAGTTGCTTCTTAACTTGTTTGGCCCATTCAAAAGGGGAAACTGCTCAACTCCAGACACATATGGCTCATAGTACCTTTTGCTTCTCCCTTCCCTATCCTTCAGATAACTGATTTGTCTTTTTTATCACTTGAATACTTTCAATCAAGAACTTTGATGTCTCTTGTGTCCTGTGCACTGCCTAGTATGTAGTCAGTATAGTGGGAAACAAGTGGAATTAACTATAGAACTCAAAGAAGCACAACCTACCTGAGGTCAACAGGTGCTCCCTCCTGTCCCCCAGCCTGGCATCGTCCATGAACCGTAAAGTGCTGCTGTGTCCATGTGTTTTGCTGAATGGATGCAGTCCTAGTCCATTGACCAGGCTGAAGGACCATTTGGAGCACAATAAACACTCTTTCCAAAGAAAATCTTGGTGCACAGGTGGGAGGTTACATAGCAAGGTCTTATCCTGACCTGAAGACCAGAAACAAGGATGTGGTATCCTGCCATCTAAACTCAAAATTGTATTTTAGTGATGGCCTAGTGAAACCAAATAGCTATGACACCTTTCAAGATGTCTTTTCAGGGACTTTGAATGGCTGCAATTTAAAGGACAAGTGTTTTTCTTTGGGCTCACACAGAATTTGTAAAATTTGTAACACTGGCTAGTCATTTATAGAATGGAGACGAAAGAAGAAGAAAGGAAGCCATCAAAAAAAATAAGCAAATCCAAATGGTAGAGCAAGAGGAACTAGAAATGGTAAGAGATGTAGGAACTTAGAAGCAGCAGGTTGGAAAGAGGGAATGAGAGCAATGAGAGTGAAATATGATACACAGAAGAGCAGGCAGGAATGGAGGAAGGAGAAAGGAAAGGCCAGAAGAAGTAGGAGATGGAAAGGGACAGAGACGGATAGTAATGGAGCTGGAACATCAAAGGAGAAGAGGAAAATGGAGGAGGAAGGGAAAGAAAGAAGAAATGTATGCTAAAGCCAGAACAGAGGAACGAGAGAATCTTGAAGCAAGAGGATTTATGAAGAAAATGAAGCAGTCACAGGAAAAGCAAGGGTGTATAATGAGAAAATGAGCAATGTAAGCATTAAAAGAGGAAAAAAAAAAAAAGGTATTATGAAGCAGGGCCTCTACATCAAGTGGTGGACTTCTAGATATAAGAATTAAGGTAGATAAACCTCACCTTAATATGTGAAAAGAACCTTTTTTTTGAAAGTTTAGAGGTTATAGCAGAATGACAGAATGACAGAATGACAGAATGGCAGGGGCTGGAAGGGACCTCTGGAGATCATCTAGTCCAACCCCCCTGCTACAGCAGGATCACTTAGAGCACGTTGCACAGGATCGAATCCAGGCAGGTTTTGAATATCTCCAGAGAAGAAGAAATGTAAGTATTTTGTAGAAAATACAAAATGTCATGATTTTTACAAATGTTGGGCTGTGATACATATTGCTTTCTAAAAAATGCCAAAGTAGAACAAATTACATCAAGCTGTTGTGTAGAAAATAGAAAAAGAAACCAGAAAATTGATATTTTATGACACAGGCAGAAAAGAACAGTCTTATGTACACTATGACTTACAAATCTGTGGAAGATATTGTGACCAGTGTCCAGCCCTCACTTTATACATTACTCAATGTAAAGGATGATGTCACAAAAGGATTAGGTCTAATCCTGGCTGAGAAAGCCTTGTGATGACTCAACTAGGAGCAGAAAAGAAGGAGCTAAATCAGCTTAAAGTCAGGCTTTATGGGTTTGGATGGAATCAGCATTTTGCATGTGTGGTCATGGTTTGCACATAACAACACGTTCGGTTCCTGATGATACTCTGTCTATGAATTTCCTGTTCCTGCCTCCCATTTCAGCATGCTACTGGCCCAGTCTCTGGCTGCTACTAACACCAAATAGGATACCATGCTTCAGGATCGATACAAGGAAAATTTTAATTAACAGCGGAGCTCTTTGCACCACAGAAGTCTCACAGTGCATTGATCAGTGCAAATAGCCAATAGATAGATCAGGGCAGGCCTTCAGTTGTCATGTAGTAACAAATGTGGCTGCTAGATAAACCAGCTTTAACTCTCTGGTTCTGTTGGCAGCCTTTGAATCTTCTGTCTAGCAAGCACAGGCATAGTTTTAAGTAAGTGACCAAATTTGCTCACCAGCTAAATGGTTGGTGTGGATTACCCGCTGGTTCCTCTGACCCCAGAGCTCTGCTCAGCCCAGCTGAATGGCAGCCAGGACAGGTCTTTCTGGAGAGGGTAGGTCTGCAATTTGTGTAGAAGCTATCGACGAGCCATGGAACATCTTTGCAACAAGCCCTTTAGTCAGACCATCACTTACATGGGAATCAGCCAGGCAGTAAGGTGCTTGGGGCACCTCTGGATCAGCATTACCTGAGTCCAAAGCAAAAGGTGAGTGATTTGAGTGTTATCTGAAATGGTTACTGCAAAGCAGGCCTATTCTCATGACTACTACTGAAGAAATCTTTCTTGTATTGAAATGAAAGCAAACCATTCACAGAAATTTATAGAACATTTAATTTAACTTTTATTGGAAAAGGACCAGAATCCTGTTTTGGGAGGTAACAAATGGAAAATTATTTTGCAGCTCATCACGGCTCCGATAGATGTTTTCTTATTTATTTATTATGGAAAGTATTACAGAAGTGAATGATAATTGTTGCAGAGATGATTTAATTTCTGTTTCAAGGAGGTACTATTTAAGAGTTTTCTTTAGGTCTCAAGCAGATTAAGAAATGGGGACTTCGGTGATATATCCCAGTGTTTAATGTTTCTTTACTCACACTGTTGCTTTTTAATCTCAAAAAAAATTACCTCATTGAAAGGTGCCGTTAAGGCAAAACAGATTTTTAAGAGACTTCCAGTTTTATTTCAAAAGTTTGCTAGACAGTGTGGGGGCTGCTATAAAAGCTCTGTTTTGCTCTTGCGAATTTAAAACTTTAAATCAGAGGGTCAAATCTGCCCCAGATGTAAGTCTCCTAATGTGGATGTAAAGTTGGAATTAATTTGGTCCATTATTTTCAGTGCTAGTTACTCAACTTTTAAATTACTATTGCAAAGCTTGGAGGTGTAAGAAAAGAGTACAGGAAGGAGATTCTAGCACATGGAATAAAAATTAGAAAAATAACAATTTTTCCCACTTAGAAAGCATGCAATTACATGATATTTCACAGTTAAAATATTGTGTAAACTGCAAGAAATGTAGATACAGAAATCAATGACAAAGGTTGTCTGACAGCTCTTTGTCATCCTTTGCATAACAACTTTGACATCACAGTCACTTCCCAGTGGACAGTTGTCAATTCAACTGTCAAAATCACATCCCAGCTGGAACAGTTTTGCAGAGAGAGGCTACAGGTCTCAGTCTGAGGACATGAGGGAATCCCAGCACCCTGGGCACATGAAGGGGAAGCCGTGCTGTCCTCGTGTGATCCCCTGGCAGAGGATAATAGATGGAGTTAGTCCAGTGACTGGTGATCTTTTCCTTACTATGGAAAGATGTTCTGGTGGGGGGGAGGGTCTCCTTTCTCTCTTTTCTATCCAGTTGCAGAGTTTTTTCTTGCCTTATCATGAGTTTATGGCTTCTGGGAAGAGACAACATGAATACTCATCAGGAATTGGTAAATAGCTGTGACAGTATCTCATAATCCCTCCTATAAAGCCTTCTTAGGTTATTGAACCACTGTCTCCTGCCCAAGTATGGAGGACAAAAGGAGAAAAATACTTCAGCATCATGTGAAGAGATTTTGGAGCACTGATAGTATAAAGAAAAAAAAAAAGAAAAAAATCAAAACAAGGGCCCATCCACAAAAGGACATGGCATTGATCCAATAAAGAGTTGAGGAAGTTCTGGAGAAACTTGGGTGTAGCTGAGTGTAATTATGATCCCCAAATCCCCTGCTCAGCTGCAGCTAACCTAATATAGATACCTAAACTCACCAGGGGCCTCTTTGTTTGATGTTAAACATTACTATTATGAGAATTCAGTTCTGTGCAGCCCATCTCAGATGATAGCTGCAGTATGAGAAGTTCAGCAGCTGGTTCAACACTTGATCAGGTTTCAGAAATAGGAATTTTCCCTTAAGTCTGTCTTTAACTTGAAAAAATGTGTGCTGTTTGAAAAACACAATTATGTATATTTTTTAAAGGAACCAGAAGGTATTTTTTTTTTATTTCTTCATAATATAATAAGATAGCATTTCTAATACTTTCAAAAATTGTGAAATTTGGTCTCTAGGCCTTCCTTGGCTAGACTGAGAAAGTTCAAAGTCAAGTTTTTCATTTTTCAATTGAGCATCAGAATTCTTCATATGCAAGTTGTTCTGTTGTTCTTATCTCTTATTCTTGAGTTGTAGCTGGAATAAAAAAAAAAAAAAAACAAAAACAGAAAAAAAAAAAAGACTAGCAAAACCAAAAAGAGAGCACAATAGGGATTCAGTCCTGAAAACTAAGGTCTATAAAATAGACATCATAGGGAGGAGATTCCTTAATTCTGGTTGCCATATCCAGAAATATTTGTTCACTTTATCCAGCGACTACTTGATATCAAAACAGGAGGAGAAATGGGTTTGAATTCCCTCTGGTTGAGGAGAAAAATGAAACTTGATGATTATACTTCTTGGGTAAATACCTTTGTGTCAGGTTTGTGTGGCAAGGTTTTGGTAGCGGGGGGGGGCTACAGGGGTGGCTTCTGTGAGAAGCTGCTAGAAGCTTCCCCCATGTCCAACAGAGCCAATGCCAGCCGGCTCCAAGATGGACCCGCTGCTGGCCAAGGCTGAGCCCATCAGTGACAGTGGTAGTGTCTCTAGAATAACAGAGTTAAGAAGGGGAAAAAAATTGTCTGGGGAAGAGCAACTGGAGGAGAGGAATGAGAATAAGTGAGAGAAACAGCTCTGCAGACACCGAGGTCTGTGAAGAAGGAGGGGGAGGAGGTGCTCCAGGCACCAGAGCAGACATTCCCCTGCAGCCCGTGGAGAAGACCATGGTGAGGCAGGTTGTCCGCCTGCAGCCCATGGAGGACCTCATGCTGGAGCAGGTGGAAGCACCCAAAGGATGATGTGACCTTCCCATGGGAAGTCCACACTAGAGCAGGCTCCTGGCAGGACCTGTGGCCCCGTGGAGAGAGGAGCCCACGCCAGAGCAGGTTTGCTGGCAGGACTTATGACCCTATGGGGGTTCCATGGTGGAGCAGTCTGGTCCTGAAGGTCTGCACCCCGTGGAAGGGACCCACAGTGGAGCAGTTCATGGAGAACTGCAGCTCGTGGGAAGGACTCATGTTGGAGAAGTTGGTGGAGGACTGTCTCCCATGGAAGGGACCCCATGCTGGAGCAGGGGAAGAGTGTGAGGAGTCCTCCCCCCTGAGGAAGAAGGAGCAGCAGAGACAACGTGTGATGAACTGACCACAGCTCCCATTCCCCGTCCTCCTGTGCAGCTGGTGGGGGAGGAGGGAGAGAAATTAGGAGTGAAGTTAAGCTTGGGAAGAAGGAAGGGGTGGGGACAAGGTGTCTTTAAGATTTGGGTTTATTTCTCATTATCCTACTCTGATTTTGACTGGTAATAAATTGAATTAATTTCCTCAAGTCAAGTCTGTTTTGCCCATGACAGTAATTGCTGAGTAATCTCTCCCTGTCCTTATCTCAACCCACGAGTCTTTTGTCCTACTTTTCTGCCCCTGTCTGGCTGAGGAGGGCAGTGATAGAGTGGCTTGGTGGGCACCTGGCATCCAGCCAGGGTCAACCTACCACAACCTTAAAATTGAGGCTTGGATATTCCAAAGTTTTGTTCTTGGCAGGACATTCAGTAGGTTGTGGAAAGGGGGATACAACAAAATCCATTAGCAATAAAGTGCTGCCTTAGCCATTAGCACATTATAATGTGCTTATATCTTGCATAATCAAAATTGTAAGTAGGAGAATTTGTGGTTTAGAGTGACTTTACTATTGTCTCATGTGAGACAATTTGGGTACAAAAGCTTTTGCCCTGGGATTGACTAAGTCAAAGCAATTAAAATTGTATCTCTATTTTTTTCTTCCATTAGCCTCTCTAGTAAAGTGCTATCCTTGCTCATGGCACAAGATTGGGATCATGGTTCAACTGGTGCCAGATTAATCTGTTCCGGAAACACATCACAAGAAAAACCAAAGTGTCAGGATTAATTTCACAGAATCACAGAATCACAGAATGGTAGGGGTTGGAAGGGACCTCTGGAGATCATCTAGTCCAACCCTCCTGCTAAACCAGGATCACCTAGAGTAGGTTGCACAGGATGGCGTCCAGGTGGGTTTTGAATCTCTCCAGAGAAGGAGACTCCACAGCCTCTCTGGGCAGCCTGTTCCAGTGCTTGGTCACCCGCAAACTGAAGAAGTTTTTCCTCATATTGAGATGGAACTTCCTGTGTTCCAGTTTGTGCCCATTTCCCCTTGTCCTGTCGCTGGGCACCACCGTCCTCTTGACACCCACCCTTTAGATATATGTAAGCGTTGATGAGATCCCCTCTCAGTCTTCTCCAGCCTAAACAGACTCAGCTCTCTTCCTCATACAAGAGATGCTCCAGTCCCCTAATCATTCTTGTAGCCCTCTACTGGACTCTCTCCAGTAGTTCTTTGTCTCTCTTGAACTGGGGAGCCCAGAACTGGACACACAGAACTTCAGATGTGGCCTCACCAGGGCTAGAGTAGAGGGGGAGGATAATCTCCCTCGACCTGCTGGCCACACTCTTCTTAATGCACCCCAGGATACCATTGGCATTCTTGGCCACAAGAGCACAGTGCTGGCTCCCAGGTCCTTCACTGCATTTCCAATGACTCTGTTGTAGGAGGTCTCCTTCCACTCACAAAAGCTCTCTGATCACCTGCCATTTCATATGTCTCTGTCTCTTATTTCACTTTTGCCTTAACACTCATTGCTAGATCTCTCAGGTAAAAATGCTTAGATGCTCTGAGCTCTTCTTTCTGATATCCTGCATCATAGTCATCCCCATGGTGCCCCCCAGCTTTGCCTGATACATGGAGCTTCTAGCTCTCCCAATTGTAGTGAGCATCCTTGGGTCCTGGAGAGAGGGAACTGCCTACCTCTGTTGTTCCCAGCTCACCTGGAGGTTAGGGCCGTAGAATAGACCACAGAAGGAGAAGCTTGCCCCTTTTGGCAACTCTGGAAGATTCTTCAAGTGCTTTCACACTTCAATGCAAGCAGTAAGTGTAATCTTGTAGGTATGGATTTTACATTGTGTGCTCACACCCACTGGACTGGGCTTCTCAACCGAGGGATAGAGAACATGCCCTTCAGGAAACCTGATCATGCTTATAAATTAGATTGACTTTGAATTGCTGAGTCCATGTCAGCTCTAGGGATGCACAAAACTACAGTTTCAGTTGTCCATGGAAACTAGGTTAAAGAAAAAGAACCTATATCAGATGTTATTGTACACTTCATTCTTGGACTGAAGTATACATGCCTATGAACATTTATTTCATTTGGAATTGCCATGCATTTCTTTTAAATTTTACTTTTCTTGGTCAGTAGAACTTAATGAAGATGTAACCAAAAGCAGAATTTTAACTGCTCTGTAATTATTCTGACATAATAGCAAGTAATGTTATTTTATTATATGATGCCATTTATAGTTACAATATAATTACACTCCTGTAAATCAGAAATAAGTACATTTTAATGGTAAGTTGTTTTGTGAACTTCAAATGAATCTGTTGGTGCTGAGTGAGGTATATATTTAAACACTAATTCTGAATATTTCAGAACTAAATAGGAATAGGTATGTAATTAAACAGTATATGGAAAAATGTAGAGGCGGTTTTTTAGGCTCAAGTAACTACATCATAACAAAAATGTACGATATCTACTAATTACATTCTGCATTTTTTAAAGAACAATTAGTGACATTTTCTACTTTGTAAAGTAAGTATTTTCATTCTTGTTTTCCCTGTGCTCATATCGGGTCTTGATGACAATTTTGTATTTGGGATTTTTTTTTCTGTAAAGAAAGTGAATTGAACGAACTTTCAGGGTATTATTTAAAAATAATAGCAATAAAATAACAATAAAAATTAAGTTTTTATATACAACACCTTCAGCTAGACTATACAGATCTTTCTCTACTCTCGGAGTCCAGCCTGGGTTGATTTCTGATGAGTGAAGTCTGTGTCCAGGATCTCCAAATAGTTTCTCTGAGGAAGACCTAAGGAAGAGGAGGGTTCAGTTGGAGGCAGAGGTTAATGAGAAGGTAGTACTGACTGGTGCCAGTCAACGGGAGCGTAATAATTGAACAGCACCACGCAGGAGATGCGAACCAGGGTTGGAACATTGGGCTGAGGGTGTGGAGCTCAGGGGCTGCAGGAGAGGAAATGGGGATTGGAAATGGAGGGGGAACTTAAGGTCTGGGGATATACTTGATAAAGGCTTTGGAGAAGAATGGTGGCAGATGGGAAAGGAGGGTTGGGGTTCAAAAAGGATTAAGAAGGCCTTATTTCTCGTTTGGACGTTTGGCAATTGTGAGGACTGGCTTTGGAGGAACAGGGAGATTGGGTTAGTGAAAGGTATGGGGAAATAATTGTCAGAGATGAAGTAAATCTAAGCAAGGAGAGCTGGGGAGGAAGATGAGTGGCTTTGGTATGGGAGGAAGGTGCTTTGAAGTGGCAGAGACCTTGGGAAAGGACAACCTGGGAGAGTACCCCGAACACAGGTGTTTGGAGGAGTTTTTAGGCAGGAAGGACTGGAGGATTTGAGACCTGGGACAGAAGGGACTGAGGACAGTCGGGTGTGAGGGGGAGGTTAGGGTTACCAGTCTGGGGAGTATTTTTATATGGGGCCTGGTGTTAAAGCAGAGGCACATACACAGAGAACTGCCTCCCTGTCCCCATGCAAAGAACAGACCTCTTATTGTCTGTTCGTAGCAATTACAATAGCCCTGTTTGAACGAAATAACCCAGAGAATACCCCTAAAGTCATGAATGACATGAATTCTGAGTGATCTGGATAATTACTGTGCCATATGAAAATTCTCTACATGACTGTTGATTTGAGAGACTGAAACTTAATGTTTATAAACTTGTCTCACACAGCAAGTGTCCCTAATCAATCCAGGTTTAAAACTATACACGCTTCCACACAATGACATACATCACTTTCATCTTAGCTGTTTCCTTAAATTGGAATTTCCTCTGTAGGAAATTGGTCCTAAATCTTTCTGTCAGACCCCAGATCCTTCAGTGGATGGCCACATAATCCTACTCTTCATATGCTATGAGCATTGAATTTGTCTAAGTTCATGTCAGCACACATTAGTGCTCTACTTTAGCTTTAGTTTGCTTTTCTTTTTGGATAGGGTAACACTGAGCTCACTTGAAATCCTGTCCATAATGCACGGTTATTTACAAACCACTTGATGCAGAAGTCACAGCACATATTTGTGTTGGCTGATAATCCTTTGTCAATGATGGATGAAGATCAGGTGTCATTTCTGATTCTTTTGGATGTGTCAGCTGCCTCCAGTACTGTTGACCATGAACTGACCTGCACTTTAGCAGTCTGGAAGCAAGGACAAATGAGATGAGTTGTGGAGCTCAGAGTTATGTGCAGCTTTGAGCCCTGAAGCGTGCTGGCAGTGGGTTGATGCAGGGATCTTTTCTATGTTAAAAAACCCCAGGTGATTCTTCATTTCACAGCATTTTTGTTAATATGTTTACCTAATAAGATTTTGATAATGCAGCTTTAGCACTTAACTAGGTCTCTGCTTGCTTGTCTCATAAATTTTAAAAAATACTGTAAGCTTATACAAAATGTTTCTACAAATATTTTCCCCCACAGCCATTTGCCTTTAGCTCATACTTCTTCCAACTGCCTCAAAAAATAGATGAAAAAAAGCCGTACGCCATATAGTATGGTCGGAAATGCCACCCACCTCCCCCCGCAACAAGCAGCCAGACAAGCTTGTCTCTGTTAGACCTGGGAGAATGGGGCATGTTTTGTAGTCAAAGGTGGAGGCAATTCTGCTAGATATGTCCTCTTGTCCTTGTTGGTTCCATTGCTGGTATCTCTGCTATTCTCAGCTGTGAGATGTTGCAGCATACTAATTTCCTCCATTCAGTCAGAATTTGGGTTATACACAGCTCCGGGCATCTCTTTCATACAATATATTCCAATTCAAATGACCGGGGAGGAGAGAAGGGAAGCCAATACTTTTCTGCCTCCACTTCTCTACTCTGTATGGGGCAGCAGAGACATAACCTCAAGTTGCCTCTAAGTTGCAGACCCAAAATCAACAGTCTGAAGTCCACCTGGAAACAATTGCCAGCCACTGAGACACGGGTTTGAGCACTGCCTGTGTGTACAGCTCTTCTCAGGAAGTCTGTGTGACCCATCTGATGCAACCATTAGGTGATCCCAGCATCTAGGGACGCCTAAAGAACTTCACATCCCAGGGTGAGAAAGGCACAGATGGGCACTGATGGCACAGTCTGAAGGGAGCCAACTTCTTGATACAGTTCCTATGGCAAAGCATGTTATGTCATGTCAGCTCAACCGTGGGAGGAGTCCATGTTTAAACTACTAGCCAGTTGCAAATATGAGATAAATTGATAAAAACTTCTCCACCTTGTATTTACTGGCCTGCCAGATAGAATTAGTCAGAGAGGTAGGTGAGATAATTCAATGATTAATAGTAAAGGCTGATCAGTGCAACACAGGCATCTTGGGTAAGCACTATGAGGACAGGAAGTTTTGCCTTTTACAAAGGGATGCAGTAGAGGGATTTTCTTTTTCTGCTAAAGATTCAGTTACATGTCAGCATACCGCTATGGTTAGACACGGCCTATGAAATCCTGCTTTAGTAAGACACAGTTAAATCCATGTGCTCTACCAAGAGAAATAAGCCATTCCCTCAGGAATTGCCTACATTATATTAATTTCTCTAGTCCTTTTCTGAAGAGGCAAAAGTGAACAAATAATAAGGTGGTTGATTACACAATCCTGACATTTGTCCACTTGCTGTTGCTTTTTTTGGCCCCTCTTTAGCCAAAGAAAGACATGAGCATCGGGAAGCAGACGTATTTCCCTGAGGGACCTGAACTAGTGCCGTGCCATAGCCAACAGCTTCAGCCACTTGGACAAAGTGCTATGTTGTGTCTTCCAAAAACTGTTCCCAGGGCTTCATAATATTTGATGATTAGAGCAGGGTTGTTTACTGTAGGGTGGCAGCTACGCTCAGTACAAACTTGTTGCTTTATTATGCACTGGCTCAATCTGTTTGAGCAACACTTTACATGTGGTGATAAAGTCCGTAAAACATTGGCCGTGGTGTAGTGCTATTTACTGAACTATGAATGTCTCTGGTTTGCTTGTTCCAGAGTACTGAGGATAGATAGATTTCAACTGCCTTGTAGTTTTAAAAGAAAGAAAATGACTATGTGTAATCAATTACTGTGAGATTGGCCTATTATCTGGCCTCAAATCTGTCCCGCAATCTTATAATACTCCACCCCAGCCTTTGTTCAGCACCATCCCTGGCCCTCTTCTCCATCAGCTGTTAGTCAGCACTTCTATGTTTTTTCTCTAAGGCATCTACCCAAGGTGCCAGAGGCAGGTGCGGGAGACAGGCACAGCTGCTCATGATTGTTTTAACATCAATGCTGTGTTTTTCAGTTGTAAAGTATTTCCAAAGTTTGTTTTCCTTAGTGAAATGAAAACAACAAAAAGAACAAATCTGTTTGTGTTCTCATAAACTAGTACCCAACTATTTTTAAACCTAACTTTTACTTACAGTTTTCATCATAAGGCTTCAGTTGACTGTGTTGCTCTGGTTTAGTTTTGTTTTTCATTATTCTATAATCCTCTGTGGCTTGAGACAACAGAGATTGAGTTTCATTTACGTAGACAAGTTATACAAGGAACATTACCACAGCAACTAAGATCCTGATTTATAAGACAAAACATAGCTCCCCCCTCTATTCGGACAGGATTTACAGGTATTTTGCTAATCATACAACCATAGTTCCTTTGATTTCCAAATGAAGTGCTGCCTATATTATTAATAGTGCTGTCACCTTGACTGGTGCAAATTCACCCAGCTGTTTTATGTCAGTTGAAGGGCTGGCTTTTCAATTTCAAAGTTTCCTGTTCTCATCTTCCTCTGCCCTGAGCCAAAGCACTAGCCTAGAAGTGATTACACTAAATTTCATATTTGCTGAAAAGCCCTCAATATGGCAGGGTCAGTTTAACTGTCCCTTTGATTTTCTTCTCTGGATAACAACCAGGTAGTACTCCTCCCTAAGAAAGGGTTTTGTCAATAGCGGTATAAGGATGTTGTTCTGGGATGAATTTTTATCATCACTTTGCTGAGTTTTCTTATGTCTGAAGTATGGTATTCCATGTTATTACACAGCCAGGAAAGAAAAAAATCCCTCCACAACAGAAACATAAGCCTAGGACGACAGGCTGAATCCCTACTCAGTTTCAGATTTTCTGTAATCCAAGTGAGTCCACACAGTCTCTATCTTAGCTCCTGAACTGCAAAACAATGCTTACTACAGTGCTACTCCCTGCCTTTGTAGACCATTTTCAGGCTATGAAATGCTCAAATACCCTTCCCTAGTGTAACTGTGGCAAGGGTAGGAGTGATATCAGTACTCATGCTGGGAGCTTGTGTGGATATCTGTATCACAGCAGGAAAATTAGCCCATGCTGTGTCTCGATTAAGCTATGTGCAAATCCAGGAGGTGTTGGACAGTTTGGGTGGTGGTTCTTGTTTAAGCAGTTGTTACCATATTCTCCAGGGAATACGTGGTGAGCAGGCTGGTGTAGCATTAGCAGTAATATGTTCTCTAGCTTGAAACTCCCCGAGGAACTTCAAAAATCCTCTCATCTCAGGAGTGCCAAACAAGTTCTCAAATAAAAACTACATTCTGGCCTCACTTACATGCACAAAACCTATTTCTAGCCCTCAAAGACAACAAAAGTCACAAAGACTTTGCCTTTTCCACTGGAATTAAAAGTTCTAGGAGCTTATTGGAACAAACCTCTCAACTCCAAAATTTTCTTCTGGTTTGAGGCACTCCCCATTAAAAAAGTAGCAAGAAAGATTACAAAAGAAAACTCCTCTGTAAAGGTTGAAAAAATAATGCCCCAGTTGCATATGAGTTGCACATATTGCATTTGCAATATAAGCAGAACTCAGCTCATAGCTAAGACATGCTATGAGACTGCACCAGCTGAGAACATGCAGGATGGCAAGGAGCAGGCAAGAGGGGCTTGGGGGTGAAGAGTCCCTGCCCTTGAACTCACAGAGAATTGCATTTTCTACATCTTTGGGAAAAAGAGAGATTGTGCCATCCATGATAACCCTTACTATCATAAGAACACCTGGTCCAGTTTGATTAATGATAGGCTCTAAGTTATGAGTATCCTATATAAATATAGGTGTGAACCTCAAGTCCAGACTTATCTCATGTGCAGGATGGTGAGCATAGGCTTAGCAAATGTGAGGTGAGAGCCAAGCATCTACAGACCTTCAGTGTACACAGGTGAGGGTGCTGTGTCAGCCTGCCCTTGATCGTACTGCCCATCTGCCTTTGTGCTGATGCCATGTAATGATGGAGAGGTGATTCCTGGAACAGGAGTCTTGCATCTCCTGTCATGTGGACAATGAGCTTTTCTGGTCCTTGTATGAGACTGCCTATCTGTGGTCTGAGCCACAGGTATTTTACAGACACAGAGACTGGAGACTGCACTGGCTTGCTGATGGCCAGGGTAGTCAAAGTGGCTTTCTGGTATGACAGTTGTAACACAGATTGATAAAACCATGGTGAACACTTTCTACGGACGAGTTACAATGCCTTTGAAAACAGAGGCTGGACCTGTCTTCAAAACACATGATCGTGCAGAACACCTTGTTGAGCATAAAGCTGTTTAAAAGGGGCTAAAAGTGATTTTTTTCACATTTTGTTGCTGTTTGAACTTTTAAAATCCCTGCTAGGTCTTCCTATGCAGCAGAAATCATAACTAAAATAACATTACAACAGCAATACAGAGCCTAATAAATTAAATCAAAGGTATGCTTTGTTTTCATTAGCTACAGAGAATAACTTAGAAAAGAAAGGACTGAGGTTACCATCAAGGCTAAGAGTATAATTATATGATGCAAAAAGTTTTTGTTTGCTTGTTCATTTCTTGTTAGCTAGCACATCTGTAATTCGCTGCTTGCTGATAATTTAGACCTCAGTCACGTGAATTCACTTTAAAAACACTGCACTTTAGTTAAAGAACCTCCTAATGTTCAACAACGTGGTATTTCCAAGAAGAGATCAGATGAGCGTCTGTGTTAATTTACTATCCTCAGTCCACCTGGAATAGGCCAGTCACTGATTAAACACACACCAAGGACTAATCAATAAAGAGCCATAACTTTGATCTAGTTGGTGCTGTTTCTGATTACATAAGGTAATGGTCTAAATGAAACGTGGTTCTCTTGTCTTTTCAGTGTAAAATCCTGTTTCAAATGGTTGCTTATGAAAAACATTATGAAACAGCAACCAGAAGTTGCTCTTGTTTACTTGCTTCAAACACTGCAATAGCAGCTTATGCTCTTCTTAACTGGTTTAAGTTTTTGTTTAGAGATTTTTACATGTGACCCAGAAGTCACGCTTTGATCTTTCTGTCAATAGCAAATGGCACAATTTCCTAAAGATACAGTTTACATCTATTTTGTAATATTAAATAGGGCAAGTTGGTGCCCCAATGTCACAAGATAGGTTTGCTGAATTCTCTAGGGATGAGTCCTGGCTTTAGCTGACATAAGAGGAAGCAAGGCAGTGGGCATCTGTGTGCTGTCAGTCTGCTTTGACTCTAACTCATAGATGTGTATTTTATTTCCTTTCAGTGCAATCAAAAATACTTGTTCACTAGTTCTGAACACCCTCTGATTTCAGCTGTCTAAATGGTTTTTAAAAATTGCAAGTGACTGCCCCTCCCTCCCCCCCCAGCACCGTAGCTCGAAGTGCTCCCTCACTGACAAGTATTTCAGTTACCTCTTCATAGACCTTTGTGAATACCAGTTGAAACAAATGAATCCTTCACTGGCTTTAAGCTACCTGTTGTAAAGGATGCCAAGTTGTCCCAGAGGCTCCCTGACGATGTCTGCTGTAAAGAGCTGAAATGCCATTGAATTTGAGGATGGAAGTGGAAATTCACCCTTCCTTGCCAGGATTAATTTCAGTTTGTGTTGACAGACTTTAAACCCTTGCTAATCCTTTCCTTCTGGTGTTCCTGCAGTTTGGGATAGGCCAAACTATTCTCTATTAAAAATGCAAATGATAAGGCCACTGTCAATGGCTTTCTATACTTCTCACCACTCTCCTCTCCTGCTTGGCACATGCCGTAGTCATGAACAGATTCTACAGACAGCTTTAGCTATGTACGAGGTATGGCTGTACCAAGCTTTCTTGTATCCTCCAGATCTAGTCTCTGTCTCACCTAGATCAGAGTCCTGGCTGGACAATACCAGAACTCCATGTTGGCTTGTGTGTCTACCAAAGAAAAATCAGCTATGGGTAAGGACGGGAGCGAGAAAGGGAGAGGAAGAAGTTGGTTCTGGTTCCTGCTTTAACTACTGCCGGTATGTTTTCCCCAGTGACTCTCACCTGTAAAATGATGCCAGACGAGTTCTCAGGAAACTTAGAGAAGGTGTTTTCCCTTCTAGTCTCTCTCAGCTGATAGGTAACATAGCTGTAGCAAGAACGACAAGGAACAGTTTAGCAGAGATATCTCTAAACTGTGCTTACTGGTACTACAGGCACACCATGCTTTCTGTGGAGGATATGCTCCCAAAAGGTGTCATGGTTAGTGAGTGATGAAAGGCACACAAGTTAAATACACAGGGACAGGGTATGCTTTGGGGAGGATGGAAGGGCAGAAGCAAGATCCTTAGGATGATCAATCAGCTGGAAGAGAAGCTGACTTCTCAGCAGCTGAGTTTCTGGCAGGTGAGGATGCTGATTTGCATTTTAAAATGCAGCTCAAGATACGATCTATGTACCGGCCTGAGATTGATTGGTACCCCTCTTTACATGGTGAGACTGAATCTTGTGGTGCCCTCGTGCCTCTTCCAGTTCTTCTTGGAGTGGGCCACCATCCTGGAAATGCTCATCAATTCACAAAAGACTGAATGGTTGATAGAAATCTTCTAGTGCACGTGTTCTTGTTGCTGCTTTATGAGTTGTTATATTTTCAACATAGTCATCATTATCATCTCATCAAGGCCAATTAAATCAATCAAAGGTGAAGGACAGAAAAGCGGGATAATGGCAACAGTTAGCAGAGCAGAGCAGTTGGTAAACACTAAATGCTTTACGGCAAAACTCCCAAATGGTGGGTAATATAGCAACAAATTTTTGATATACAAAACCATAGTAACTGTGTTTTACAGTATAATAACAGGGTGTTACTGTGTTATTACAGAACTTGGGCAACTGTTTGGTCCCCAGACCAAACACTTCTGGGCATACACAGGAACAGCTTCTGGGCACAGGTCCATGGGAACTCTGTGTTCTGATTTGAATGTCATAATTGATTTTAGGTTTTTCTGGGGTTGTCTGGTACTTGTAAGTAAGCCTTACAGAACTTAATCATTGGCAATCAGTCAAAATGGAGTTGGGATCTCAGGCCTTCCTCATTAGGGGCAAATCTTACACTTACTCCTTTCTAATTAGTAAATTAACAATCATCTTTGGTACCTCTTAAATTTTCTTCTTATGTTTTCATTGACAGGATCTAGTTCATTTCATAATCATCAATGTTGGTTAAATCAGGCCCTCAAAATTACTAGGAACTTAAAGATGCACTTAAGGTCAAAAAAAAATCTAGGAGATTCTATTTCCTTAAATTAGTCAAAATAACAGGAAAACACAGGGGTATCCTACCCATAAAAAAAAGAAGAAAATATGCAGTATTTTCATTGGAGTTCTGGTCAACAAATAAAGATAAAATTGACATATTTATTTGTACAGAGCTGATCATATTATATCAAAATGCTTACAAAGTTAGATGTAATAAAAGTGGCCCAGGTTGTCATGTATTTATATTGAAAAAATTGTTTTACATTGAAGTCAGCATTGAGAAGAGTTCAGTAAGGTGACAAATGCATCCTTCGATTAGAACATTTCTGAAGAAGGGCAGTCAATATATCGGGCCCTAGATATCTACAATGCTGAAAAATTCAAAACAAACAGCATATTTGTAACAGCAAATGTACTATAACAGTCTCTTCCCTGATAATGTAATCAGTATTTTTGCAATTATGAAAACTCCTGTTTTCATTCCTATTTTGTGTAGTCTTTTACCAAAATTTACATACTTTTCTTTTTAATTTGTGTATCAGTCACCATTTTTACTGCTGAGAATTCTATTTATCCCCAAGTTAATCCAACAGGTGTCTGCATATAAAGATGGGAGACATTTTAATTCTGACGAATTTAACAAATGTCTGCGAATAATATTCCTAACAAATAGATGTTGGGAAATGAACCTCCATCAAATACAGGAAAACAATCTGGGTGCCCTTTGTGATGTGGACAACACATTTAGCTCCTTGTATCTGAAAAAAAGTCCCCACGGTAAACAATGATTTACTTGTTTGTAAGTCACTGCTTGAAGTATATTATTGGATACAGAAGCAAAAAGGAAAGAAGAATATGAAAGGGAAGCTGTTAATACCTTTTAATTGACTGTTTAATAAACTGTTTCAAACAGTTTAACTATCTTGATGTTGTCCTAGACTTTTTTGCTTGCTGACCTTGTAAATATCAGATGCAAATACTTCTTCTTCATAGTGGATTTTGATTATATCATACTGACTGTCGCATGCTTTTATAGCCCAGCACTTCAGACAAGATAAAAAACGTATAAACCTTTTAAAAACATATTTAATAAGTGACAGGCAGAGCTTTCATGGCTACATTGAAATGTTTTCTTCCAGTCAGACATTATTCCTTGTACTTAATATGTTCTACTATTTGCCTATGAACAGTCATGCAACCATAAGAGGAAAGAGGTCAAAAGTAATCTCAAAATGACCTTCACTTGTGACTCGAGTACTAAAGGAATCAGACTACAAGTGTGTGTGAGACAACTCTTCTTCTGAATGAACTGTCATCCTGGGTACCGGTTATTTCTGGTGGGTAGAAAATGAACCCTTAAAAGAGTGATTTTGAAAGCATCTTTTCCTGTTAGGATCTGCACCAAAGTCAATGCACTCCCACTCAAAGATATATCAAAGTTGTCAACATGTCTAAGGGATCAGCATTGATTCCTACATGAAGTCCTGGTTCTACTGGGGTCAACAGAAAAATCCCACTGATCTCAGTGAGGCCAAGATTTCATTACTTATCTTTACTCATTATTAACAAGAGTAAATTTCAGTCAGTCTCACTGAAATAACTTAATGTTATAATACATAGAAGAGTGCTCTTATCACACACAATAAATAAGAGGAATAGGAGGACAACAGAAAAGGCAGAAGTAATATGAATGTGAACAGAGATAGGAGCTGAGACTGCAAATATTGAGGTGTGTGGGGTTTTTTTTTAAAAAGGGTTTAATATTGGTCCTTTTATTAGTCCTTCCCACCCTTAGAGATATTAATGATCCCCATCTTCAGAACTCAAAGAACCCATTTTCTATCCTTGCATTCTTTTCCACAATTAAGTTCAAATTTCCATGGGAAACATAAAAGGTATTAAGATTTAAGTACATAACAATTTAAAAGACCTTCATTCACCAGCAGCAGTTTCCTATTTTGCTCTCAGATATTCACACAATATCTGAATGCCTTGCAAATGTTAATGAATTTATACTATAATCTCCTGGAGAATTAGAGGAGAAAAATTATCTCTATTTTACAGATGGAGAATGGAGACAGAAAGACTTTGTGATGTGCCTGAGGACTTTCACTGGATTTTTCAAACTCTTATGTTTAAACCACAAGACTTTCTTAGCCTCTGATTATCTTTGCTTTGGGGTTTGTAACTTATTTAAATTCTATTCTCTTGAACGCTTTTCTCTAGGCCAGATCCATGCAAAAATAATTCTTAACCTCAACAAATATCTGGAAAACCACTTGTCCAGAAGAAAGCTAGAATTTTTATTGCGTGTTCACTGGCTGCTGTGACTCATGAAGCAACAAAAAGAGAGGATCTGAAGGATCTCAAAACTTCTTTGAAAATATAATAAATGCATAGAGATTCAGATTTAATAGATTTACTCATCCTAATTTTGCCTGGGATAGATAAAATAGATGCTCTTCCAACTGAACTTAAGTTATGTTGTTGTTTGCACTAATAAAGTTATTAGCATTTTGCCACTTTTTTTCCAAAGCACTCCTGTATAATTAACCCTGAGATTTATATGGGCTACTTTTATATATGGCTTTCATTTTATGAGGGCTTAATTGCATTGTCATGATGTCTTTCCCTCTACATTGAATCTACACACCTCATAAATCCACCTTGATTTAAACACTTAAGAAGAAAGCAGTTGGCTGGTTTGTCTGCAGTCTATTTTGTAAGAAGGACAGGAACAGCCAGATTTGCTGTGCTACTGGAAGCAGTTCATATCTGGTAAGCTACATTATGCAGTACTCCATGCTGCTGTTGTAAGACTGCTTCTAGCTCCCAGCTCTCTTGCTAAAGGTTATCTGTGTGTGCTATACTTACACATAACTATAATTTAGTAACTGTTTTATTTGTTTTGCAATGATTTATATCAAGTTAAGTTTTTTAAACTAGAAATGTAATTATTCTCTAACATCTACTTTGCATAAACCTAGGACAATGCAGTTATACCTTTGTATAGAAGTTTATACAAAGGTAGTTTATTCTAAATAAACAGAACATACTTATGAGAAAACCTGGATATTGGGACCTCTATAATACAGAAATCTGCATCCTGACAGAACCAGCACACCTTGTCCCTGGATACATAGAGAACCAACACAGTCATAAAGCATTCTCCAGGCTTTGCAAGATGAGGGACGGAGAAAAACGAAGCAAGAGGAATGAAGTTATTGGGAATTTTCTTGATTCAGGAAGGAGATCAATACACACTGCTGTGGACCCCTTTCCACTACTCTTGGATTGGAGAACCACAGAGCGGAGACTTCGGGTGGTCCCTTGGGGAAGGCTGAGAGAAAGAAACATGGAGCAGAAGTCTCCCTCCCATAAAATTGCTGCTGTAAGGAATATCTGTCTTTGATTTTCCTTTTACTTATACCCATTTCACTTTATGGAACTACTCCTGACTTACTAGATTTATTACTGACTTCCTCAAGAATAAGGAAAGTTAGAGTCAGGTTCATTATATCTTGGCATGAAGCCATCTGTCAGCTATAAGGCTGAAAGACAGAGTTTAGGACTTCTAGAATTTGTCCTGTGGTTTTCCTAGTTTATTCAATATAAAGGATCTTGGACATCCAGAAAGTGGAAAATTCCAGACAACACCAGCATTGACTGGTGCTATGCAATATCTGACTCAGCAACCTGATCTGTCTTCAAAATAGGCCTTGCTTTGAGCAGGGTTTTGGACCAAATGGCTTCCAGAAGCCCCTTCCAAACTGAATTGTTCGGTGGCTCTGTGTTCCTACTCCCTGCTCACTGTAAAGATATAACTATGCAGAGCCATGTCCATGGCTTTCCACATCCCCATGTTTCCCAGTGCTTTGAATTCCAGAACTACATGCAGCACCAGTTTCCAGGTGAGGCTGTGCACTTGTCATGATCTACACCTGAGTTATTGCACCGAGCAACACGGTACCGACACTAACTGTCATCTTCTTTTGCTTCCACCAGCAGTTGGAGCTGCTGCCATCCCTCACTTTACCACGAAATCCTTGAGGTTTCGTACAAAGCATAAGTTAATAAACCAAACCACACCTGTAGTTACTTGGTTCGGAGGCCACTGGGTATCTGCACATTTTCTTATGGACTCCCAGTTCTGGGTAAGGATTTCAAGGCTGCCTGTCCTTCATGAAGTGAAGTGAAGTCCTGGACAGACTATTAGTTCAGACAGGTTGTCATATAAAAAGCATAACACTAATACCAGACCCAAGACAGTTGAGGAAGCAGCACAGCTGTGTTTTCATGGTGCTGAGTCAGCCAATGCCCATTGCACAGTTAATCTGCCCAAGGAGGTGACTGCACATCACAAAGAAGTGGAAGTCTCATGTGCATGCTGTTCACTGACATTTGCAAGATTTGCAACTCCAGTGGCAGTTGCTGGGTGAAAATGAAGCAATTTAGTTTAATAATACAGATGTCAAAATAGTAAAACATTCAGGACAATTATATTGGGAAACTGTCATCATCAATTTTATTTATTTTTCTTATTGTGGCATTGTTTGAATAGTATATTTCCCACTGTTGAGAAAGATGATGAACAGAGTAACTGAGATGAAGCTAAATCACCCATAAATCCATCTTTCAGCAAGGTGATATGTCATTAATTCAGGCATCAGAACAAGTAACATCATTAAATATTATGGCACACTTCATCCAATTCCTCCACTGAATAATTTTCTTCATACTACGTTTGTAAAAGAAATTAGTATCAATCAATCAAACACATACATGAACCATTCTAATTATGTACTTTGCCAGGATCATAAAACCAGTGTGTCTGGTGCCTTAGCAGGTGTGTGTACAAAGTATAGCAGAAATATTTTATTATCCTTATATAAGGATAATATGGGCTATTTCTTTCATATATGACTCAGAAGACTCATTGCCCTAAAAGAGATGAAGAAATTTGGGTAGAATAGGCTGAGAGCTGGAGAGGTAACCCAGGGTAAGCAGACACCACCATCCCACAGAGAGCTGGACCTGGGTGCAATCACTTCTTGAGTTTCCTACCAGACAGGGAGGTTCCACATCACCACAGCATTGCTTGGGAATTGATACTGATCTGAAATTATTTTGATCTGATGCTAATGAATACGTGCGAAGCTATAATTCAACCTAGCACTTCTTTAAGCACATATACAATCCTGGCAGGTTCTTGAGCTTGGTGGAGAGTAAAAACAGGCAGTAAATTGACGATGTAAGAGGACAGAGAAAATTCTACAGAATTCTTTATATAAAATGTAGGGTCCCTGTCTAGAAATAATTTTAGTATCATATTTTTATGACTTAGATCAATGTTTTTGATGTTGATAAGTACTAATGATACTATTACTAAAGCTGAAGAACTTATTTTTCTTTGAACTGTAGACAGCCAAAAGGTTTTGCATGAGTATTGTGCTTTGTTACATTATTAATTATTTGAAAAGTGTGTGAACAGAACTATTTATCCATATTTCTACTGGTTGGTCTATTCATTGTTCTACCTAATTTCCCCCTTACTGTTTGAGAAATTGTGGAACTGTCCTAAACCAGATAAACCTTTTAACTGAGTAAGATTTCACATGCTTTTGTGAGGATTTATGGGATCTCTCCTAGGTGAAAATAAACATGTTCTGTAACCACTGGGAGAATTAGGCTATGACTTACCAGTACACCAGTTGAGGAATAGATTTGAACTGGCCTACAATTATCCATATTGTTTAACAGTTAATACTAGAAGTAAATAAGTCCTGTGGCAGAGTTTTGGCTCATTTGTACTGCCTGGGATAATACCCAGGAGCCATTTGTGGGATAGCATGGGCCAGAGACCATTCCCCGCATGGGTGAGGCCACACAGTTTAGTGGGGGTAAGGGGTCCTAGCTGTATGCCATGAGCTGAGCTGCTCCGTTTGCTCCCAGCCTGGAAACGCAGAGCTCCCAGTGCATGCCCGGGCAATGTGCTGACTCACAGCTGTGCTGCTGAAGCAGGAGGTCAGATTGGAAGCTGCAAGGGTTAAACAGGCAGGTTTGCTCAGCCACTCCTGAGGGTGAGTCAGGCAGGAGATGTCAGCAATAAAGAAGAACAAATCGGCTTGATCGCAGTCAACCTCAGATGCTTCTGAATCAGTTGGGCACTCTCCTGTGCCAGCTCAGGGATTGCAATACATAGTATGGGCACAGGATGGGATTGCATGAGCAAGCAATCCTCATTCCAGGCATATGGACAACTCTCAGCTTGAAAGACAGCTAGAAAGAGTCCTTAGCTCCTGAAAGAGCTGGTAGCTCTTAATAATCTTACCTTGGGTAGGATTTCCAAGACAACAGCTCTCTGGTACCTCGTCTTTGTTCCCAGGAGAAGAAGAAGCCATCTACCACTCCCCTGACTAACCCCAGGATTAACAGCAATCTTGTATTTTCTCTCCATCCTGCCCCAAATGACTTTTAAGGGGCCCTTTTTGTTACCACATGTAAATCTAAAAAGAGTCCATAAGAATCAATGTGGGTTTTTCATGTAAATACGGGATCTGCACATAGCAAAAGAGAGAGAAGTAGAAGAAAAGAAGAAAGGAAAGCAAGCCAGCAGGATCTTGACTCCACTCACTGCAAAACTTAAGAACAGGAAAAATTCTCCACTTAGATAAGAAAATGAAGTGCTCTCTCACACCCCCCTCCACCCTCTTGCAGTCTTTCTTTCTCTTTTCCTGATGCTATCAGAGATTTCTGTCTTTGGTCAGTCATGTTTGCTGTAAGTTTCTTTACATTGTAATTGGGTAATCTTCCAGATTCTGGGGGACCCCATTGCCAGAGGAACTCCTGGGGACATAGCCCCTATTTTTTGAAATTGAGTGTTGCTAAATTAGCAAGGTACTGACTGCAGATACGATTCTTTGTTCATAGCAGAAAACCTGTTTTACCAGCAACTGATTTAAGGAACCCTGCTACAAAACATGTATGATTGCACGTTCATGTTCCTGTTTTATTTTCTGTCAAAAAAGATTCCAAGTTTAAGAATATCATGATCTCTACGTGTGTGTCACATTGGGAATTTGAACCTTAGCCTGTTCACCTGCTACCCTTGTTCTTAGGGATGCCAAATGTATAGGCACTATTTGAACCAATTTCCCCAAACTGGTTTCATTTTCCACTCTCTCCATGCACGTGGCTCTTAGTCACATGCAAAATCCCTACACGTACCAGCCTGAAGGGATGGGTCAAGGCTTGTTTTATTGACAAGCAGAGATGTTCTCAGCCACTCAGCTTCTGCTGGCAGCCTGGATCGTCTGCAGCATGTCAGTTGGCTGGCCAGCCCTCAGAAGTCCTTTAACTTATGAGTAAGCATGGAGAGGAGAAGAGGCATGAGAAGGGTTGCAAAGATTAAGAGATGGGACCTACCTGTTCTGGGGAAGAGAGAGGCTGCCTAGAAGGACTACTAGCTGTCCTTTGGATAGCAGTGGTGCTCATATCAAAAGTGTGTTTGATTCTGCAACCCACTCCCCAAATTAAGTCACAGCAGGGCGAGGACTCCAGGGACATGCTGTGAGTGGCAGGAGAAGCAGTGTTACCCCAGAGTGGTCATGGCCAAATTCAACCACCTACTTCAGTGAGGTGGCTCGGGCAGGACAGTGAGGTTTGCACCTGTGGACAGGGCTAACCTTCACCCACCGCACTGCACGTTCTTGTTATGGGTTGGAAAACTGCGGGTTTGAGCTTTTCTTCTCCTCTGGTGGGGTATCATGGTCACTGGGTAATGTCTGATCTCTGTGGTATCATGACCTTCTATCTCAGGGCAAGTTTTGGCCTCTGGGTTGACAAATCATTACTGGTTTTTGAACTCTGTTTTATTACAGTAAAGTTACATCAGCTCACCTATACTGGCTTCTTGCACTATGCTAGGGAAAAGTTCAGCAAGAACTGGAACTATCTCTCCGGCCTATGTTTGAACCTTATTTTAAATACAAATATCTCTCATTTTCAGCATAGTCAGGAAAGATAGGGTCATCTTTATACCTGATATCTCAAGCAAAGCAGTAGGTAAATATCAAAGATGTTAAGGCAAGGCAAACATATCCCTTTTATGTTTGTGGGCAGCACTAATGACACAGGGTGAAATTTATCCTTTTATCAAAGGTCAACACAAACCTAGGCACTACTTCAAAGGTGCATTGATCCTATAACTGGCTCCTGGCACTGAGCTGGATTTCACCAAAGTCCAAAACTTACAAGAACCAATATATTTTATATATCTGTGTAAAAAATAATAGAGTGTGTTCAGATACAGACACACTTAGCAATCCACACTAGCTATCTTGATTCTTCTGGGACAACATATTAGTTTTTATCTTGTGTTCACATATTTTGGATCATTCTTCCTAGCTGGCTGTCCCTCCCTCCCGGGGAGTCAAATCAATCAGTCAAAACATCCATGCTCTTCGCAACTACACAATATCACAATATTTACTCAAGCTTTGTGTTTACCAAGAAGAAGCTGACAGTCCAGTGACTGAGTATTTAGTAGTACAGCTACTGCTTGGTTTAAAGGGGAAAGCAAGAGTGAAGGCACGTCAAAGACATTCTTTCAGGTCTTAATGAACGATAATGACAACTGTCTAATGTTTCCTACCACATCCAGCCAACGCTCCAAGATACCAAAAAGGTCTTGTGGATGGGGGAAATGTGAAAGGCAAGGGACAAGGCAGCAAAGCGAATGCAACAGCAAGATAAAAACTGGTGTCTCTTTCTTAGTGGTCACAAGTATAAATGCGTCACTGCAGAGGAGGCATGGGATTTTTATATTGGAAGTGTGGTCATGCTGGGTGTGAACATATACACTGTAAATACTGTAGGAGAAGATATGGCATCTGCAGTTAGTGTTTTTTTCTTTCTTTTGTATTTTCTTTCTGTGGTTGTATTTGAGCAGGGTGTGCCAATATTTGCAGTCTGAGGAATAGCATCAGAACATCTAGTATTCCCGTCTACTAGTAAAAATAATGAAAACACTTCAGCTAATTCACTGTACCTTCATGTGCATTAGTCACTGGTCCCTTGCGCGCTTTAATTATAGACTGCCTTGACATTACAACTGCAGGGCATGAAGCAAAGACTTTACAAAAGTTGTTTTGGTATCTCTTTTTTTCCTGTTGGGCTAATGGAGAAGCCTGCTTTAAATACAGATCTGTGTCTGAAACTGTCCTGTTCTTAGAAAGTGACTGTGGAAGTTGATATGATTACAGCGGTATTGGTTGAGATGGATTAGGTGGTGTTTTGCTCAGGATAGGTAAACCTATCTGGTAGTGTGTTCTTCCTTTAGTCCTGAAAAAGTCAGGGGGGGGTTTTGATCCACAAGAGTAAGACATAAAGAATCTTTACATAACCGAGCTGTATTTTTTAACCTGAGTTGCTCTAAATATATAACCAAGGGCAGCTAAATCCCATGTGCTATGGCTTACTATACAAGTTATAATTTATTAAACTGTTATATTCACAAGATTGTCAGAATTCCCTTGTTCATTCATGTACATGATTGCTTTGGGGGCTCCGATAGGTCAAACTCTGACAGTGTCAAGCATAATTATCTCCTGAATATATTCACACCCCCTGCAAAAGCCAATGTTTGTTTGCTTTTGCCTTATTTAAGAGTGTATTCATTAGTTTACAACCTTTTATGAGGCTTTCTAAGCTTCAACTGAATGACTAAAATCTGCAAGAAACACAGATTCCCTGAAGATGTTATTATGACATAAAACACACTGAAGGAAAATCTTGTATTTCCATAAAAAATTCAAGACATAATGTTTATTTTTGCACACTGATGCAGCTATCTGCATGTGTTGGGGCCCGTGGTGGTAAACACAGCAATGCACATTAACTTGTTTTTCTGAGTTAGTGGTTTTATACGTATATAATAAATTTATAATCCCCCACTTTATAATGCATTTGAAGCTTATAAAATGCGACAGCTGCTGATGTTCTCCACCAGTGGACTGGGGTGGTTGGTTCAGATGTAGCGGGTGCTATTCAGACGGAAGGTCTGCATAGTGCAAATGTGAAATATCAATAGTGTAACTGAAGAATTAATACCTCAGTGAGTGAGACAGCTGGAAACATCCTGTTAATAAGCTGAAGTCCAGGGCACACAGGTGAACACAGCTGAGTTGTGGTAACCTAACAAGTTGTCACCTATCCATTGAGTCAACATAACTGACCTTGTGTCTGCCCCAGCTTTAGGGAAAAACATATTAATGTAAAGCTCTTTGATTAACTTCTTGTCTGCCAGTTGAAGAAATACTGTTTTTCTCCCAAATTTTATAAATTCATTCTCTGCTATCACAGTAAGCATGTATTAATAACTAAATAAATAACACCTTTGTGCTGAAACAGTTACGTGCTGCCTGTGTAGTAGCTCGCTTCTGGCAGCTTGTGATCTTTGTTCCTTTCACTGATAGAACACAGCTACTTTGAGGGAAAGCATCTTTGGAGCTTGTGTTTCAGTTGATGCTACACAAATGTTATTTGTGAAAAACCGTGGCAACCCCTCCTTGTTCATTTTCAGCCCAACCTGTTGCATCAGTTCTGCTCAGTGTTCCTCTCACTGTTAATTCTTTTATAAAAAGATGATTTTAAAATATATTTCTCAAAACAAAAAGTCTGACAGCTAAACACCAGACAAAAACCTAAGTTTATATACAATTTAATAAAACAAAAACAAAACTAAAAACCCTCAAATATAAAAAAATACCTAGTAATTTTCAGTAAAATAAAAATTTAGCACTGTATGAAACACTGAAATGGCACTGGTGTATGAAGAAAAGTCAGTTACAAAAGTCATATAAACCTATTTATTTCAGAATGACACTAAACTGCCGCCTCATTTCTGACTTCCATTCACTGAGAAAAGAAAAAAGAAAAAGTGAATAAGAACCCTTTCCCTATCAGTAAAGAACAGTGACATCTGTGAAAAGCAAGTAGATGCCTATGAAATATGAGTGGAATTAGGGTGTGTGGGGACTGGGCCACGCCGGGATGGGGGCGGTGAGTAAGGAAGGATCAGGTCGCTCAGGGGGTAGGAATGAGCAGGGTGGGATGAGCAGGGAGGATGGAGATCAGCCCCCTCAGTGGGTGGGACATGGTTTCTGGGAGAGCTGGTGGGAGCAGGGAGGAGCTGGTTTTACCGAACCGTGCAAACCTTCCTCTGGTGAAACCCCACATAAACAGATGAGGTATGTTTGGCACGTGGTCAGAAATCTGAGTGGTCATAACTAGATCTGTTTGGAAAATAGAAATCCATTTGGCTTTATAAAATAGTTTGCAAAATATTTGCCTTCTGAGTTGGGGTAAAAAGTAAAATGAACAATCCTTCCTCCCTCTTCCCGCTCCCATCATTACATGTAGTTTTTTATTTACTTCAACAGAAAGAGATTTCTCAGGAAAAAAAATGGTGTTTACAGAGAGTTTTGGCTTGCTAGTTGTCTGCCTGCCCAGAAAGAACTGCTCAGTTTCCTCTTCCTTTCCATAAGTGAAATTATTAGTCTTCTGCTGGGGTTACTAGCAGCTAAATGTGAAGTCTTTTTGTCCTTCTCTTTGCTGATGCCCGTTCAGGGAGTTTTGTCAGCTTCGCGTCTTTCCCCAAAGGCTGAAATCCAGGGAGCTGTAACATGGGTAGCTGTAGCTCTCTTCTCAGTAACAAAAGAGAAAAATGAAAATAGCCACTGGAAAATTCAATTTTATGAAACAGACACTTTCTGTTTTAATGAAAATAACCTTGATGAAAAATTGCTGGCTAGTTCACCCCTCAAGTCTTCTCCAAATATGTCAGATATTCCATTTAGATATTTACCTCTGATATCATATGCCACAGCAGGGTGGAAGCTGTCTCTCTGCAAAGTTTAGCTTTTACATTAAATTATGTATTTTAATGCTAGAATGCCCCTTGACTCACTGACATGATTCAAGAGCAGCAAATTATCATAAAGATAATGTAGTAGTAACGTTTTGCGATATTTGCCAGTTTATCTTTGGTTACATCAGGAAGAGACAAGATGCCTATGTTCTTCTCCTGAGTAATTATTTTTGAATTGCATTAAGCTCTGAGCTTCCTGAGATGACAGATCAAGGAGTTCTTATGTTTTGTTTGGAATTCAAATATGCTGGATATTCAAATAGTATATAGACACCCACTCACACATGTATGTGTGTGTGCTTGTGTGTCTGCACTTCCATATAAATGAACTGCAAATCTTTCCATAGATATTCATCAATTAAATTCTTATCAAATATTTGACCTTACTCCATTTTTCAAAACATCCTTTCTACAAATGTTGGAGGTAGGATTTCAGAATAATTTCTTTTTAAACCCTGTTTTCATATATTTGTACTTAGATTTTCATTCACAATAACATGTATCATTATAGTGCTATTCAGAAATGCGCCAGATATTTTCCTGAAAAAATATAGGAAAAGACAACAGAAGCTCATCTAAAAAAGAGTTTATGGGTTAGGCTTCAGGTATGAGATGATTAGCTGATCACCAACATTGTCCACTTAATGTCAATATTGGAGATGACCATTAAGGCACGTGAAATAGCTCTTCTCTCTACTAGAAGGCTGACCAAGAAGACTATCTTATCCCTTCTTTATATCATGCATAAAGCTTCTCCAAAATACATTACTTAGATTAGCATAAAGATTTTTCCCCTAAAATTGTCACATAATGTGTCTTATATTTTCCTCTCCTCTCTGTATCCTCTCTTTTCTCTCTGTCTCTAATTTTTTACTGAGTTCACCAACTCAATTTTAAATAGGAAAATTTTCAGTCAAAAACTGTAATTTGTTCTATTTACTTCTTTTTAGAGGTAATGTTCTTAAGGACAGTAGTCAGTAACAGACATTATAGAAGCCAGGAGAGAAAATGGGCTGAAATGGAGATGGGAAAAGAATCACAAAAACAATTATCAACTAAGAAAGGCCACTGCACGAAAGGATAGTAGAGGTTCACTCCTCTTTGGGAGAAGGGAGAGTCAGAAGAGAAAAACATGAGCATGAACAGGCCCATAGGAACCCATAAAGTCATTTGTGGTTAAAAGAGGCTACGGCTCACAGCTGAAGTATCCAAAGGCTAAAATTAGTAATAGAGCAGAGGCATGACTGTGAGCATAATGTCAGCGATGAACTATAGCGAGAAGAGCAACTGAGCCTCAGAAGTGCTGGAGAAGTATTTTGCTTGAATTTTTCTGTTTTGTCCTGGAGTGACAGAGCTTTCCCTGCTTTGAGCGAAAGAATCATCGCAATGAATCATCAACATATACCAAATCAGCCGTGTGAGAGAGATGGGAAACCAAGAGAGAGACAGCTTGATACTGAAATGATAAATAGTCTTATCCCTCCACTAAACTTTCACTGTAGTATTCCCTTTATCCTCATAGCGAACTAGCTTCCTTAGTTCAGTACTCTTGAGGAAGCAGTAGTACTATTTTAGCCTTTAATTCAATGTCATTTCATATATATACTACAAATTTGGGGAGCAACAGATCAATATTGTTAATGTCTTGACTTCTCCATTAGAAAATGTTGGGTTTTTTTGGGAAGGTGATGATGCAATTAAAGGAACATATTAATCAAATCACAGACATGTATTATTTAGAAAAAGGGAGAATAAGAGGGGTTTTTTCCTTAAAAACCCCAGCACATCTGGTTGCATGCTGTGACTCGGCAAATGGACATGTCATCCTATGTTTTTGAAGATAGCAATAAAGATTTATGATCTAATTCTCTAAATCTATGTCAGACTGCTATAAATTTATGGAATAATTTGCTTTGATAACTAACTGGAAAATTAGTGTCATTCCTAACAAGAAAGAGCATGTTTATAACAGAAACGTGCTGTGATAAAATGCCCTAAGAACTAAATATCCTGGAAAGAATTTTAATTCTTATAAAGATAAAGTAATTGAAGGAATGCTAATTCTCTGTTTACTAGGAAGGACTAGGAAGGACTGTGCACCACAGCTACATACCAAATATCTTGAAGAGTCTGATAGTATATTATGGGAAAGCTTATGATTTTTTTTTTTTTTTCAGATGTGTTAATACACTTTGGTAAGTAAAGACACATAAGGAAAAATGAACATTATATTGTGAAACATAGCCCCACAATTTTATAAAGAACTGTTATGAGTAAAACACTGGAACGTGCCTAGCAGAGTCATTGCAATTAGATGTTAGGCAGGCAAAGAACTCAGCAAGAACAAAAGGATGTCAATAATTTGGTGGTCAATAAGTATTTCCAGTATTACAAATGGAAATATTTCAGTCTACAGTAATTACTTTTAAAAAGCAATAAAAATGAAGCATTTCTGAGGGATATAAACCAGTTGCACACTGATGATATAGGAAAAAAAACATTCTCTGCATTTCAGATAATTCCATAAGTTCATAACAAGTAACTGGCTGAATGAAGGGTAGAACAAAACAGCTGCTGAATAACTTCGTGTATCTTTTTTTTTGTCTTGCATTAAAGAAGAGACCAAAACACAGGAGCTGTTAGGCTGATAACTATGAAAAAATAAAAATAGTTGCAGTTGGAAAACAGGAAAAGACTGTGGGGTTAGATGACATATCCAGCTATGCACCCTCTAGATGATAATTTTGTCATTTGTTTTTATACACAGCAATGGTCACTTTCATGGCATTAGACATAATATTTCCTAATTTTCAAATAATATGACTGTTTTGATAAAAAATATAGCTTGACATAAAAATGAATAGTTCAAGCATGATAGTGCAAAAGATGGAAATATTATTTCAGTAAATTTAGAATTTCTTTTCAGGGACTATCTTATTTTGTTTGAATGATAGATTTACCAGTTTCAAAAGCTGATTTTATTTTCCCAATCACTATTCCAGTAATGTACACTATTAACCACAATTATACATATTTTATCAGAAGCTTTCATTCTGGGGGGAATTTCCTAGAAATATGACACTCATTTTTAAAGAAATACAGGAAAACCCCCTAAATTCTGTTGTGTACACTACTGGTGTATTCTATGAATCTAGTATAAACTTCTGAACATTTAAATATGATACAATTCTTCCAAATAAATCCATGAACATTTTTATAAACTGTGGTTTGTCCTTAATTATAATTGTTCTCTTGGCCATTAAGGGAACATGCAATCTTCATGGAAGTTTTGTTTTCTATGTCATAAAATTTGTTTTCTGTTTTCTGACAAACCATAAAAGGGATATGTACCACCTCACTCATCCAGCACAAAATTATGGCATTAGCCACATCACTCAGGTGGGAGCTCTTTGGTCTGACAGTCCATCCTGAGGAGCTCTCGGGGCATTTGGAACTCACACAGTCCACAGGCTGAAGATTGCAGCATATTCCACCTGCTAGCAGTGAGGTAGGACACAGCTGGGGCAGTGAAGACCCCACATGTGATGTTGGCCCTGCCCTTCTTGCTCTTGGGGTACCAATCGGGAACTGGGAAAGGGAAACGTGCTGAAAGTAACCCAAGTGTTTGCTTCAGTGTAAGCTCCTGAACATACTGTTCGTATGGTCGAGTGTAAGGGTGGAGCTACCTGACATTGTGAAATTACAGGAGGGAAAGTGGATATGTAATTGATAATTTAGAATATTACTGTCCAACCAGTCCATGACTTCCCATCCTCAGGGACCCAACAAGAACCAGTGGGAAGGAGCTGGAGACAACTCTTGATATACAGCCAGATCGGGGGAGAAGTGTTCAGTCACACAGAGAAAAACACTCACTTTGGCAAAATAACCCCAACTCCAAGTCTAGTAGGTTAAGTCAAAAGGCTGTTCCTCTTGGCTGAGGGCAATCAAACACCTTATGTGCAGAGGTCCCAGGATTTTCAAGAGCAGATGGAGCCTTTCTGTATGAAACATTTAATGATGTGTGCTAATGAAGCTGGCGTTTACGCTGTTTTGGGACATAAGGGCCCTTTGCAGGCTCCAGGTACGCTCTGTGCTCTTTTGTCTGGGCGAGCTCAGTGAATGAGAAGAAATTACTTTGCTTGAAGGGAAATTCACCGCAGCCAGGGTGCCAAATGTATATGTATATGTTAATCAACTCCAAATGTATCTTCAGGAAGAAAATTGTCTAAATGAACTGCATAATTCAACATACTCACTCAACCCTCCTTAAGTTTTCCTTCCTCGTACAGTCCCTTACTATAGGAATGCATTATTTTATCCCAAAGTGCTCAACAATTACAGCTGCTGATGATCTCTTTTGCAGCAAGAGGTCCTTGTGAAGCCCTTGCCAGTTCAGCTTCCCACATGCTTGCTTGTAGACCTTCAGTGAGGGTGTGGACATGTGTGACAATCTCTTCCAATGCTTCATATTAAAACAATTTGTACAGAATCATCTAAGGAGGCTGTGACCCTCGTGAGAACAGACCACAGCTCTTCTGTTTGGCCACAAAAGTGACCTTCTTCCTTCTGAAGAATTCTTCTTCAGTCATCAGATGTGGCCATCGTACCCTCAGCCATGCTCCTTTGCACTGTCTCACTGTGCAGCAAAAGGACGGAGACTGCTGAAAATCACTATGCTATGTCATGAGGAATGTTTCAGTTATACGTGCAAGAGGAATGAAGCAAGATGAGTTGGATGATCTTAATTTTGTCCTTTTTTAACTGACAGATTTTTTACTTTGCAACCAGAGTAACAGTTTTATTTTAGTGTTGGTAGATACATCGCCTATGTTTCTCACACAGGTTGAAAATAATTCTGTTGCAAGTATACGTGGCAATGTTATTATCAAATGTTATCAGTATTGTCAAGCCCTGAGCATCCACAGTTAGTCTGAACTCTGCGTAAATACTGCAGCTGGCAGGAGGAAGAGTTTAGAGAGGGAAGGTATAGTAGGGCCTCGTGGTGCCTTTGTGAAATGGCTGGAGAAGCCTGCTTTGAGTCTCCGCTTATTTGGAGACGGTGGAAAAACACTTTGTTCACGTGGTTCCTTCAGAGCTGAGGATGAGCCCCTGAAGCCATGCAATACATCTGAGGGAGAAAGTCTGCAAGGGAGGGCAGGCAGTTTAGCTCTCCCTCCCTGCTCTCTCGTAAGGGCGGTTTTCTGCTCAGAGCTCCTGCTGTAGCAGGTGTTGCTGGTTATTTAGTTGTGGTGTCCGAGTTTGTGTTCAGTTGTTACTCTGGCATGCTGCCACGGCTTTGCTGACAGATGGGAATGACACCACACCTGTACCTTGGACGTAGACAAATGGAATTTCATGGGAGACACTAGAGATATTTATCTTCCAGAGCTTTCTTCTTGCTGAATTTCAAAGGCCTGCTGTAAGCAATGAAAACATGGGAACATTAAGCTGAAGGTCAAAATAGGAATTTTTCTGTCTGATGAGAAATACTTGGCAAAGCATAGTTCCCTCACTAAAAATATATAGATATGAATATATGTAGTTTTAGTTAGAGAAGTCTTTTTTAGTTGTTCCATAAATTAAAGTTTTTATAATATTACATTTATCTCTTTTTTTCCCAGCATTTTTTACTGTTTTCAGTGAACACCATACTGGAGAACCAGACTTTGTCCATGACATGGGGTATGATGACACTGAAAGGTTCCTCTTTTCATGAATAAGGACAGTTGCAGCTTGATAGATTGGAAATATGAAACAGATGGATGAATTTCTGGTTTAGATTTAAAATTACCATCTTTCTCAAAAGTTTTTTTCTGGCTGCACATGGATCTGAGCATGGTTTCACATGCTAGAAAACACATGGGGAATTTTATGTTTGCATCAGCTCCCAGCGGGATTTTGCATATGCACAGATAATCAGATTATTCACGTTTGTTGGACTGAGGGTAGAAGTGTAAACTTCCATGGAGTGAATGCAGCGAGTTTAGAATATATCTCAAGCTTTTCTGCATCTTTTCATTCGGTGTTGTAATGCTCCAGGGAAGCCATGGATTCACCTCAGCACACTTCCTTGAAATCCTGAAACTGGAGAAGTGTATTTAAATCAGAAAATTCTTAGGACTGTTTATTTTTGTGACCATTTTCTTTTAAAGCAAGAAGTGTACAGACAAGCCATCCAAAGTAAATAATTTGTAAAAGACATATTAAAGTCATCTTTCAGGTGGCATAAGTAGTAGATTTCTGTTCAATCATGTGAAATAGAGAAGTGACCACAAGGCTAATAGGACAAAGAAAGACTACACTGAAAAATGATCAAGACACTTATAAAAAGAGATACTGTGCCTGTTTAATATGGGCTCAGGGTATCAGGTTTGTAATCTCCACCAGATAACTAATGCCTGCTCAAAAGGCAACTAGACATGTTAGTTGTTTCCCCTGGTGCCACTGGGTCTCTTTCCACTGACTCATTGCTGCAAAGAAATGTACCTATTCCATTCCCTCAACTGGCTTTAAAAAAGAAAAAGAAAAAGAAAAAGAAAAAGAAAAAGAAAAAGAAAAAGAAAAAGAAAAAGAAAAAGAAAAAGAAAAAGAAAAAGAAAAAGAAAGGAAAACCTCAAAATCACAGAAAGGCTCTAATGCTGATACTAGATTTCAAGAATATGTCTTAAAAATTATGCCCAAAAATTTATCAAAAAAAAGAACACAGGCTATTTCTTTAATTCGTGGATTAGTGCTAATTTTCTATGTAAATTTATGATTTATTATCAAAGTATTACCTTCCCTCTCAAGACTTTTTCTTTGGCAAAACTTTGCATGGACATCTCTATATTGTGTGATTGCAGTTACAATTTATTTTTTTTTTAAATTGATATAGTGAGACATATAGTGAACGGGGAAAAAACCACCTCCCCCCCAGTTACTAATTAAATCACACTGGATCCCATGAGGAACAATCATTAATAATGAAAATAAAATATGATTTACTAGCCACATAAGCGCAGTGGGCAGAGCTGACATCACTTTTCCTGTGCTTTTGTAACTAGATGATCTATAGATGTGAGTTTCAAGGGGACCAGCCAAGGCTGGCAGAGCAGAGCCCACCATTTCTCATTTGACTGAGGACTCAGACCTCTCAAAGACTTTATGCTGGCTTGAAATCTTGCAGCACTGCTAGTTAGAGCAAGCCCTAGTAGATGTTGCATTGAACAGGGGCTGAACAGCTGCAGGAAATGGGTTGACAAATATGAAATGACCATTTGCAGCAGGGGTAGCAAACCTCTGTGTGCTTGAGGGAAAGGAGTCAACAGCCACCTCTTGCTTACATGGGAAAGTGGGTCTGGGCTGTCTGGGGTAATGGAAACATTTGGTTCCCAGAGGGAAGACCCGAGGGAAGGAAAAGCACAGAGACAGGCTCCCTAGGGACAGTGTGGCCCACTAGCTGGATGCCCATGGGTGCACCAGCTGGGAGTGCAACACCATGCTCCCTGTTGCCTCTGAAGGGCTTTCTGGAGCACCTCCTTTCATTTCTCTGAGGCTGACATGCAGACTGAACGCAGGCTCTGGTACCTGGGATCATATCCTTCTACTCTCCCACCCTTTGACCATGGCATTAGTCACATCTTTTGCATAACTGATAGCAGTTTGCATACTCTTGGTTGGGAGCTGCTCTGTGGACAGGTGGGGGAAATTCAACATGGGAGGACATTGCCTCCATCACTTTTCATTGAGAATCAAGTTTTATCAGCAAAGATACCAATTCCTCTTAGTAGAAAAACCCCATGAGGTGACAACTTCAACCCCAGGGTTTACCAAAGTGCTTAGGAGCCCTGGGCTCCCACATTTGTCCTTCCTCTCATGTTTCTCCCAAGAGTGTTGAAGTTTCCCTGAGCACTGACCCAAATGGAAAGTGAAACTTGTCCACTGTGGTTCCTTCTCTTTACGAAAGGGGGTAATGATCTAGGGAATAAAGATCTAGATTTACCAGATCGTGTTAGTAATGCAGGAGCTGAGAAGTTCCACAGGTTGTGAAAAATCCTTGGCTCAGGTTTCATTTCCACCACGATGTCTGTACAGCATCTAACACAATGGGATACAAGAGTAGCTGGGGTCATTGGGTGATACCACAGTATACAATTTAATCACAAACCTATTGCAAATTTGATTTTGAAAAGACTGCTTTCAGAAGCATCACTGACAACAGAAAAACAATGCGGCAGCCTGAAACCCACTGGCAGGAGGGAGGAGCAGATGTTTAGCTCTCTGCAAATTTCTAAAGGCTTTCTCAGTAATGGGCAGGAATCAGTTTAGCAGAATGAAGGACAGCAGAAGCATAAGTAACTGCATGGAGTTAAGTAAGGGCAAATGTTAACTGTTTGGATAACCTCTGTGACAGCAAAATCTACAAATCTGTGGAGACTTTTCCCAAAGGATATAGGGAAAGCTTTTCTGATTGACATACATAGACTAGATTAGACAAAATACTTAATGTATAATAGACAAAAATCATGCTTTTATGTGGTGAGGTAAAATATTCTAATGGTTTTCTCCAGCTGTGATTTACAGTACAGAAATAATATCCCAAAATGGAAAGACTTTTTTTCCTCACTATTTACTATTTTCTGATTTTCTTTTCCTTTGGACAATCAACTAAAAAATCAGAGTATGTGAATAAAATAAATAAGCCAAATATTTCACTGAAGCTATACTGACTTGTTATTGCACCTTCTCATGAACTCCTGAAAGAACCATAAACTATCTCCTGCCCCTCTTCAGATGCTGCAATCTGAGTAATAGTGTAGAGTACCTTAATTACGATTTTTTTTTTTTAACCTGGTGATATAGCGAAGTTAAGACCTTGATCAGTTTACAGATGAGATACACATTCTATTCAGTCATATGAGAGTCATAATTAGGGTATTTATCTGAGAATATTTTTGCTACCTCAAAGTTCAGGTTATTCCACATGAAAATACTGTGTACAAGTAGGTACTCCTTGCCAGCAAAATATTTTGCAATGTTATGCAGTGGTTCGGTATGTTTTTGTAAAAGGTGACCTCCATAATGTGAAATTGTAGGTTTAATATTTTGCTTCTTTTTAGGCAGATGACTAAGGTCTCAGATGGGATATTTTGAGGAGCTAGTGCAGGAGAGAGGTTAATTAAAATGAAGAATATTTTGTCAGTTGTAAAAGTCTGTAATTATGTAGAACCTTTTTCTATTTTTAATCTACTCTCAGACATACTGATTTTTGTTTATAGTCTGAAGAACAAGATGACCTGAGACTTCCTGCACTTGCAGATGTTCTGGAGCTCACAGGCTGGCATCATTCTTCAGTAAAAGTTGGAGAGTTTGATTTCAATGTACTTTCTACAATGGTATTCTAGAAATGGATAACTACAGATTCCAAAAACTTTCTGATGGGGTTGTTCACTGTAGTTCAAGTCATATCTACATCTGGTTTCACCCCTAGTAAAGACAAAAAATATACTTGCCTCCTAACTGGCCTTACAATATTATAGGAGAAGGCAAAAAAAAGTATTATTTTTCCCCTACTCTATGCACCATTTTAAATATCAGTCTACCCCTTATTTAATTCCACTCTGATGCACAGATCTTTCAGCTAGTCAGGCATACGCTTGGGGGAAATAGTGGGCCCAATTTCAATAATGGCAAGAGCTCTATAAAAATCACCAGGGCAATTGTATTAAGCTCAAGCTGCTGCTTTCTCCTAGTAATGGTCTGGAAGTAAAATAAAACCAAACAAACCTAGACAATCATTTCTTATCATGTAGTCTACTGTAGCTTGTCTACTTCTACCCAGCAGGTCAGCTATTTATTTTACAAAGCCAGTTCTTGCACACCCTTTTTTTAAAAAAAAAACCAACAGATGTTCTATAGATGGAGAGAGGACATTCTTCGTAATATAATTTACTAACAAATAAATTTCTACCTGCAACTGAAATATCTGTCTGATATTAAGGATCATTGAAAGTCTGCCTTGCAAATCCCTCTTCATGCTGGCACTTCCAGTGAAGTCAGTAGCACTAAACAGTCAGGTGATATTCATCCACCATGGAAAAGTCTTTAAGCACTTTTCAAGTTTTTTTCAAAGACTGGGAAGTTTCCAGACTTGGAAGCAGACATGCTTCTGTCATACCTCATGAGCACATACCTCTGATGAAGCTGATATTGTAATACACACATATTTCAGTCTGAAACCTTTGCTGATGAACTAGTTTGAGCTCAGCTGAATTCTAAGTTCAGTTTTCCTTGCACTATATATCCATTATAAACCGGCAGGTGGCTGTTCTACAGAAAACAGATAATGTCCTTGTTCACATTTGTATTTTTTGAGTATGCATTGCCATATTTATATATTTTTGCTTTTTAAAAAATAGTTATTTTGATTATATGTTATTGACAGGTATCTTTACATTATTAGTTTTTTTAGTATGGTAGGCATGATATAAATCAAAAGATATAATAAATGTCTTTACCACACATTTAAGCAGCTTGAAATCCTAGTGAGACTGAACTATAAATATAAAATTATGTTTGGTTTATGATTTTAAAATACTACTTGCTGAGAATCAAGCATATTCCTTTATATTAGGAAGTTTAGCATCCGCTGAAGGAAAAGGCATAGGAAATCCAGTCTCCTTCGTGAGCACTGGGGTAAGACATGCTGTCTTGGGAAAACCCAAACTGTGCAGGCAGGAAAAAAAGCCATATTTACTTCATTAATGTTATAAAGACATTTCACTTCTTTGAGACAAAATTATGGGTTTACAGGAGGAAAAGGCTCCTCACTGTAGATTTCAGGAACTGACAGTCTTATAACATAAGGCTTGATCTTGTTTTAATGAGGTACTTCTGAGATGTGGCCACCACATCAGTCTGATCAGTTTTTCCGCACACCTGAGGTTCATAGATACACTGGTGGGTGGTCTCTTCCTCAGCAATGCAGTATGGTTGGACAAGGGCTACAGTGAAAGGAGTAAAATCGTCCCACTTACCCCACAAACCACTTATGCTCACCTACAATTACACTCTTAATCATAGTCTTGACCATTTCTGCTTCTTAAGGCATCTACTGATCAGTATTTGTCTTAATTTCCAATGGCCAAGAAGCAGGACCACCTACAGCCAGTTGCCCAAGATGGCCTAGATGGTTTCTGACTGTGTCTAAGAAGAAAGGCTCCACAACCTCCCTGGGCAACCTATGCCAGCGCTCAGACACCCTCACAGTGCAAAAGTGTTGCTAATGTTCAGATGGCACCTCCTGTGTTTCACTTTGTGCCCATTGCCTTTGGTCCTGTCACTGGACACCACAGAAAAGAGCCTGGCTCAGTCTTCTTTTCACCCTTCAGATATTTGTAAACATTGCTGAGATTGTCCCTCTGGGCCCTCTGTTCTCCAGGGTGAACAGTCGCAGCTCTCTCAGCCTGTCCCATATGTGAGGTGCTCCACCACCCTCTGGGCCAGGCTGTTCAGCCAGTTTTCAATCACTTTTTGTTCATCCAGCCCATACTTCATTAGCTTCTCTATGAAGATCCTATGGGAGACAGTGTTGAAGGCCTTACTGTAGTCTAGGTAGGCAACATCCACTGCTGTAGTTGAGGTAGGCAACGTTCACTGCTGAGGGGAAGCCTCATCTACTGAGACAGTTAGTTCATTGTAGAATGTTGTCAGATTGATCCTTCATATGCCTGGAATTGGTTTCTAGGATTAGCTGCTCCATCACCTTCCCAGGGATCAAGGATCTCAGCGAGGCTGACTGGCCTGTAGATGTCTGGGAGGTGCAGTTGGAGAAATTATTTTCAATGAAGTCAAGTAGTTGGGAAGACACAATGAGTATCACAATAATGAAACTAAGAGTTAATAAGCAATTGTTGAGACAAGATTCAAATTCTCAGGACAGAGGTGTAATACAGAAAAACAAGGCAAAATAAGTGCTACTGGAAAAATCAATGTAGATGATGGCAAGCTGAGCCAAAGTTCAGAGAACTACTGAAATTGCTGTGTTCAGAAAGAAGGAGGAAGCACAGAAATAGGAAGCAATCATTCACTGCAGCTAGTGGACATACACATTTAAGTAAGAGGCAACAAAATGCAACCTTACGTGTCCTTAAACTATGTGCTGCTGCTGCTGCTGCTAAACTAAGTATGTGCTTTCATTGCTGATTGTGGTGTGGAGCAAACATGGTCTGCAGTAGCAGGAAATTCATGTGAAAAAATGGGCGGATTAGGAAATGAAAAGAACATTATAAATTTAAATAAAACAAAACCTAGATTGTTGGTTCTGTAAGTGCATGAATGTGAAATTTGTGAGAGTATGTTTTTAAATTCTGTCAGGAAAAATATATTGTGATGTCCTTTGGAGGGATTGGTTTAGTTGCAGTTTAGTATGCTGATGCTTCATTAGGTTAAGGTTGAGCCATTTGATTGATGGAAGTGATGTGCTGTCTGGATGATGTGAAGTGTTGTAACGCTGATGTCACTAAAAATCACATGGCAACTGATATAGAAGTGAGATGTGATTGTACATTAAAAAGGTTATATTCTGGGTGCTTAGCTGGCTTAAGCCAGCTGAAGTATGGATGAATCTGTGCTTTATGTTAATGCTAGCTTTTTTACAAGACTAAATCAGATGTTAAACTATGATATGTAATGTGATTTTTTCAGTAAAAATATATTATGGTTAATTGCATAAAAAATTGAAATAAACCACTACACCTTAATTTTATTCCATAAAAATGCTGGTTTCTGATTCTATCATCAGACACAAAAGCTGCATGCAGTCATAGTACGTGAAAACTTACTTTGTGCAACGTGGTGCATCAAAGATCTCAGAGAAAGCTGACCTCAATCCACCCTTAGGAATGGTTACAAAGAGTACTTAAATGTGCATTTCTAGCAAAAATCACAAGCAGCAGATTTAGGACAAAAATTGGCATGTGATAACACCTAATTCTCCAAGCACAAACTGGGCAATAACGGTTGTTTTGTGGTCCTTTTCTTTGTACACATCAGGTGAACTTCTAGCTTTATACTCAGTCTTGTTTTGAAATTAAATACGGATTCAACACAGCAACGTACACAAAAACCTCAGAAAAGAAGTTAACTAGAACCAGATGTTGAGCAAGATGCCACACATGGAGAAACCCACTTTTAACAACCACCTTACTGTAGTTACTTGAGTCAGCTCAGTTTATGGCAAACAGAAAGGAGCTTTTCTTAGTTGCTATAAACTGGTGCATGCACTTCAGCACGTGAAACCAACACCCCCTTAAAAGACACAGTGATTGGTTGTAGGATTTAGAGTTTTATAATTTTGTATCCCTGGTGACCAGCTCTGGATGATACAAAAGTAAAAGCCTGGACAATCTGCCGGCTTCACATGACAAGAATTGTGGTTTTGTTTTTCTTTAATCTGAATCTGAAAGATTATACCTTTGTTGTGTACATTCCAAATCAAAGTCTCTGATACTGCTAGGGAAAAAAATTAAATGAGAGAGATGCTGCCAGCTTCAAAGCCATACTTCAGCCTGAATTTTTATCTGCTATTACTCCATGCAAGTAAATTAGCTGAAAGAGATTTCAGGAGGGAAATATTTTTCATTTGCTTTTACGTTGGTTTTTTTTCTCTCTCTCTTTTTTTTTTTTTTTTTACCAAGTACCTGGGTTTCTGAAAACGGGTTGAATACAATGCTATTTCTGCCCAATTTTTCACTGGACGTGCTTTGGACAATCCATCAGCTGCTGTCTGCAGGTGGGGAAGCAGGAAAGACCTAAAGAAAGCCTGAAATCCAGAATGCATAGGTCAGACAGTGGAATGGTTTAACAGAATTGGAGGTCAGAAAGAACCGACACAGTCGTTTGCCTGATGGCCTCTGTGCGGTCAGCTGGGGGATGCCCAGTGAGGCACAATACCTTCCCTCAGGCCCAAGGTTTTTAGCCCTGAGACTGCTGGGTGAAGCTCCCAGTGCTGGTGTAGGCTCCAGCTAGAAACGCTCTGTGTGTCAGATGAGTCTTGGTGATCTCTTACATCGTACGCAGAAGTGTGCTTCTGCTGCTCCCATGTACCCTTTCTTATACAGCCTTGCCAACCTAGGGTATGGAAATTAGTTCCTGACCTGAAATATGGTGATTAGTTTGTTCTGGAGAGTTCAATAAGGCTGCGAACCCAGACGTGAGAGAGTGAAGTAATTCCATCCGATTGACAGCCGTCGTCGCACCTTCCTTCTCCAGCTTCTCCTCTGCAGTCTGTAAGTCCAGTCGCTGATCATCCATGGGGGCGGCAAAATCACAGCATGTCTAGCTATTTAAGAAAATGTAATTTCTCCAGGATCTTTTAGGATCAGATGAGATACAGGTATTTTCATACTACAGGGCTTCAGAAATGATGAGAACATGAAAAGCAGCGCAGGAGTTTTTATGTTTTCTTCAGCTCCCAAAAGAGATGGATTCATAGTTTCCCACAATGAGATATATCCAAGCCAGACAATCATGACCATCCCGCCCAAACATTTGAATTCATGGTCTTTAAGGATTTTCCGCAGAAACTGAATGAAATCCATAAAACCAGTTAACCTTAAAGTGACCACTCCAAGACATGTTGAGACCACCACTTCCCATAGTGAACAGGTTACAGGTTTAATTAAAACACGTTTTGCTTGTTTGTGATTTTTTTAGGCATATGATTCAAATTATTCTTTTACAGTGATTTGTCTCCCTAATTATTAAGTACTGTAATGTCTTCTATGTAGGCCAGAAAAGGCAATTTATCCCTGTATAGATTACTGATAAAAGTGCACAGGATCAAGAAATAATATCTGAGGGATTTTGCTAGAAAAAGTCCTACTCATCAATGACTTCATATTGACTGTGTTTTAAGACTTCTCACTTAGAAAATGTTTTTAGCTTCTTAAACATATGCCTTGCTAGTGCTATGTACTGCAAATGCTTTTTAAAATAAAATGTCCATATAATAATTCATTTAACTCAGAAAAATCCAAGGACACAATATCAACACAGTCACATTTTCTAGCTAGATTTATGTTTCCAGAAAATATAACAAGATTATTGGATCAGACAGACCTTCTACAAATAAACATACTAACTGTTCTTGCTTATATTTATAACCTTAAATTCTTTGCTGAGTCTCAAATTACCATTTCATAATCCATGTGGAGACAATCCACAGCTAATAAATGCCCCCTATTATTTTTAAATGTTGGAAGAATATTAGTGATTTCTGAGTCTGTTTAAATTTTCCTGAATTTAAATTTGTTAAAGATTTTGGTTGAAGTGCAAACACACTGTTCCAAAATTCCTTAACCTCAGCAGATGCTTCTTCACATCCTATCTTTTCAAAAGACAAACTTCCTGTTCCAATGAGATGGTACTGTTGTCTGAGTTCTTCTTAGGTCATGGTGGAAACAGCCTTTCTACCTTTTTTTTGAATTCATTTCATTCAGTTTCACTATGTGTATTTAGCAATGTACTTAAATTATTGTCTAGGGGCTTTGTTTTGTTGTAATTTGTTTATAAAATACCTTCTTATTTTTACTGACTTAATAAAGTTTCCAAAATGAAAAGTAGTAATCCTTCCTATTTACTTTCTCCTTTTTTTCATTCTTACATATCATTTTTCGCTGATGTTTTAACAGTACTCGTATGTCTCTGTGTAAGATGTCTTTTGTCCTATGTTACATTTATTCCTACTAGTGGAATCACAGACTTTGGATGGTAAATTGTCCTTCAACAGCTCATAGTTTTTTTAATACAAATCAGTCTAAGTTTGTAGTTTCCTCATTAATTCCAACTGCGCTTCAAGCTTTGGAAATTGATACTGTTAAAGTCCCTGTGCATATATATATCACCGACTACTGCAATATTCAGTAGAATATTGAATTTATATCACTAAATGATAGCCACCCGTGCTTGAACAACCATGGATTCTTAGGTTAATGATCAACTCTCCATCCAATAAAATGAGATACAATGTTGCATTATTACCTGCTCCAGAATTTAGGACCCTTAGAAAATTTATCATCTCTTGCTTTCAGAAGAAGTAGTAAAGATTATTTTTTTTCACTGGCCATATGAACATTCAAGAAGTATCCATCACACTACAATTATTCATAATAACTTTTTCTTTTTCCTACATGTTATGGATACGTATTTGATGAGACATTCATATCACTCTTTTCTGAGATTGAGATGGTCTGTTCAACACCACAGTGTAACACTGATCTGTTATTCTGTGGGAGTTGACACCTGAAGTTTTGCTCCGGGGTTCTTGGATCGGCTCTGCTACACTTCTGCAACATCTTTCTCACGAGGTGCCCCACTTTAAAGGAGGGATTTAGAGCAAGAGCCAGTATGGCAGATATTAGCTTAAGGGAAATTTGGGCCATAGAGAAAAACAAATACAAATAATCAAGAAAACATTCACATGGCAGCTAGAAATGGAAATCAGATAATGTGGCTCCAGAATTTTTTATTGACCCTAGGACTCTCTTCTTTCTACAGTATTTGCAGAAGAAAGAGGAAAAGAATGAAAAAAGACCTGTTGGACTATAAAGTGCGTTTCTTTATAATCTCATTCATAGCAGAATATTTGCATGTAAGATCCACAAACATACATGGTGATCTATACCAAACTGAGATTTTTAATAATTTATGCAGTGTCTGAAGAAAATTCACAAATCTATAACCCTGAAATTTAAAGTTGTGTGAAGTTTCAGACAAGCAAAAAATGTTTACAGAACGTACTTCTCACTTTGAATTAATTTATTCTGTATTTTGCTTGAATAATACTTGACATTCCTAATTTTGAGGATTACTGGCAGCATTGCCCTAAGAATGACATGAGAAAGCTACCTCTGTTCTTGCAGATTTCAGTATCACATACTTGCCCACATGTACAATTGTCATAGTCATTTTTAATCTATAATCTAGGTACTTCTGAGTGGCTGATTAAGAACCTGTGTTTAACCCATCACTTTTAAAGGACATATCAAATAGAAAAATTTGCTTACGTATCAAATGATGACAGAACAAAAGTACTTTGCTTAGTAGGGCAAAACTCTCTCTTATATTACTTCTCTGTTTTCCAAAATCAGCACTCATCACCTACCATCTGTGCTTGCTTTCTGCACGGATCTTCTTGATTTGATTGACATTCTTCCCAATGGCAGAACTTTCAATGCATGTTAAGTTACACAAGAGAACCAATTTAAGCATCTCTTGTGTATAAATTAGCTAGAGAGTCTTAGAGATATACTGCTTATCTGATGGCATAATTGAGCCCAAAGCTCTATCGTTGATCTTTCACAACTTGGCTGTAAAAAAAAAAAAAAAAAAAAAAAAAAAGGTGAGGGAGGGAAATCTCTTAATCAGAATTATAATTTTTTCAGCTTCTCATAGAATTGTGTTTCTTTTGCAGAGAAATTAAGAGAAGTTAAAATGTAACAGCAAAGCTCATAGTGTATTCTGACAGAAAAGATGTACCAGTGCAGTTAATGATAGGAAACTCTGTATTTGAAATGAATAGTGTGGTACTCATACTTCTAAAATTTCATTAGTAATTTTTTTTCAATATTTTGGTTATTTCAACTTACATTTATGACAAAACTGACTATTACGCCAACCTGTTAACTAAACAGTTAGCAGGACACTTCTAAGTGTGTTCTTAGGCTAGGGAAACGTTAAATTTCTCAGTTTTGAAACAAGATTTGAAATACAACTGCGGTAACTCTTGACTGTATTACAAGGAGATGAGACTGCCAATATACTTGAAACAAAATAAATTGCTGATCATACTCCTTCCCCCACATCCTGTCACATAATTCAATATTTCTGAATGCTTCACTATGTCCACTGTGAATGGTTTGCCCTCCATATGTTTCCATAATTTAAAACTGATACAGTTGTCAAGATTCCTGACAATACTGTGTTTTTTATATTCTTTCCAATGCACTGAATCAGAGGATAATTCAATAACAGATCTGCCATAAAACTGGTATGAATTTAGTTTCTTCTGAATGTGTAGTGCATACAAATATATATATATACGTGTGTGTGTATATATCTATATCTATATCTATCTATATCTGTATCGTCCACAGTGCAGAGTCTTCACCCAAAGGACAGGGTGGATAACAAGGGTATGACCCTGTTCTAGTAAGTTAAAAAATAAGTGATGAAACACTGGTGCTGCCATTCTGTAAATGTGACTCATCCTGCATGGTATTAATGGGGACACTGCTTTTTCCGGGGTTCAAAATCATTGTGTTACTCAGCTGTGTGACCACTCTGCCTACAAGCTGACCTCACATTAATATTAAAAAGTACACACACATACACAGAGAAAAACACACACACTAATGAGGGCACTGAAACCTTACAAATAAAAGTGTTTTGTCACTGCAAAATACAGTGGAAAATGAGAGGATAGAAAATTTCAGACAGAAGTATAAGATACATTGATACTGTTTGCTAACACCATGTATATCAGAATGACATTTACCAGAAAACTTTCAGCATTTGATTCCCCACTCCCCATGCACCGACCCTCTTGATCTGAATTTTCCTAGCACTCTATGAGAAAATGGTGGGATTCCAGAAGTGGCTGACTAAGGGGTTACACATAATATATAGGACATATCTTGAGGGAATAACCTTTACAGATCACTGTAGAATTTATATTTAATGAATTATGGTGTCATTGCCCTTATGCATGTCATATTTTAAGTAAATCTATCATCCCATTTTATCTTCTTTCAGTGTATTCTCTTCTTTCTATTGCAGCAGAAAAAAAATCTAAGAGCTCTATATTCTAGCTGTGGCTGGGATAAATGGACAAAGACACCTCTGAACTCTGCTGGCTGGGTGCACCTACTGGTTTCAGCCATTGGAATCTGGGAATCAAGGCAGGAGATGTCACCTATACAGCAGATGAACTCTGCTGCTTGGGATAGTGTGCAGTAGGATAAAAAGCAAGGGCCCACCTGCTCTCAGCAGCTTTGTGCATGTACCCCCATGTTCCTCCTGAATAATTCTACCTAAATTGCCTCTTCTGGTGAATTTATAATTTACTGATGTTGTGCTTAATTCACTGTGTAAAAGGAATCATGTGGTTTAACATTTTTGCTAGGATAGTTTGTCATTTTTGCAAGTGTTATGAATTGTTGTTCATTGTTTATTATGGTGACGCGAAAATCTCTGCACTGTTTATTTTGAGCTAAATCCCCTAATTAATTTTAGGTAGTAGCAAATTTCACCAACCAGTGTTTAAATAATCCTGACACTACAGAATGAATAATTTTTTATGTTCAAATTGATCACCTTGGCAGCCAGCCCCTTCAAATGTGTTTTTCAAAGTATGTAATAATACCACTTTGGTTTTGCACAGGGTCCCGTGTTCACCATACATTGTACAGCAGTGCAGAATGACTTCCATCTACAGATCTAAATGACTCAGAGTGGGTTTTCATTTAGGTCCCTTCTCACTTTTACGGCCTGTAACAAGACGGATCTGATTTCACTTTCATAAATCAAATGGCTTCAGTTGCATGTTACTAAAAAAAGATATGTACGGTGTTTCTGGGCAGCATGACTGAGATGGCTTACACAGCATCAAAGCCGAGACTAGGCTTGGTCAGAGGAGGGAATTTTGGAAAGTGATGCACTTCCAGAGGACAGAAAACAGCCCGAGTCCCAGCTACATGCTGTGCTGGCAGACAGACCTCAGAATCCCCATTGACTCACACTGGTCTTCAGAAGTACAGATTTTGGTAGCCAAGGGCTGGTGATGAGAAATAAAGGTGGCTGTCATCTCCAGAGGCAGTAAGCCCCACATTTGGTGTTGTCCTGACAGCTGTCTGTCTGTTCTGCCTTGTCTTTTCCTCTCCCAGCCAGAGCCCGTGGCTCTCAAGGTCACAGAGTACTAATTTCCAAAGCTGCTGATAAGCATGGAGCTGGCCCTGCACCTATCCTGGGCAGAATTTATAGGTCATCTGTAAATCTGTTGCATTATTAGTTACTGGCAGGTAAGGTCCCATCTCACAAAAGAATCTTTTGACAGAAGTTGCTATTATTCCCAACTTCCCTTCAACCTCTTTGTCAGGCATTCCTTAAATGAGCTCTTAAGAGTCTCCGCATCTCTCTGGCTTTGCCTCCCTCTCTCAGTCTGAGATCAACTGTTACTCCCCTGAAGACAGTAAAATCCTCCATCGACATTCATAACGTTAAGCACTGCCAGATTTATAGTGTGTCCTTGTACAATTTTTGGGCTGATAGTTGCATTCACTCCCAATCCACTCTTGGACATATTTGGAAGTGGGGAAGAATGAAGAGAGGCTGTAACAGATCCAGCCAGATATGGAGTGAGATGGGAGAATGTGCTGCACCCGTATGAAGTATGTTATGTGAGCTTCCAAGAGGCCTGGGAAGAGTTCGTCACCGCCCCTCCTGGAAAAACTAGCTTTTGTACAGCCCTTTGCACCAGAGAGTCCGGACAGACTAACTTTCACAAACAGGCATTCCCAACTTAGACCATCTGAGGTGCATGGTGCTATTGGCCAATAAATCTTTTTATCATAGCTGAATCTCCAGGTAAATTGCGAGAAAGGAATTGACTGTCGGAAGGATCCTGCTCGTGGGAAATCTCAGCTGAGGCTCATCTCCTCAGTGAACCTAAATACGTTGAACACCATCCCTTAAAATCTTTATATGCTCTTGTTTGCACAAAAGCAGCTATGTTGAAGTTACCTGTGTAACAAGCTGAAGAAGTCAGAACCAAGCCCGTGTTATTTGGACATTTGAGCCCAGGTATGTCTCATCTACAGCTAGGTACAGTATGGGACATCAAAGTTAGAAGCAGAGTCACCTAGGCTCCCTCAACAGCTGGTGGGGAGAGAGGCACACAAGTCCAGTGGAAAATGTTTGCTCACTTATATCACCTGGCTCTCCATTGACTCATCCATTAAACCACGTAAGGGGAATCCAGGCATAATTGGGCTAATTTTCAAAACAGGTAGCTGCCAACAGATAGATATGCCATAAGGTATCTGTCTAGGTATCTGATCATGAAGGATAGGATCTGAGCACAGAATCATGATCAGCCATAAGCTCTTTGGGACAGGGATTTTTTTATCCCATATTGATACAGGATTTTTTTATAAAAGACACCAAACTTGTTTGGCTTCCATTTTAATCCTTCTGTTTGAAAATAAGATCATTTGGTTATGGAACATATTTAAGAAACTAGGCTAAACTTGAAACATATATGCTCTCCTGGGCTCACAGAACATGGATCTTTTCAAGCTGGTTGTAAACCTAGTTATGGTCTTTTCTACAGGATGTTTTTTTCTAACTTAATATTTGTCTTGAAAAAAAGAAATTGTTTCTTTGCACACCATTAGCTACCAAAAAAACCCTGGGAAGGGGTATTCTTGCTTCTTCCTAGCATCTTTAACTGTAAATTACCAAAGGATTTTCACACTGTAATGTGATAAATAGTTGGAGCTGTGCCTCAGGACTCTGGAGATGTAGGATCCTGCTTTTGCCACTGATGCTGCCAGGTACGTTTCCTTGGGAGATCACTTCACCTTGCCATGCTCCACTGCTTCCAGGTGTAACAAGGCTCAGTTTCCTGAGAAGATTATTACGAGGTGAATGGAAGTAGAAGTCCTGTGTCACAGCAGATTTATATTTACCACTCTTTGGCAATAGAATTACACCTATTATGCAAATTCATTGTAAAAAGAGAGACATTTCCCTTCCAGGTTTGAAAAGTAATCCACATGACTCTTTCACTAAGTGGTTCTGTGTCCTCTTTCCTTGTAAACAGAGGAAGACTAACATTATGTGTTTACCTGATAAAAAACAACATGCTCTTCCCAGCAACTAGCAAGGACCTGCTCCTACAGCAGCAGCATTATTGTGAATGACCTCATTCATTTACAATCCTGATCCTATTCTGACAACAAATCCCATCTGTGTGTGTTTGTTTTCTAAAGAAAAGCATTAGCCCAGTGTGAGGTGTTTGGGTTGAAGCAGCTCACCAATATCCATTGGTGTTATATTTACGGGACTGAAATTGTAGTACTTGATGGCTCTATTGTTTGTTAGGTGGAGAGTGAGTTCATTACCTTCAGGATCCCAAATGTTTACAACTAGTTGCTACTAGAAACTGTTTTGATTCTGTATTGGAAACCACAATCACGTAGACAACCGTTAAGTCAGCTGCCCAGGGAGACCTGGACTTTCTGCTTCTCCCTTGTAATCCTCCTCTTCACTGTGCTTCAGGCTGGGGGGAATGGGACTGCTTACTACTTCAGTATTTCAAACCATCCTTATTTTTTGCCCTTACCATGCAAAGGAGGTTAAGAAGTACTAATCGTTGCTGGAACTGAGGGATTTTTTCTTATATTAGGAGCTACTTTACAGGGGACACGGTGGATTACTTCAGCCTGGTTCTCTGCTGTGTGGGAGCGAGGCTTTAATCCATATATTTCTTGTGCCTCTGGACAGCCTTCATCCCTGTCACTTACAGAGCACACAGGAATGCATGGAATCACTTGTGTATGTTACTACCTATAATCTATTTATCTTGGAGGTACTAAAGCTGTTATAAATTGCTGTAAACCTGGTGGTCTGAAGCCATGAAAGAGGATGAGCTTACTCTTAATACCCGACATTGAAGTAGAAGAAAAGCAGCCCAGAATGCCTGGAGAGGTACGGAGACTCCTGCCAAGCCGGTGAATGCTCTGCCTGCATCTGCTTTTGAAAAAAAAAGGGAACTAACTGGATGGGCCAGGCCTCTGTTGCATGTCAGTTATGTAACAGTTTATAAATTTTCGTTTTAAAAATAAGCTATGAAGTTTTACTGTTGAAGTGAATATAATATCGGCATTCATGTTTGAAAGCAAACAGGCAAACATGCCCAGGGTGGGGGACTCCCCCTGCCCACCACAGATGGCTTCTGGGAAAGGCCAGAAGAAAGTGAAAAGAAGATAAAAATGAGGAAGAAAATGACATTTGTCTAGGGAAGCGTTTTTCTTGTAGGCAGACGGCTCACTAAGGGTACTACTGTGAACAACATCGAAAACCTTGGAGGGATGGGAGGGAGATGTGTCCAGCAGTTCAGGGCCTGAGCAATGACCTATGGACAAGAGCATTGACAGAGTGGAGCAGAGCAGCTGCAGGGCGGCCACTGTACCAGTGTCTATCACTGAATTTGGATCACTTCAGCTGAAATCACCCATGGAGCCCAGCAGAATTATCTGCACCATGGGGGATCCTACCAGCCTGGGCAATGAACTGTGTGTGAGTGCGATGACAAGGGGAAGAAGCAGTTAGCTACCTTGGCTGTGAGGAGAGGACTGGGAAATCAGGGCAGAAAATGGTAATCCTGCATGCTGTCATTTAGTTCTTCTTTTGCTGAGCTGCTGTGTTATTGTGTTTTCCTTTTGTTCCCAATAAACCATGTTGGTTTAAACCACATTGGTCTCACTGTTTAAACATGGGGAAATGTCAATTGCTGAATTACTGGTATAAGGCAGTTATTCACATTTCTAACTAGGAGTTCACAAGAGCACTGTTTAAATGTTTGTCGAGCCCCTTACAAATTGAACGCACCACCATGGTACATTTTGCACCAGCTTTTCGACTGAGAATGACTCGGTTCCTTTTTTTTTTTTTTTTTATTCAGGAGAATTTGGCACTGCAGGCTTGAAGCTCACTCATTTTGAATGGTGTTTTTTGCTCCCTGCCTTTGCAGACAAGTTTTGAGATACAAAAATTCTTTAAAAAAAAAAAAAGATGGAAAAAGGTGGGGGAAAAAAAAAGGTTACATAGAAGGTAGAAGTATCACAAGCCATTAACCACGTTTTGGATTGAATACTGATTTCCCAATGAAAAGTTCCTTTTGATGTTTCTAAGCAACGTCATCACCCCAATTATCAAAGGAATTGCTATGCAACCACTTTACAGACAGCACAAGCACCATATGTACCCTCCCCTTGATCATGCCAGTAAAGCCTGCTGTGTCGGCTCAGACCTCTCATCTGAACAGCAGTGGAACTCATTCTGCAAAATAATGGTTCTACAGTCTGTTATGGGAGGCAGGGCTGTCAGCTGCTTCTTCCACTAAGTTCTCTTCTTCTCCCAGTACTGGGAGAGGTATAACAGATTTCCCTTTGCTAATAAAATTGCTCTAAAGAGGATATGGATGCAGCCAAAAAAGAAGTTGGTTTTCAGACATTATTCTGGAAAAAAAACCCTTTTCCTAGAACATTTTGCAACATAAACCAACTAGTAGGAAAATTATTGTTATCTTTGCCTTGTACTTTTTCTGTTGTAGGCAATTCTAATGTGAGTGGGCACATATTCATTACTCTCCATCCATCTCGTGACCTGCATCAGTCATTTAATTTCCAGACTGAACTGTATGTTGTATTTGAGCTTGCTATTGTTCCAGCTGGTGTTGAAATCCAACTCTTTTAGCTAAAGATTTCCAAGGCTAAAAATGCCCATTTGGGGTCCAAAACAGATGTAAGATGTAGCTCACACAAATCCTTATCTGAAACTTGAAGAGGCCAGAGGAATTATATTTTGCCATTGTAAGTGAAATAAACATATTTTTCTCTCACATTCTGTCTTTGATCCTCAAAGTATGCGTAGCCATAGGAAGAACCCGCAGGGTGTACCATTAAAAAATGTAGAGCTGGATTACTGTCTCTCATGCAAAAATATATTGGAGGAAATAGACTTGTGTATTCAGATGGATTCCCAATATTTTCACACAGAGCGGAGTTTCCATATTTTCATGGGAAATGAGTTTGCACACTCCCCGCCCCAGAACAAACCTTGTGATCCAACCCACACAGAACAGGTCTCCATCTGGAGGGAGCTGAGACCTGGCATTCCTCGCTGGGTTTCTCAGTACACTGGTTTAGTTGTAATCCCATTAATTAGGATACCGGAGTTAGAGAAAGAAATAGCAGGAAGTGAACTCAGTCTGCCTGTGTGAATGCTTGTTTTCTTGTTTCTGGTTTTTAACTGACTGTTTGTCTTTTTTGAATCTGTTAATTGCTAGTCCTCCATTTCTGTCTGACAGTTTGTTGCTTTGTCCTATTTGCTTGGATTTTACATAATTTTCCTGTTCCTTTTTCAACTTTTATCTGTCTAATCTCCTTCAAGTCTCACTTCTCAGCTGAGTCCTCCTTTCCCACTGAGACACAGTATAAGCAAAGCATCTTGAACTTTAAAAAGGCTCCCTTGCCTCAATCCTTGTTTACTTCTGAATCCTCCCTCTTCTTCCACATGTGCCATTGGTTAACACTGAAGACCGCTGATGTCAATGCCACACTGAGTCATCTAGCAGAGGACGAGAGAAGTGAAGGTCTGCTCAGGTTATGTGAGGTCGGTACTGCCATTCCTGCTCATGCTGCTGCAAGTTCCCATTCGGTTGTGCCATTCAAAAGTTGCATCTGGCAGTGTGTAGATATTGTCCCAGGCGAAACATGGGTCAGCTGGGATGCTATACAACAATTGGTAATGGTGAGAAAAAACGGAGATGACCCAATGTACCTGTACCTACAAGGCACGTTCGTTCGTATGGCAGCAGCTGTAGGCTGTGAACCTCTTCTGCTCATTAGAGGGGAAAGTTGCATATCCCTTCCCAAGCTGATGGACAACATAGAAATGTGTCTGTCCTTCCTGTTCTTTAAACTTTCTGCTTCAGTTAAGCCCTTTGAGATAAATCACTTTGCTCTTGTCATTCTTGGATTGTAGCTCTTGTAGAACAAGACTTTCCTCTTGTGTTTGTGTAGGGCATAATGTGGTGGGATCCTCTAGCCCTGGCTAGAATACTATAGGTGCTATTACAATGCCTCTCCTACTAATATCTTCAAAAGATTACCACTTTGGAGGGCTAGGTAGGAAGCTGCTAAAGCTCGTGCTTCAAGGCATCTGGGACACGTTGATGTGGGAGCAGAATGTGTATTGACGCGATAAGGTTTTCTAAGCAGGTTTTTCTGTCTCTCGATTCAGTGGCTGGAAGAATGCCCACTCCGGAAAGTAAGGATAAAACTAAAGCTTTTCCAAATGTGGGGGTTTTTTGGTAGCTGGCACACACTTTAGACAGAGCTTTTAACTTAATTAAATCAACCATTTAACCCTCTTCCTTAATTATGTGCTTTGGAGAATTTAGAAGAAAAATTACCCTAAGTAGAATGCTAAAATGAACATCAGACAAATACCGCCCCAAACAGGAAATCATGTGAACACCCTGGTGTACACCTACTCTCTCCCATTTCAGAACAACATACTGAGGCTATGCAATGTCTGCTGCAAAAACACCAAGGACATTTTGTTCAGCTGCCTGGGATTTGAGCACAATGATATGTTCTAAAGTAGAATTATTCATCTGGGACATCTTTGCACATAAGTGCAGGCATTCATTTAGGCCACTGTCGTTACAGTTGCAAAACAGTTTCCACTATAACCTCCTGCTTTCTCGTGCTCATGGCTTTCCAAAGCAAGAGAAATTTGGACTGATTTTTGCTATGATGAATCCTTTCTGGACCAGAGTTTTTTCTGGACCAGGCAACAAAATTAAACAACTTAGTTTCACAAAGCCAAAAAAATACATTTTTTTTTCCATGATGAAACAGTGTAAATATAGTTCTTGCTTCTCTTCTCAATACAGTATTAAGTCAATGCAATTAAAATCGCAGGATGTCAGAAAACAGTAATCTCAATAATCACATTGGACGTGCACCTTTTTCTTTTTCTATTCTGGTTATGAGTGCCATTTTGCTATTTAACTGGAGACCTTTTTCCTTTCTCTGTATGTCTCCAGAATGTTGTATTTATTATTCTTAGAAGTAATTCCTTTATCACTGAAGACCAATCTCAGAAAAATTATTTGAGCACATGTATCAGTAGCTCCCCAGTCCTGATTAGGTCAGCATATTTTATTGCTTAATACTCTTGTATGGCATTACCATCCTCTGTGATTGCAGTGTGTTGACCTTGACTGGTGGCTGGACACTCACCCAGCCATTCTCTTACTCCTCTCTGCAACAGCACAAGAAGAGAAAATAAGAAGAAAAGCTCATGGGTCAAGGTAATAACAAGAAGAGATCAGTTGCCAATTACCATTATGGGCAAAACAAACTCAACCTAGGGAAAATTAATTTAATTTATTCCCAATTAAGGTAGGTTTAGATAGTCAGAAACAGAAAAAGTAAAGCACCTTCCTCCCACCCCTCAGTTTTCCAGGCTCAGCTTTGATCTTTCATTCTTGACTCCTCTTAGATGAGATTAAGACAAATCTCTTCTTGTGTCTTGTCAGCTGTAGACAATTCAAGAGAGAGAAGGTTCTTAATTCATGGTTACCTATCTAGCATAATGCTCTAGTCTCACCTGGGGTTCCATCAGCCATGTTTACGACATCAGAGATATCCTTTGCATAGCCTTTTCTTTTAGTGAATATGTTGCTTCTTATAAATCTAGGTTTTTTTCAAATTTAGAAACAGACAAGCATGTCAACTTTCAGATACAGATGGCAGAAAATCAGATACTGAGTTTTAACTACAAACTAGACTAACAATGAAGATAAGCATCTTCTTGGATATGATATCTGAGTAAATATTCCATATTCTAGTGCTTAAGACAGTCACTAGGAACAGTCATACTAGTATTTTCTAATTCTGAATTATTTTCAAAAACAAATGCATTTTTCATTTTGCTGATCATAAAAATCTTGTATAGATTTATCCTTAATTATTTTATTATTTATTTGAATTTTCTCATTCATTCTTCTTTCCTAGTTAGAAGGGTTCTTTTATTCCTTTACTAGATGTCTCAAGCTATAAAACTTATTTCCCATTTCAGTGAAAACCTTTCTTATTAACTAAAAACTGATTTTAATTTCAGTGTCCTCAGCATCTGCTTTTTCTGACAACGTACTTAAAAACCTTTTAGGTATACAAAAGTTTTTAGAAACAAGTATAATGTTAGATAGGTAAATAAATGGAACTGTGATTGAGAATTTTCTCAGCTCTAGTTAAATACTATTGCAATAAACATAGTGTAAAAAATTTAGTCATTATTCCCTTGAATAAACAGAAACACCTGTTCTTATAATCAAAGGAAATCAAGCTATTTTTAGCAGTCACATTTATTTATTTTTTACTACTGGACTGTGCCACTTCCTAGAATTTGAGCCTCACAGTCATATTCTATGCTTCTCTTTTTTCAAGGGTCTCTGTTCATTCATGTTCAGGTTTCATACAAACTCTGTCCATGAACGCTTTTCTGATGCTTCAGGTGTTCTTTCCAAAGATAATAAAGCCAAAGAAGAGGAATAATTAAAACAAACAAACAAACAAAAAACCCCACAAAACCCCCAACAAACTAAACAACCAAAAAAAACCCCAAACCACCAAACCCCAACAGTTATTTGGGAGAATATTTGTTTCTGAGTTATACCCACTTGGGTACCATGCCAAATGTCACCATCTTATCTACTGAAACTTAAGGTGACATCCATGATGGAAGTGAAAGTTGTAATGTGTACCATATTTTATGTCCCATAGCTCTCTATCTTGATGAGGAATAGGTTATTAAAAATATCACTTTTGAAGAGAGTTTTTGCTCCAGATTTTTTCTATGACCACTAGCCAAGCTACATAATTTCTCATTTTTAGTCTGAAGGACATTCTACACTTTAAACATTGCATTTTGTTAAAACAACCTGGCAAAACAAAGTAGCAAGGAGCCCTCTATCCTATGAACAACACTCCATATTCACAGTGGAATTTTTTTTCCCCAGGGTTTTAAGCTTCTCTTTGTCCCTGGTGCCAAAGCAGGGAGCTACCTGGCAGCATCACTCTCGTCTGACAGGAGAAAGGACTAAGCTGCGGAGCAAACTTGAGATGCACAAGGTGGAGCAACGTTGTCCATATGCCATGTAAGTATGTCATGGTCACAGAAAAATGTAAGTTGGCAAGGACCTCTGCAAGTTGTTTGGTCTAACTGTGGAAGACAGAAGAGCTAATGTCAAAACTAGACCAGATTGCATGGGGCATTGTCCCACCAGTTCCTTCACCTTCTCCTTGTACGCCATGCTCTGTCCTCATAACCGCGTTGGTAAACTTCTGCTGTGCTCTTGTCAGTTTGTCCACATCTCTCTTCTATTAATAAGATGCTCCTAAGAAAGTATCAATAAAATACCATACACAGTATATATAATCCCTCCTATTCCAAAAAACATATACATAGCTTTTTGCTTTTCAGTTATTCTTCATGCTCTGCTCTCTCAGATGTAAGCAATTCTGGCTGAAGGTAATCATTATGTAAAATTACCTTTCACATTTTATATGAGAAGATATTAAGTGTTTACGTTACGCACTGCATTTTGTGCCCTTTAGGTGTTGTATAATTTGACATTCAGACAGATACAAATGTTAGATTTTCACAGGCAAGCTCCTGGTGGAAAGGTAGGTCAGGAAGACAGAATACATCCCCCAATACATGGGAAACAGCCAGTTTCAACACCATGATGCAGCAGTTGGTGCTATTCTTGCACATGGATTCACAGTGTCTGTGTACAACGTACTTGGGTGTTTTGGTCTTAAAGTTTTGGTATTCCTGCTTCCATGAACCCTCAATAAATGCTGTTTGCTCATATTCTGTATAGCCAATGATTTAGTTCCTTTAGAATACACAGGATAACACCATTTCTCATCTCTAATTCCTCTGGGGGCTGAGGGAACACTCATAGAGACTGACTGAGGTTTTTGCACTGAGCTGAAATCTTTCTCTTGCTACACATCCCCAAATCAGCTTTTAAACAAATCATTCTTGTACAGCAATAGATGAAAAATATCCAGGAAGACTTACTAAAGAACTTGAAAGATATTAAAATCAAGCCAAACCATGGCAGTAACAAAGCATTTCCACTGTGTTGTGTTCAGGCTCATACTTCATGAACGCGCCTTGCTCAAACTTCAGCTGTCCATCCAACGGCAGTCTTTTAATCCGCCGGGTTGTCAGAGGGTGGCAATGTAAGAACACAAAATAAGCACAGGGCTAATTAGCGAGAGCTTCTCCAGGCTGGGAGCAGCCGGCTTTCCTGACACAGCCACAGCCTTCCCTTTGTTTACTGCCATCATACTCAGGTTTCTGTGAACACCGTGCAAAACAAGACAGGGTGGTCCTGAAGAAACACTCTGCTTCGTGCAGGACTGCCTTGTACATGGAAAAACTTCCAGACAGAGACAAACACACTGCCCTTATTTACAGTTCAGCCATGCTCATCCCAGGCTGAATTTCATCCAGATCTGCCAGAGGAAATCGAGCAGGCAGCCTCACGATGTGCTGCCGGGAGCTGCTCCTCTGCCATGCCTTTCTGCATCTCGCAGAGCCTGCTGTGTCTGCGTTAGTAGCCTCTGATGGGTCTACTCAGAGTGGTAGGACTTGGAAGGTAGCTGTCTGTTACAGAAAAACAAGACAGAAACTGTCCAAGAGTGCTGGTGATTCCTCTTGATGTCACCTTCTCTTCCTCTGCTCGTATCTAAAATCCTCTCGCTCTCCTTTAATTAACTGTGCAGCCATGTGTGCTCACGGTACTCCTAGCCTCCAGGTGTTCCCAGGCAGTGGCCTTCTCCTGGCCCTCACGGTGACAGTGGTTAGGTACCTCGTTACTTCTTTTCAATAAAAGATTCCCACCGTGAGCTGTGTGACCGCTCAGGTGACAAGCACTGAAATACTTTGCTTTGTACTAGTTTTACTTGAAGGATTAAAGCACATCTGACTTTACCATGACAGGGAATACCTGAAAAAGTAAGCGTTTTCTGTTGTCCATATATACAGGTGTACAAAGTGCTAACAGTATACAGGTAGAATAGCCAAAACTGCCATTTTTCCCAGTGAATAATTGTTAGGTTTGCCTTTCAAAGGAAAAATTATCTTTTCTTGTCCTAGCTGGTAGGGGTTTGTACCAGTAGATGGTGCAGAGGTACTCGGGTGGCTGAGGGGAGCACATGAGGGGGCACCTCCAGCGCTGGAATAGGTTTTCCGTGAGATCCCTGTGCCCTGGTGCAGAGCGGAGGGAGGATGCTGTTTTGCAGACTGAAGCAAGAGAAATGTTCGCTTGTGGTTTTGGAGTACCTGTAATTTTGTAAAAATGTTTGCTTCACACATAGGAGCGTTATGACTGTTATCCTTCTCCCACTAGGATTGGGATTAAGGCTGCAGTTCAGTGCCTGCTGAGATGAGTCATTATTCATTTTAATATCTCTTTTGGTGGCTAAGAATAAATTGTGTTGTCAAAGTGCTACAGTATCTTCTTCAGAACAAGTGCTGTCCTCTCTGCACTTACAGAAGAGCTGAGCTTGCAAGGGGAATAGGTCTAGCCCCATTTTGAGCATAGTCCCTTATCTTTTGTGTTTGAGTTGTATATCTTGGACAAACAAGATATGAACATAAAGGGAATTTGTCACAAAATCTTTCAATAAATTCACATATTAAAATGTATTCATTCCCCAATCATTCTACTGTCGTCATTCCATGTGCCACATCTAATTTATAGGGTGAGATCTCTTGGAACAGTGACTCATCTTTTCCTTATAAAGCACCATGCACGCAAAACTGTATTAATAAAGGAATAATAATGGGATCTGCTTGTCTCTTAGAGACTGGGGCAGAGATAACTGATTCTGTTGCAGATGCTAGTAAGGATGTAGGATAGCTTGTGTCTATCTTGGGTAAGGCAGGAGACTGATAATGTAAGGAGTGTAAACTACAGAAGCCCATGGCAGAAAGCTGAAAGCAATCGGATCTTAAAACAGAAATCAAGGGTCAGGACCCCAAAGAAAATGCACTATCAATGCAAACAGTTTGCATTGTATCCAGCTGAGAATCTCAATGCCACTGGCAAGCAACCACGATCCACACCACAGTAGATCTCATGAGATAATGGAATAGTGCTATTCTGCTGTAAATGGAAAGCACAGAGATACAGTTATTTATCACATAAATTAATTTCACTTCTGAGTATAGAAATAATTTTATTTATTTGCTACAGAGTGATCATTCCACATGAATAGTTGACCCTGGATAAAATGTGGGAGGTTTGCAATTCTTATTTCCTGATCCTTCTGCTGATTATCTGAGGCTAGAAGTTATAAATTTATTGATTAGGGTGTGGGAAAGACACAGAGTTTAGTGCTTCTCAACAATAACACAGAATTTGAATACTGAACTGTAAGCTGCTTAAACCGCATTCTCTGCCCACTGTAATGTATAGACTACTACAGTATCATATTGGCATAGTGTGTTAGTACTTAATGCTTGAAACAATATAGAGTGCTTTTAAATAATCGATATGAACTGATTCCAAACTAGTTCACGCATTTTTAATTCTCAATCAATATAATCCTTAGCAGATGCCCATAATTAGGGATACAGATGTAAAAATACAGTAAAAGAACATGCATGGAGTTTGCTTATATTCACTCTCAGATCTACCATATTAACACAATCATACGCTTTAGTTTAGGGCGAGCTTGACAAACTACTTCATTTCTTCAGTTAATATCAGATATTTATAGCTTAAGCAAAATAGAAAATGACAGGAGAGTGGACAAGCTGTTTATATGAGCTAAAGAAATAATTATCAGATTATTCATGGCACTGTAAAGAGTAGGAATGATAAGCAGCCCAGCTATTATAATGTGATTAGCTAATGTTAGTTAAGCATTGTGAAGATAGAAAGAACTCTACAAAGGTTAAGCATTATTATTATCACTGTTAATTCAGAGTGATGGAAGGCACAGTGAAACCTCTTACCATGTGCTGTGTAAAGCTTGCAGAAACTGAAATTTAGAACTGAGAGATTTACAGATGGGATAAAGAGCATTACCAGCTGGTGAGCTCTTTCTGCTTGTTCCTTGCTGAGGTCTGAGTAGCTGGTCATTTGAAAAGATACCTCATAGATAGCAGCAGAGATATAGACTATATCACAGCAGGAGGGACCGATGTGGGTCAAGCTGTTTGCCAGGCTGCCTCCCTCCAGCTGCCTTGTGGGTCCTCCAGTCCCGTACAAGGAGCAACAACCCTGAGAGCTGCAGGTTGCCACCTGCAGCACTTTGTGGGCCCGGCAGGCCTTCGAACAAAATCCATATGGCCATAACCACCCTGGAAACATTAACTTTCTGGGCATCTTGGTACTTATGCCATGGATTATGGCCATAGGCAAAATTTCTTGTACATACTGCATAAAACAAAAGGTGCTTCCCTAGGAATGTTTTTTCTACTAATGTATTGCTACGTGGGACTAGTTGAAAATAAGCATTTTTAATTCTACAGAAAATTCTGGTGTTTTAAAACCATTACTCTTCCAGCCTGGAAACCGAATAAGCTACAACCTCATGCTATACTAAATGCTAATTCTAATTCTAACTCTAATTCTAATATTACTAATGAATCATTTCACAATATTGATTTTTTTTGTTCAGTTTGAAAAAAATTATTGACATCAATAAATTTATTTGAAATATATGACTATTGGAAAAATGTATATTTTTATTAAAAATGTATTCTGTCAAGTATTTTGTCTAGCTCTTCCATGCTAAGTGTCTCTCTTATGAACAGCATTGGACAAACATCCAGTCTTCCAGAAAAAAACTAGTAAGAAATCAAGGCTTGTCAATGAAGACCCAGTTAGGAATCAGAGCTGATCTTAAAACATGGGTTCAAATTCAGATGCTGCTGCTGCTTGACCAGGGCCTCAGTTTCTTTTCAACTGGTTGACTTTTATATTTTAAATTTTCAGGAAAGTATTTTCAAAGAACATGAAGATGCCTGCTCCAGCTGGGGTGGGATGCTATCTTCACCTTTCAGATTTATTGCCAATATCTGTGCTAGACTGGGCATCAATAGCATTTTGCAGATTCATTAACCAGAGTAATTCCCCATCCTGAAGTCCTGTGGATCTGGCATACTGGGCAGGACAAGCAAAGAGATGAAGTCAGAGAGGGAGGAGAAAACAATAAAAAGAGGAGTGCTGGAAAGCTGATTTAGCACATGATGTTTGGAGCCCTTTCCAGCTGCTGGTGAGCCTTACCACTCACTTCAGACTTTTTGGTTCATTGAGAGCTGACATTCAGAATAACAGTATTATAACGGCTCTTAAAAGAGCTCTGAGAGAAAATCTGAAGTGATTCAGAGGATGATTCACTCATATTGATAGCAAAATATGACAGATACAGTGTGTACAGACACAGACAAGCCAAGTCTAAATTGGAGTTTTGAGCATGCGTTTGTGATTTAGTCATCTGGATAACAGGCTATGGGCTGTGAGAAACCAATATTAACTCAAGAGCATTGTGTTATCTCCAGTGTGAGTATTCCCAAAGGTACAAAATGTTTGTCGCCTTAAAATTGACTGTTGTAAATTTTGGGGTGTGATTCAGACCAATAATTTAAAAGATGATCTCTGTCATTATTTTCCAGCTAATTTGTATTATGAGAACTGAATTTAATTTAACTCAGGCTTCCTCTCTGTTACAGAATTTGGCACCTGTACTTCTGCTGATTCATCATCTGCAATGACAAAATTGAGTTGCAAGAGCACCACAGGTCAACGCATCTGTAGCACCAGTGCATGTTCTCACTATTTGCTCTTCTGTTGGTAAAAGACCATGTAGGTCTTTTGGCACCTTTTGATGCAATGCAATGTGGGATGTGGAAGTACTATATCACAAGAAAAGTTCACACCACAGGCACAGTGGGTGGAGTTTTCAGCTTGTCCAGGTAGCACAAATGAGGAATTTAGAACATAAAACAAGGAGAAAATTGTGGGTAATGGACAATCTCCTTCCCATTGTGTCATTCTGACCATTCCCTTATCTCTGCCACACCTGGGGTTCTGAGTGCTTCCAGTCTCTGGTGGTACCTGTGTCAATGTGTATGCCACTAACTTGGATTTCAAAGGGCCACCCATTAAAACAGCATTCTTCCTGGTGGTGAACCATGCCATCAATTTTCAGTCATGCCTCAGGCCTGCAGAAACAAGAAGTTATGATGAAAACTATGGATGAGGAATTGCCTGGCAAGGAAAGAGAAAGGGAGCTGCAACAAAGGTCTAAGACTTGAAGGCATTTGTGAAGCTATTAATTTAACACCTGAACATTATTAAATGATTTTGCTCCTCTGAGGAAGCTTGCATGTATTTGTGAGTCTGAGGCAAACAATAGAGGTTGCAAAAACCTTCATGTATGAAAAGCAACTTTGTCTAAGTACAGAGAAAAAAGATGAGAAGAACACTGCCAGTGAGCCACCAGGTATATTTCCCTTGCAGAGCCCATCACTTTGGACAGTGGTTGAAATGGTGATGGTGGGAGGGAGGAAGCAGGAGACCAGAAGGTTCCTAAGCTACAGTGGGACAGTGGGAGGTGGCACAATTGCCCACCAGCTTTGGGAAGCTCAGCACAGGACCATAAACAGAGCTTACTGTGATGTTGGAGGGTGGTGGGTGCATTCCAAGTATCAAGAACACATTATTCCTGAAGCTGGACACAGGGACCTTGGTATGTTGGGATGTCAAGGTTAAGTTGCTTGCATATTTGGATAGACAGAGCTGTTTTGGTAATTCTACTGGAAGCCATTTATTTATTAATTGGAAATTACATGGAAATGTTCAAAACTATCATGAATGTTGAGAGTCTGGACAAACAAAACAATCACGTGGAACAAAACAGGGCAAAGTGGGACATTAAAAGACAATCTCCAACGTATTAATAACATACACTGGCTACTCACTGACTGTACGTTACCCTTTCTTTTCAGCAACGTCCATCTATCCCAGTATGCAAATAGATCTTTGGACCATCTCTTTCACTGAAAGCTTTGCAAGGCCACCCTCACAGGGGACAAGAGAGACAATCAGTGAAAGCACATCTTTCTGATTTACCTTGCCTTTTTTTATTAAAAGTATTAAGTTGCTATTGAAAACAAGGCAAAAGCCAGTCTGCTTATGAGAGGAATTTGCTAGTGAATATCTCCTGTACCATTGCCATGACATGTTAAACAAGCATGCTTCCTTTTACTAAATAATTAAATCTGGCAAGGGATGTCAAGGACAACAAGAAGGGCTGTTTCAAGTACATCAGCAGCAAAAAGAGGACTAGGGAAAATGTGGACTCACTGCTGAATAAGGCGAGTGCCCTGGTGACAAAGGATCCAGAGAAGGCAGAGTTACTGAATGCCTTCTTTGCTTCAGTCTTTACAGCTAAGGCCAGCCCTCAGGAAGCTCAGATGCTGGAGGTAAAAGAGAAAGTCTGGAGAAAGGAAGACCTTCCCTTGGTTAAGGATGATCAGATTAGGGAACATTTATGCAAATTTGACATCCACAAATCCATGGGCCGTGATGGGATGCACTCACAGGTGCTAAGGGAGTTGGCAGGTGTTCTTGCTATGCCACTCTCCATCATCTTTGAAAGGTCATGGAGAACAGCAGAGGTGCCTGAGGACTGGAGGGAAGCCAGTGTCACTCTGGTCTTGAAAAAGGCCAAGAAGGAGGACCTAGGAAACTACAAGCCAGTCAGCCTCACCTCCATCCCTGGAAAGGTGATGGAACAGCTCATTCTGGGTGTCATCAATAAGCATGTAGAGGAAAAGAAGATACACCAGAAGGCTCTGCTGCAATTCAGTGAGATCTGGACAGGCTGGAGAGTTGGGCAGAGAGGAATCAAATGAAATTCAACAAAGGCAAGTGTAGGGTCCTACACCTAGGGAGGAATAACCCCAGGCACCAGTACAGGTTAGGGTTTGACCTGTTGGGAAGCAGTGCTGCAGAGAAGGACCTGGCAGTCCTGCTGGGCAACAAGCTATCCATGAGGCAGCAATGTGCCCTCATGGCCAATAAGGCCAATGGTATCCTGAGGTGCATTAAGAAGAGTGTGGCCAGCAGGTTGAGGGAGGTTATCCTCCCCCTCTACTCTGCCCTACTGAAGCCACATCTGAAGTTCTGTGTCCAGTTCTGGGCTCCCCAGTTCAAGAAAGACAGGGCACTACTGGAGAGAGCCCAGTGGAGGGCTACAAGAATGATTAGGGGACTGGAGCATCTCTTCTATGAGGAAAGGCTGAGAGAGCTGGGTCTGTTTAGCCTGGAGAAGAGAAGACTGAGAAGGGATCTCATCAATGCTTATAAATATCTAAAGGGTAGGTGTCAAGAGGAAGGAGCCAGACTCTTTTCAGTGGTGCCCAGTGACAGGACAAGGGGCGATGGGCACGAACTGGACCACAGGAAGTTCCATCTGAATATGAGGAAAAACTTCTTCACTCTGAGGGTGACCGAGCACTGGAACAGGCTGCCCAGAGAGGTTGTGGAGTCTCCTTCTCTGGAGATATTCAAAATGCACCTGGACATGATCCTGTGCAACCTGCTCTGGGTGATCCTGCTTTAGCAAGGGGGTTGGACTAGATGATCTCCTGAGGTCCCTTCCAACCCCTACCATTCTGTGATTCTGTGATTCCTCATTACAACATAGAAGGGAGCTTGGGGAGGTACTAAGGACCCACAAAAGATCTGTGGAAGGAAAGACTACATGTCTAGCAGTAAAATGATAAATTCTGATGTTGCTCTTAGGCTCTGCAGCCAGCATGGCTCACAGCTATAACAATAAACAGAATAGGGTGGCTCCATCCAAGCTACCTACTTGGAAAGGCCCCTCTTGTGCCAGGGAAGCCTCCTATTTGGCAGGGACTGTCCTGGCAGTGTAGCAGGATGCAGAGGAGCAAGTTCCAGTGCTTGGGAATATTCTCTGACATGGTTTACTCCACTGGAGAGATACTACCAAAGAGTACAGAAATCTCTTCAGGTTGTTTTTGCTGCTGTTTCTTTGGTGTAGCTGTGGCAGGATGAGCGTAACCATGTTTGGGTCCAAACATTAGTCCTGCCTATCTTGGTTGTTCTGTAAGGTTGGGTCAAGTTCTTCTTCCCACATAAAGTTTTTTTCCTGAAATCTTTTCTGTCCTATGGTCTTTCCATCTCTTTGTTGTACTGTACTCTCAATAAAAGGAACCCCTCTGCTACAAAAGAAAAGATCTTTGTTCTTTGGTTTGGGGATTTTCCATTTTTTTTGCATGTACTTCCCCAGAGATAAACAGGTTTTCCACTGGGTATTCTCTTTAGTTCAACCACTGTTCATCTACTTGTGAATGACATTTTTGTTTGTGCTGTAACTTTTTCCAAAAGGGTCGGAAGAGGTGTTGGAAAGTTAGTCTTCTGATGGCTAGCTATGCACTGAAGTTTAACAACACAGCAATTTCATAAAAAGAATTAGGATTATTTAAATTACCTCATAGATTAATTCCCCAAAACACCAGGTTACACTCACATGGCCTTAACCTGGCCTAGGGAGCAGATCTTCATTCTCTGTTCCCCAAAATGATCTTTCATTGTTTAATTTGATGATCAATATTTTGTTATGCTTAAGGCTTGTGAAATATTTTCTGATTTTAGCTATCTTGTTTTAAATAAATAGGTTCACTTCATCTGGAAAATATTGAGCCAGTAGCACAAAGAACTCCAGCAGAATTGCTTTTACCAACTAAGAGAGAGTTTCTAGGAGCACCAAAGATTTGTCATCTTTGATATGAAACAAGAAATTTCTTGTGTAAATTGGTTTCCCACAAATGAGGATCTTAATGCTGATACATGACTCTGATGGGTAATCAGACAAATAAACATTTTCATTTAGTACAGATATGGTGCTATATCATTTGAATAATACTCTTAATGAACAGGCATGTGTAGTTTTGCCCCCCCAAAAAGAAGTGATGAAAGATCTCAAGTGTCACATTAAGCTACCATAAATCTAAATTATATCTTTAAATCCTGGGTGTTCATCTTCTGTGAAAAAAATATAAGTGGTTCATGTTATAAATACAAGCAAAAATATGGAATTTGGATTCTTAGATGGAATTAAAATGAATGTGAAGACAGATCCTATGTCCCTTTCTGTGCTGCTAACATTCAAACCTATATTACTAGTCACATGAGACATGATGTCCTTTTAAAAAGTCCAGTCTGTATACTTGGATTTTCTTTATGGCCTTGTGACTGCAATGAACTCTGAAAACATGAAAGAAGCTTATTCATTTAGGTCCAAATTCAGAAAACAACCTGAAAAGGCCAGGTAAAGAAATCACTATTTTCCCCCACCAGTATTAAATGAACTCCACAGTGCTCTTCAGCTCTCCTTGCACTTCCTTTAGCTCGAGAGTGCTTGTGCAGCAGGATACAGCTCTGATCCTCCATAAGGTTCTGTGAGCCAGAGCCACCGCTGTGCAGTATTACAAGTGCAGTGAGCTTCCAGTGTGGAGCCTATGGACCCCAAAGCAAAAGCATATATGGAACTTCTTGTATTGCTTACATACGTTTTATGTTAGATTAACTCATAATGTTGAATTAGTTTTCTTTAAACACAGTAGTTTCTTTAAAGCCTTGGTTGTTCGTTGGGAGTTTTTTTTGTCCTCCTTGAAATCACTGGTTTATATTCAGTTCAAAAAAATGCAATGGAAAACAAAGGTCACAATCTCTTTTCCACAGAGTGTCTTCACAGGTTTTTTCACGCTATGGAAGGAAAATAGTTTGACTGATCATTTCCAAGAAGAAGGTAGATAATCTTTTGTCTCTTCACTTCCAGTCTAATCTGCATTTCTTCTGTGCAAAGCATGATATATGGTAAATAACAAAGGGTAGTAGGTTGAGACATGTTTTTGACTATCTCCAGGCAGAAAGGTCAATGACTAATGCAAAATATTTTTAAATGGTGCTGAATGTCCTGCAACAGTAGACCTAGTACCTCACAATTTTTTTTCTCATTTAAAAAAAAGTTTCTAAAAACTTTTATATGGTCTTGTGCATTTCTGCATTTCTTAATTCCAAAATATTTCCCAAAAGATCCATATCTAAAACTTCTTATGAGCAATAATAATAACAACACTAAAATTAAGGTTGAGGCAACACAAGAAAAATATTGCAAAGGTGACAGTTATTAAGATGTTTCACAGATTCATGTCATCTTCAGTTCATTTTCTCCAGCATTTCAGAGAAGTAAAACAGAAGCCAAAATGCAGTGACAAATAACAGTAACATGGCCTTTTTGTACTTGCAGATCTGTTCTGCAAAAGATCATCTCCAGATTTAACTTTACGCCATAAAATGGGAAATACGAAAAATAAATAGCATGCAACTAGGCACTGGCCGGCATGGGTTTACGGCTTCGCTTGAGAGCCTGAGCACTCCGCCTCCTGCGGCCTCCTCTCCTGCTCAGGCCTTCTGGAGGAAATGTTCCTCCCCTCTTCCTCGTGCAGCGTGGCCCACAGCTGAGAGTCCCCGAAGTTGCGTTGAACAGCGACACGTGGGTAGCAGGTTGTGCAAGGTGCTCATTCTCTGATGGATATAAATAGTTTTTTAAAAAGATCGCTGCTTCCTTGTGAGGACTGAAATATCGCAGAGAACAGATCTTACACTGCTTGTTATAAAGCTTTTAAGGAAAACAGAGAAAGTCTTGAAAAGCTTAGCAAGGCTCTAGTGGCACAAATTCAAATAATTTTACTGGAATTCAAGTAGCAAAACCTCTGAGCTTTGCTTTGAAACTGTACTGGGAGTACAGATAAATTCCCATCTACAGTATATGTTAAATATGACTTCACTTCCCATTTTGTTCGCATATTATTTTCCTCATTGATCTGATGGCCACTTAGGCAAGGACTTTTCATAGTCTGTATATCAGTTAGCTCTGTAAATATGACATAATTTGCATTGAGGTGCTAAGATGAACTCGCACGCCGTGGGAAGTAGCACCGTCAGGGTGGATTACTCTTGTGTGCCCATTCCCTGTGTGACAAGCCTGACTCCCAAGGCATTCTGCTGTGAGAAGCAGTCGCTGTGCTCAGAAAAATGATCAACACTTGTAAGAACTCTAAAAGCTGCTGAAAAAAAATATCTGGTTTTGTAATCGGTAGTCTCTAAAACTGTGGGTGGCAGCAGTGTCCAGGCAGAGGGAATTTTTGGAAGCCTCCCCCAGGGCCCTGACCTCCACTGAATGTTTCTGGAGGAGGCAGCATTAATTGCTGCCCCAGGACTGGGAGGCGAGCTCACAATAGGCAAACACATTAGTTTGTAAATGAAGGATTAAGTCAGGAAACCTTTCTAATAACCTAGTTCAGTAGCTCCATAATCACCACAGTATGATGGTGAGTAATTTGCAGTGTTTGTAAGTGTGAGTTCAGTGGCCCTCTAATTGACTCAGTTTCCTATTCTGGATAGCTGTGCTGATACTTGGATCGTTCTGTAAGATGATCTTTAAATAATGCTCCATGTCACGGCACATGTGGCATTCCTGACTACCACTTCTAGCTTTCCTCATTTGGATGATTTATGAGCTTGTGTAAATCAGTCTCGAACATAAGTGGGTGCCTGTTCTTTTGCTGATTCATACTCCCTCCATTGTAAGCAAAGTTATGCTGTCGGACAGTCTCCATTATTCACAGGCTTTGCCTGCCTTGAATCTGAATTTGCAGGAAAGAACACAGCTTTGCAGATATTTCCAGCTCTAACCAATTCTTTTATATATTTTTTTTGCCTGAAAAGTGAGCTAAATATTTTCTGAATAAGCAGATGCACAAAGCACAACTTCTGAGGCAGAATCAGCATTTCTACTGTCCCACTGTAAATAATTGCATGACAACTGGGGAAAGTTGAAATGAGAGAAGATGTCTCTGATTTGTCCTCTCCAACACAATGTATGCAAAAAGACTTGAGGGTCACCTTTAAAAATTCAAGTTCTGTTTAACTATGCTTTCTCATGCTGGGTTCTAATAATGATTAAAACACGTTGACAATTACATTTTTGCAAGGACACTATGAAAGGTCAAGGCCGTATATGAAACAAGTATTTCATAGTGAACACCAAATTCTTGCACTTGTAATGAACACAGCATGCAATGAATGATCCACAAAGTATGCTATGCTTTCCAGATATAAAATGTAAATAGGTTTTTAAAAAGCATTTGAGGTTTTCAAACCCAGTGAGGGGATTTCCCTCATTAGCTTTGGAAATCTCAACCAATGTGTTTGAATCAAGTAGCCTAATCCAAACAGTCATGCTTCGTAATGTTTCTCCCCAGACTTACAGCGGAGCTGGCTGTGACACAGGAGGATGAGATGGTTTAGTCATGGTTTTTCATTGAATCAACTCCTTTATTGGAACTTTGACCTTTTACTTCTAAGACTTGTTGAAATCACCAGACCTGACAACCTTCTCAGAAGAGCACAAGAATGAATAATAGTGTAAAATCAGCTTAATGAACTTGAGTAACAGGGCTAGTTTGCAAAAGCACTATTACCTAAAAATAAGAAACCTAAAGTCAACTGCAAACTAGATTGTGAAAGTTTCTTTCCTCCTCTGCTGAAAGCAGTTAAAGTGATCAGAACAGGGAAAAGGAACAAACTAAACTGGACTTACTACTCCTCATGCGTGGAGGGCTGGGATTTTTCAGAAATGCACTATATGACTCATACTCTTCTCACGCAGAGTTCAATGTAAAATGCCCATTGACAGCAGCGGGAACAGTCTGAAATTCTACCCTACAATTTATTGATATGATCTCCCTGCAAAGAACAGAACAAAGACCCAGCTCCCACGCCAGACAATTCACAGCCTCAGCACAGCAAATGGAGGGTGAGAGTTGCGAAGGAGAATGATGAGAGGCAGTGCAAAGACTGTAGTAATAAAATATTATAGTGTCTCACTTGTGGCATATTCACACCTTGTGAGGTTTTCAAGTGTTTTGATTTTAGTTTCATTTTATTTGTTTGCCCTGCTCAATGGATGGGTACAGTTGCGCATCATTATTTTGAGAAGAACTGTAGTTTCTACACAGTGAAATGATTTCCATTAATATATGATCAATGGGAAATTCAGCAGGTCTCAAATCCCATATTCCACCTCTAAGCTCATTCTGTGGAAGAGCGAATTTCAAACCCTTGTACCTACACTCCATAATTTATCCAGAAGTCCTGGCTAAAGACTTGCAAAACAAAGTGAATCATGTAACATCTATTGTCAGAGAGAAATAATGTTTTAAAAAGCTAATAAAAGATTTAAAGCTATCACAGAACACAAAAATGTTTTGGATTTCTTCCAATTTATACTGAACACTAGAATTTTAAAGGAGGCACTGGGAAATGTCTATCGGGAACATTGTATGAAGGTGTGTGGCACATTTCTTGCCACTTGGGAGTCAGTCAGTGAGTATAAAACACCTCTCAAAAGGAGACACTGTAATTCTATCCTATCCTATCCTATCCTAACCTTTCCATGCCAGATTATATGCCACGTTAAGGTAGGCTGTGGACTGCTCTTTGAACAGGTAGATCTGTCTGTGAACATCTGCTTTAATTCATTTACAAGTGATTTAGTTCAGCTCTTCAGCTGTAAGGGTCAAATGCTTAACTGTGTATAGAGAGTTAGCTTAATTCATTTTCATGAATGTAAGGTGACTTGCATCAACTGAGAACTGGGCCTGACCATAGTGCTCCAAACTAACTCTTAACTCTTTGGGATGGTAGGTGGTAGTAAAAGTCTTACACGAAAATGCTTAACAGCAATGCTATTGTCCAATCTACTAGTGATAGCAGGTTTAGGTTTGTCATGGAGAGACAACTTAAGTCTTGACAATGGAGACCCTAAAGTAAACTGATGGTTTATGATACTACTTTGTTCCTAGGTTCCTTTGAGGACAGCTGTTTTCACCTATATCCAGAAAAATCTGATAAATAACAAGTTAAGCTGGCATTTTCCATCAGTTGTGAAGATAAGGTCTTAACCAACCCAACCCAAAACCTGAAAAAGCATGATGGAAAAACTATGCTTTTTTTTTTTTTTGCTTGCTTTAAGAGCTTCGTAATACCTATGGTGATAGAAGGTCAAGAAAAAGGCTGTTTATTTGGTAGTTTTGTCAATGGGATGATTAACACACTAACTAGTGAGCCAGATGTGACATAACTGGAAGAAAAACAATTTTGAAAAATGTTCTGCCTTTTTGATTTATTTCTGAAATGACAAATAAAGAAAATAATTTCTCACTATATTTCTTTCTCCCTCTATCTTTTTTTCCTCATCACATTTACTCTTGTTATGGGTAATTCTTGTGGGCAGCTTAAGCAAACCTGTAGTTGTATTTTCATGTGCCGAAATAAAGAGTGTAATGTGTAAAAATGCATATTTATTATGTGGTGCCTTTGGTCTGTGAAGGGTTACATGTCTGGGAGTGGAGTGCTTAAAGGGCTTGCCAACATCTCATCATTCCCAATTAGTTAGAAAAATTGGCATAACTGTGGCTTAATTAAATTTATGAACCAAAGAAACTTCCTCATGCCTTTGCCTGTGTTCTTTGTGGAAGCAAAGTGCCCTTTTAAGAATTGCACGTAAAACATATTTGTAAAAAGTGGGTTTTTATTTTCTATTTTGTATTTGTTTAATCACCTTTAAGTTAATCTCTAATCATAAACAGTGAGAGATGTGGAAGAAGCTGTGCCCAGCAGTCTGCACTCTTACCTAGAATCACCCGATACTGGTCATGGAGACCTGCCCACTTGATGGAGCAGATGATGCCTGACTCAGTGTGCCCAAGGAAGACAACAAAAAATATTTAGATCTCTTCCAATATGTTGGGGGGAGGTGGGGAAGAATGCCTTCCTGACCACAGATTTAGCAATCAGTTCACTTTGTACATGTGAGTAAAGAATCGCTATATTTACAAGCAACTCATTTACACCCCGAGGTACTGTTTGTGTCCTGGTAATTTTACGTTCCCGTTTTCCCCTTTTTAGTTAATTTTAGTGATTCAGTCCATTTACTTCTATGGGTAGAGAATTTGAAACATTCACTGAGTCTCTAAGGACTTGATATCCTCACAAGCACTGAGGCAATAGTAGTTGCACCGCAGGTGGGACTTGGGTCACCTAAGCACAGCTATTTGAGAAGGAGATCTTCCCACAAACTCAGTTATCACTGGAGAAGGTCTAAGAAAGATAAATGCAGGTGAATCCAAAGGGAAACTCACTCCTTTCTAAGATTTTAGGAGAGGTATAACAACTTGCCCTCTCAAGATGCCTGTGTCTCACTTCTGGCTCATTCAGACCCGATGCTTGATTTTCTGATGGCTAATGTTGACTGGATGAGTCCCATCCTCTTTCTTATCCCCTTAGTGCTGGTGGAGTCAGTGTGCCTTATCAGACTGACTGATGATCCATCCCGACTGAAGAGTGAGTTAGCATATTTACTCACTTCTCTCATGCTACACAGAAATTACTAAACATTCAAATGCCAGTCGATGGAAAATGGGGCCAAATATTCAGAAGGGGCAGCAGCTAATCCAAAGATAAAACTGATCTCTGAACGGAGCAAATTCCGTTCCTTGGCTACGCTAGTGTGAACCCGGAATAATTCCATTAACAGTAATGTAAACCAGAAAGGACTTTGGATCAATGTACTTTGCTGGTAGTGTTTACATTGCCAGGAGTGATCATACTTTGCTATGCTTTTTTTGTTTGTCTTAAAATAAAAATAATTTTACCTCCTAACTCTATGTTTTCCAATTTAGCTAAGGGAATGAGAGAAGTATGTTTATTGGGATGGATTTTAAGAAAAAAAAAAATATGGGAAAAAAATATGGGAAAAAACTCATCATTAGGAATACAAACCAAGAAATACTGTGTATTTCTCATTAATGATTTAAAATATACTTTCTCTAAGAAAGTGGGAGTATGTATGTAGTAATTTCTAGTTAATTGCACATGCTAAAATGCTGCTTACGTTAATGAAACATAAAGTTGTGATCTTTTGTCACTATGCAGCTTTCATTTCTTGTGTTCATTGCATTTAATGGGACTCACTGTGTTCTCGGGAAATTATGTGCTAAGGTTTTTACCTTCCAGAAAAAAAGGTAATTAAAAGTACCATCAACGTAAGAAAATTCTTCCACCCTCATCTGAGCAGACTTAAATTATGTTGCTGATGGTATTTACAAAATATCTGTGGCAAGTACAGTGTGTCTGTGCTAAAGTCAATGAAGCATACAATGAACAGGACATAGTCACATGAGGCTTGAATTCATTCCAGTTTGTACTCTGGAAATTTTTTTTTTTTTTTAACTCAGATGATTGCAGTGACCAACATGTGATTTGGAGCGAGGATCACTCGGGTCAGGCCTGCAGAAGCTAGTGGCAGAACGCCTGAAAGCAGTTCAGACCAGGGATGTTTGTGTGTGGTGGCTCAGACAGCGTCACATGCAGATAGATATAATTTTTGAGAGAGTGCCAGTGCAGCTGGGGCAGTTTCATGCTGACATACTAACAAGGTGTTCTGTTGAATGGTAAACGCTCTTTAGATAACACCTGAAATCTGGATACCCCTGCCACCGAAGGGAGGGTAGCAGTTCCCTTGTCTCAGTTGTTTCCAGGGCTATGTTCCCAGGTGAGGAACACCTGCCAGGTGCTGGGCACGTCTCAATGCAGAGCTCAGTTTCGCAGACATTGACCAGTCAACCCGCAGAGAATTTTCTTGTTCTACTTAAATACATTATGTATGTACATACAGTATACTAATACATTATACTAATATCCATAACTATTTAAATAAACAACATATTTTAAAATAAAGTCACAATGATGTATTCATTATGGAAAGAGAGGTCCTTAGGAGCTCTGCTGTTACTCTGTCCACATGCATTAGACCATAGTGTAGACCAAGTCTATGCCGAGTTCCCTGTGTATACGAATTGCATGTTACCCTCGCTCTGCCTAGGCTTTGTGCACCAGAGCTAACCCACTGCTCTCTCATTCCCTGTGTTGCACAGACCACTGTAGCCTTAACATAACTTTTCAGGGAAGAGTGCTGAAGCATTTATCAGAGAGAAGCCACCGGTCATGTCTCCAGACCCACAGCAAGCGCAGAAACAGTAATACAGTAATCTGGGAATAGCTTTGGTGTTAGGGTGCCAGCTGAATTGGCAATAAAGATGTCTTAAACCGCTTGTGTCATTCTGACTCATCTTATCCAAACTATTCTGGGTGTTTCCTGAAAATAGCGGTTGAAAGCCATTGAAACCATTTCTCTAGCAACAGTGGCTTTTTTCTTTTCAGAGGCAAACTCTGCTGTCCCATCAAATGTCAAGGGTGACAAATCCTCACCCACATATATGATAGCAAGAGCACTCAAGTCTAGCATTTAATATAATTATTTAATAGCTCCCTCACATTAGTCAGACCTCGGATTTAAGAAGATTGTTAGTATTTAAAATTAAGTGACAGTGTCCTTGTCATTAAGTTGTCCTTCTGAAAGAAGGCACACTGTAGGTATGGAACATATAAACACAACTTACGCTGGAATATTTAGGGAAGTGGAACTAAAGCGTAGATGTACTGACGCCTTCACCTTACTGACGAATACTTGTGAAAAAGAAATAGTTGTAGGCAAAAATCATGATGATATGAAGGTAAAGACAGATTCTCGAGCCACGCACCAGTGTTAAGTACAGTAATGCTACATGCCAGATGGCAAGCAGGCAGATTCCCTGTGAGATGGGCTGCCTGCTCCTGCAGAGGCATCTGAGAGGACAGAGACCCATGACACCAATGAGTAGCAGTATAAGCAGATGAACACTGGCTCCTACTACTCATATGGGACTAAATTTATAGAAAGCTAAAATCATTAGGAAAGTAATTACAGAAGCTGGCAGCCTGCCTTTGTATGAGGCTGTGACAGACGTGTCTCACGCAGTACACTCTACTTAAGTAAGCTATTCCTTATAATGAACCTTACTTACACTGCTATTCCTTCTCCTTCACTTAACTCATTTAGGTAACTCAAGTGCTGGGATGATCTTGTGACTAAGAGCAAAGTACTCTCATTTAGTAGACAGTTCATCTTTGGAAGTCTGGCAGCAGTTTTTTCTCCAATATCGTGCTGCATCTCTCCTCTCCCAACCTTCTCTTTCAACACATACAAAGGAAGGGGGATTAACTGCATGAGGTGCACTCAGATTCCATGGAAATATCAAGGGCTTAGATGCCTCACCTTAAAGCACAAGATGGGAAAGGAATATTTCTTTTTAGTAGATATTCACTCTTACCATTTCCTGTTGTTATCTAGTTAACTAGAGCATTCTTAATGAAGAAACAAGAATAACTCTAATTTTTCATTAAATCCTGAGGCATGTAAGGGCTGAAACAGGCTAAAGGAAAAAAAAGTAAAAAGAAAAAAGTATGATACACTGGATTTGTTCAGCAAGGTGACATAGCAGCTCTATGACACTATTATTGGACTCTTTGCATTTGGCAGGAGTGAAGTTGTTAATTGACAATATACTACTGTAACCATGTTTGTATTACATTCACAGGGTTTTTTTTGCTCTAGTGGCTAACTTACTAGAACAGCTCTTTTTTATGAAGAATCCGGTGTAACTCATTGACCATAGTTATTGAGCCAAATTTTTCCACCACTTTGTGGTCACGAAAAAGTAAAACTGCAGAAATGGGACAACATGAGGAAATACAGAGTGTTTGAGTGTTGGTAACAAAAATCTTTTTGTTGCTGATTTGAAAAACTGGTTTTCTAGACTTTAATAAGCAGGAAGTTCTAGTTGATAGGAGTTGTTGTTGCAGCATTTTATTCAATACCGCAGGTCATCGATAACTAAAATCTGCAGGCTTGAGTTAGTGTATTTTTCTAAGGCATCCATCAGTAGCATCTAGCATGCTTAAAGAAACTTAAAGAAAATTTAATTTTAAAATATCTGAGGCTCATATTCACTCTCCTTTGCTGGTTATATTTACCTGTACATTTATCATAGTTTTGCAAAGAAGTTATAGAATTCCATATGGAAATGAGTGTGTTCACTGGATTGTACACATATTTGTCTGACTTATACCGACAACTGTTGCTTTTACATGTGTATTTTGATAGCAAAACCTTGTTTGAAAGGGATGAGGAAAATAAGGTTGTTCCTGAAGTTTGTTTATTACTAATCCTGGGATAGATGTTGATACTGTCCATTTAAAACCTCACACTGTTGTCTTCAATTAAACTACAATACTACCATTATGGATAATGATATCTAGTCCTTCACAGAGTATTATTTTCATTTTGACTTGCATGTTTAGATTTTTTTACAGTAATCCATGAATCTGCAAAATCATTTAACAGAATGCTGGGAAAAAGTTGCTATCTGTTGATGGCAAACAGGTACCTACATCTGATTTAGCCAGCCACCTGACAGCTTAAGCCAGGCCTTTGGCAGACACCACTGGAGATACAAGTCTGCAGTTATCCATCCCAGTGCCAGAGTGCTCCAAGGTGAACGGAAATAACAATATTCCAAGCCCAAAGTTTTCTCTGATAATACCCTTATTTTGATAGATGTCTAGGCAGGTGTGAAACAGGTTATTATGTTGCAACAAAAAGGGCTAGGAATAGAATTTTAGGCTGAATTCTGGCAAGTTGAAAGGAAGAAGATTTTATGACCATTTCATCTGACATCTTGATTGTTATTAAACGCAAGACTTTAAACACTTGCAATGTAGAGGGCTGTATTTAAACTACATACCTGGACTCCTCTGCAGTTCCAGAGTCCTATTAAACTCATCCCAAATTAGACGTCTAAAACACATCAAAACAGTCCTGCTGTAGAAATGCCACTTACAGTCCATTTGGTACAAAAAGGATATGGATTGCCAGCTCAGATGTTGATATTAATATAGAGAACATTAAACATTAGGTAAGATGAACATAATTCCCCCTGATGTGTGGATGACCCAAGATGGACCATTTGATATCAAGATCTGCATCAATATTTTGAGGAAAGCTATTTGAAGAATATTTATTTATTCATGTTCTATATGTATGTACAAATTTCTGAAAGTTACAACATGAAATCTTGTGACACAGAAATAATTTAAGACTTATGAAGAAACGGTTTAAAGAGCACACAAGAAAAAGACAAATAGACTATTATGGCTTTAAAGTACAATTTCCCTCTGAAGCAGCAGCCTTTATGAGGTGAAATCTCAGAGGAGAATAGGGAACCACAGTTCAATTCTGGATAAGGACAAAACCTTTATTTCCTTAGAAGGACTACAGAGAAAAAAATTGTGTACACAAAGTTGTATGTATTTTTCTCCATTATATCCATTGGTCTAGTACAAGATGTTACCTCTTCCCAGGAAACTACTGTCACTGGAACTGCAGTCAGTTATTTCTACAGTGTCCAAGACATGGACATTCAGGAGGACACACCGGATACTCTATCTGGCTGAGCAGTTTGCCAACTATCTGTTGGTGGAAATGAAACTACAGGGAGACTATGTACCTAGCACGATTTGGCCCTGAAATGGCATGAAAAGCCAACAACGTGCAGCCAATGCAACTCTTTCCAACAAGAGCAGTGTGTTAATGGCATACCTTTCATGAAGGGTTTTCAAAGTGTTTTCTACAAATTAATTAACTGAGCCACTCACTGCTTAACATGATTAGATTAGACTGGGATAATTTCTTCAACACTGAAATATAACTGCCATGGTGATAGCATGGGGGAAATGCACAAGATCTTAATCCTGTCTCAGTGATGACAATGGGAATTTGCAATTATGTTCTCCTGGAAATGGCTCAGATGTAGGGACTGCCTGTAACCTTCCCAAGGGCCTCAGCTCTCAGAGTCTGCTCTCAGCTGTAGGAAAAGAGGATGAGGCTTACCGAGTTGGCACTTTTCCAGAAATGAAGATAGTTTTCATTTCTTCTGGGGGGAAAAAAAGTGCCTAGACATTGACCGCAACAGGTCACACCCTCCACTTTACACTCCCTTCAAGAATTAGCACTTTTGTGTCTCCTACAAAGACAAAGCCTATAAAGCTGGTGCTGGAAACCACTACCGAGTTCCTCCTTGGGAAGTACCCCAAAAGCACTGACCTAATCCAAACCTCATCCACAAGAACTGATAGGATCGCGACAGCAGTTGCCATATTTCCAAGTTTACAAACTTACAGTAAGTAAAATCTTGCTATCTTTAGTCATCCAGATGTTTTTTCCTGAATAAGAATAATTAAGATATACAGAAAAACTGCTGTAGTTTTCCGAAGGTCGGGGGAGATTTGCTAAAGTGCATGAATTGTTGCCTTTGCTGTGCAAGCTGATCAACAGCAAAATTCTGGTTAAAATGCCTAAATGCCAGTTCTGATACGTATTATCCCAAAGGCAAAGCTGGGCTGGACAAAGTTTTCCTCCAGGAAGAGAGTTGTCTCATTTGGTTGATTTCAATTAACTTCCTTGAAACATTGTTGACCTTTCTGGTATAGTACACTTTCAAGTAAAACGCAGGATGCCAGTCTAATCCACTCAGCTCCAGAATAGTTTAACCAATATCCGTAAGGCACACATCCTGTGACATGATTTAATCTTATGATCAGGGGAGTGTCACTCGATGTGTTAGGTGCTGAAGACTTAGGAGGACCTTGACCTTTTTCACAACTATAAGACTTCCTTGTTCTCAGAATGATGATGATGAAAAGTGATTATTCTTTTTTGGCATTTTGTTCACTTAGTGAACACAAAGCAGATGAGAACTAGCAATGATTACACTCATAGAAAAACATATTTTAAAATTAAGGATTTTAAGAAGTCTCTTTTCAAAATGAAGTTGATGATGTTCCAGAAAAAAACAGTTATTGATCACTGCTGCATTTCATTCAAGTAACCAACGTTGCATAGTGAGCTGAGCATTTCCACAACTAGCGTAGAGAATGGTTGCTACTTGTCACAATTTCTACTATTCAAGTTGGCTAACTGCTCTCCAGGAGTAATGTTTTCTCTGATGTTACTTCAAATTGTAATGTTAATAGGGAAATAATATTAGCTTTTTATTTCATTCAGCCACTATAACTGGTGAATTTCTTGCAAGTTTTTAAGCCTTTTTTCTGAGATATCTAGTAACATAAAAAAAAATCTGACCTTTGTAATGATTAAGTAGTCAGCTCTCACCATCTGTGTGATTCTGAAAAACATTGTATTAAGAATAAATGTGTGTATTTCTCTGCACAGGTACCTCCAAATAAATGAAATGTTTCAACTATCCAGGAATTGAGCCTAAATCCAGGAACTCTCCATGCCATTGTGTTCCCTCAGTGTAACACTTGATCTGTCATCTGGAAATTTTAGAGTTATTGGGAAAAACAAAGAAATGAACAAATTTATAAACGCTGCCTTCTTGTGTGTCTTGGTTTCTTACTCTAAAATTCAAAGTAGATACTCAAATAAGCACTGTAGTATGGACTCTCCCCAAAGTCAATGCTCTTCTGTCTCAGGAAACACAGACGTTTGTCTGGGTTCCAGAATAAGTAGGACACAAAGACCTCTACCTTCTGAGTGTCAGAAACAGAGACTGAGGATTAGGGCCCTTCTCTCCCTCAAACCCTTGTAAAGACAAGGAATGTATTTTAGTCTATTTCAGTCTCAATAGCTGCCGTGAGTGGTGTATTTTTAGCCTAAGAAATTAAGTTTATGGGATTGCACCATTAATGAGTCTATTGACCACTCTCAACTAATTTCAAGAGTCAGGTCATGTCTCAAAGACCTTAATTGCTATTACAGGCTTGAGCAATGTATGACCCACGGCAAAGGCACAGACGGAACAAAGCCGAAGAAACCCATCCACAAAGGTTGAGTTGCACAATTCTGTTATGGCAAAGCAAGAGGTAAAATCTGAATTACCTATTTTACTTTAACATGGAGGCTTTTAACTACAAACCTGACATCTTCAAATATGTTATCTGTGAAACCTTTAAGTTTGATGAAATGATTTCGAATACATTTTAAGGGTCGAGGTTTGGGGGTTTTTTTCTCACATTTATTTACAGACACTATTTCACTGCTGATAAAAACACACAGTGATCTGACTTTGCTAATTAACCTTAAATATAAAAGTAAACGTTCTTGGAAAAAGCTTCCTGTAAAAACTGTCTGTACAGCTGCTTTTTCATTTTAATGGTAATCAGGTACATAAGAAATCTCAGACTGTTTCCAGGCTTCATTATAACACTGAGTCTGCTCGTAATAGACCTTGTAATGATTTACTCATTCACTCATTCATTCATCCATTCATTCATCCATTCATCTACTGAGATGGCAGTAGTCATGTGGCTTGGACCGCACTTGTTCTAGCATAAGCATATAATCTAACTGATTAAAGAAAGTTTTTCAACTTTCTTAGGCACTTTTTGGGAAGTCTTTCTACTTCTATATTTTTGTGAGATCTGTATCTGCAATCTGAACTCCTATTGATGTTCAGAGGCATTCAGCATTCTGAAAGAGGTTATATTATAGACCATGTTTTATTTCATACACCCTCAAAAGGTCCAATCCTATTTCTCCCAAAGGCCAATTTCAAATTTTGCATGGTTTAACCTAGGAAATAACAATCTTTTCTGTATACATACAAAGGCTTGCTTACATTTGAGAGGCCAAGGTATAGCTGTCTCCTGCATTGATATGTTTATCTTTGTCTGCTAATACAAGTCTCATATTTCAGTTTTGATGTTATTTTTGCCTATGTCTAGCTATGTCTGGTCAGTGCTGTGTAGAAGACTTGAAACAAGAGTGAATCCCAGAAGAGCTGCACTGGCATATTTTTATGGCCAGCACAGTATTTGTGCTGGTACAGCTACAGGGCTTTGAATTTGAGACCTGGCTTGTGTGGCACTATTTGGAGTACCTTCTCATTTCCCAGCACAGTGCAATGTAAATATAACCCTTTCATTTCTGATGTATCTGTACTTAGGCTCAGCACAAACACATTACCTAAACAATCTTAATAATACAATTATAAAAAATGTCCCATTCAGAAGGCAGATACTGAGATACGGTTGAATGCCAGATTTGAAGTCACTCATGCAATCCTTTGGCAAGTGTGAACGATGCTCTGTATTTCATTAAGCAATCACCATTATTTCATAAGATCTTTGCCCCACTCGTTTTCTTACAAATAGACATCTGGGGAATTTGAGGGGATAGAAAATGTTCATTGTAATCAAAATCTTCAGAGAATTCTGCTGTTAGATTTTAAGACTCCATTGACCCAAAATTTTGTAATTACACAATACAGATTAGATAGGGTTGGCAATTTATTGTATAGAAAAAAGTGTGGTCTTGCAAACATGATGATACCGTGCTTAGGAGTCTGCTCAGAGATACGGCCTTTCAGTAAAGGGATTTAAACAATTTTTAAAGATAAGCAGACATTTTTTGCATTTTTCTCTATTTTTTTTTTTGTTTGTTTTGAAAGAGCTGAACTACATTACCTGAAATTAAAAAGAATTAGTCTGAGGTGAAAACTTTTCCTAGTAATTTTGGGAAAACTATAAAAAAATAAAACTATGGCATCTTACAATATAAGATTTTGGGCAATCTTATTACCTAAAACAACGTGATGAAATTGTGACTATTTGATCACGTACAGGTAGGATTCTTGTTTTCTAAAAATGCTATCATAAATGATTTAACTATGCTATTAAAAATTTTTGCAAGTTATATGTAGGGTTGTGAAGAAATCTTCCTAGTTTGTTACATTTACTGTTATATTTTGTGTAATAACACTTTTTGTTCCATTAATAGCTGTGCAGGAACAAGTTGTTTTATGTGGCGGTTTCTTAGTGGTTTCCTCAAATGTTAGGCACATCACCCTTCCTACTCTCCCCACTGAATGTCTGCTTGCTGGTATTGCAGGATTGCAACAAAATCGAGTTGCAACAACTGGAATTTGACCTGTAACACGTAGCTGCCCATTTGCTTTGAGACACACACATTTAATAATTTTTTTCTTTTTCCCTTTTTTTTTCTTTTTTTTTCTCCAGGGGAGATGTTTTTTTGTTGGTGGAAACTTCATTTGACCTTTAGAGTAGGAACTCACAAACCTGTCCTGGCCAGACGCCAGAGCTCTTGGTCTAGCGTGGAGGGCAGGTGCCAGGCTGCTGGTGGAGAGGAAATGACATGATCACGGTGCCACCTGTTTCCAAAGAGCTACGTTGGCTGCCAGGTTGCTTGTTCACCAGGTCACCTTGTTGTAGCAGGGCCAAATCATGCTGGGTGCTGAGCTCACTGGCTTTCCAGCACCCTGGGTGCCTTGGGCAGGGCCTGCCTTGGGCTGGCCAAACAATTGACACTGGCTGTAGGAAGTATGATGCAATCTGTTAAGAATAGTAACCTGAAAATGTCAGGAACTCTTTTTTACTCCTTTTATATGTAGATATCAGTGATGACAAAAGGAAAGAGGGCAGTGATGCCAAGGAGAGTGTCAAGTAGTTGTCCTAAACCAGAAATCAATTTCAACAAGCTGCATACAGTTTTGGCTCATACAACAGCAATTTTTAAGACTGGGATTTATTGCATGAGTTCAAAACAACTCTGTATCCTGAGTGCTCTGAAATGAAACTCCCAGCACAGGTTTCTACATGTATGTCTGAATTGTCTGACTGGCTGATCAGGAATGTAGTAGGTACATTAGACTTAATTTGCCAGACCAACAGCATTTCCTATGAGCTCCTTTCCATGAGGCTGGGAGCAAACTCTGGCTTTTGTGCCCATCTTGTGATAGCTTTATCAGGAAACCAGCTGACAAAGAAAGAATGGGCCTTGATTTGTTTATATATTAAAACTGTCCTGCTAACATAAAGCACAAAAAAATCCTCTGAGTGGCTTTGAGAAAGTCGGTATTCTTGAGTTATGCTTGCTCAGAAGCAGATGCATCTAGAGCTGCACAGAGCAAGGTAAAAGTAATGCAAGAGGAGGAAAAGATGGGATGTGCAGTGGCTCTCCTACTTCGTAATTTGGATCACTCATTGCACCACACAGTTCCAAAGTGGAAAAGTCTGAAGGTCTTGAGGTAAATCTGCCTTTGGTCACATCCACTTTGGGAACGCGAGGAATTCCCCAAAGCGCTGCACTAACACTGCAGCAACGTGCAGTGCTGGTGAGATGCAGCTGGTGGAACAGGAGAGCTGCCACTGTGGTGCCAGCCGCACTTCGCACCTTTTCTAACCCTGCATGAAGCTCAGCTACCCAGGTTCTTCTTGCAATGCTGGTCTTGTTTGCAATGAGTAGTTACGGATGCTTTTGCTGCTACTGTTTGGCCAGAGCTTGTAGCCCTGCAAAAGCAGGAGAGCTCCCCAAAACTGCCAGAAATAAGGCCATTTGACTTGAAGGGTTCCCTCAAATGAAACATTTCATGCTAAAACAGAATGAAATAACATTGCTTGCACGTTGCTGGCTTCCCCGCGCCACAACATACACACATACACACTTTTTGACTCAGCAACCATGCTGAAAAAGATCCATTATCTGTGCAGCTCTAGAATTTAGACCGAGACCCACAAAGGACTCGGGGTACATCCATGCGTGCACTGCAGGCAGACACAAGCAACCTCTGTCCACACTCTAAGCTCACAAAAAGCCCACGTGACTACAGTTTAGTGAGTCATTGAACCTCAGCTAACATGCTCTGCTGAGACGAGCAAACATGTATTCTAACTGCAGGGCAAAACATTTAAAAATGTGTTTAGTGCTGTCACATTTCTTGGTATACAAACAAGTGTTTATCAGTACCATTTTGTGGTAGCGTCTAGAGGCCCCTGGCTCCTGCTGTGTTAAGTAGAAAACAAAAATATGAGAAAGATGTGGTTCCTACCCTTCACAGTTTGTGCTCTAGCAAAAGGTAGAGACAGCCAGCAGGTAGAAAGGACAAAATAAGCTGTTGTATTACACCAAGGTCACCTTTGGTTTGAGCAAAGTGGTGGCTGCCTATACCATCAACTTCCTCCATTTTCTTTGGGATGATGCAAAAGAAGTCTTTTCAGTGTTTAAAGTCATACATAAAACATTGATGTGGCTAGGCAACGCATTAATAACAACACTCCATTTTTGGCCTTGGAAATTAAAACTTACTCATACTCATTTTAACATAGCCTTAGTAGAATTGGAAAGTAAAATTTAATGTGTATGTGCACTTCCAAGGCAGTAGAGCAGATTGTAGAAACTGCATCATCAAAGCTTTTCTGAAGCAGAGCTAGCCTTTCCCCTTTATGCCTTAGTCTCTTGTTACACATATGTTATGTTACATATTAACTGGAGTTGTGGGTGATTATGGAAAGCTGCTATCCTCTGGGTCAAAAGAGTGGCTGTTTGTGGGAGATGATGCCTGAAGCTACTCATAGAGGGCATTACTACCCAGCGAGAGTAATTTTTTTTTTTTTTTTTTTGAACCAATGGGTATTCTTATGCTTACAAGCTAAATTCTCTCAGAAAATAAAGTGAACAGTGTTTTTGGATGTATAGCTCTCAACAACTAGAAAGGGCTGGGTAATTCCAAATGTCCAGTGCTCAATACTTTCTCAAAATGGGCCTGTCAGTGAGATCCCTGAAAAGCCCCAGACAATGAAATCACAAGTTAATTTAAAAAAATTGAAAGTACATTTTATTACATTCTTTAAACCAAAGGCGGCAGTAAATGATCATATGCTCCAAAGTTGCTTGGATATCACGGGGATAAGCTTCTGCATACTTATCACCAACACTTACTTCTCCAGTGCCCTCTAATCCTGAGCAGACATCTGCTTTATTGCTCTCTTTTTAGAGCTCATGGCAGCATGGCACGACTGCTCTGCTTGCCTTCCAGGCAGCTTGATACTGTTGTTTTGGGACAGTTGTCACTGGGGGAAGCATTCCTGAGTAATGGTTTCAGGACTGAGTCGGAGGGAAATCCTTGCTCAGAAGTAGATCTGAGATAGTCTTCAATTCTGTACCTAATTCTATCTGCAAATCTTGTTATTTATCCCTCGATACCAAGTATTGCATTGCTTTTAGCTGCTTCAGGATTAAGCTGCATAGATTTTCAGGAGTGAGCAATAGAGCTGGTTTGAAATGAAAGGTTCGTTTTGCTTTTGTTTTGTGAAGGTGGCCAGTGAAGGAGCTTTCTTCTTCTTTTTTTATAATTTAATTATTTTGAAAGGGAAATTTCACAATAAGAGTCATGCAATGGAACATGCTGTCCGGAGAGGCTGTACAACCTCCATCCTCAGGATTATTTAAAAATAATCCACTGAACCACCTGTTTAAAGCTTTGAAATTAGCTTTGCTTTGAGCAAGGCTGGGACTAGATAACTTCCACAGGTCTCTTCAGAAAAAAAAAGTATTCAGTGACCCTGTGGTGCTATCATTTAGCCCATGAACTTTTTGCAAACCTTCAGGCATGTTTGCAGATTGCTGTGGATACGGAGCACAGATCTAAAACTAAAACTAAAGCTGACCTTTGCCAGTAAATCTACAAGACGCAGAGCATCGCCTGACAGACATACTGGCTCCAGTCCCAAAGCATTAGAGGCATTGCTTATGAGCCAGTCCAGTCACTCAAGGCTCCTCGAGAGTTGACTGTAGAGCTTAGTATTGAAGGCACAATGCTCTAGAACAACTCTAGGCCTCCAAGAACCAGGGAGAAGCTGTTGCAGCAAATACAGTGCAGGTCATCTTTTGTTCTGCATCTATTGAGCAGTGGTGCAAATGCCACCCTTTCTGTTCAGTCTTCCCTCCGTCCAGGCAGTCTGCATCGTGAGATGTGACTTTAGCGTTGCTAAGTCTGTCCTCCGACTAAGGAAAATGTCTGATTTGAAAGCTGAAACTTTCAGAGTAGCTGAGGAGCTCGAAGATAGTCACTTGGTATCCATATTAACAGAGGATTCTTGCTAACAGAGTTAGAAATGGTGATCAAAATTGTGGTTTTTGGTTTTAACTGACTGTAAATGGCACTGCATTTAATCAAGATATTTTGTGCTAATAGTACTCCTTACTGAAGCAGGAGCAATATAGGATGTTATAAAGTTTTGGGCCAAAGCATGAAGTGGCATTTGGAGAGATAAAAGCTTTGTCCTGATAGTGCTTTCAAACCTCTAAAGAAGCAATCACCCTCCCACAATTTGCAGTCCATTCTCATGTAGGAACATCCCAGGGGAGGATCCTGGACAGGCCCCTCGAGAGCTGAGCTTGGAGGACTCTGAGTTCCACCAATATTCAATCATGCTCTGCTTAAGCCAACAAGGAACTGAAGGCACTCAACACTTCACTTTTTGATAGCTCATAGTGTTGGGCTCTGTGTTACCTCACGTATTACATTACCTCGCTGTCAGGGAGCACTTAAATTCCTGCTGATTTCAAGGAGTATATATTCATAACCAGTAAACAGAGATGCACAAAGGATTTGAATAAGTTAATTAATTTTCCCACAACCAAGAAAAGATCTCATAATACAGATTTGTAAAGAATCCTATCTACTCACCACGTGTATTTACTACTGGTATTTGAAGACTATTTTACCTATAATTTGCAAAGAGCTTTTGTTTACGGGATTTTTATATGAATCAAGCAATGTCAGCTGGATGTCTCATGTTGGTTTTAGCTAGGATCACAGAGGCTATGACTCTAGCAGTTGACTAGCACAAGACGCAGAATTCACCCCACCTAACTTCTGTCATCCAGAAGTTAGGCATCACATCTGTGTTACTCACTGAGACCTCCTTGATAGTCTGTGCAAAGGCAGCATCTGAACTAGGCAGAATAAATATTTGTCTGCAAGTACCTGATTCTCTCCATTGACTACAGAGAAAGAGTTGAGTGTCTGAGACCAATATCTGATGTTTAACTCAGTGGAAAATCACTTAAGTTTGTATGTGCATTGTGTGAATGTGCTCGGATGAAAAAATATACAAAACAAGCTAAAGAAGATTTGGATATGTAAAGGGATTTATTTTTCAGTTTATTAAAATATTGAACTCTTTACATTAATCTGAGTTGAATGGCTATAATTTTGTCAATACACAGTGGAAAATAGCACTGCAGTTTCTAGAGTTATTGCTATTTTAGGAGACAGCGAGAGCTGAGTGTCCTCAATAACTCTCAAGATAAGCTCTTTAAAGTAGTTATTTAAGACGTTAGGTTCAGGAGGTTTCTATGGAGATGTCTCTTTTAGTGTAGGTGTATCAAAATAAGCGTTTGCATCAAAGGAGAGTTCTGGAAAACGGTTGCTACAAATTCTGTGTTTCTCAATCCATAGCTTGTCATATAGTATAATATAATATCCCTGATCTAAATATTGAAGCCAAAAGGAGTAGCAGGATTTCACCACCTATGCAAATCAGATCATGCAGATTAAATCCAATCCTATGAAATCCTGCCTTACAACAGAAATACCTTCACTCTACTCACATCCTAGATGACAATCCACAGCATGACCATTGCTGGATCCTCTCTACACTGATGCTAGGTCCTTCCTTCCAGCTTCCTGCAGCTTCCCTTAGTGGGTACCGTACAGTGTTCAAGCTTGCTCCAAACCACCCCACTTGGTGAGACAGATGCTCATGTCATGTCTGAACTCTGTGACAATTTTGGTAAATTCCCTAAATCCTGCCTAACCTGGAAAACCTCCCAGTGTGGCTGAGGCTTTGTAACCAAGCCCAGCTTCTGGTGGTGCCCCACACCTCCACACCTGCATGGCAGGGTGAGAGCACAGATGTCCCTCGGCAGCCCTCACAGCCCGCAGTGTCTCAGACCTGCAGCATCCATTTCCTTGCTATAAGCCCCAATTATGACCATGCAGAGTGGCCTGCTTGGGCAGATGTCCCATCTTGCGGATGAGCTGTCACAGAGGTGAGGACAACTGGCAAGGGGAGGTGCCTGACAGGGGTGCAGTGCCCAACAGGTGCTGCTGGTGCTGTGTGTCCTCCAGCACCAAGCACAGGTGGGGATGGAGCTCTGACACCCTCTTCTCCCATTAGCAGTGAGTTCAGATGTTTCTTTCTCACTGCCAGTCGCAGAGATCCTCTGCACTTTTTCTGACTACATCTTTGGCTTTTTTGCCTTGCTTCTCAAAGATCCTCTGCTCCTTTTCCCACTTTGGAGCTCACATCTTTGCAAAAGTGTAACTCAAAAATTGCCTCTGCTTCTGAGGTTCTCAAATGTCTTTGTTTGGGATGCTGTGACATGGTTGGGGGCACACTTGGGACTGAGGCATCTACTGGTTAAGCTCTCTGACTCCATTCAGAATCTTAAATATTTGAACAACTATCTTAACGAAGGGCAAGGAGTAACACCCCTCTGTTTTTCAGAAAAGAAAATGTTTTCAGGCTGCAATGCTTTTCCTAAACCCTATTAACCATGCTTCCTAGTGAAGTTAGATAGCCTGCAGATTAAAGTTCAAGAAAGTGTATTTGCTGAACCCATGAATATATGAACATACCCTAAGGTATTGATTTGCTGTCGTCAGCCACTGAAAACCAAAAAAGCATTTTACTTCTTTAAAAAAACAGAGGTTTAATAACTTGCTATACCTTTAGACCTCCTCCCCAAGTTAAAAATTAACCACTGTAGTTAACAAATGTTTATCAGCTAGCAGCAAGTTCACTTTGCTGATTCTCCAAATATTCAAATAGAATTGACATCTGATCCACAGCAATTTCAGCTCACGTGGTTACAGACATCTACCAGATCAGATAGGTTCAGCTTTCACTGTTCACTGCCACTAGGCTAAGATTTACTCTTGACCCACATTTTTCAGCTGCTCACATAGAAAAGAAATAGGTAGATTATAGTAGAAATTCAAACCAAGGTACGTACCTCTGATATAATTTATATGTACAACTTTGCGGCAGTGAAAAAAGGTGGAAAATCTATATATCAAGACCAGCATATGAAGAATTTAAAGCAAAGCTCTAAATATCTTACATATATGAAGATGCCATAGTAAACATATACTCCAGAGAGCACTAAGGGAATTAGTTAATGAAATGTTCAATAGGAACATCTTGTACATTTTACTGGAAGAACATTACATTGTCTGGAAGAACAATTTGAAGAAATGATTAATGCTATCACTGGCTTCTGTGAAGAATAATTGCAGGAGTCTAATTTTATTAACCTAAAATGGCATAGACTGTATCTAGACTGTATGAAAGATAATATGAAGAATGTTGAATATATGCAGAAAAAGGAGACTATTAATTACCAGTCAAAATATATATTATAATGGATAAGACACACTTGAAATGCACCAAAATTTTTTCATAGCAAGGGTTTTCTGGATTTTACAGTAATCATTAAATGAGGTTACACAGCAATATATGGAATACCTGTTTCTTTCATATACCAAATCAGAGCTGTAGCGATTATTGCAATAACTATAACATGTTTTCCAGTGTGAAATAAATAAGGCTTAAGAGTCCCATTATTTCATCTCTCTATGTGAGGATTTATGCACATCCTTCCAGCACCATTAACAGAGATAAGACTTATGTATGCAAATCCAAAGATAGCATGTGGAGAATAGACCGGTAAATTTTGCAGAATAGCTATTAGCCTGAAATTATAGGGAAAACACAAAAAGGAACTCTCTTGTAAGAAATTAAGTATTCTGGGCTTCGTCTTTATGACCAGAGCACAGCAGATGGAAAAAAAGTATAAATTGTAAGATTAAGATATAAAATAGTACAATAGAGAATGTTTCTCCCTGTACTCCTGTCGTGGGCAGGCAGTGCCAGAGAGCATTGCAGATATTAACTGAAAGCATGTTAATCTCAAGGTGTGCTAACAGTAGGAACAAAGGGCTATATTCAGATTATGTGCCATAGGTACCTGATTTAGGATCTGGAATTGCTCTGGGATTGAAGGTCAGGAGGGTGATAAGTGAACCAAGCTCTTCTTGCTCAGGGCTGGCACACCCTAGCTTCCTGCAGAAGTGATGGGGAGGTACAAGTATACTAACATTAGGTAGCCTGATTCCTCCTTATATATTGCAGGATATAATTTCAGTCTATGGAAAGCAATGTTACAGAAAAAATTTAGCTGAATAAAGATAAATGTGTTAAGCACCCTCGTCTTTATAGAGCCAATTCCCCAGAGCAGTTCAGGAAGCTCAGGACTCCCAGGGTTTGGGGCACATGTTGCTCTAATTGTGCAGTCTGTACCACTGCTGGGCTTTGCCATTCCTGCTTTATGGGTAACCAGTTAGCAGAGCCCTTCTATACCTCTTTTTTCTTTTTTTTCCCCCTCCCTCTGGGGTTGAGCAACGGCTGAGATCACAGAATCATCATAGAATCATCATAGAATGGTTTGGGTTGGAAGGGACCTCAAAGATCATCTAGTTCCAACCCCCCTGCCACAGGCAGGGACACTCTCCAGTAGACCACGTTGCCCAAAGCCCCATCCAATCTGGCCTTGAACACTTCCAGGGAGGGGTCAACCACAGCTTCTCTGGGCAACCGGTTCCAGTGTCTCGCCACCCTCACAGTAAAGAATTTTTTCCTTATATCTAATCTAAACCTACCCTCCTTCAGTTTAAAGCCATTACCCTTGTCCTATCATTCCATGTCCTTGTAAACAGTCCCTCACCATCTTTCCTGTAGGTCCCCTTTAGGTACTGGAAGGCCACAATTAGGTGTCCCCAGAGCCTTCCCTTCTCCAGGCTGAAAAACCCCAACTCTCTCAGCCTGTCCTCATAGGAGAGGTGCTCCAGCCCTCTGATCAGCTTTGTGCCCTCCTCTGGACTCGCTCCAACAGCTCCATGTCTCTCTTGTACTGGGGACCCCAGAGCTGGATGCAGTACTCCAAGTGGGGTGTCACGAGAGTGGAGTAGAGGGGCAGGATCACCTCCCGCGACCTGCTGGTCACACTTCTCTTGATGCAGCCTAGGACACAGTTGGCTTTCTGGGCTGCAAGCGCACACTGCCGGCTCATGTTGAGCTTCTGATCAATCAATACCCCCAAGTCCTTCTCCCTGGGGCTGCTTTCAATCCATTCCTCAACCAGCCTATAGTCGTGCTTGGGATTGCGCTGACCCACATGCAGGACCTTGCACTTGGCCTTGTTGAACTTTATGTGGTTCACACAGGCCCACCCCTCAAGCCCATCAAGGCCTCCCTGGATGGCATCCCTTCCCTCCAGCGTGTCGACCATACCACACAGCTTGGTGTCGTCAGCAAACTTACTAAGGGTGAAGTTGATCCCACTGTCCATGTCGCCAACAAAGATGTAGAACAGTGCCGGTCCCACTACCAACGCCTGAGGAACACCACTCGTCACTGTTCTCCATTCAGACATTGAGCCATTAACCACAAGTTTTTGAGTGCGACCATCCAGCCAGTTCCTTATCCACCAAGTGGTCCATCTGTCAAATCCATGTCTCTCCAATTCAGAGACAAGGATGTCGTGTGGTCCAGTGTAAAAAAAATCCTTTACCTTATTTTTACTTTAGGGCAGCTTTATGTTTAAGATCTCACCTTGCCTGTAACTCAAACTATGCATGCTGTATCTTTTGTGTATGCCTTCTTAGATATTTTCCAAGAGATGATGTGACACTATTCACCTGCAACTGTTCACAAAGCTGGGCAGATATTGCATGTGTCTTTCTGGATGACAAGATAGTATCTGATGCCAGAAAACATCTCTGCCACCTTCTCCTTTATTAATTATGGTTTTATGTAATTAATGTAAATAATGTCAATTCTGTACACCATATTATTATGGTACATTGTTAATCATACCATCTGGAGATTTATTGAATATGAAAAACTTATGGTGACTTTTTTTCCTGATCAACCAAATAATTTTAAACAATATATAATGTGTAGACAATCTGTGATTTAGTGACGGTGGTAATATTGTTGGGGTCTAATTAGTTTCATTATAGTTCCTGTTCAGTTGTGAAAATAAAACCCAAGAAAACACAATAGCCATAGTAGTTTTTCTATTGTTATATCAGTAAAAGAATGAATATTGCTGTAGAATATAGGGCCCCTAGGCAGGTATTAGAGTTCATAGACTGGGAATTGTACAAAAAAGTGACAAAAGGAAAGTCCTTGTTCCTGAAAACCTAATAAATTTTCTGATATGCAACACAGCTAAGTGGAGCAGTTATTACTCTCAGCAACTCTTCATCCCTCTAGCATATAACATTAATTAATATTTATTTTAAAAGTAATAATTTTATTTGGCAAGTGACAATGACCTTTCCAATTTTCCTTTAGCAAGAATAATTTCCAAGTTCAGAAAATATCTGCTTCCCTACCGCTTGTGCTAATGGAGAATGCGCCTTCTGTCGTTTTGAGCTATGAAATTTAATTGCCCAGAGTGGCTGATACTTATTTTCAACAGCTGCTGAACAAACTCTTTAAAATGCTATAATTGCATATACAAGAATCTTTAATTTAATGTACGCCTTGTGGCATTAAAAATGCAAGTGTATGCGAGGGAGATAAAAGACTCATGGGCCTTCTGAAGCATCTTCATTTGGGGAGGGGCACATTTTGTGCTTTATTCTGCTCTTACTTACATTTATTATAGACAGAAGTCACCTACATGGACTTTTCCTCATTTGCACAGGTAACAGTGAAAGGTCGTTTCAACTCGTCATTTCATGGTCTGCTTTTTCAATGAACCTGAACACCTGAATGCCATATGTCATCTTTGGTAGTCACTGTGTAGTGCTTGCTTGTGTGACAAGCACAGTATATTTTCTCCCTAGAAATATTTTCATCTCATAAGTTGTAGTTCAATATACAAACAAACTTTTTTCTCTGAAAGGGAAGTCTTTGAGTATAGTCAGCTATCACAGACTTATTTGACATCCCATCATATATGGTGTAGATAATCTGTTTGAATACATTTTTGACTATAGCTAACAAATACTATGACAAAATCTTTACAAGAAAGCATGCAGAAATTACTGTAGTAGGTAATTCTACTGTAGTAGATAATGCATTGATTTTTGGGTGGTGGCCAGGGATTGCAGCACTTCATGCTCCTCGACGGGCTCCCAAAATTGATGGCTCCCACCCGTCTGGTTGAGGTTCACTAAAAGCTGAAATAAAATTCAGCAAAGCCCAGCATGAAATAGTTGTGAGCAGAAAATAGTACATTACAGTAGCAAATGGAGGTTTTAACCATTTGACTATTAGGTAAATCAATCAAAATGTTTATAGAATAGCTAGCAATCTGGAGTAGAAAGCAGTTTGTACTAGATATTAGGAGCTGACAACTGAGACATGCCTTGTTATATTCCATGGACCAAAGAATTGAGAACTTCTGCCCTGGAGGGGTGGACATATGAAAGAAAAGTAGTTATCTGATATCAAAGAGTACTATCTAGATTACAGCAGCAAGATATAACTGCTGAAGTGCTGAAGCTCTCTGAATTAAAGAAAAAAAAAAAAAAGGCATTTGGCCTACTCCGTGGGGGTGGGCCTTTTTCATTATACAGGTCACAGAGTAAGAGTTTAGCTACCTCTTTCCAGCGATAGAGTCACTGACTTTGCCTAACCTAGGTCATATAAATGCTGCCGGGGGACTGTAATTCCCCATGTTCCCATAGAATGGGTTTTTTTCTTAGCTGTATGTTTGCTATCGATGAACTCCAGCATTGAGGGACTTCCAGGATAACAGCTCTAAAATTAGCTCACAGGTTCAACAGAGACCAAAGTAAAGATTTCTTGCTTAGTAGAAGTACTGAAAATAGAAGGAGATGTCTTAAACAGACTGTTTTCGCTGATCAGCAACCACAGGTTTCCTGTTCCCTTCCGTTTTGAAGAATCTTGATAGAAAAGAAATCATCCTGATGAACTTGCGGGGGGGGGGGGGGCGGGGAAGCAAACAAACTCAACAATAAGAATTTACTTGGGAGAAGTTTTTCTCCTCCACCCTTAATAAAAAGCCCTACGTATTTGCATAATTCAGTCTCCGACTCTTGGGACTCAGCAAGTCATCTGTTTTTAGGATGTGCTGGTAAGAATATAAGAAGTGCTGCACAGGGGCAAAGAGTACATTTATACGTGGTTGTCACTTCCGAGTGGCTCTCTGGGGACTGACCTTGCAGAACAAGCAGCATTTTCCCTGAAACAGTATGGAAGCATTACCGGATTAATATGGAAATGTAGGTTAAAAATGTTCTCTGTCATTGGGAACGTACAGGAATTACTTAGCTGCTACCAAGGGATTGCGAATGAGTTTCAGGGCAATTGAACACTGAATTTCCTAGTGTATCACAATTACAGAAACAAATGTACTGTGAGTGGGAGAGCTTTTAAAATGTTACTAATTACTTCATCAAAGGTTTAATACTACTATTTGTGAAGATCATGCCTTTCCTCCCCCTTTTCCAGCAACTATCATTACATTTCCTTTCTCCTTTCAGCTCATGTATTTGGATGTTTATTGTACTTATTTTCCAAGCTTGAGGTTATAAAACGCATTCTGGGGTGAGGAGGGAAATGAGTGGAGGTAGGTAAATATAGAACTAGAAAGATAGTCTGTATTACATAATGCTCCAGTTAAATAAATTTTACTGAGCCAGAAATCAGACATTTCAATTCCCAGATCTTCCGTTGCCGCCTACAAATGTATTTGTGTCCTTCACAACCACTTCTGCTTGATCAAGATCTCTTATCCTACATGAAGGAAAAGATTATTATACACTCATGTCATAAGTAAGATAACAGAATGTGCAAAAAGCACTCTGTCAAAACTGGGAAGAGACCCATCAGCACTGGTTTGCTTTGCATTGGACTGAGGAGCGTGCACACATTCTGCTGGCTCTGCTCCACTTGGAAGTGGGAAGGTATCGCCTCAAAACACGGTAACTGAGTTGCTTGTGGTCATGTAATTATTCCTTCACAGAGGTCCTGGATTTTAATAAATTTGTTAGATTTAAGTGTTGTTTAAAAGAATTGCCCTATATCTAGGGTTGCTGAATTATCTGAAGGAATACTGAAAGCATTAGTGCCAGCATCTGATATCTCTGTTCCTCTAAGCAACTAAGATCTCAAGTGCTTCTGCTCACACTGGGAACAAACACATTTCCACTATAATTTGGCATCTTCTCAGAGCATCTTGTATTAATCTGTAGACATCCCTAGAAAGCTCTTTTCCTTAATTAGAAAAGGAAACAGCATTTCAGGGCTACTGAACATGCTTAGTTTATACCCACTTGTGGTAGAGAAGGTATTACAGAATTACAGAATGCTTTTTATGATTTAAACATGGACCAATTTTCATGCAATCCTTTCGTGCAATTTTAGAGATTTTGAATGGGTTTCTAACACTTTTTGGTTTGTTGGTTTTTGGGTTTTTTTCTTTATTTATCCTTACTGTTTATTAACTGCTGGTTAATCATGATTATCCTAACAGTTTAGATGAATATTATGGTAATCAAATGATTAAGGCTGGATAAGAACTGGAATATAATTAAACCAAAATACTACGTATGATATAAAACTTCAAAGACTTTGTCATATTTAGTAAATCACTTGTAGCAACAGAAGGGGCCAAGCCAACCTCCACATTTTGCAGGAAAACTTCCAGGGAAAAGGGAATCTCCTGTCTTCTGTCCCAGAACCAGCAGCTCCATTTGTCTCCACTGGTAGAGGCAAATAACTCTAGAAGTGCTACTACAGTGGTAATTCCTACAGTGTTACAAAAGCCAACCCCTTTTGTTTTATTGATTGCCTGCATGATAGCTGAGAGAGTGAGCAGGGGGAGAGGGAAGAGGCAACACAATGTGCATGTGAGTACGAGGAGTCTGCGGGCAGCGGTGCCCAGGCTGCGAGGATAGCTCAGCCGCCATGACCGCTCAATGGCCAACATCCTCTGCTACGTGTGCTTGAAAGGGATCTGGTTTGTGCGGTGGCAGTAACTGCCTTGTAGGATTTCCACCTGCTTGCAGGCAGCTTGTTTTGCACGGGTTGCCTTGCAGCCATCAGATGGCAGTAGCTTTCAGTCGTCGCTCCTGGCCGAGTGTGTATTCCAAACACTGGGCAAAAAGGGAGGTTAAAGATCGCATAGCCCTTCAGCTCCTAACATAAACCCAGTTTTGCAATAAAACTAAGACCATAGCATAAAAGATAAGTTGGAGTTATTTAAGCTGTGTGAGCCCGAGGTCTCCTCCAGGGGCTCATTCCAGGCTCTGAGTTCTGGGCAGCCAGTTTTGTTGTATAACTATGTCATCATCAGCTGAGTTTTGGTATTTTGTTTTCCAGAACTACTAGTGCAATAATAATGAGCCCAGTAGTAATCTTTGCAAAATCCCTTCTCATTGCCTAGTATATTGAAGTAGAATGAAAACAAATTGGCAGCAGGCATCTAGAAAATTAGATATTAACTTTCAAAAGTGCATGCTAGTTTGCCCTGTAATAGCTGGGAAGCAAGAACATTATGTTTCAGCACCGAACCTTTTTGTGGAATCAAAATATTCTCTCACTATAGCCTGGTTCACATCTGCTGTGGGCTTTAATGTTGTTAAGAATACTTGTGATTGCAGTAATAGAAATGTAGTCAGGGAAGAGAAAGGGAAAAGCCCTCTTATTTGTATTCAGAACTCTAACTCTAACAATGCAGTTAATCCTACTGCAATTACTGAGAAAAAAAAAAGAAAGGAACAAATCTGAGAAAAGAAAATTAATGTGAAAAAAACCACTCCTCTGCATTTAATTAATGTTGAGGATGTGAAATAAACCCACATAAGCAAAGAAGTGCATGACTGCGACAGAAAATTTGGATCAAAATCAGGATCTTGATAAAGACTGTTATTATAGAAATAATGTAGTTGACCACAGAGAAAGCCGAAGGAAAAAAATACTCCCTTTGACTATAAGGAGATTTAGGGCAAATCAGATAGCTGAGGCTGTTATTAAAGTGACCATGGGTTACAGGCTAGAGGTAGCAGCATTACTGGAAGGGAAGTTGCATAATATCAGAGTTGCTGCTCTGCCCTGTGCCTGTGAGTTCACATATTTCAGCAGGCAGTGCTGATGGGGCAGAGGTGCTCTGGCCTCTTTGCTTTCTCCTTCCCAATAAACCTGGCAGAAGAGCGCATATCATTTTCCTGCACGAAGTAAAAGAGAAGGTATGCCCACTCTCCCTGTTATCAGCAAAGGAGAACCTGTCCATTTTGTCCCATGTTTTCCATTTCCCATTTTTCTTTGAGCATTTTGATAGGCTCCTCATTTCCTTTCTTTCACTGCTGCCTGACATGAAGCTTTATTGGCCGTTTTCTGCTTTTGGCATCTGTGGCTTGAGGTCCTGTCTGTCAGCTTCTCAGGAACTTCAACATAAACTTTTTTTCCTGAATTTGCTCCTTCCTGTAACTCTTCTTGTCACATGAAGATCTGACCATCCTACTTTCTATAGTCTATTGTTACTCACGATGTGTTCCTCCCCCTTTTTTTTTTCCCCAGCTACTAGTGTCACCAGCCTTCCTGAATGGGTTTCATCTCCCCTAAGTTATTCACACATTAGATGTCTCCACCTGAACTGCTCACCCAGGCTCCCCTTGGCAGCTATTCAGAGGAACAGACACTCGTACTCTGACTCATCTGACTTGTTTTAGATCTCTTCATTGGGATGAGATGCATTCTGGAAATGCCCATATATCTCACTGAAGATAATAGGGAGTTATACAAATAGGTCAGGTGAAGTTGTTGACATTGTAGCTGTGTAAAATGAAATGAGATGAATGCCTCTGGTATGTTTCTTCAGAAGGTAGTATAGAGAAAACATATAGCAAAAACTTATTCAGGACTTACAACTAAATCAAGTAAATTTCTGAGAATTATTAAAGAACCCAAATAAACTTTACACAGTACCTGATTTTTATTACAAACATGTGTACTATTTTCAGACTATTAAATAATGCTAAGAATGCTTCAGAACCATCTGATTTCCTTATATGTTGGTTTGTTTCCTGCTGCCCATAAAATACATACTTCTATATCTTAATCACTGACAAAAATTGTGATTTATCAGAAACTTTATGGTATATTCTTAAAGTAAGACAAAAAAATTTGTAGATGTAGGAATTTCATCCATATATATACTATGAAACTGTCTCCAGTCCTGTGCAATAGATGTTGAAATTACGAGCTGTCTAGAAACTACCTTAGGGTGTTCTTTTTGATAGATATTAATATTTTACAACACATCTTTTTGATTATTAAATTACATTCTTTTATAATAAAACAGTTTGGGTTTTTAAGTTAGTCTCCTAAATCAGATATGTCAAACCATTGGGTTATGTCATTGCTCACTACGCATCACGACATACAATAATGGATTTTACATGACATAATAATGTTTTACAATTTCTCAAATCACCTGGAGTATAACACTGTTTACCTCATAGTCATATTGGTCATCTGAGTATTGGCTGGCTCTGCAAACACTAAGCTGCACAGTTAATAAATTATAAATGCATCTTCCTGCCTCTTGCAATGAACCACCACCTTGTCACTGTGGGCTCTTCAGCCCTGTTCACTAGTGAGGCCATTGCTGAGATCTTTCTGCTTTACCCCAGTTCACCTCACTGAAAAGATCATTGTGGTCTGTCTGGCTCATCCATTTGACTCAACTCCCTTTTATTTTTCTCAGTGGCTTATGCTTCCCTGGTGCATCTAATCAGTGCCTTGCCTTGAGGTCGCCACAGAATTCATCCCTTTCCTATGTGGCTATTCTTTTCTTCTGCTCGGTCATTCTTATCCCTGTTGCTGCACCAGTGATTCCATATCCAGTTTTCTCTTCATTAATTTTTCTGTCTTCTGTTTGCACTGTCTCCCAAGCAAATCATTTCACCTGGGATTCCTCTCCTGATGTGGCCTGCAGCTCCCTCCTCCTACAAATTGCTTCTCAATACAAAGTTTTGGCAATATGGCTACAAAATTCAACCAATTAAAAATTGCTTTATAGAAGTATAGGTAAGGGTACGTCATAAATTCACAGTGTGGAACAATACCAAACAAAATATGAAATACATCTCGCGTATGTTTCGTCTTTGTTCTCATTCTTAGCATGCTTATTTTTCTATAATGATAAGTATTTACACGATGTATTTATAAAGCCTAACACAACTTGCATGTTACTGAAATATTAAAGATTAGCAGAGACATAGAGGTACAACCTATAAGCATCAATGCTGATTATGGTACGATATTCAATATAGCACCATATGCACAAAACAGATGTTTTTGAAAGGTTTCATCTTTTTATCTTGAGTGCTGCTATGAACTCTGTTGTTGTTGTAGCTCCCAATTAAACCTCATAATTTATAGTATATTTGTCCTCCTAATACCAATGCATTGCAAATATGTGCTATTGTTCCCATTTAACAGATGGAGAACTAAAGAATAGAGTAACCAAGACCCAATAAAGAACACTGACATCCAAAGCAGAGCACAGTTGAGGTGTCTAGCTTATTAAAAACAAACTCAAAGCCACATTCAGTAAACTCTACTCACTATAAACATCATTGTAACTGACTGTACACAGCAATTCTGTCAAAAAAACCCTCAAAATAAGGATTATTTCTAGATTTATATCTCAGGATTTAATGCACAGTATCTGATTAAAGATAACAGTTACCCAACAGCCACCATGCAACAGTGGACAAAGAATACTCAAATTTCCTATCCTTGTAAGTGTGAAAAACCTCACAATAACAGTAGTGAACAAACATACCAAAAAATCTCATCACACACATGTAATATTTACAATTAAAGAATAAAATTGCATTAAATTGAGAAAACTAGTTAAAAGGAGTAGCTAGCTAAAAGGCTAAAATTCTTATATTTTTACACCACCTTAGAAGCTCAGACAATATGCACTACTCATCCAAAATACTTGTAAAAGGACAGTGTTCTTCAATTTTTCTTCCCTAAACTAGTGATTGAACAGTAGAGAACAGAAGGTAATAATAAGAAAAAACACATTGTCCCTCAGAAATGGAATAAATACACGCCCCCCCCCCCCCCCCAAAAAAAAAAGGAGGGGGTGGAGGGGGAGAGAATTATTTCAAATGTTTTGGAAGCAAAGAAGTCTACTAAAGGCAGGGTTCATTGGTGAATAGGACTATACTAAACAAATAATCTAGTACAAGCCTATATATGAAATATTAATTGTTGTTGTTGTTGTTGCATTAGTGGTCATTATAGGAAAGAGCTACCGATACCACAGATTTTCTTTATAGGTAAAAAATCTGAGGACTGTATCAGTGTGAAATGGTAATAGAAGAGACTAATACCTATCAATTTGATACCAAAATAATGGAAAGTGGCAAATGGGCAATCAGCTGTTAAAAAGGGCTCTTCCTTGCTCCAGCAGATCAGTAAGTCTGATGTGCTTATTAGGAAAATTGCTAGAAATTACAATAACAAATAATTAGTAGACAAAAGGGTAGAGATATCTATTGGGCAAGAATCAGAACAACTTTTGTAGAAGAAAGGCATACTTTGCTAAACTATGGCAATTCTCTGAAGGAGCCAAGGATTACTTGGTTAATGTTGATTGAAACTTATGAAATTGAACTTTCGAAAAGAGATAAACAACATTAATGAAACTGAATTGTCATGAGGTAAAAGGGTAAACCCTCTCCGAGGTTACATGGTGAAAGATAGGAAACAAAGGGTAAAGTGAATAACCATTTTTCACAGCGAGGAACCATCAGCACTCTAGGGATCTGGATTCATAAATGCTGTGGAAAGGTGGTGAGCTGAGAGGTGATTTTTTTTGTGTAATGATACAGAATTAATCAGGATAGTAAAAGCATAAGCTGGATGTGAGGAGTGACAGAACAGTCTCATGATATTGAGCAATGAAATGACAGATAAAATCAATGTCAATAAATGGAAAGTCATGCACTGAGAAAAAATAACCTTCACTGTTCACACACAGTGATGAACTCTAAATTAGCTATTACTACTCTTGAAAGCAACCTTAAAGTCCCTGAAAACATCAGTGAAATGTTTAGTTGCTGTGTCTTCTGCAAGAAAAAAATTGACAAAGTAGGAATTACTGGGAAAAGAACGAAGAATTAAAAAATTCAGATGGATGTGTAAATCCATTGTACACCCATATCTGAGCAATAAATGTGGTCCTGGGTAATCCATTTCTAAAAGACTGCAGTGGAACTAGAGAGCACAGAGAAGGGTGACAAGGATGAACTGTGCTACAGAACAATTTCTATACAAGTGGAGATTAAACAGATAGAACTGGAAAAGATGATTGAGGGAAAATGATGAAACCTGTAAAAATAATAAAAAAAAAAGGTTTGGAAAAATGAGTTAAAAAAAAAGTAATTATTCAGTGTTTGTTACAGCACAAGAATTAAGAAGGCAACCAATGCATTTATTAGGTACCAGACTTGAAACAAATGAAGGGAAGCACATTTTCACACAATAAAGCTGAAGGAGAGTTCATCTTCATTTATGAAGTTGTGGCTACAGCTTCTGGCTCAGGGAGTCCCAAGGGTGCTGAACTGCAGAGGCTGGGATGCTATATCAGAAAAAGGATCATTTGACTTGATCTGTGTCCTGTATTCTTTCCTTAACAACCTATTAGGCTACGTTTATTATAGGAGACTAAGTAGAGCCACAGCAGAGACCCAAGTCTAGAGAATTTAGCTGTTCTGATAGAAGTTGCACTATGCTATTTGTCTACAAGGCCAAAAAACATCCCCTGGCTTCTTTTATTCACTGTTAAAAGGAACAGCCTCAGTGGCCATGGTGAGAGTGGCGGGCAAGGCAGGTCTTTGGCCCCAGTAGGGCAATTATTTGCTTCTAACATTGGCCTCCCTTTCTTTGCCTTGTACAATTTTTTTAAACATCTTGGGGCTAGTTAAATCCTTTAACTCTTTTAAATCCGCTCGTTACCTCTTCTCAACTGCATCATGCATAAGTGCTTTGTTTGAAGTATGAGATTGTTTTTCCTTCTGCAGAGTTTTGTTTTAGCTGTAAAAGATGTGCGTAGTAAATTCTCTGCCTGCTTATTTTTCTGGAGTATGGTTTGACATCTCAATGATGTGCGTATGGGGGTATGCATTCTGGTGTAAAGGAAGCGAGATTTGTTCAGATATAGGTGATAATTTGTTTGGTTCATATCCAAAATACCATAATTTGCAATCATGTCAGCCCAGAAACAAAACTAACTGCCGATCTCTCACATGGGTTTTGTTCCATTCCCTCCCAAGTACTAGGGTAGCTCTAGAAATAGAAAGAAAAAAAAATGTTTGTTCCCACGCTATTGTTACAATAAAACAAAAGCTTCCAATCTTTGGAGGAGTTTTGGAAAGCTATAACATTTCTTGTTTTACATGTTTGCTACAGATGAAGAAGTGTTTTTCTAAAGAGGCTTTTCTATTCTTATGACAGTAATTTCCACTTGTTGGACCAACCCTCGTAATTTCTCACGGGCCACGGGGTAAATCTACTATCACTCTTCTAATCAACCTATTTGTAAATTTTGCTGTTTAACAGTGCTGCACAGGCTGTTTCACAAACCATCATGGTTTCAGATGACAGCTTGAGAACCAATGACACGTTGGAAAACTTAATTTTAATTTTCCTGCTGATGCCTTTACTTCAAGCTAGTCCCAGGGGCACTGTACTGAGTTAACCACCATTCGAAAGTCTCAACTTTGAAGCTGATCACGAAACTGTATTTATCCTACACAGGGCTGGCAGATCACTTGGAGAGGGTCTCTAGACAGCAGACCACTTCCTACAGCTTGATTTAGGTGCAAAGTCAGTGTGAGCTGAGGAGCTGTGTGCCTGCAGACATACAACAGGCCTGGACTCACATGCCCCTCTCTGGACGACACTTGCTGGAGGCTATTGTCTCTCCAGACTTCCTTATCATTGCCCAGATGTCACCCACCTGTTCTTGTTATTTCCCCAGTAAGAACTATTTTTTTATCACAAGCCCATTTCTCTGATAGTGGTGTTGATTATGACATTATCCTAAAGCATGAAAAAAATACTTTTTTTTGCCTCCATATAAGTGTCTCTGACTAAAACATCTGCAGAGCCTGACAAACATATATATTTTTAAATACAGATTAGTCATATCTCTAACTGAAATCAAGCTATTTCACAGATGCTTAATAGTTCTGAAAAAACAGGACAAGAAGTAAAGCTTTCACCTTTAACTATATGCTTATCTGAAGTGCATTTATTTTCTGAAAAACAAGAGCATTGTAAAGATGCTGTTGATGCAAGTGAATTTGTCAGGAACTGTTCGCATGCTTTCAGAGAACAATGGTGAAGATATAGGAATGATAAGAAATGAAACAAGTGTAAGAAGTGAGAATATAATCATGAATATTTAGATGATTGTGTAACAACGTACAACCGAATTTGTTCTGAGAGCAGTCATCTGAGTACATACTGAACTGAACAAGAGCACTCCCTTTAAGAAATTATTAAGAGGCTTCAACTATAACATAAATAACAACGTGACACAAAGTGTTTGGATATGCCTTTAACAGAGAGGAGATAAGCTGAGATAAGAAAGGAATTGGAGGAATTTTGTCTAAGGACAAGAAGTATTATTCTCAGACCCTTATGTTATACATGTGATTAGGGCTACATTGTTAGAATAACATGAAGTTTTCTGGTAAGTCTGCATTGTGGTATTGCTGCTAATTAAACTTTAGCCATTGCTCCAGGTAAATCAAGGAATTTGACCTTCACATGTAACAAAATTCTGATCCATTGATGTAATTAATACTTCTAGTGAAGCAAATTAATTTGTAGCTATACGTAGCATCCACTTCTGTTGCTCACAAAGATTTATCTTTTAGGCAGTAAACCTGGTGTGACTCTTACATGCACGAGTGTGGCTCTGACACACAAGCGGGCATTTTCCTGAGACTTACTCCAGCCCCAAGGGTGTGGGGCTCAACCCAGGCTGCGTGACATCATGGAGCAGGATGGAAGTGATGTATCCTGAATGTGTACATTGGTCAAATATAAAAGAGATGTTAAGAAGTACCTTCTCTTTTTTAAAAACTTTTTTGACATTCTTTTGAATTGGGGATTTACTGTGAATTGTCCATATCTTGAGTTATCTTGCTTTTCCAGCTCAGGCTTATAAATCATACAACACCAATTCTGATCTGATGTTGTGCGAGGTTTTTTCAGAACAAAGAATCATAGCCACTTCACTGTTCCTTTTCCACAAATGTATGGAATCGGGATCATTTCCAGTGAAGGTAGCCTCAAAGTAGCTGTGAACACAGCTGAAGAAAATTCTTTTTAAAAAAAAATCAAATATTTATTCACCAAAAGAGAGTCTGCACAGTTGTGTAACTATTCAGCACCACTGAAAGGACTTGTTGTAGACAGGCCAGACACTTGTGTGGCCATGGCCAACTGAGCTTTAAAACTGGTGGTCTGGGAGGACAGCAGATGTGATAGTGTGGGCTATTTACTATGAAACCTTCCTGAGACTCTGTGGCAGCTATCACTCTCTTACAAAGATCATTTAAATTGCTTTACTCAACAAAACTACAGACATCTTGGTGATAGCACATCATAAGTGTCACAAACTCCAGTTGGAAACTTTTGACAAGTACTTACTAGCTCCCCTCTGCTTATCTTACTGAAAACCAGACAACAGATCCATGACATGTTCCCTAAGAGAACCCTTAGGGGCATGTCTACACCAAACTCTCTCTGAAACCAGAAACAGTGTGAGAACAATGAGAGGAAAGTGGCAATGATGACCAGATTATTGACTAAAAAACTCTGGCAGAGAAGGAAAAGTTGAAGCACCTGGTGATGTTTAACCTGGGAAAACTGGTGGGAGACAGTAATCTTCAAATACATAGAAAACTTGCTGTAGAAAATCAAGGAATAAACTGGAAAATTATAATTGCCAAGTCTACCCTGTCTAGGATGAGAAATAATGGGCTTAAGCTGAAGCAATGTTTAGGATATTAGGAAGAGTTAAATGGTGTAGTAGATTGCTCAGGGAAGTTGTGGAATGTCCATCACTGGAGGCCATTAGGAACAGACCAGAAAAATATATGTCAGGAATTACTTGGACAGAGCTGATCCTGCCTTTGGGCAGAGAGATGAGCTGGATGACCTCCTGAGGTCCTTTCTGGTCTTATTTTCCATGATTTTATGACCATGGCAGTCTGCCCAGACTGATGTGTTTGGGTGCAAGACCTTGCTAACATGATTGTGTTGCATTTCAAGCCTTAAATGTTCCCTTTGCTGAATTAATGAACCCACTTAGTGGTAGCTTGGGGATCCCTGTACCAGACTCCAATATGGACTGCAGATCTGCTGTTTAGCATCAAATAACCACCTTAGACATTCCAAAGATACACTCTGAAAAGCAGGTTGGGTACAGCGTCTATCGAGAACACCTTTGTGTGCTCAGGGGTCAGCTAGGGAGACGGCTCTGTTAACCACTGTCAAACACCATCTGTGAGGGAGTCACATGAAGTGACACTTCTCCATCCCAGGCATCACACATTCTTTCCACGGTCTGGCACATGTGACCACTTGGTTCGGTCTGTAACAGCCAGCATTGCAGAGGGGTGCAAGCAGCTGCAATAGGCTGTCCTCAGACTCTCTTTTTAGCTTCTTCTGTTAGGGCTTGTGCTTTAGGGGTTATACACCTATGTGTTGAGTGCTAGTGACACATGGCTCTTTGCTTGCAGGTCACAATCTGCTGTTCTCTATTATAGGGGTTGGCTTTCCAACCTCGCCACTTTTCCTTTGATAAGCAGCTAGTGTTGCTGTGCTATTTCTGATGTACAGGGAATTCCTAGGGAATACTGCAAATACTGTGGTGATATGGCCTAGTGTCAGCTGAAGTGTGTGAGAGGGCGCTTTGCTGGGCAGAGAAAATTGGGTCATATTAAATCTAGTAGGTGTGTTAGCCATTCTTCATTTGGCATAACTGCAGAAAGCCATTGATCTCTGTTATAGAAGAGATAGCCGAAACACAGGCTACCTGCACAGCTAGTGTGCAAGCAAAGCCATGGGTCCAGGGGCTGCCTGAGGCCCTCAAACCGTAAGGTTGGTGAATAGACAGTGCTGTGGGGCTCCCACTCTCTCAAATTCCTGCTACAAAAGCATCCTTTGGCTTTGTGGTGGGTTGACCCTGGCTGGGGGCCAGGTGCCCGCCAGAGCCGCTCTATCACTCCCCTCATTCACCAGACAGGGGAGAAAAGGTATAACGAAAAGCTTGTGGGTCGAGATAAGGACAGGGAGAGATCACTCACTAATTATCGTCACCAGCAAAACAGACTGAACTTAGAGAGGAAATTCATCTAATTTATTACCAAGCAAAAAGGACTAGAGGAATGAGAATAACATCAACTCTTAAAACACCTCCGCCCACCCCTCCCATCTTCCCGGGCTCAACTTCACTCCCGGCTTCAACCTCTGCCCCCGCCAGCGGCACAGGGGGGGAATGGGGGTTACGGTCAGTTCATCACACGGTGTCTCTGCCCCTTCTTCATCCTCAGGGGGAGGACTCCTCTCATCCTTCCCCTGCTCCAGCGTGGGGTCCCTCTCATGGGAGACAGTCCTTCACGACCTTCTCCAACGTGAGTCTCCTCCACGGGGTGCAGACCTTCAGGAGCAAACTGCTCCAGCGTGGGTCCCCCACAGGGTCACAAGTCCTGCCAGCAAACCTGCTCTGGCGTGGGCTCCTCTCTCCACGGATCCACAGGTCCTGCCAGGAGCTTGCTCCAATGTGGGCTTCCCACGGGGTCACAGCCTCCTTCAGGTGCCTCCACCTGCTCCAGCGTGGGGTCCTCCACGGGCTGCAGGTGGAATCTCTACACCCCCTCATCCTTCCTCCATGGGCTGCAGCGGGACAGCCTGCTTCACCATGGTCTTCACCACGGGCTGCAGGGGGATCTTGCTCCGGCGCCTGGAGCACCTCCTCCCCCTCCTTCTGCACTGACCTTGGTGTCTGCAGATGTTCTTACATCTTCTCACTCCTCTCTCCAGCTGCAAAAGCTCTCTCTCTAACTGTTTTGTTTTCCTTCTTAAATATGTTATCACAGAGGCACTGATTGGCTTGGCCTTGGCCAGCGGCGGGTCCGTCTTGGAGCCGGCTGGCATTGGCTCTGTCAGACACAGGGGAAGCTTCTAGCAGCTTCTCACAGAAGCCACCCCTGTAGCCCCCCTGCTACCAAAACCTTGCCATGTAAACCCAACACAGGCTTCATACCACACACCAGCTCTGGCTAGCGATAGTGATCTGTGAGACGTAGTGGCTGGATCGTAAGTGTCCCACTGGCTCTCAGACTCCATACTTGTGAGGACTTCAGTTACAGTTCCTATGCCCAAGGCAGGTGGAGCAGCCAGTAGGGCAGGCGTCCTTGCCCAAGGACAGTTAGATCATTCAAACCCCCAACTGTTATAAGGAAGAAGTCAGCAAAGTCTTCTGCTGCAGCAAAGTTCACGGGTTTTCTTGAGATCTGGCCCAAGGTGCCCAACCTTGCTCTGCAACGCACTGGCTTTGACAAGAATTTGGGAGCAATATACTTGATTTACATTATTATGGCAACATCTAACTTATCCCAAGAGGAATTGTGGGTGAGAGAGAAATTCAGCATGGGAATTTCAAAGTACTACATGATGCAGAACCTGTGTTGTCCTAGGGGACTGCTTCTGCAAGGAGAGGTAGTAAGAGTAATGCTGGTATTCATCTGGTAAGACAAGGGACTTTAGATCATGAGATATCTTGAATCTCTTAGAAAAAGTGAAAAGACCCAAGTATAAGTCTCTTAAACCTTTCAACAGAGACCTAATAGTGTGCTAGTGAAATGACATCAGCTGTTACTATGAATTTCACAAGACAAAGCTTTTGTCTTCTGTCTGTGGTTCATTTAAAGCTACTGAATTGTAGTTTATAAAGGGATTGGATATTTTTTTCTGTTAAAGGGACTGAAAGTGACATATGAGCTTCTTCCTACTGGAATTGAATTAACCTGAGTGTGGGATTTTAAGATCACATGTTCTCATTCTGGTTCTAAGTTATTTTTGTTTTCAAAACAGCTCCCTAAATAATACTGGCAAATGCAAATTCAGGTTTTGATAGCATAGCATATGCTACTTATTTCTCTAATTAACGGAGTTTCCAGAGTTTCTTACAGATCCTGATGCACATACATACATGCACACAAACACAAGTCTGCACATGTATCTGTGCGAAACAGTTGAAAGAAATCAAAAGAAAAATGCAAAATGGCATAAAATCTGAAAACTGAAAATAGACTAAGGTGCTCTTAAAATGTGGTTTTGCTCCAAAGTGTTCTGGCAGAAATTTTCACTTTGTAAGAGTAGTATGGGTAAAAGCATTTTTTTAATTAAAAAATCAGGAGTATTAATTTGTCAATTTTAACTTTAACCTTGGAACATTATTCAAAGATAAATAAATTTATTATCATAATGCAAAAGTGTCTCAGCTCACAGTGCTGAGGATGGAAGGATACACAAGTTGCATTCTCCTCAGAACAGGGGATGGGTGCACTACTGCTTCCTTACTTCATTCCTTGGTTATTGTGGTCTAAACCAGAAGTTGTAACACTTTTTTTATACTTTTTCATAGTTCTGTGAGTGGCCACTAACTGTTGCCTCACATTCCCAAGGTCAGCAACTCCGTTCACAGGTGCAAGGAGGACTTCAAACTGCTGCTATTCCTCGGCCAGGGCACAGTCACTTACAATGGCCTTGTCAAAGTTGGTAGATGAATTAGATGTGATTTAAGCTCATTTTTAGTTTCTGCCTTCAGCTGCTAAACCACTTTGCTCCAAAATATGTTACTATGCCCCTGGTTGCTGTTTTTCTAGGCTACTAGGCTGGCCTATCTTAATGATGATGAGACGGATTGACAGTAATCTCTTGCTGGTATCAACCAGATAGCAAGTCTGCATATCAGTGCGCTTTAGTAAATGGTTGCAGTGATCTCTAGAGGGACTTTGTATATTTGATTCTGGCTTTTACTGAGTAATATGTTGGTCAGAATGAAACGTCCTCCCTCTCCAAGTATATTTTTTTTTTCTTTGAGGTTTTAATAAGACATTTATACTCTCTTCTATTAACAAATTATTATCTTCGTAGAATAACTTCTATTTAATAACAGTTGCAAAACTGTTAATCTTTTGATCTCTAATGAAAATGAGTATGACTTCCTTATCCTTAGTCTTAATGCTCATCTACTGTATCAGAGGATCACGTCATGTTCACTTCCCTTTTATTTCCCTGTGTGAGCTTTATTGTAAGATACACATTGTTTTGTCTATAGACAAACAGGTTGAGTAGCCTTGTTTCTACACACCTACACTGCTGACAAGTACAGTCAATAAACACAGAGGCAGTCTTGCTCTGTCTTGTATTTAGACAATGTAGTGGACACAACAGACAACACCTACACAGAATGTCAACAAGCTCCGAGTCCATGTGACCAGGTTTTGGGTTTGTCTTTGGTCAAACGTTGATTTAAGAGAAAACAAAAGCTCAGGCTAAATCCCCACCCGGTATAAACTGATGTAGCTCCATTGAAGTTGGTTTACACCAGCTGAGAATGTAGTCTTGTGTTTGTTGACTGTAAGCTAGCTCAAATATCTTATCCAGGCTAAGTGTGGTTAAAATGATTGCATCTAGTCTGACCTGAACAGCTGAAGGTGTCACTTTCGGCTACAGAAGGTTTTGTCTAAATAGAGTATGAGGCAATGTCTCTCCCAGAGGTCCCAGTTCACATCTGGGGGTGCTGCAGCATGGCTGCAACTTGTTCATCACTGTATTAGCAACTGGTCTAAACCTTGGGATGATTGCAATATAATTTGGAAAGCCCTATTTCTGTTGTTTGAAAGGAAGGTGGACAAACTTGGTGTAACTTTTTCATTTGAATATCCTGCTACTAAGTTCGAATCTACTTTAACTGAAAACCACTTTCTGTAGCATAATTAAGAAGCACACATTAAAAAGAAGACCAAACCTTGCCTAATTCCAAGGCTGCCTGCCTAAAGTCATAGGATCTGAATATTGGAAAATAGAAAAACACCCTAAAAACTGCAGTATTAGACAGTTTCATATGGATATAAGAGATAAAGGAGAGAATTAGTCTGAAACATGTTTAAAAATAGTAAAAAAAAAATTCCTATTTCTTTTCATTATTTTTTCAATTTTTTCAGTCAAGGCTTAATATAATTGTGGTAAGTTATACACACCAGCTGTAACAGACTTGGAAGTGAGCTTGAATGTAGTAGTAGTAGTAGTAGTAGTAATAATCACAGGAGTCCCCGAAAACCTCCTGTGGCAATCACCTCCAATGCTACTTACTAGTGTTATTAAATCTATCTATCTGGTTGGTCATTGGAATCAGCATTTTCCCTGAACATCATACTTTTCTTACACATAGCCAGACCTGAGTTACATACAAGAAAGTTTTTCTGCTGTGTTACAACCACAGGTCATTGCCCTTTCTGGCAGGACACAGGATTCTTCCAAAGTTAATCTTGCTTTTGCTGGAGCACTGGGGTGGAGACCAAGGTAGAGGAAAGTTGACAGCATGGTTAAGGGGTGGCCATCCTAGTTTCACAGAGGGCAGCCCGAGGCTCTCATTAGGCTCTAGACTCTGTAGGAAAACTTGCAATGGATGTCCACACCTCAAAGCCTAGAATATCTCTGAATAGTTTTAATTGGTTATTGTTACACTTAGATAATCAGCCTGCAATCCCTTCTGGACAATCAAGAAATAAAAGTCTTCCCACATATATTACGAGTACCTGCCATATTACGAATCACTTTGAATGTAAGTTCTCATTAATTTAAAACAATTTGCATCAGCAGAAGAGCTGGCATTAGATATTGTTTCTTGTTCTGTTATTTTGCTAAAGGCTTCTTGCACATCCTTGATAAACTAGAGGCAGCCTTTAAAAGAGTCTGAATAAGATGGATACCTGTGTGTTCTTCATACAAAGTGAAAACCAAGTTCATGATAGTTTGTCCGCTGGAATCAATGAATGTTTTGGGAAAAGGATTGTTGCTTGGCTATGCATTTATTGCTACTCTTTACCATTAAGAAAAAAAATGTTAAGGTTGTAAAGAAGAGGCGAAACTTTGTGTTTTTAAAGATAGGTTATGTTAGATCAGATTAAGGGCTTCTTTGTATTTAGCATAGTAAAAAATAAGAGACCAAAATGAAAACTTTTATGCTAAAATTATAGGAAAATAAACATCTCTGATACCCCAGGTTGCACAAACCCCATAATGTTATTGGTTGTTTTGTGAGAGCACTACATTTAACATAGGACAGTAAATTGCAGTTTACTAAAAATTTTCCAATTTGCTTTTATAATGTAACATTTTTCCAAGCAGCCCTACTCCACTGGGCATCCCTGCTTTGGATTATTTGTCCGTTAGGTAACTCATGGACTCCTGCCAACCCGCTGGCTTCCCTGGAAGCGGTCGTGTTTGCTAACCCTGGGCCTTTGGTTGTTTATAACCCCTTTAGCTTTGTATTGTTTGGAAATTCAGCATGAAATGACCTCCTATTCTAAATCAGCTAAGCAAACAGGAACAAATTTGACACTTGCCTTGAGAAAAAAACCTAACAACAAAACCAATTGCCAACTACTAGATACTATATTGTTATGTAATATGTGACAATTATATATAAACCTCAAAATTTTGTATTTCTATTAGGTATTACATTACAGGGCATATAGTTCTGTTCCTCACATTAGGACCATGCTGGGGCACAGTGCATTCAGCATAAACAGTGGTATAAAAGCTCAGTCATATTGCTAGCTACCAAAAGTTACAGAAATAGAATTGAATATTTTTTTTTTTAAACTTCAAGAATCTAGCATTTTACTTGCCTTATTGTTTAATAGTCACACACATAGGAAAAACAATTCAAATTCACAGTGGATATCTTGTTATTCTGCAGCAGAGCAAAATGCAGAGAAACATGGGCTGACAGAGACATGCCAGCCCAGAAGAAGGATTTGCTAGGGTTTCCTCAGCTCTTTACTGAGCCAGAACTAGAAAATTGCACTTACAGGAGGCTTTTTATCAAGGGTATGTTGTTTCATCAATACATGCTACATGTTTCCAAGCTAGACTGCATTACATTGCAGAGCATCAGCAACTATGTTATATTAAATTTTATATAAACATTATAAACTACAGACCTTCCCCAGATAATTCGCAGGCCATAATAATAATAAATGCAGCAGAAAACACTTCATTCTCTCGTCTGAGTTAATACGTAAGTTATTTGAGAGATTTTTGGACTCTGTTCCATCCAAATTGCCCTTTACTCTTCTCTCTTTTCCTTTATCTGCAAATCACTGTCCTTGCCTCTCCTCGTACCGTGCATGGGCCACAAGACTCATCTTGCCTCTCTCTGCCTCAGATCCCGCTGCCTACCTTGCTCATTCCTAATTGTTCTCAATATCGGCGCCCTCATTCCTTGCCTTGCTTCTGCCTGGCAACAGACCCCCACCTTTACCACTGTTGATCTAATTACTTCTTCTAGATTGGCATTTAGCGGAAATATTCATGTCTTTAGCAGGATCGATTAACAGCACACCTCTGAGAGCAGTGTTACTGCTTAAGGGGAGAACAATTAGTAGCTTATATAAATGGACAACTTCTGAAGTGATTAAAGTGATCTGTAAAACTGTCACACTAAGTGAATGCTCTAAAAGGCCTTTGTTCCCTTCCAAAAAAAACAAAGCCACAAAAGAAAGTACTGTAGTTTGCAAAACTGACACTGAAATTCAAGAACCGGGCAGATTTCCTATGCTGTAGCCACGATGCATTGTCTAATTCTTCTCTTTTGGCTTGATGCTTATTTATAATTTCGAAGGAGTAGAATGTCCTTTTCATCATGACTTGGAGTGGGACAATTCAGAGGAAATCCCCAAGTGAAACAATGATTCCTTGGTGATGACTCAGTCAGGATTTGTCCCCTGAAGTCAGCATTAGCCCAGTGCTGGGCAGATGGCAAGGCTGCTGGTCTGTGTGGTAAAAAGCCAAGCTGCAGTCCCAAACATTTCAAGCAATTAAAGAAGCCAAAGCAATTTTTGTAGGAACAAGGATTTTACTGTGCTCCAGCCATGTTTTGTCATTGTCATGTTTTAATGTTTTTCCAGGTTTATCAATTCAATAATAGGTTTTGGTAAAGGACAAAACTATTAACAGGTTTTAAAATGGTGGTTTGGTCTAAACTTAATGCAAGCAGATGAAAAGTGTGGTGAAAGTTGGTGGCTGAGCTAAATATATAGGGTTCTCACTTGTGCTCTGGTTCCACTGACTATAGGAGAGATCCATGGATGAAATAGCAGCAATTAAGTACTTTAAAGAGGATCTGGATATAGAGACTATGACAGCAAAATATGTCAGTCACTGTGACAGGAATCTCCTTAAGTTTAGGTGGCTTTTCCTTCTTCTGACTGTGAAAATATTTTGTATGCACATGTGTATAGCCAAGAAGAAATTTAAACCAGAAACTTGAAGGTGAATTGTTCAGCTGTGCTCTACCCCTAGATAAAAGAGTGAAAGGTGTGCATGAAGTCTTGACCAGATCTTGCAAACCCTTTACCACGCTGCTAAACCATGGGGCTTTCACACACCAGGTTGTATATTCTGCAGTTGCTAATAGCTCGGACAAAGCTGGAATGACAAAGTGGGAGTTATGAGATACCAGTAAATGTCAATGTTAATGTTATCCAGTGAGCCAGCTACTTCTAGCCTGAGCCAGTGCTTGTTCAAGCACAGTCAGCTGATCTATGCTATTGCCATGTACTTGTGGTAGGAACAGCGAAATATTTTGAGGCAGAGATAGCTGGAATGGGCAATCCTTGTATGCAGATGGTTGGGTAAACATTTAGACTGGGGAACAGCGAGCCATATTTTCAAATCTCTTTGTAGGATCTGTGCTTTCATCTGACAATTTCAGAGAAAACAAACTCTTAGCAATATTAAGAAGAGGGGTCCTCAGGAGAACAATAAATTCCTACTGCTCTTGGCAAGCTATCCCAAGAATGGAATTTATGGAATAAAATTTTATGCTATAAAATTGATTAAGAATTCTTTTCCAATGGACATAAGGGTCCAGATTCTGGATCCAAATGCCCTGCAAAATGTTGATCAGGAGGTTGCTTCCGAAGGATTTTTAAAGGTCCTTTGTCATTCCCCACTTTTCATGCTGCTCCCAGCTCCACCCTCTGCGCAGCACAGCCTGATGCTACTCTAATTTATTCTGGAGGACTTGAAGTGGAGGCCAAGGTGAATGTGCCATAGGAGCACTGAAGTCACTTGAAACTACTCATAAGCCCTTGTCTGGCTCCATAGGAGCCCTAGTACAGGTGCAGTTATCCACAGGCTAATTGCAGTCGCGTTGGGGCTGTGAAGAGCTGGTGTAACTTCTCTTGTATACACTAATTTCAACAGATGTTGAACTGAGATCCTCAGTCACAACACAGAGGGGTTTTACTGCATTGTTGTCTTGTCTTGTTCACCGCTCCATGTGCCTGGTGTGTCTGGTTGTAAATTGAGATGTTAACCTTTATGGTATAAGAATTTTATTTCTATTTTGTGATCATAAGAAACCTAGTGTGGAAACTCTGTTCCTTATATGGCTTTACATAATAGTGTGACATATGCTCTTAAATATTTGGACTAATTTAATTCCTCTTCTGAGAGCCAGGTCAAGCCTGTGTCATTACAGTTTCCATTTTCACAATTTCTTTTAATAGTGCTTTATTTCCCTCAGTGATAGAATGCAGTTTATAAAAATATAAATAGTTTGCTGAGTTGGTTAGAAGTAAGACAGACAAATGGAGAAAATAAAGCAAAATTAATGGATGGTTGTTTACCTTTCTATTCTAATACTTGGTGTTTTTCCATGAGTGTTTTATGTGAAATCATGAAGAAATAGTTATATGACATTTTAAAGTGAAATATGCAACAGTTTTTAATATAAATATTGTAGACCAGAGAAAGGATTAATATAAAAAGGAAAATGCAGTCCCAAATCTGATACATGTCTGAGTTCCAAACCCAACTGTTTCCCCACACAAATTTGTGCTATTGATTATTTATATTATAGTAGTATTGTTGCCTACCATAGTATATAACCAGAGCCTGAGAAGCTCTCTGTAGCTGGCTGTTTATATTCTTCAGAGTATGTCTGCAGTGGAGTTCAAAGGGATGTCTTCAGTTCATGTAGTCATACTTAAGTAGATTTTAAATGGTCTAGGTCAAGCCTGGAGAGTAGTACAAATGACCTGGCTAAATGACAAGGTTAGATACCCTGCCCTGAGCTGCTGTTGGGAAGCTACTGTCACCATCTGATCTGTATAGTGTAATGCAGAGATAGAGAAATTTTCCTTGCAAAGGATAGAATTGGCTTTTCAAATATCTTTTATACACCATAAAAGAGCATGTATCTTAAAATCACAAGGCTGCAGATTATATGAAGTGAAGTCATAGGCTTTATTCAGTTCCCACCCTGAAAGTCCCTTCCAGCTTGGAAGTTTCTTGCTTAAAAATTCCCTTCTTGCTAAAAGCTAGACTCAATGTATATATACATGCTACAGACAACAGCTCCTCAAAAGATGGGCTAGAAGGAGAAAAAAACCACACTGAAGTGATATATACAGCATCACTGATTTCAACTGGTTAACAAAAAGTCAAGCACTAAATCCAGGTATTCTGAATCTTACACCTGCAGTCTGCGTATGCAGGAAAGGAGTTTAATGATACCCAGAAGAGATTTCTCAAGAATGTTTTATAAATGGGATTTGAGATAAGTACTCCAAGGTATAGCTTTAGTTCTTGTGCACTGAAAAGAAACACAAGTTGTCCAGCTACAGAAGAGAGACAGCATAACTGGGGAAAGTTTGTAATTAAAGATCAGGAGCCAAAGTTGTATCTCGACCTCCTAAAGATTTATTGGGTTATCTTGACAAGCTGCAGTTGTGTGACTCTACTGGTACAGATGCAGGACTGTCCACGAACATGCACACGGAGAATTTCCGAAATGCATCACGGTGCCTGTGGAATGCGGCTGTTATCCTGGCAGTCTCCACATACTTTCCCGGAGCAGATGCATATCTGCACCTGTTTGCCTTCCCTGTTTGTTCCCATCACTGCTTCAAAGGATCTTGTGCTTCACAAGCGACTGCCTGTTTGCTGTGCAGCCTGTGTCCTCATGCAACTTCCAGTGAGTGCTGTGGCAGAGGGCTACCAGCTGCTACCTCGCCCGTGGCCAGATGGGCTCGGGATGCAAAGGCAGGGACATGGGCATTGCCACGTGGGGATGGGCTTCACCATGGTAGGGAGCTTAACTTTCATGGTAACTCATCACTCATCAGCAGACTTTGTGATATTATTGTCTTCTCTCTTTTTTTGTTAACTTCTTTCACAGGTGAGCTACCACCTTCTTGTGTATTTTAACTTGGTTCTCACAAACAGGAGTTATCCAGGATGAGCATGTGCAACTGATGCAGTACAAATCCCGGGAGGCTCCTTGCTTGACAGGTAGCCTGATACTTCAGGAGGGATAGAGCGAGTAAATGTGTTAGCAGAGAGCAAGCCCCAAGGAAATGAAAATACAAGCTGTTAGGACCATATGATATGAGATAAAATTGATCAAATGAACTGACTTGACATATTGACTGGTTCCTGGCAAAATGGTCGCCCAAAAACCAGCATACAGCTTCCAGGCAGGAATTTCAGCATCTCCTTGTAATTATAAGGGCGATTTATAATCTTCAGTATAGACATGGCTTTTACTTCCTAAGTTTAGCAATTTGGCTTTCATAAGAAATGCCTTTTTAAGAAAACTAACAGGTTTTTTTGTTCAAACATGTCAATGTTGATGAAATTTGATTTTGGAAAAAATCAGAAAAAACTTTTTTTATGTCTATGTCCCTTTTAACTCTTTTTCATTTAGAGATTGATTCCTGTTTTAAACTTAAAAGGTATAAAACTTTACCCACAAAAGAGTTAAGCAAAATGCTTTTGATTTATGCTTAGGTCAAATGACTCATAATGAAGCATTTTCAAAATTTCATTTTGTGAAATAGTTCTAAACAATCGCTTTCCAGTCCCCATTTTGATTCTTTTGATGCCAATATTTTCTTTTTAAGGAAATTCATTTCTATGATGAACCAAAGTTGCTATTAATTAATTACCTTTTCTTCATTTTGGGTCCAAGGAGTAGACATATGTGGCTGAGGCAACACCCACAGAATTTGCTTCTTTACCTGAATTTTGAGTACTAAGTGATTTTTCTACTACTCTTGTACTGCATGACAAAGTAAAATCAGACAAACTAAAGGAAGTTCTCATGCTTCAATTTTTCATCAACATACCTGGCAATAATGCTTTGTGTCATTTGTTGCTGCTTTAGTAGGACAAAGCAGGCAAGGAACCAGGGAGAGCCAGCCACTCACTTCTGCTGTTCATGAACTGTCCAAGCCAACGACTCTCAAACTTTTTCCCTTGTGCTCCTTCCCCATATTGCCTCCCCAGCAAGCTCCTGGCCTCTGCTCCTAGAAGGTCCTACGAGAAGGGACTGACAAGGGTGAAACAGGAGTTGTGGTGAGGAGGATGACACCTCAAGACAAAAGTATAAAGCACTCCCCAACTTGAATTTATGATGGTGGGCAGAGGAAGCCTATGTCCCCTAGGGCCTCCTAGCCACCTCCTGCCAGCCATACTCCCACCTCCACTCCCAACAGTTTTGTGGACACACACTTCCACTTAAAAATCCCTGAATTTTCTTTGAGGATTGTTCCAAAGGTCATGGACTGCTGCCCTGAGCTGAAGCGATGAGAAAAGGGGTTTTCTCGAGTGGTTAACTGTAGGTGACTGAGTGGTGGGAGAATGGAAATTATGCAAGATGTGTATTGCTGACATTGAAAACAACTGTTCATGACTAAGACACGTTCTGACTAAAAACCATGTATGCCATGAAAGAATACAGGAATAGGCATAAATGCTGTATCATAGCCTATATTCAAGGTATACTTGCTAGCATACACACACATACGCACAGAGTGTGTACATATGCATATATGTGCATATCATCAGAAGCTACTTCTCAGTTGTGCCTATCAAAATGGTGTCTGTGGTGGAAGCGAACCATCTGCTTCACAGTACTTCTATTTTTAAGATCTGCAGTATGGCAGTTTAACACATGCAATGTCACTGCAAGCCCTCCTCCCCCAGATGAACTCCAATATGTCACTGGGTCACCCCATCAGCTCTACGTTGTCTCTGTAAACAGAAACCCTATCTCCCTGCAGTCTGAGTCAGCAGCTGTACTGGAGCAGGACCTATCTTTTAGACTTACAGAATGTGTAATTTGATGTCAAAAAAAACCACAGGAGGGTATTTGCCACCTGACTCTGGAATGGACAGCGGCCCTTTAATAGGAGTTTCTAAAAGTCTGTCTTCACATACATAGATGAAACTTCTGTGGCATTTGCTCAACTCTTCCAAGGCTGGAGGAGACCCCTCCACTTTAAACTATTTTTCTGGGAGTTCTGACTCTGAACTTCTTACCTGCCTGCATGCCATTTTAGAACTGATGTGCAATGTGTTTATCAGTTTTGCATATCAGATATGTAATGTGCATATCATATTTACTTTCAATTTTGAGAATTAGACCTAAATCCCCTTCAGATATTAAGAAAATAAACATAGCAATTCAATTCTGACTGAAAACCTGACAGGAGCATCAGCAGACCTCAAGAAGCATTATGAAACAGCATGTTGACATACAGCTGCTTGCATTCTGTGTCCCATTAGAACTTCTGCACACATTTTAGTGCCCTCCTGCCAGCACAGCTTATATGAATTCCCCTCTGGCATTATGATTAAATATACTCAAGAAATAGCCCACAGATAATGATTCTTATTGACACTATGGGAGAGCAAAGATGCTTGTGCTAGAAACTGCTACAAGTATTTTCCAGTTGTGGGACACATTATGAGTATACCTGAGGGGACAGGTTCCTTTTTCCTGTTGCATTTTGATGGAAAAGATGAGTTTCACATTGGCTTTCACCACAAACCCTGATAGAATGGAAATATAGTTAATGAGATCACACAAATTTCCTGTGGCTGATGATATGGCGTTATTGACACTGCTCTCTCCTTTATTCATAAGGCGGCGGCACAGGTCTATCAGTATTTTTTTGTCTTTTGTTGCTTGAAGGGTTAAAGTCACTTACCAACAAGTGACTTCTCCAGAAAGAAAAAAACACAATACTTTTTGTCGCAAGTTATGTTGTGTGGGAGACTAGACGAAATGGAATTAGCAATGTTCTCCACATCAACAGCGCACAGCATGATCTTGTTAAAGAATTATACTGCCTCATAATCCTCAAACAAATAACATTATGCTATAATGGATTGTTTTTTACTTCCTAAGCACAAGATGGTAGGTTTGTTTTTCCTATTAAACCTAATTTTCATTTCAGGCACAAGATAAATGATACATTGATGTATTTACTTATCCTTTCCTTGAAGTTTACAGCTGGGAAGAGGAAACTTATTTTGTGAATCTGTTGGTGTAAACAAAGCTTGCTCTCCTGATTCATAATTTATCATTTTTTTTTCTTTTCTGCTGCTTTGAATCTGAGTATTGATGGAAGAAGCTGTTGGTTAATCAAATGCACTTGCCATTCTTGATAGCAAACAAGAATGAATTGTTAAATAGACCACTTATTTCATCTTGCTTTCACAAATGAAAAAAAAAATATTCCTAAATCAAAATAATCATGACTAAAAACTCCCCACTTCTTGCTTTTCTCTGCTGAAGACTGGTTGGGAAAGGGCTTCCTGATTGAAGGTTAGTCTCTTGCCCTACAGAACCTCTCCTTAATGTATAATTGATAATAGTGATGTGAGCATGGTTTCAGGTCAATTAACATTTTTATATATATATATATTACTATTCTCATTCAGTGCTTCGATTTCTAAATGGAACATTTCCAAATAAAACAATAAAATAAATGTATCTTTCAAAAATATTGAAATAAAGAATTCTACTTTTAAAAGAAAAGGAACACTTTTAAAGTCAAAATTATTTAACAGATGTTAACACATACTTCTAAATAATGTTGATCTACTTATCATAGAATGGTTTGGGTTGGAAGGGACCTTAAAGATCATCTAGTTCCAACCCCCCTGCCATGGGCAGGGACACCCTCCACTAGACCATGTGGCTTAAAGCCCCATCCAACCCAGCCTTGAATATTTCCAAGGCGGGGGGGCACCCACTTGAGAATGTTACTTAGATGTAAAATTAAAAGTCTGAAAAACATTACGCCAAGTACTTACAAATCTTTAGACACTTTTGGCCCCTGGCTATTAGCCACTAATAACTGCTTTTCTGCATTGAAATTAGAAGGTAGTAATCTCCCTGCAAATTAAAAAGCCTTAAAGGCAAATACAAATATATAAGAAATCATTCTATTCCTGAATTTCCTGGGCTTATCCTGTCTTGTTGCAACACTCCTCCACTTCTTTTTGCCCTGACACTGTTTTCTGCCAAATTGAAAAAAAATAATAATAAAAAAAAATTGTGCAGTAGAAAGGATCTTGTCATGCTCATTTTTCTTTTTGTGGTCATACTTTCTTTATGGTAGCTCGGTAAAACATGACCTCCCCAAACACTGTCATCAGCAGCTAGTTTGGAACAAAGCTCAGTCTCTAAAAAACATTAAACATAACAAAAACCATGAATATGTTCACAAAATTTGAAAGATGGTTATATCTTCCATGATGGATCCCACTTTGACATTTTTAGTGAATTACAGTGTGCGCACCAAGGGCACATCACATCGTTTCCTGTTGCTTTTATCTTTCCACCCAGTGTCAAGGTGGTATAGTCCATTACAATAGACTATACTATTATTCTTTTCTGAGAAGTTTATGAAGACAATGACCCACTGTGACCAGGAAAGACCATCGTACTTCAAATAACACCAAGGCAATGGTGAATTTATCTCTTCTTCTTAGAGTCCTCTGAGAAGACTATAAACTTTACTGGAGATTAAAGTATAGAATTATGAATGTTTTCCAAAAGGTGCAGATGACCATGAAGGCAGAAGAGCTTGTGTTTACACAAGAGCTTGTGTTCATCAACACACACCTGGTAAAAAAGGCCAGATTCTCAATTTGACTGTATTCCTCCTTTTCCTCAAAAAAGGGATCTCCTTCAAGCTTTCACATGGATCAGGTAGATGATGACTCTGAGTACTCTGGATTAATTCACTATTTTGCAGTCTCAACTCTATCCTTGAGTAAGCAGTGTAGAGCCTTCTCCTCACTTCTTTATCATCTCCAGCACATCTGTTTCATGGCTGAGCAGGTCTGGCAACATAGTGGAAGGACAACTGCCTCATATGGCACTGCCATAATCCAGTACTAGCATACCGGGAGGGGGTGGGATGATATATACACAACAGACACATGCCTCATGGGAATTCTGCAATATAGTTACCTAAACACCCTTAAACATTTCCCCAACATTGGGATGGAATAAATAGATCAGTAACAAACTATCAAGGAGGGACAATATTTTTGAAACAAAAGTAGTGGAGGTAAAGGAGATAAGGCAAATACAGCTGAAAAAAGAACCCAACAAAAGCCCCAAATAAAATGAAGGGGATATTTGCAGAGGAGAATTAAGTAACCCTCACTATAAGAGACCAAAACCTAGCACTCTGGCTGCTCACAGGAGCTGGAAAAATGCATTCATTGTGAAGCTGTGCATTTCCCTACTGAAGGGGAAACTCCTGTTAGAAGAGATACAGTTTACCAATCCGCATGATCCCTCTCCTACCCCCTGGGGTTTTGGCTTGCAGGTGGGGGAAACCATCCATTATCTTCTGTCAGGCTGCCGCCTGCACACTCACTTCTAAGTGGCTGCTAGATGTCAGCAATGCTTAGAGCAGCATGAAAGCTGATGAAACCAAAGCCAGCATAGAGCTGTGTTACTGTCCTAGTGTTTCTTCCTACTGTTTCTAGTGACCATTTCCTAGGGTTCTCTGCAAGGTTAGACCTGATGAAAGACTTGATTGCATTGACCTTGGAAACTAAGGCAACTAGTATTTTAGTAGTCAGGCTGAGAAGATGACCCAGACCACGTTAAGGGCACCAAGGTTCTGGATTGAATGCAGAAGTCAAGGTAGGCACCTCAGAATAAAGTTCACTCTAAGGTGGAATTTGCTTACAGCTAGCAAATAGAGAAAGCTGATCTCTCCTCAGAAACTGAACTCCTTACGTGGAGATGCAGGAAGTCATGACTGTCTCTTCCTATCACATCTTTTTTAGAGAGCAGGCCTGAGGACAGCTGTTCTCTCAAAGAACCAGGCAGAAATTTCTCTTATAAAAACATATAGCTGATGGACACAGTGCTCTTTTTCAAGTGACAGTTTCAAAGTGGGAGCACTCATTCAGGACTGAGAGACATCAACCAGATCTAGACTGCAAATCAAAGCTGGGCATGGGACTGTTGTTTGTCTCTGAGACCAACATGCACAGGCTGATCATGCCCACATAACATACCACTTGGCTCTGCTCTTTGACCAACAATGACATTCTTAAAGCCCTAAATGTAATCTTTTCTTTCAAAGTTTATTTTTTCCCAGTGGAAATGCCTGAATAAATGGAGGAGTAGTGATGGAACCCATCAGAGCAGTGTCTTTATAGCTCGAGACTGAGGATGTGGGCAAACGTGGTCTTTAAACTACGTAGAAGGTGAGTCAGGCTATGCTCACCTATTGTTTTGTGTGACCATTTGGCTATATGTTTTGTGTGACAGCATGAGCCCAGCTTAGTATTCTAGGTCTTCCCACATTTCATTTCTCCCAGGACAATCTCAACCATGAACAAAAGCTGAGGAAAGACAGTCTCCACCTCTCACGTGGGAATGTAGGACTTAGTGAGAGTTAAGAATGCAAGGCTGGCTGGATCTAAGCATCTGCCCTGGAGGAAGGGTGCCTGGGGTCCCTGCCCCTCCCTGCCAGCTCACATACCTTACAGTGAACTGCCCTGGGTAAAATGCAGAAGTGCACGACTAGCTCCCCGCCTGCCTGAGGAAAGAATTGAGCTTACATCTGCTGATGAATCTCCAATCACTTGGCAGACTTTTAGAAGAGAGAAACAGGGAGCCTGTGTGTGTGTGTGTGTATGAGCATGCGTGTTTGTTGGGGGGGCTATCCCAACACCCACTCTTTCGAAGAGATGCTGCTTACGGATGCATTTTCTGAGGAGCTTAATTCTGTCAGTATGGATATGTTTGAAGTCCATTCCCTCGGTCAAGATCCCCCAACCCCCTGAAAATTTAGGCAGAGTAATGACTAATAGTTATATTCCATCAGTGCTTCAGGGAGCTTTTGTGACTGAGCTGCTCTGGCTGGGGCAGTCTGTATATGCACAGAGAAGAGCCCTTGGCACCCAAGGAGTTTAAAAGTCAAACGTGGAGTCTTGTACACAACAAAAGTCTTCTAGGGTTAGAAGGTGAATGTTTTTTTAATTATTTTTACCCTTAGTTTTTCTCTCTGATCTGTTCCATGTCTTTTATTAGATGTATTTCTGACTTGCCCTGATTTCTGCATGTTGGTGCTGAAACAAGGTAGCCTTAGGTCTAAAAACCATGAAAGAGGAAAATTCCTCACTGATCAGGTATAGAACCTGGAACTGATTTTTTTCAGTTATATGCTCTAATTAATACCTACTGTGCCCTTTCTGGGAGTGGTGTGGTTTGGGATTGTTAGAAGACTAACCTTTGAATATGTGCCCCTCTGACTCCTTTCCTCTGTGGATTAATTCTGTTATGTCAATGTTTATGTTATAATCTTGGGAATCTCTGTATTTGTGTTTGGGAACTTATCCAGAGTTTGATTGTCTGGGAGAAAATAGTCTGTTTTGTGTACGTAAGAACTTTTTCAGGTCAGAAAAGAAGTAGGTCAAATTTTATATCCTCAAATTTTGATCTGAGGGATGGGAAAACAAAAATAAAAAGGCATCGCATGACTTCATGCTTGTACTTTGAGACTCTTTTTCTACTAGAGTTACTCTGAGGACACTCACACAAATCTGTATGCACAGATACCAGGGCAGTGACTAATAAACAAGCTCAGTTATGTGAAATGGGGCACATCATGTTCATTAACAGCTGTATGATCCAGGTATTCAGTTATTCTCACTTTCCTTTGTTTGCCTTGGAACTTCAGTAAGGTGGGGACAGTAAAAAGCAGAAGAATGTTTGTTATATATTCAGCTGATATTGTGTGGAGCTCCTATTTGCACACAGAATATACTCTGTTGATCTCATTACTATGTCTTATCAGTCCTAAGTCAAGCAGAATATCTGCTGTCATTTTTTAAAATGGTCAATTATAGTTTTAATTAAATTAACTTAAAGCTTTAATGACAAATTTTGTAGCTGAAGCCTTTCAGATCCTTTTTGTTTTATGAGTTACAAGCTTCTGAAATAGGATTGTGCAGTGACACCATTTCTAGGTAAGTTTTTTAACAGCACGACAGAGGCAATAATGTCCTGGACCTTTAAACTGCCAGGTGTCTGTAAAATAGCTCTTTTCTGGGAGCTGAAAGGAAATGCAAAGGGAAGCATTAACTGGCTTGGCTGGCAGCCTAACCTGCAGTGGCTTCGCCTGTACTGTGGGAAAACTTACTGCAGTGTCACAGCCCTGCTACTATCAATTAGTGTCAATATGCACAAAGAACACCAGATATAAGGCCAATGTTCTGGAAATAATAACAAGCAAAATGATGTTTTGTAGCAAAGCTGAACTTCCACTTTGTATGTGAAAGAGGATCCAGGAAAGGGAAAACAAAAGCAGATTAGTCATACATCTAAATTTAGGGTTTTTTCCATATATGCTACTGTTTCAGATAGGTCATGGAAACTAATGAAGTCAGTGTTATGAGATGAAAGGAATCCCATGGTGACCTGATATGAACTCATGGAAGCCTGATAGGAGGATTTGGCAGGGAATGTGGAGGACCTTTTTTTATCATCCAATGGCTCCTTTTAACAGCAACTCCTATCATGCTGTCAGCTGAGCAAATAAAATTGGCCCACTTCTCAGGCCTCTCCTCCAGTATGTTCTAATATCAGAGAGCTGTCTTGATTTTCTGACTCTACTTAAAGGCTGCACATGATTGTCCCCAGAGGAAAAGGGTATCTGTTGACCAGGAGAAGTATTGTCCCACAGACAGCACACAGACCTTCTCAAAGAAGCGAAGGATAGGACATGGCTCACAAGACACCTGCTTGCAGTGGAGGCATCCTATTCTTTGCTCATCACTGTGGTCAAAGCTTAGAAAGGAGGACTGTTAACCATTGGTTGTTCATTTATCTTTGTAACCTCTCCTCTGCATTTCTCCATGCTGTGCAGTTCTGCACTGGTCCAGTAAAAGTAAACATAACAGCCTATAGAAACTGAACCTCATGACATGCAACTATTCTAATTTACATGTCTGACACTGCTAACTGCCTCCCATGGGTAACAGGGACAACACTGACATACCCTTACTGTCATTGTGTACTCACCAAGACCAGAACAGAGCTTGCAAATTGGAGGACAGTTTGGTTAATATCGTTAATAGTCATTGAGATCAATTTTCTAGCATCTAAATTCATCGACATGACTGTAACGGCTGAAGCCTGGCTTAAAATCCATCCCAGGTTATTAGTATTTGTGGGTCTCTTGCCCTGGTATACTGCTATATTTATTTGCTTACATTTCTTTAATTCATTTATTTATGTGGAAATAACCTTGCTATGTGATTTTAATGGTTTTTGGAAATGAATTTTTGCCCTATGTAAGGACATATTTTTCAGGTGTTCAGTGTGTGTAAATCAGAATCAGTCTATTATTAATCATAATTTTGTAGGTCTGCTTGGAAAATAATAGTGTTGATAGCAAATTTTATTATTGTTTTTCTGCGCATTGTTCTAGGTTATACACAGTTCAGAGAACACATACTGTGCTCTCCCCCTCTTAGAAAGGGGTAACAGGCGTGACTGCTTGCTAGTGGTAGAAATAATGCAGTATTGTGAACAATCACCTGAGCCAGCTCTAAACAATCCATCTTGGATACTGGGAGCAACCCAAGTTAGTACAGAGTTCTGATTGGGTTAAAATTATGGTCATAAAACTGCTGGCACCGGAGTGAATTCACTTAGAGCATCATCAGCATCTCCATATGACACTGCATTGCACCATCTAGACACACTTTGAGGGCCAGGGACTTCAGTCATTGCTGGGCAGCAAACATAGGGGGTTTGAGAACCTAGAATTTGAGGTTAGCTCTTTGGCTAAGTGTCCAAAACCAGTGCGATAATCCCTGATGAATAGCTAGGCTGCATGATATGCTGATGGTGTAAACTGGTGAGGACCCTTTCCAAGGGTGATGAAGCTATTGGTTTTGGAACATCTACCCTGGAGAGTAATAAAAGAAACCCTGGATGACTCAACCAGTATTCCTTCTGATGACACCAGTTTCAATACAATTTCCTTTGCAATCCTCACTTTCTTCAGTTTACTAGTATCTTTGGCAGAAAACTTGCCCTTGAACGGTGATTATGCAAGAGCAAGACTGAAAGAGCAGTTCAGAAAAGTCACCCTCTAGTAAGACCTAAACATCATTTATAGAAGTATTCTCCTAATCTGAATATAGCCATAGTAATTGCTTATAAACCAGCAGCTCTTTTTCTTTCAAGTATTCTGCTACATAAAGAAAATAGATATAATGAAGTGGGAAAGATTTTTACTCAAGATACCATCTTGAGTAAAAATAATGTATTTCAAGGAACAAAAAAAGAGGCACTGACTTACTCAAACTTGTGTCTTCATGATTCTATTACATGGTAAAACACCTTCATACCTTCATGGTATTTTTCAAGTAGTGTTTGGTCTTCAATTCCCAGCTTTTAGCACCTGAGATGCAGACCAAAATTCTTGCTTGTCTGTCACTTACATAGTCTTCAACATATTTTTTTCTGAAAAGGCGACCTGATCTTCTCCAGATTTTATCAGTTCTCCTTCTGATATGTCATTAGGTTTCACAAAAAAAGCAATACAAAGCTGCCACCTCAAATTGTCAAATGGTATCCTGTGTACTCAAAGGTTTGTGCATGTCCACAACTGGTGTATGTTGTGGATTAAACTCTGTCTATGCTTCTGGAAAGAGAGTTTTGTTTAAAATAAGACTCTCTTAATCTTGTAAGTCAGTACAAATTTGAACCCTAATGTGTATCTCTTTTTAACATGGCTTTTCATTTTCAAGAAATGGACAAAATTCCAGCACCATTATTTCCCTTACCGTGGAGATGGGGAAAAAATAGTAACTCTCTTTCCCAGATATAATAAATGAGATATACATTTCCTTGGTAAGGTAAGTTCCATCCTATGTGGGACTTCAGACTTGTCAGCATGAAGGTGAATGAAGGGTCCTCATAAATGGTCTTGTGTACATATATATCCATTGTGTTAAAGCTCAGCTATTTGGGCTCGCTTTTTTTTTTTTTTTTTTTTTTTTAATAAATGTAAGCACTAGGGGTTTACTGTAGGCAAACCAATAGTAGGTAATATGCAATGGAGTACTCCACAGATGTAACATTTAAACAGATTAATAATCATATTATTTTCCTTACTGCAGTGGGCTAGCATCAGGCAAACATATTCTGTCCTTATGTGTTCTATTGTTAAATATTTATATAAAATATTAATAAATATTTGTAAGATTTAAACTTGTTTACTGATTAAAGTTCCCTCCTGCCCACATTAGAGGTTTGAATATCCTGCTTTGTATGGCTCTTTTGCCTGTCTCACACCAGTCCATGGAACATGACTGGACAGCAAGAAAGTGTAGATGAAGTCTTGGATTCAGCAGCACAAAAGCCTGCATAACCAGGCCAGAGTAGTCCTAGACATAAGTGACATAACTGAGCTACAAAACACCTCAAAAGATTACTCAGTCCATCTCCCTGCCCAAGAGAGGATCAGCTCTACCTATGGTACTCCTGACAGTTTATATAATTTATTCTGAAAAACCTTCAAAACTGGAGATTTCATGATTGTCCCACACAATCTATTTTATGGTTTCACCACTTTTATTGTTTGGAAGCTCTTCTTGACATCTTAAATGAAGTTCCCTTGTTGAAATTGTAAAACCATTGAGTTTGGTCATAACAGCATGCATGTGGAACATGTTTGTCTGGGCAGGCAGTCTTTAAAGTATTTGAAACCTACTAATAAGATTTTCTCTCTCTTCCCTTAGCTAGCCTAAATAGCCCTAGTTCTTTCAATTTTTCCTCCTAAGCCATGTTTTCCAATTAATTATTCATTCTTGTTGCTTTCCTCCTGATGGCCTTCAGTTGCTCCACCCCGCTCTTGAAATGCTTTGTCCAGTCCTGGACAGAAGACCCCGAGCAAGACCTTGCTAGTATTAACCTTCTCTCATCTTAGAGATCGCACTCCTGTTTGATTTTGTTTTCCTACAGCATGACTGCTGATTCAAGTTCAGGAGGTAACTCAACACAATTTCTACCACTTCTTGTAAAGAACAACTTATTTACACTTTCCTGCCTTATCTAGATTATTCCTTCCAACAATATGACTTTGGTCTTGTTCTTACAGGGAGACATTTTTTTCTCCAGGTCATTTCTTCAAATAATCAAAATTATTTTCAATTCTGGTCCTATCTTCAAAAGTGCATTCAGGCCTTTCCAACCTGATTTTGTCTGAAGATCTAATAAACATTTTTTTTTTTTCTATCATTCAGGATTTTTTAGTGAAAATATAGAATCATAGAATCATAGAATGGTTTGGGTTGGAAGCGACCTTAAAGATCATCTAGTTCCAATCCCCCTGCCATGGGCAGGGACACCCTCCACTAGAACACGTTGCCCAAAGCCCCATCCAACCTGGCCTTAAACACTTCCAGGGATGGGGCATCCACAACCTCTCTGGGCAACCTGTTCCAGTACCTCACCACCCTCACAGTAAAGAATTTCAAGTATCGGGCCCAAGACACACATCTGATTGATAAGCTTCATGAAATACATCCTTACATTTAAGGCTGAACATGAAGGTGAGAGAATCTGTGATAATTTATAAATTGAGCCAATTTACTTCTCTCCACCCTGAAACAAGAGGACAACCAGTGATTGGATTATGATTCAGGTGCAACTTGCCTTTTCATAGTCTTCTGAGGCAGTGTGATCAGCTGCTATGCTAGACATGTAATGGAGTCTGGTGCAAGTCTTTTAATGGAAGGAGCAAATAGTATGCATTGGGATATTAAGTAGACCTTGTGATATGGTGACAAGGAAGATGAAGAAATCAATATTAGAAAATTAAATGAGAGAACATGAAGGATATCACAAGGCTCCTTGAGCATGTGTAGAGGGAAGTTTTTCTAAATGAAATTTGGAACAATCCTGACTGCAGACTGGGGTTAAAATAAGACTATATACTGAATGTTTGACAGATGTCAGAGACACCAGGGAAATCAGAAGGACCAGAAAGTAAGCTGTGAAGGGGATCGTGATGTTGTCCTCCACAAAGCAAAAGGAAAGAAGGATTCATTTAGTTTTAGCCTGAGGAAGACAACAGTGAGGATATGTCTGAGCAATGGAACTTTACTGAAAATTGGACAGAAAGAAGTCACAGTTTGGTAGGGAGACTGGAGAGATGCCTTTAGAGAGATTGGAAAAGAGCAATGACAGATACCAAGGTTCAAGGAGTGATTATCCAGTGAAGTGGTTTACCTGCATAAAATTATTTACTTTGTGAACAAAAAAGAAAAGAAGAAGTAGCAAGCAGTTGTTTAATCCTTCTGAAACTTGATCCAGACCCACTGAAATCAATGGAAAAACTACACCGACTTCATTTGGTTTGGAGTAAACCCCTTAGAGTGTACGATTGATATGTTACAGGATAAATTAATCCCTGGTGTAATTTTATTAAAGTAAATTGAATTTATCCAAAGGGTCTGCTATGTCAAATATGCATTCATTCTTTCATTTACTCTTTCATTCATTTGAACGGGATTTCAGTGTGCTGTGTAAACAGTGTGCTTACTGGAAAAAGACAGGAAATGTGCACTGTGCAGAAGAATATTAGTTAACAAGAAATACGGTTTCAAAAAGTATTTGTTCCAGCAGATATTTTTAAATACCTTTCATAATTATGAAATTTCCAAAAAAAAAAAAAAAAGCTGCAAAAAATCCCCCATACACCATCAGGGGGACACTCCTCATATTCCATTAGATTTGTGGTTCCTATCTGATGAAAACAGCACTGAGCTGGAACAAACAATGCGTCAGGGATGATTATGTAACATGAGATGAAGAAATATTTCTCAACCCAGTGCCAGGAAAGCTACAGGCAATTCTGGAAGTCACATGCTTTCTGGTGCGATTTTTTTGCATTTCTGTTTTTGTATCTTGTACAAAAGGGTAGCCCTATTTCGGAAGTCAAGTTGCAGGAGAAAACAGCCAATAGAGAGGATCTTTTCTGTGTTTGTGAATTCCGGTTGAACCACAACGAGCACATTCTTCCTTCTCTCTTTTGTGTGTGTGTTTGGAGTTTTGTTCTTGTAGTAGTGAAAGTTAAATGGACAGAAAGGGATCAATGGGGACATTGTTGAAATGACCTCTGGTGACCATCTGAAAACAAACGAGGGCCAGTAGATGGACACTGCCCTAGCTAGCCATATCTGTAGTGTATGACATCTATTTTCAGACAAATTATTGTGTACTGGATTCTATACTGTCATGTTTCGCTCATAGTGTCATTAAAGACTAAATGCCAGTGGGAGACTAAATGCTGGATCCCAAGAAAACAGCAGATAAATGTCTGGGGGAAAAGACCCCAAACAAACCAACAAACCCAGAACAAAGTAAAACAAAACAAACAAAGATTTTGCATAGTAGCATACAGTATGTCTGAAAAGCAGTGATAAAATGATAATTAGAGCTACGAAAAATTTAAGTAAGGTTCAGAACAGATTGATGTGAACGTTGTGCCGGTTTCAGCTCTCCCAAGCTGACAACAACATGCCTGCGTGAGGAAGCAGGGGCTGAACAAGTGCTAAACCTCAATGCAAAATTCAGTCAGTCCATGGATGGGTTGGTTGCACAAGGCTGGAAGCACTGTCACACTAAGCTGTTCTGTCTAACCCTATAGTCTGGAGCTAGTCCCAGGCTTCAGCTATGTAAGACATTGCTGCAATATGGAGTAAAAACTATGAAAATTGCTTTCAAAGCTAGGATCCTTTTATACTAGGATGCATCCACTAATTTTTGTCTTGATAATTTCCAAATTTTACACAAGGGCCACTAACTTCAGTCTGTGAAAGGCTTAATTAAGTTGCCTTAAAATATTGTCACATGCCATTTGAGACTTCAGCATTTAGCTAGTCAGTGACAATTGGATGTGACATAGGACCTATGAGAGACTATCTTCTTCCAGACAGAATAGGCTGATGCAAGATGAACCACACTGTACACTTGTGCTCTGGTAGCTGGATCCCACCCTAAGCACAGAATTCAGATCACAAAGGTAAACACCTGTATTTAGGTATCTAGACATGCAAGGTGTCACCTGGACACCTAAGTTTGGTTAATCGCTCTTAAGTTTCCATTGACAGTAGTGACCAAATCTCAATTTTTACAAGGGCAGTTTAGACACGTATTTAATGTCTACACAACTCAATTTTGATGTCTTGATTTGAGGGCTAAATCCTACCTCAAGTTCATATCCTGCTAGCATTTCTCATGTTAGATTATAGCTTAGCCACCAAAACATCAAATTCCTATAGAAGTGGCTAACTATTGTGCTGAAACCAGAGTTATAGTGATAGAAAATTTTGGGACAATACTTGAAACAAGCCTGTCCTTATCTATTTCTCTCTTGGGAACTACTTAGATGCTACAAAATACACACTAAATATTAAATGTTAGAGAGCTATTTCGAATTTGCACCTTAACCCAGATTCATTTCCCAAGTAGCTAAATAAGATTAATTAGTTTTAGGATTATGTTTTGTGTTGTGAAAGTGAAAAAAAATTTCTAATCATATGAATCACTGGTAATATCTGGCAAAAAACTTTACTCATTCCTGTGGGTAAATCAGGGAAGATCAGGAGAAATAAAGACCGCTAAGGGACAGGCAGAGGAGGAGCTTCTCGTCTCCTGAATCAGGAATCTACTATGGGTACTTTAGTAATAGTTTTGTCTCCTTTTTTTCCATAATGTCACTTTCTCTTCTCAGAAAAGGACAGAGAGCACAACAGAGAAACAACCTCCCCTTCCCCCACGCACAGGAGAGAAAAAAAAAAAAAAACAAAAAAGGAAAAAAGTGGGGCTATTTTTTTAGAGAACATCTTTCCTTTCATTGTTCTATGTTCTCTTCTGTGGAATGACCCTGGATGGCGAAAACAAAGCACAAGACTAAAATGATCCTTTTATTCTCTTCTGTTGAACTCTAAACCAGATGGTGTTTTTGATTCAGTCTATAATCTGTATAAGGAGCCGTAAGACTTTTATAGAAAATCCCAGGTAGTTTCCTCCCAGTTTTGCTTCTTCCTCTTTTTGTTAACTGTCCTTTACTAATCATTAATGAGGAAACTGGTATCAAGAGAGATATGCGTTGTCTTTTATCACTTTAAATTTAAATATACAGCCTGGCTCCAATCCCACAAACTATCCAAAAGATGTGATTCAAATATATTATGTATCTTTCTATTTTGCAAACCTTTCAAACAGCTTTTATATTTCTTTTTTTTTTTTTTTCTTTCACAGCTGATGATCAGCTCAGGGAAGGATGGACACCACACAGACTTTCCTAACTTCACAGACATCTTGCACACATCTGACAATGCCAACAAAAAGAACAATTGAAAAAAATGCCAGAAGGATGTGTTAAACATTCTTGATTGAGGAATGTATTAAGCTATTTTTTTAATCTAAATCTGAGCTTATTTGTGTTTGAGGACTTCAAGGCTGCTAACACTGTCCCCAAAAGCAGACAAATCAGGTCAGATTCTTCTCTCAATTATACTGTTACACAGGACATCTGTATTGAATGCAGTAGATTTACAGGCAGATGTAAACTGAGACAGAATCTCCACCAGATAATATTAAAATCCTAGATTAATTGTTCTTAGCGTATTCTGAATGCCTATGCCTATTTTCTTTTAATATCCATTTCAAACGTGCTGTTTGGTGCTTGGTATAACAAACTATGTTTCAGCAATGAAAAGTACTCATACTTGCCTAACAGGAATAATGCCGCTAGAAAATCTTCAAAAATAATGTCGTCTTTTCTTGAGCCCTGTGGTGGTTTGACCAGCAATGAAACTGCTTTCCGGGAAAAAAAAAGAGCAGAGAGGAAGTATAGCCTAAATTTGTGCTGTATATTAGCTGCTGTTTGAACCTTTCACACAAAAGGTGATTCAGATCAGGACCGTGCCTGAAAGGCATTGCAGTGGAGTACTGAGGGTACGACCACACTGTACTCTGAGCACAGGATCTATCCTTATGGTTTCTGTGGGTCATAAATTAAAGGTGATTTTTTAAAAAAGAAGTTAATGACTATTAGTTTTCCTCCTGCTTCACCCCATATTCAGATCATTTTGAAACACTCTAAGTAAATATTAGGATGTATTACCCTGTGTCTTCAGGAAAATCTAATGAGAGGAACCAGCAAATAGTAAACAAACAACATTATTGTTATTTATGTTCTGGCATGGAGTCCAGTTCAGTCGTGCTCTACAGATTTTATGTACACTTGGGGGAAAAGTCTTGTTTTCCATTCTCATAAGCTCAGCTGACCAAAGTGAGGAATCCCCATTTCACAGAGAGGAAACAAAGCATTTGCTGAAGAAACTCTTCACTGAAGCAGTGATTCAAGCCCAGACCATAGTCCATATATGAGGTAAAAGACCCTCAAAAACGAGTCATCTTCAACTAGAAAAAAATCACTCTGCTGCCACAGAAAACTTCCTGCATAGTGACATTGAGCATGAAACGATACATCCTCTGATGATAAATATGTGAACTTCTTGCTTATTTTCTAATGATGGCAGTAGGGACTTTCTCTAGTAGAAACTGCAGGATGTGTCAGGTAGAAGATATATGTGATTTAGTCTACTGTACCTTTGCCTATGTATTTGCTTTCTGCATACTAATTTATCTCTCTCAGAGAGAGAGTATTCCAGACTTGCAAAAGATTAACCATAGTTCTCCTGTACTGCTTTTATTTAATGTACCATATAGACAAGTGTTTCCTCTTCTGGGCCCAAATATGGAATTCCCCCAGAACTACCCTGGCCTGAAGCCCAGGATGAACAAAATTCAAATGACAGTCAATAAACATAATGATTTCATCACTGTAATTTCCTGAGTCCTAGGACTGGCCTATATTTTCTGAAAGGTCACTTAGATTGAGGTTTCAGTGTGAAGTACTTTTCGGTGCTTGCTACTTAGTGGAATTTCCAAACCTAGTTTAGGTTCCCAGGTGAGTACAGAGAATTCAACACCTGAAAAAGCTAGTGGTCTGGAAAAGGGTTTTGGTTTTAACCCATTACTTGATACTGTGCTTACCTCACTGTCCCAGTGGGGAAACCACACATTATGTCTTCTATATGTAGATGAGTAAGAACATAAAAGCATTTGCACTGACAAAATTGCATTGTTATGCCTGGAATTCTACTCTAATGCTAGTTTTTATTTGCTCACAAATTCTAAATAAATGGGTGGAAAAAGTTTGTTTTCTATATCATAAGTGAGTGTACATCTCTGACTACTTTCTGAATTTCAAATTCTAAGTATCATCCTCAAGTGATTTATATTTTATGTGAAAAAAATAAAATTCCACTATCATTTAGATTTTTTTTTGTTTCTTAAACATGCCAATAATCATAAACCAGAGAGAGATCGAAAGACTTCTTTTCCAACTCCTCTATTGATCACCCAGAAGCAGATAAAATGGAATTCAGACTTCTCCCTAAGGAAGTACAGATGCATTCAAAACCTCTCACTATCCAGCTACTAGTTTGTTATGCCAGAATGAAATCAGAAAACTGGACTGAATTTATTTGCCCTTTCAAGGACATGTTCCTGCACACAGCATGATCTGTGACCTATAGGAAATCAAGCATGCATAACTATGAACTAACTTACTACTTTTGTATGCTGCCTTCCTCCAATTAAACAGATGTATGGTTTATCTCAGTAAAGATTGCCCATCAGCCAGCAGTTGCTATCCTTCTTTTACTTTTAGCTAGAAACTCCCCCTCCCAACACCCCTGGACTGTAAATTATATTACTGATTTTTTCCTAGGTAAAATAAATACATTTTTGCATTATTTTCTCCTTAGCTATTTCTTTCCTGGTTAATTTTCCTATATTACCACATTTGTTATGAAACAGAGAGTACATACTGGCCACTGAATGAAGCAGATCTGGAGGATGGACTGGCACAATGAATAAGAAAAATCAGGATAAAAGATCCTGATCTGTTTCCATCTTGATTTTGCACCAGCCAGAACTACCACTGAAAGGAGGAGGCAGGAATCCAGAAGGGGAGGGGGGGAGTGAACGTGCTATTAAAGAGTGTTTTGATGCTTGCATATATGGAGCAAAATTGTATTTGCTCAGGTACCCGTATTTTTTTAACATTTTCTGCTTGTTAAGTGCACTACTTCCAACGTGAATTTAATGTTGCTTCATTCTCTATAGACTTGAACAATGATACATTGCACTTCAAATCTCTCCAAAGCATGCACAAACACTATTTTGCAACTTCAGAAGAGAATAGGGAAAAAAAAAGAGAAAAACTGCATCTAAAAGTTGTTGAGGACCAGAATTTGGGAAAAGAAAATAAAGGGAAGCTCAGACACATTCTTCACAAGTACTGTTTGCATATTTCAAGGCAGTCAAAATAGGGCATTAAAATCTTGTTCTTATTTATATAGTACTGGAATGTATGAACTCTGAATGTATTAGTTCAAGGCCAGCAAAGCTCTCAGTGGTTTATGTTTTAATTTGATTTATGTAAATGAAAAAAAGTTTATTTCTTCTGTGAAAACAGGTGAGAGGTTTCTTAGAGGGTTTCCTATGACCAGGACACTCTAGGCCACCATGGCATCATCTGTACACGCCTGTACTGCAGATGCCTGCTTTAGTGATGCCACAAAGTGAGCTTTTGCATGAGCACTTTTGCAAAAATGAAACATTTGCTTGAATTCAAAGAAGGCAGCAACAAAAATTTCTCTGAAAAAAAGTGGAAAAAGGACAGTGGAATCTGGTGGATGGATGTGAAACACACACGATAATATAAATAAACAATAATAAACAAAATAGGATGGATTTCACTCAGTTGAATTTCCTCCTCAATGCCTATGAAAAAAGGAGAGGTTTTTACAGCTTTACTAGTCCTGGTGAGTGAGACAAGGAGATCTGACCTTGGCAGTGCCAGAGGGCTCCCTTTTTTTCCTCCATCTCCCATCCCACTGCAACAGTGGCAGCAGCAATTCAGAGCTTTGCCAGGCTGCTTCTGTTTTCTGCTCTCCTTCAAGGAAGCAAAGCTATTATTAGCTTCTAAGGATCGTGCATGAGAAAGAGATGTGCCTACCTCTCACACTGGTCCAGGGCTCTGAGCTGCCTGTGAACGTTACTTGCTCTGTGCTCGGTGCTTGAGTAGCTCTTCCCCTTATCCCACAGGAAAAGCAGGGGCATCAGATAGATGGCTGTCCCTGCAGCTGCAGGTTGCTACCTGGGTTATGCTGAATAAGCTAAAATTCGTCTTAGTCCAGGGAAACATTGCACTCCTAAACAGAGCTGCAAGACCAAAGAAGTGAAAAGCAGACATGAGGTAAGGTATTACGGCAAGTGTTGGAAAATTTTGATTCGTGTCCAGAGAAATGAACCTTAGAAAGGTTTGGCAGTGTGGAGAAAAGGGGAGAAATGCCTGCTCCTTTTCCCTTTCTCCAGCAGTAGAGGATTGAGAGAGATTTAGGGTCAGGAGATGAGCTGGTGAAAGGGGAAAAGTTATTTCTTCAAACTCAACTCTACAACTGGCATCAGGCCCAAAACCTGTGAAAGTCCTTGTTTTTTTAGGTCTCGTCATCTTGCTGGCAGGTGAAGGGCAGTCAGAGCTGCCACGTGTCACAAATAACACATGGCACCTGAGCATCTGTCATGCCTCCTCACATCCCAGGTAGAAGGTCACTCGCTGTACTCGCGGGGAGCACTATTTGTCTCACAGGAACGTGCTGCAGGCCGAAAGTCAAGCAATCACAGGCTCCAGACTCAGTTGACTGTTGTTAATAATTCCTTGTAGTTCACAACCTTTGTAACCAGCCTGGGCTTCATTTCCCTAAGCAGCTCAGCAGGCAGCTATCGGAAGATGTGCGAAAACAAAGATAAAAAAAAAAAAAAATTGAAAAAATAGCCACAGGCTTAGGAAATGTAGACCTTTCAAGCTTTAAAGGTACATGTTCAGGTTTGTGTTGCGATTCAGGAGCTCGTGCAGTACGGGCTGGCACGGTGGGTGTACAGAGTGCAGCGTGCTGGAATCCCTCCAGCCTCACCCAGAGCTCAGCAGCAACCAACTGAGCTCAGAAAAAGCAACGTGTCCATCGTGGTTTCTCATAATAACTGGATCCATACAAGTGAAGCAATTCTGAGAGGATGCCCTCAGCCACCAGTAAAACTGAAAATCCTAGAAAAACTGGGAAAGTGCTTGCTGTACTAATCTGGGACCCATTGGGAGAGTAAAAGAAGATCAAGTCTTTTGGGATTCATCCTAAAAGAAACCGTGATGCTCTTTTCTTAAGAGGCTGTCATCTGCTGTGGGAAAAAAAGCCATAAACAACAAAACCCAAGTTGCTCCCATTGGGTCAGCTTGATTGCTATCTCTGCTCATTCTGTTTTCACTGAAGTGTGCTGTAGCTCTAACCACTGAGCAATAGAGAAGAATGAGTGCATTAATTGCTAAGCTGTATTAAGAATTTAAGTAAATGATAAGTTTGGAATTTCCTTTAATGGCTTATTTACTATACTTAGAGTAATGTTTTGAACTATGTACTGAACTTTTAGATCTGTCATAAGACTTTTCTTATTTTGCCTGGAGACACATAACGTGTCAGCCTACTGCCGTGAGCTGTTTTGCTGTGCAGTGCTGGGGATTTATTCACTCTCACTCAAATCGGGACAGACAGGATTGCGCTTAACAGAACAATTTTGTTTTTCAGCACGCGAGAAAGTTTCAGTTAGGAAACAAATTCAGGTTTCCTAGGGTGAGATGAATTTTACCCTATGAAATCTTCTTAAAGCCAATGAAAGGCTTAATTTTCCTGTGCCTTAAAAAGAACAAAGATGAATTATGAGATTTGCAGTAAGAGTTGCAATAGTACTTGTGAAGTAGCACCTGTGAAGACATAAGGGCAAGGTGTACAGAAAGCTGATATATTTAGAAAATATGGACAAGCTTTTAGACATTAAAGCACCTCTTCAGTCAGAAGAACTTTCTGGAGTTTTTTATATACTGAGATGTGTTTGCTGCACTCTGACACAGGAGACACCATACAGAGAAATTTCTGTGAAAACTGTTGCGGACTGACAAGAATTACATAGGAGATGCCATTGCCTCAGTGGACTATCCAATGGAATTTTGACTATGGTAGAGATGGAGCAATGCGCGTGTGACACTGTTTTTTGAGCTTTAAATATTAGCTTTGCCCCAGTGTAACTTGTATTTTTTGCATGATGGTCTACAGCTTTGGGGCTTCAGGAGAGGTTACAGAAGAGCTTTAGTCAAACAGTAATGCAAGGGTGGCACAGCAACTTAAGCAATAACAGTTCATTAACTAGCTGGAATCACCCTGCTACTCTGACCTCTTTGGTAACCAAACAACTCCGGATAGTTTGAAAGGCTCACTGTACAGCTACACTTACACAAACTAAGTTGCCCCAAATATTGTAATGCAAGTGTGCTAAGTCAAGTTAAATCTTCAGCTCTGTGAGTGGGTATCATACTGAGCAACTTCAATTTAGTAGTGATAGACATATTAATTCATCCCAAAACACTACCTAATTTGACTTTAAAATTAAAGTTACTAGAGAAAAGACAAGTCTCAAAAGAAAAAAAAAAAAGGTCAGCAGAAGGGACTGTGCTGTTCCTTTATAAACCCTTATTGTTTCAACAAAGTCCAAGCTGTTTCATTAAAATAAGGTCTGTTTAATTAAAAAAGACCTGTTGATTAGCTAGGCTAAGAGTCATCCAACTTAACTTTAAATGTCTAAAAGATGGCCATTTCAGTCTGAGATAGTCATTTTACCTTTTCCTTATAGTCAGAAGCTAGCAACAAGGTGATTCACGTGACTTGTCTTTCAATCGCTGCCTGAACATGAGATGAATCTGTTTCTGCCTATTTCTCCTTGTTGACTATAAAGAGAGTTTAGGGTGAATAGTTCAGTCTTAGAGGTTCAAGTTTTAGGTGTGTAAGTTATGATAGACTAAATCTTATCCTTCCTCTATCTTTCTGCCAATATTATTTCTTTCATTACATTTTCTTCTGTATACACTCTGTCTCAGCAGTAAAACTTCCTCAACCTATCTTGGGAATTGATTCCGCAGCATGGCAGATCAGAAGTCACGCAGCTTACCCTGATACTCAGTAGCATCAAATTGCTTCCACAGATTATCTCAGAATCAAATGTCTTAAAACATTCAGCTGTCACTGACTTTTCCTGGTTCTCTCCTTTTCTTTTCTTTCTTTCTTAGTCTCCTTTTCTACGGAATTATTGTGTACTAGGACCTCTAAAAGTTTAAATTATCAAGCCATGCTTATAATGATTGGAAAAATATGTAATACTAACAAAGGTTTCAGTAGTGCAATACCTGCAGTAGTTATGTTAATTTTCTCACCTTACTCCTTGAGCCTTGGCTTTAGTATGTGGGAGCTTGTCCCAGGGATGAAAGAGGAGCTCAGTTCTCTTGCTTGCTGAATCTTTGAGTTTTATATTTTGTTTGAACAAGAAGCCAAGGCAGTGGCTACTTTGGAAGCATGAAAATAGCAGAAAATATGAACAAGAGAGCATGCATAGCAAATAAAATGGTTTATTTTCACACAATCCATGATGATCTAGAAAATCATTACTAGTGACATTTGTTGAAAAAATTCCCACTAACAATGCTTACCAGACTGCCTGACTTCTGGCCTTATTCTACAAATCAATGCAACACAAAACGGTACAGAGCAACGAACTTCATCAAACATATCTTTTCATCTGTTGTTACTGCTACCTTAATATAAAAGCTCAAAATACATAGCCAGAAATGTAAATAGCATTCTTCAGTTTTACCTCATTTGCTTTTTGGCAATTATGTTAATTTATTATATGTGAAACATATTCTATTTATTATATGTGTGTACTATATAACTTGCCACATTTCTGTACAGCAGGTGTTACTGTAAGATTTGTTAATGACACAGTAATTGTGGTGGTTTTCTGAGTTGGGTTGTCATAACCTGTCTGAGCTCTGCAGAAAGACTGGCTAATACAAGTTTCCATTGGGAAAACAAACAGAAAGGAAGAGAAAAAAGAAAACCAAACTGCAACAACAGAAAATTATGACTATCATTCCAAAATTACTTTATAAAGCAAATAAAATGCAGGCTCGTTTGAAGTCTATAGAAAAACTGCTGGGAAAACTGCAGGTAGCTGAGGATTCTGACAAGAACTGCAGTGCTCCGTGGTGTATTCCCACCGTGTTCTGTGCTGGATGGAAAATGATGGTTCTGCTTCACAGCAAATGTTGGGGTTTGGAATTTACAGGGCTGAAACAAAATATTTGGAACACAGTCTGAAAATGCAGTTGTACCAAAACGTAGGTCAAAGGCTTTTTATTCAGAAATCTCATTGAAAGCATCTTCAAAATCTGTTCAGCTCCATTAATGATTCAGCTTAAATAAAACACCTTTGAAGAAAAATACATTTTGTCAAAAACTGCCTGACCAACTCTGCCCTGTGTTTAGAAAGGCCATTTAAAAATAGGTTTAAAGGCATTTTTAGAATTGCAAATTAGGGGAAATCTATTTACTTGAGAAGTGTAGATCCATAAATAATGCTGAACTTCTATCTTCATCTAGCAACAACTGGTATTTCTGACAAGTTGCAATTACTTTTCAAGGACAAAAGCTACATGTGACTTTTCAGAACAAACCCTTCAATTCCTGCTCAGAACTCAGCAACCTTTCTGTTACTGACCTCTGCTACAGAGCTATCTGCCTTTTTTTTTTTTTTCCCAGCTACCTGACCTTTTGCAGAAAAAATCATAATCCTAACAAACAAGAAATGTACTACAAACAGAATAGCTTATAGATCTGCCCGTAAAGCAGCTCTCTGCTATCAGTTCGTGTCTCTGCTGTTTACTTGTAGTCTCCCCGTTCTCCTCTGCCTACCATCATCCATGATAATTACTTTGTTATGTTTCCAGAAAAATTCTCCTCTGGACAATATCCTTGTATTTTTACATAACTGAAGACCATCTTGCTCACAGTTGGAGCATTAATAATAACAGAGAGGACTTGACATACCAGGATTTCAAACTGGCCTTGCAGAGAAATGGGGCTTGTCTCTGGGGCAAATTTACAAGGAGTAAAAAAATGTAAAAATCTCTGAGTTGAGTGAGATTCTTTTGTGAGACCCCTGTTCTCAAAAAATGGGTTGCAGAGTGAATGGAGATACCCATTTCTGCCTCTGACAGTACTAACCAGGCAGCTCTAGCTCATACACAGTCTTAATTAGGCCACTTGAAAAAGACATGACCATGAAAACCTCTACTTGTATTGTAAATTTTTCATACTAAGCCATCTCTCAGAGTTTATGCTAGTTCAGATCAACAAAATTATAGGTGGCTTTGCTAAATATAAGCAATCAGGATATGAAGACACATTGCTAAAGAATTCTCTCTAATGTCTTTGGGCCAAAAATGAGAATATCACTGAAGGTGGAAGATAAATTGTCCATTCTGTGAACCTTCCTTTGAGGTTTGAAACCAGGTTTCTTAGCCACAATTAAATAAGATTGCATACTTTTAAGTAAGTAAGAAAGTGCACAGTAAGTGCTTGTGAGAGATTGTGGAAAAGACTGGTTTTAAGAAATTCATTTTAATGGATTTAAATAGCTCTATCTGAAAATAATTCCAAATTCAGACTAATAGGAGTTGAGGAAACTATCTTCTCAGGCAGTGAATGTTTGAATTTAGGAAGCCTAAAGCACTTTTTGCCATGATATTATCAGACCTTAAAGGTATTAAAAGTACAAAAATCCTTCAGATGACTTTTCCCCGCTAAATAGCTTCTTGTTCTGAGGTATGTGGAAACAGGTCTGGTTTTCAGCTCATTATCTGTTCAGCCCTCTGTGAAAATCAGGACAGAGTGGTGTTTTATGTGTTAGTGTCTCCCTAGGAGAAATGCAGGCCATGAGGAAAGCATGGCTGACAGATACTTGAAATTCGCTTTAGGTATGCCCTCACAAACAAATCCCGGGGGACAGGATCTTCCAGATCCTTCGGACTGCCATGGGATTGCTGGCACTTCAAACCCATGGTATGTGAGCACAAGACAGAGTGGTCAATAATCCAGGCAGTGCCAATTTGGAATTGTTGGAAAGTCTCAAATATAAGGTGTTTTGAATGTTTTGGTCCTGACCAAGCAGAAATCCCCAAAACTTTTTATTCTGGTAATTTTTCAATATATTCTATTATAGACAAGATGTATTGCTAGGTGATAAGAAATACTGAAGGAAGGAGCACAGTGTTTGAACTGGATTGATTAATTAAATTGACAACATAGAAGTAATTTTAAAAAATAATAAATCTACTTTTTCTAACACACAAGTTCCAACCCTCAAGTCAATTTTATGTGCAGCCTACACATATGATTTCAGAAGGAAGGCTTTTGTGTGCTACCATAGGATCTAATTCTCTGAAAGAGAGGTATGCAAATGTAAAAAAAAAAATAAATATCTGTATTACAGAGAAGTCTACATGTCATATCTTTCTTTATTCTAGTCTGAGAATCTTTAAAAGCACTTTAAAGTGGTTAATATTTTGTCTCCAGTGACTTGTGTTGAGCTTGCTCAAGATTTATGATCAAATATAGCGTTTTTCAGAATCAATAGCTTGCTGGTCAGAAAGGATTTCCTCAAGCGTGTACAGCTAGGAGGCTGCCTGAAGATGCTGAACACTTTCCTGCCCTGCAGCAAAGGGCCATGGGGGATTTTATCATAAGGTCATTTACTTACGGGTGGATGGAGTTTTCAGGTCTTTTGCACAATTACTTTGGTCATCATTTTCTGTAACCAGGAAGGAACAGGAAATCAAAATGTCTCAGTAAGCTTATTTAACATTGGGGTCAAATTCCTATTATGAATTGTCACAACTCTGTTTGCTTCAAGAAAGCAGTGTTGATTTACCTCAGCTGAATATACACTGGTAGATGGGTTTTCTGTCTCCTTGCTCTCACTTTTCATATACCATGTTGTAGAAAAACATAGCATTTCTTATTATCTTTGGAATTTGTTTAGGGATTTACAATTTCCATTGAAATCTTTACTGCTAGACTGTACCGCTATTTGCTTATTGCTATTCATTTGCCAAATAAGATTCAGCCAGTGGTTGGAAACAGAGGGACGGTGTGCCCAGGAGGTCTGCAGGTTGCAGAGGGGAGCGAGACAGCAGCAGTGCAACAGTGTGAGACCTCCCTTCTCCTCCAAATGCCAATGCTGACCAGAAAGCAGCATGGCTGTGGTTGCCTCCTCCCACCAATGAACTCAAAGAGGAACTGTGGTGAATAATCTCTTCTGCCCTCACTCAGATGAAGTGCTTTTCTAGTGAGACATTGACTGGGTTGCTCAAGAGCATTAGCACCAGCTATCTCATATATGCTTTCTGAGATGAATTTTAAAAGTTGTCAAGCACCTAATTTATGTTGAAATCATGTTGCATGTTAATGATTTTTATAACATCTCATTCATTCATATGAGTAGGGCAGTACCTCACTATGGTACAGACACTATCTCCAAAGAATCCAAAGAGAATGTTTTGGGGATCCAGTATGGCTCTCCATACTATAGCTACCAACACAGCTGTACTGAAGGGATGATGAAAGAGCTACCAGAAGGAAATAAGCCATTAGGAGAAACAATAAAAGGGATAAACATCCAGAGATACATAAATCCAGAGAAAGAGAAGGTAAATTGAAATACAGGCAATAAGAAAAATATGTCACTTAATCATTTGACTAAATGAGAATTCAATGGGCAAATGAAATTTTTATTGTTTCCTGAGACAGTGTAACATATACATTGAGCAGGCCTGCTCAGAAGGTAACAAAATGCAGGCTTTGTATTTATGGGTGCTGAACATCCTAATAACTGTCTGCTCTCCCAGACTTAGATTCTAATACATTCACGAAGAGAAGGATTTCGCTGGCTCAGCTATTTTTAAAGTATGCATCTAGATGAAAGCAGTACAATATTAATGTCCACAAAAGGCATTAACAGAAAATTCAGATATGGGGCAGAGATTTAGGATTCTCTGAACAAACATCCTACTGCAATCAGAAACCAATGAGTGTTAAATATTCTCTATTTGGCATCAGAAACATCAGAAGCAAGAGGAAGAAAGAAATGAGTTCCTCCATCTAGTAACTCTCCGTGGTTGCCCTTATCTTCTCCCATATTTGTACTCCAGCCCTTTTTTTTTTCGGAATTCCTGACCTAATCACACTCTTAACTGATCTATTCTAAAGCTTGAGTTTGCTTCTTTACAGGATACAGTATTGTAGGACCATCTAAATTTAGTAGACAGATTTTTTGTTCTACCTTGACTGTACTAGTTGTTAGACTGTCTTCTACTCATTGCTGCGTACTGCTTAGTTTTGAACATGTAGTTAACCTTCACATAATTTTTAGGAACTGGCATTGATTTTTTTTTTTTTTTAAATGCTTTCCCACTTGCTATTTTTTCAGTACTCAACTGGTCATATACCTTCTCCATGAGCTGCTTTGTAATGTATGAATGTTTAGTATGACATTCACGTTAAAAAAAAAAAAAAAGTAGGATTTAATCTATCTGATTTTTAATCATCTCATGTCTTTTCGGTTTTGTTTGTCTTGCACACCCTGAATTCCTGCTACAATCAAATCTGGGGTATAATGAATGAAAGACTGGCCCTTACTAATTATCTCTCAAATTGGCTCTTGTACAATAAACCACTGATTATTATTGAAATTAACAGTTCTACTCAGGATTAAAGTTTACCAGATAATGAATACTTTCCAGTCTTCTCAAGTTTGCCTATTTCTCTACTCTGTGCTGCTATAGATAGGTCTATGATGCTGCATTATTTCACAAGTCTTATATTTCTTGTTTGTGGTTTTATTTGTTGTTTTGTGTTCTAATAAACCTTCCTCAGTCCTTACTTTCAGGGAAAGTCTTAGTGTTTATAAAAAAGAAAAAGAAAGAGGGATAGAGAGTCACCTTTCCAGATCTGGGCATTGTTTTCCCCTCAGAGCTCTATTCTGTTTGTTTGCATTGGGGAAGATCATTTTTTCCCCTCACCAGATGGTCTTCTGCATCACGTGACATCTGCATCACATTTACAGGTGCAGGCTATGTGCACCAAGTATCCAGGTAGCTGCCAGTTATATATTAAAGCTTTGAGTGTTACTAGCAACTTTAATTAACAGCATGTGAATCATGTACTCACGTGTCATCCGGTTATGACCAGTTAGCTGAAACCCTTAGATGTATTACAAACCAACAGCACCCGAGAGAACAGACTATGCCAAAGCATTTCTGATTTGTGAAAGAAACAGCCTTTACAGAGCTATAATTAAATATTGGTGACATGCGTTTCCATCATCGACTAACAACTAGTGAATCGTCCATTCAATCAAAAAAGTACCAAATTAAATGAAACACAGTTGTACCGTTTGTTTACATGGATGCTGGTCTAGTTCAAATGGCTATTGAACTGTTTCATCTGAACAAGCATGAGCAACTACTTTCCAGTAATACAGACAGCTGACGCATGGTGAGTTTATTTTCGTTAAAGGAAAAACAATTAATGGCATCACTAAAACAAATATTTTCTGGAATTTCTGGCTTGAAGTGTTTTTTATGTCCTATTGTATTCTCTTATATAGGGACTGTGTTTTCCCAAGCTTTTACAGAGATTAATAAAATAAATCTGACATTTCTGTGGAAATCTCTGAATACCCAAATAGATCACCTTTCCTCCACTAAATTATTTGGACTGTGTTAAAAGCAAATAATAGAGTAATTAAAGAAAATACAGATGATAAGCTAATGGAAATCCCCTTGTTACTTAAAATATCTAATTGGAGAACTGAAATATTCTAGAAAACTTTGGGTGTTCCCTCTGCTGATATACATGATTAAGTGCCCTTCAACAGTGCATGAAAGTGAGCAGCCGGTGATGTGAAGTCCTACAGGCATCTCGTGCCTTTTCCTGGGGAGCTCAGTGAGGAGGAGTCAGGGAGCCTGGGGATTTAGGCTCTCTCCAGTTTCTCATGTTGGCTCTCGCTGATGGGAAGAGGGGGATGTGTAAGCCGTGGGGTGGAGGATGGCTTCCCCAGGCCCTGCTGACCCGGCTGCTCCGGGGAAGGTTAAGCCCGAGTTGCGCAACAGCTTTTCCCTGCGTTTGTCCTGAGATTTCTCCTCTGCCCCAGTTCCATATGCTTTATCTTTTCTCCAGAGAGTCATTCCTTACTCTTTCTGGGCCTGATCCCAGAAGCACTGGGATGACGAGAAATCACAGAAGAGAGTTGCACTAATTATAGTAGGCTTGGGAACAGCTCCTGTGGAAATCGGAGAGAAAAAGGCCCCAAAATACCTAAAGAAAAAGATTAAAAATCTGTAGATGAAGTCCTAGTTCACATTGAATTGAATAGAAATATTTATTATTACTGTAATTTACTTCAATAGAGTATAATTTAACATTATGTATTCTTGAGTATTTCTAGCAACCAGAGAGAAATTTTAGTAAACAGAAAGCATTTTGATTACTTCACCATAGGATCTTTTCGAATCTTTTGCAGAGTTATATTTTTGTCTTTATGCTGCTACAAGTAATTCAGTAGAGAAAAAGTCGCTTTAGCACTAGGATGCACTAGGACCCAAGTATTATATGGTGTTTATTTAATATTTTCCTTCCCTGGTCTTTGGGTTTTCACTCTTCCTGGCAGAAATGAATAATTTGATTCCCTTCATAAATGTCATGCACTTACTAATGACTCAAAAAGGAAAAATGCATCAAAGCAATCTCTTCACTATGGTGGCTTCTGTTGCAGTATACAGAAATTGATTTAGGTAACTAAAAAGTTAAAAAATACAACAATGATCTCCCAGTCTGTTCTTCTTTCAAATATGCACACTCACACACAAACACACGCACATATATAGATGCATTTATGAATGTATTTTTTCAAATTTGTTCTAAAAAATGTTTTTATCATTTCTAGATCACTTAAAATTACTTTTCTGTGTATGAAGATCTCACTGAAATTAAACCAGCCTGTAGAAATTGATTTTTCTTCTTGCTGTGGTTTGTCTCTTACCCAAGGAAGGTGTGGCCAAACTTCTGCACCCAACAAGCCTCATACTTAAGTCTTCACCTGGTGTAGAGTTGTACCTCATATTTTGATGATACAAAAGATGGCAATGATTGCTCATTAGACCACTTCTCCGCTGTGGAGGGCAGGGAAAGTAACCATCAGGACTTTGGATGGTTTGCCAGTGCCTGCCAAAGCTGATATTCCCAGACATCATTGTGGCTGTACTGCAACACCACTGCTTTCCTTTGTCCACACGTGTGCCATCTGGGGCACTCATAGGTAAGATCTACTGTAGGGAACTTCTCATATTCCCTGGAGCTCAGCAGTTCCTCATGGTGGTGACCATGTGGTGAATTTGCATCCAGTTCATGGGTAAGAAGACTGAAATGATTCTTTATTCGGTAGGTTTTGGTGTAGAGGGGAAAGATAAAGGGTGATGCTTTCACAGTGACATCTGTTGCTGAGCAGATGGGCTGTTGTGTTCTGCACTAGTTGGAGCTGTTTCTGGGTGTGTAGTCTTCATTTTTACACTTCAAAGCACTTCCATTATTTTATTTGTCCATTAACTGAAACTGGAAGAAAAGAAATTACATGTAAATGTTCAGTAAACACTGGGGAGTCTCTCTGTGCCAAACCAATCCATTCTGGTGGAATACCTGCCCACCGAGGTTTTATCCTCTGGCAGTGGCAGATCTTACCTGGCCTTTGCTGTTGACACTCACCCCTCTGAAATGGAGTACCTGCCACCATAAACATCAATATTATCCTTTTTTTTTCCCCTCCTCCTGCTCTCCACAGTGAGCCAGAAATGGAGTTCCAGAAACAAAGATAAAGGCCTTAGCATTTGGATTTGTGATTATCTCTTTCCTTCTGGTAGAAAGATTTGATCTTATAGTCACAAAGGCAGCTTCAAACATAGGATAGGTTAAGGTGGGAGTGGTAACCAAAACTAGAGCGAAATGAGTAAGAGGGTGTGGGCACACGTGCAGAGGAGAGCTGCTCAGAGTCACTTCTGTGGCATTTATCATTTCATGCCCATTAACAAATTTATGCTCACAATATCCCCACAGATTAGGAAGTAATCATCTGTGTCTGTGAGAAACAAGGAGAAAAACATAAAGAAAGAGTCAGAATTCTCAGGGAACTCCCAAAGGACCAAATGGTTGTTGTTACTTAAGCTACGTAATTTCATATTCACCCATCTAATCAGAGACAGGTCTATCTTCCTTATGATGTAGCAGAACTCTACGTTTACTGAGACTAACCCCGATATCGAACCCACAAAGCTATACCTTGCCTATAAATCATTACTCCAAAATAAAAGAAATATATATTTATTTGCAAAGAAATAGTGGAACTTAATGGAGAAGTAAATGCTATTTAAGCTTGGGCATAAAAGGACTAAACTTACTGAAACAGTGAGCTGGTCCCCCATTTTATAAGGTAAAGATCTGTAGCTGAAGTAGCAAATCTTATATCTGTATTTAGAGCCATTTATTATTGAACGGTTGTTGCTTCTAGGTCAGGCTTTGTCAAGAAAGTAATATTTAATTAGATGACAACCTAGAACTTTGAGAGGGAACCCCCTCCCCAACTATTCTGATCCTGTGGCTGGCATAAATTCTGCTTCAGTGGCTGAGCCCTACTGTGAACTTAATCACATTTGAAAGTGGTGTGGAGACCTGGTTATCTGAGAGAACAGATCTGTCAAAGAAACAGGATTTGGTCAGAATGTGCAGATTTTCCAAAATCCAATCGCATCACAAGAAAACACAATTTTGGATAAAAAGTGGAGGGCGGGGGGAAGCTGAGAATAGAGTTTCTGGTCAGACTGGGAAGATCCACTCCAGAACTGTGCTTGCTGGTACCTGTCTGGTCAGCAAGAGAGTGAGAAAACACAAGCTTGAATGTTTATCATCTCCTGCATCCCAGATAAATACCCTTACCATAGTCATATTTTCCCCCTCCCTTGATGAAATACTTTGAAATGTTTTGGTTTCATAATGACATGAAAATGGAACATTTTTTGTAATCTGAAAATATTTTACAGGTCAGACAGTTCATTCCCTGCTTAGCCCTGTTATGCCTGTGTCTTAATCAAGCTCTGTCCGTTAATATAATTCATCCAGAAATAATACAGGTAGAAAGAGCCAGCCAGCACAATCAGTAAAAAGGTAAATAAGTTAACTACCCTGTCAAGTGATCAGTTTATTCTTGTACTGGACATATAAATAATCCCCGACTTGCCTATATAACACTTACGTACCATCTATTGTCTTTGATTTTAAGCATTTTGTAAGCGGTAAGCTTTAATTCAGGATGTCACTTAAGCACATACTTAAACTGTTCTTCCGAAAAGGGCTTAACTGAAACACTTGTTTAAGTGTTTTCCCAATTAGAGACTAATTGATGAAACCTCCTGACTTTCCTGTGAAGGGATATTTTACAGATGGGAAAATGGAAGCCAGACAAGTTGTCTTGCCAAAGACTGCACAGAGAGTTACCGACAGAGCGAAGATATGAGCACCTATCACCTCTCTCCAGACAGTGCAGTTTTCCTAAGATCCAGGCAGTCTTATTTCATGTATTTATACTACTTTCACAGGCTAACTGGTAGCTGCATCACAGACTTTGAAGTCAGGAAGTGTGGTAGACTACAAGGATACAAGCTGACAACTTTTGAAACATTCTCTAATGTCTCTTTGTGGGTCAGGACAGGGCGGAATAAATGAGAACCTGGATACTATTTTATTGACACCTTTTCTTTGCAATTCTCAGACCTTGTAAATCACTCAAAAAAAAAAACCCCTTTTCTGCACATCAGACAAAGAGAAAGGGAGAAGCATTTTCTTTGACAGAGAAGGTCAAGGATGTTTTTCACTTTCATCTACAATTCTGGCAGAGAAGGGAAATCCAGATTCATGAACAAGGAAAATGATTCTTACAGTCGATTAATCTATTGCTTTAATTCCCTTCAGAGTGATTGCTGTGATCCCCAGGTGTTTTTAGCCTGAGCAGGGACTGCCTGTCTTAGTCTTTGATGACAGTCTGACAACTTCCTTATGGAGAAGTGCTCACTAATACACATGTTAATGCATCAGGCACACAGCAAAGTATTTGTTAGGTTAACTAAAAGCCTATATATTATCGGTGTGTAAGGGCTAATGCCATAGTTCTGTAAATAGAGCTGGCTCGTTGTAGCTGGGTATGAAGAAAATTATACCTTAACAAAAAATTTTCTTCAAAGTGTTTCATTTCAAGCTATACTTCTGTCTTTGACAGCAGCAGCATTTCTGAATAAAGCAGGGACTTCTGCAATGAATTTATAGGCACATTTATCAAAACCTAGCAACACCACAGTACTAATTTGGGATTCAGCACTTTACCAAATGTGCTAGAAAGTAGCAGCAGGAGATGTTCCCAATTTGTGAATGAATTCAGTGCTCAGGGAAGTGAATGAGCCAAGAATAGCCCGGGCAGAGGGAGGTGTGTGGTTCCTCACCCAGCTTTCCCTCTTCTCCACAAGACAACTCTTTCTCAAAGTTGGACCCATGAATGTTGAGGGTTGGTTTCAGAAATGAGTTCTTTTCTCAGCAAAAATATCTTACATGGAAAGTAGGATAGCCTCAAATGAATATTTGCTTTAATCAAACATATTTGATTAAAGAATATCCAGCAGAATATCTATGGCCTAAAAGTTCCTGAATCTACCTTCTTACACAGTTTAGACTTCTTCCTTTCGATTTTGTCCTTTTCTCAGCATCAGAAACAGTAAACTAATCCTTTCCACTCACTGGCACAGATTCTGGCCCTGTTCTCTCCCAGCTGCTCACCAAGCTTCCTACTTCACCTTTGTACTGCTGTACCATATGTGTTCAGCTCTTTTGTACATTCCCACATTTCTTCTCCCAAGTCTCCTTCTTTCAAAAGACATCTCTCTGTCCTCCACTGGTTTTATATTTTATCTTAAATCCTCTTTTTAATCTTTCCCTGACTGTTTTTTATATAGATACACAGAATGATTACAAATAGTTACAACATAAAAAAAATAATCAGCTTTTTAAAATTATATCTCTCATTTGAGATTGACATGAGAGCTGTTTGAACACATTCTTCAGCTGGGCCAACTAAGGTTTTCTGCTTTTCATTTTTATTTTGTTCTCTTTTTGACCTATTTCTTTCTTTCTACTCATTATCACTTCAGCTCCAAAACAGATGAAAACACACAGATTTAATCCATAGACATAAATTAAAAAAAAAAAAAAAAAAAAAAGAGGGAGTATTTTTTCCTTGAAAATGTCTCTACTTATGCAGATATTTAGCTGATATTGAACCACAGATAGTAACCACAGAGCAACCACGTGCTTTCCTTCCTTCCTTCCCAGGAGTCCTGTTAATCAGACCCTCAGCTTGCATTAACTGATACGGTTCTATTGACTCAAAGGCAATGCACCGATTTACCACAGCCGAAATATTGCCAGATGACATGACTTTTTTGGTTGTGTTCCTTGCATTCTCTAATTAAGCATATCGCATCAACAAATTCACAAAATGAATTGCCAACGCAAAGAAAGCAGCATGGCAATAGATCTATTTCACACCTGTGCACTGAAGTGTGGTTCTTCTGCACTGTAAATGGGGCCAACATGTTTGTCACTGACACGTAGAAAAAAGCTCTTGTGCTGACAGAGTAGTTATACAAGAGTGTATACAAGTAGTTATACAACAGTAATTCAGGGCTGAGAAATCTATCAAGAAAGAGGCACTCAGAAGAAGTTCTGCTCAGCAGCAATGTATGTCAATACACAAGTATTTGTGCTGTTCCACCACCCCATTTACTTTCTTGAAATTGTACGTAGAATGTGTTTAAATTTTTATGTAGGAACTCAATTTTGTACCTTTAATTTTCCCCACCTTCTTAGCTCTGCTTCCCCATCTCTTATAAGCAAATACATCAGGGGATTTACCTCACTTAGCTTCAGCCTTCTAAAAGTTAAGCATCTTCTCTGAGCTAGCTGATCACATCCCCTCCAAGGCTGATGGGAAGAGCTTAATTCTGCCCAAAGGTACTTAGCTCTCTATATACATTTCCATAGTTTACATACATAGGCTAGATGATAAGTTTAGACACTGAAATTATAAATAGTTGAAACTGTGTGAGGACAATCTGATGATTTGTGACTGGATCTTATACAGCACAGCAAGGCTGCAGTTGTAGTACAGAGTCAAGTATTTTAAGTATGAAAAGGAAACACGACAAAGCAGAGCTAGGATGTTTATGCACTCCACAGATGTGTAATAACACATTTTTATGGATACAAACAAGTTACTATATATGCAACTAAAAATCACAGGAATTGTTATTACAATCCATCTATTAACCATTTCATTGAATTATTCTTTCATTTTTCTGACATGACTTCAGTTTAATGCTGCCGCTTTCCCAGTGAATGGAGGACGCTTCATGACTCCACTCAAATCCCATCTAAAAATTGAATTTATTTGTAGCTCCATGGGTAGTACAAAACACAGTTTGAGATCAGTGAGTTGAAACTGATTGATACTGGTTATTTTTTTTAATTCTTTTCCTGAATCCAAACTTCTGTATTTCTACTTTTTAATGTAATGAACAAGATGGAATTTGTTCATTTCATACAGTATTTTCAGTACTTTATAAATATGCCAGTCATAGTAATAGACATGCATACTTGCAAAGAAAAAGTGTTAAGTCAGATTTAAATAGTCAATGGTTTATATGTACATAGGATTCATTTCCTATATAGTATGAAGCTGTTTTTCAACACTCAGCTACAAAAAGGCACATAGTTCCTTATTCCTGTGGATCCAGCCAGGTAGATGCTACACTGGCAGTCCCAGCAGTGACAAACCTGATGTATGCCATCTGTTGGGACTGCTAAATGTGTCCAATGGAGCACAGCAAGAATAACACAATGTGGGAGCACCAGACTCATGTACAAGTCACCCTCACCTTGCAATAGAACACTTTTCTATATTTTTGAATGTCTAGAAACCTGAACTGCCAGATATCTGTAAATCTAGGGAGTCCCTAGCCAAAATTGCTTACTATGGAAAGAGGCAAAGTGCCACACATAGAGATGAAAAAGAAATGTCTGAATGAATGAGGGAACAGGTATCAGTTCATAGAGAGATATTTTAGAGATACAGATGTGATTTTAAGTCAATATTGCCCTACTTTTTCTAGATTAGGTAATCAGCAAGTCATATAAAGTAGTCCCTCTACTCCACTGAACATTTTAAGGTCTGAGCTAAATTATTGTACATGGGTTTGGATGCAACAGCTCCGAAACAACTGAAAGTAACTGAGGAAAAGTTACCAAAGGTCTGAAAGCCACAATAGACGATGGAAGAGTTAGCACTGGTCATTGTATGGAGCACAGAAAGTGGGATGAGAACACATTTTTACAGTTCATTTGCTACAAAGGGAACCTGTGTGCTCCCTGTGGTGTCCATTACAGGACAAGAAATGGTGGCTTTCATTTCAAAGTATGGAAATCCCAGGGAAAGAGCTTTAATGGAAAGGATCATGAGGTACAGGAATAGATTGCTGGGCAACTTGGAGACACCAGGACTGAAGTTCTTTTAAAACAGGTTTAAAAGACATCTTTTATGAGTGACGCAGTTCAGCTGCTCCTGTCCGGGTTAAGGACTGGCCCATGTGGCCTATCCAGGCCCCCTCCACAGAGTTTTCTATAAATATGTGCTGAAGTTATACTCGCCCATCCAAGCCAACAGGGTCAGCATGTATCTCAAACCCTGCCCAACATCAGCCACAATAGTGTTCATGCAAAGAAGTCAAAGTCTTATGTCAAAATGAACATGGAATCAAGATAAAAATACCCTGAAATCTCCCCATTAATCTTTATTCCTCTGCCCTGGTGTGGATGAAAGGGCTGGAGCTGTCGAGTCCCCGCTTGCCGCTAGCTTCTGCTGCTGCACACCTCCTCCAACTTCTGCCCTCATTTTGGTGTCTGCTGCGCAATACCGTGGGCACAGTCTCGATAAACCCCACTTCTGTCTAAATCTCTTTATGTTCCTGTACGGAGATATAAGCAGCAGACTGTCTTGCACAAGGTGCAGGCAGCAGTGCAAAGGATGGCGGGGGATACGCAGTGAAATGACTAGCATTTGCTGATAAGGAAGAATACAGCATGTTTCTGTGAAATTATTATACAAGGTAAACTACTCTTACAATTTTTTAGCAGTTATATCTAATCCCCCCCAACAAAATCTATATCTGGCCTCAGTATGTAGTCTTTATTATAAAGGTTACTGTTGATAATGTGGCATATATATATGGCATATATCAAAGTATATATACGTGGCATATATATATGGCATATATTGAAAGCCGGAGAGGGACAGTTTACAAGGGCATGCCATGATAGGACAAGGGGTAATGGCCTTAAGCTGAAGGAGGGTAGATTTAGATTAGATGTTAGGAAGACATTTTTCACTGTGAGGGTGGTGAGGCACTGGAACAGGTTGCCCAGAGAAGCTGTGGATGCCCCATCCCTGGAAGTGTTCAAGGCCAGGTTGGACGAGGCTTTGGGCAACGTGGTCTAGTGGAGGGTGTCCCTGCCCACAGCAGGGGGGTTGGAACTAGATGATCTTTAAGGTCCCTTCCAACCTAAACCATTCTGTGATTCCATGATTCTATGATTCTATGATATATATCCAATTAGATCGCAGAAGGAAAAAAAAGTAAATTAAAAGCCCTGCTCTTCTGGGTTTGCATTTTTTTCTCTTGTGGATGTTTGTTCCCCATTTAATCATTCCAGAGGTATGAATAAACCAATAGCATTTCAGCTCTTTGGAACTTAATTTTCACATGCAGACAAAAAAGAACTGATTCCCACCTCCTTTAAATCTGACATAATAAAACAAGGCAAATCTAGAAAAATGTAACTTTAACCAATAAAATCAATGATCTGACAAATATAATTGCCTATGGAGCAATGTAAAATATCTTTGAATCATTTTGAGTAATATCAAGCACAAATTTATTCCTTATGACCTAATACTTTTATCCAGAATCAGTAGGAATTGAAACAGTGTTCACATCTTGTAAGTGATACAAAATCAGCACAGATGAGGGATTTTGGCCATATAGATAGGCATATACTTCGAGGGAAGTTTTCTTTACAGACAATACTTTCATTCATGCAAACATATCATCAAACAGAGATATCACTTATTATCAGAGTCTTTGAGCCTAACCTTGTCCCTCCTGAAACTACTGTTGACTTCAGTGGAGACAAGATGTGGCTCTGTATTTTTTTAAACTCAAAGTAGACCTTCTGTCACGGGTGTTTTCCACATAGAGTAACACATGATAGGAAAAAATTTGCTCTACTTACTCTCCATCTGTGTCTGCATACCAAGCTAAACACAGTCCTGGTTGAGCATGGGTGATGCATTTCATGTTAGGGATGCTGGACAGATAAGGAAAGTGACTGACAAGTCCTTAAAAAAGAAGATTTATCACATTTTATTTTAAGCTTAAAAACTCCCACTATTCAGAAATACAATTAATCCTCATTTTTAAGGCTGTTACTATTTTCCCAACAGCAAATGGAAATCAGGAATAATACAAAACATAGATGATCACAGAACAAGAACATTGCTTGCTAATTGACTTGACTGGACCTGATGTGATGAACTTTTGAGGATCAGGGCAGTTTCTATTAGTATTTTGAGAAATACCTCATATCTGTTTTAGTCATAATAGACTCACTTCTTCAGGCACAAGATAGACACGTTGTCTCTGAGTGCATCTCATTTGCATGTGACATAAATCCTTAATTCAAGATGTTCTTCATTTTCCTCCTATTTCTTTTCTTAGAAAAATGGAAAATGTTACCATGAAGCTAGTGAACTGAAGGACCTAATTGCAATGAATCAGGCATAAATGCATTTAAAGTGCATGTCTCATCGCTGGCTTGACGTGCAGTACTTAAAGAAGGTAGCTGTTGTGCATTTCTCGGTAAAATGTTCTGCCATCCTGCTTCTGCCATGCAAGACCCTCAGCATCAGCAGCGTGTGCTGTACTACACAGAAAGCGAGACAACTGAAGTTACTGAGAAGAAAGGATTCAGCTGAAGAAGCTGAACTGACTTCTGCATGCTTCTTCAGGAGGATCATGCTGTGAATAAGCATTAGGAAGGTATAACATTGGGCAGCTTGGGGCAGTTTTAGCTTTTGCTGTTTGCAAAGCATGCCAGGGAACAGCTGGGACTGCTTTTCACAGACACTATAGCCCAATAGTATCTTTTGCATTGGCCTTCCTGCCAGTATCTTGTATGCTTAAGGCTCGCCTGTGCCTAAAAGGGAAGGCTGTACTGCTAGAGCTATGCAATCCCTCCTCCCTCCGGGGTGGAAACAGCTTATACAAGAGCAGGAGTTCCTTTGCCAGTACCATTCCCAGGATAAGCTGCACAGACAAAGGAACTGTTTACTCGTTTAACGGAATCTGTTAGGGTTTGGTATTTTTTTAGCATAGTTATGTTGGTTAAAGCTGTGAGATTTCTCTACTCCTAATAGACTTTGTTATGCCTACAAAGATTCTAAATGTAGGTCTGCCTTGGGAGTGTAATTCAATGGCTAATTCAAGAATTGCAAGAAAAGTTCTGTGAGCCTTTTTTCTTTTGCTTAACGCCTAACATTTTTCAATGAAAATACCATATTATATTAACAAGGACTCCCAGAAAAATTCCCAAACGGGTCATTCCTTAATTTTATGCAGCCTGCAGCTGCACTTCTCTTTTGTTTCATGTTATTATTGAATAATGATGTGGATCACCAAAGGTATATGAAAGACTTCCTTGGCCCTCAGGATTGAAATGGCTTCTTTTACCTATTCTGGAAAGCATAATTATGTTAATTACGTGCACTATTAGAAACGTTTTACATGGCCTTTGAAAAGTCAGATAGGTTCACAGCATTGATTTCAGGGGAAGTCAGATGCAGAATTACTTTTATGGATAAGCCTCTTCTGTAGTTCCACAAACACCATGAGCTGACGTAAAGCTGCTCCGGTGCATCCCGTACTCCTCCAGCTCAGCGATCTGCTCCTTCCCCTCCTGCCCACAAGCCCTCTCTTTCCTTTTGCTTATGTAAGAGTTTGTGCAACTGTATGGTGAACTGGAGGAGGAAAGTCATCAGGGTAAAACTAACTTGCCAGAGAAGTGGTTAATTTTAACCTGAATTAACTCCTTGACAGAGCTGACCAAGTGGCCGCACAACACAAGTGTTGCTATGACAGGAAGGAAATAAGGTCTGTGTGAGATGGCTTTTTCTGGCACTGATAAATCCAACAATAAAAAAACAACAACAACAAAAAAAGGAATCTTCAGAAATACAACAGGAATAGATTTATTGATTTTCCATCCTTTCACTCACTTCAGGATTGGAGAGTCACCCTGGTGCTGCGTGCCTGATCCTGTGCTGTGCATAAACATCTCAGGATCCTCTGCGCGTGCAAAGCCCTTGGACCTAAATAGGAGATCTCATGTTTTTATGCATTCATCTAATCGGTTTGTATAACTCCACTGGCAAAAATACTCGTGGGTGTTACTTCTGAGAACAATTCACAATTATGCTGAAACATCATAACATTGATTTTATGAGAAGAAAAATATGTCTTTTAGAACACTTTCTTTTCAGAGACACCTGAATCTCTGAAGTCCAATGTAAAATACCTTTTGGGCAATTGGACAGTCACTGTGTATATATCTCAATAACAGACTTCTGTAGCTACGTTCTGTAAGGTAGGTCCTCTAAAACTCATATGGTAAAAAATGCTGCCTTTTTAAAATTTTAATTGATTTTGGAACGGTTCTCAAGAGATGCTGTAAATATGCATTTCAGTTAAACATTGATCAGGCTAATATTGAGTTACTAGTAACTTAAATGTGTGATTATGAGAAAATATACTGTTTTTATTAGGTGCAGAGAGAGCACAGGCTTCAAACTAAAGGACTCAGTAGATCCCTAAATTCTCTGGGGCTATCCCATCAGTAATGAACACGAGCTGTTCCACCCTGCTGGTCAAGGTCCCAGAGGGTAGGGCATGGTTTGCTTCATGCATTAGGCATTTGAAAGAGCATTTAACAGCAGTTACCAAGCTGCTCAGCTTTTCAGAGATAACAGAATTATTCTTAAAAACTGCTTCATGACAGTCTTTCACCAGAGTCAGACAATAAACAGTAAAATTTTTTCAAATGCATATATCCATATAATGTAAATTTATTTTACCTGAAGATCAAGTATGTGAGGCTGGCTTTGTTCTTAATATCAGGAAGGTTATTTGCAGTTTTGGAGAAAGCAGTAGCCATGATGTCAGTTCTGATAGGAAAATTATAAAGAACTTGGAATATTTCAGTATCTGCTGAAAACTTCAAGTTCAGCACTGCATCATAATTGTGCCTCCCTTGTTTTGGGGAAAAAATGGCATGTGTTTTCTAAACATGCATCATATTGTGAGTGAATGACTAGGTAGACTAGGGGAAGCCTCTGTTTCTCAGCACTAAGAAAAGGACTGAAAAATTTTATTAAAGGGAGGAAATCAGGACTAGTTTTTTATGTAGGTCTAAATTCATGGTCTATGATGATATTGTTTCCTCCCTGATTTCAGTCTATGGTGAGTCAGATTCATAGAAGTATCAGGCCCTCAATGTCTTTGTAAAATCAAGCGAACTGAAGCCATACCATTAGGAATTGTGAAGGGAGGTGATCCTGCCCCTCTACTCCGCTCTCACAAGACCCCACCTGGAGTACTGTGTCCAGCTCGGGGGGCCCCAGTACAGGAGAGACATGGAGCTGTTGGAGAGAGTCCATAGGAGGGCCACAAAGCTGATCAGAGGGCTGGAACACCTCTCCTATGAGGACAGGCTGAGAGAGTTGGGGTTGTTCAGTCTGGAGAAAAGGGGAGATCTAATTGCGGCTTAGCAGTACCTGAAGGGGCCTACAGGAAAGATGGAGAGGGACTGTTTGTCAGGGAGTGCAGTGACAGGACAAGGGGTAATGGGTTCAAGCTGAAGGAGGGTCGATTTAGATTAGATGTTAGAAAGAAATTCTTTACTGTTAGAGTGGTGAGGCACTGGAACAGGTTGCCCAGAGAGGTTGTGGAGGCCCCATCCCTGGAAGTGTTCAAGGCCAGGTTGGCTGGGGCTTTGGGCAATGTGGTCTAGTGGAAGGTGTCCCTGCCTGCAGCAGGGGGGTTGGAACTAGATGATCTTTGAGGTCCCTTCCAACCCAAACTATTCTATGATTCTATGAATTATAAAAAGGTCTTCCTGTTAAAAATACTGTCAGACATCTGTACGCTGATGAGTTAAATGCATTATAAGACAGACTACATATTTTATGAATAATCTCAGAATCTACTGAAGCACTGACATGATAACAGAAAGGATGTTCACAGATGCCCTTTCCATCTCTTTCTTCATTAAAATAATGAAGAAATGCAGCTGTGGGTACATCTGAAACAATGTTCCAGTTTATGTTTTTAGTCACTAAGGCTTGATTACATGCCAGCCAAAATCATTGGAAAGACTGCCACTTACCTGAAAAAGGTTTGGATAAGCCATTTGTGTAGTAATCACTCCTGATGAAGTCTTTGCCCTCATGTGCAGAGCCTAGAGCTGAATTTTCAAAAAACCTTGAGATGGCTGAAGGAAGGAGTAATGTTAAATGATGAAACCCAGAAAGAGAAATAGGGAGTTCATTCATCATCTTGCACCAGAAGAGGTTGGACTAAACCAGGTAACAGGCTTCCTTTCTGCAGCAAACACAGCCATTTGGGCAAGTTTGGATGGTGGAGAAGTATCTAATGAGTATTAATTTTGTGTCCATAAAGGAGCATCAAACAAAATGTGTTTGGCTGATGATTTAGTGATGCAAACATATAAAACAGATAGATCATATGCACCTGCTCATGGTCTTCCTGTCAAATATTCCCTTTTGGACTGTTTCTGCTCTTTTTCTTAAGCCACCTGCAAAGCTGTCAGAAGGAAGACCATCTTCCAAAGGAGCTGTGGATAATCCAGAAGCCTCCAAAGGTTATGGTGATAGCTTTGAGTTGCTGGTTCCTTGATGCATTAGTTTGTATATGTCTAGACTGATTTTCACACAATTGGTAGTAGTCTTTGGAGGTGAAAACATAGTATTTAAATGACTATTTCTTGAGGATTTAACTACACAAATATTGCATACATTTTCACATGTTGCTTCTTTGAAATGTGCTGTAAAAATTTGATTCAATAAGGTTATTTAATAATCTGGAACTCTTTCTGTACTATTCATTACTAGTTCTATGGAAATTAAGAAGGCGAATATTGTGAGCCTGGAAATCAAGATCTAATCCTACAGTCTTATGTTGCCATTACAGGATGTTTAATTCAGAAATTAAAGTTACAGTTTTGTTGTGGGGGTTTTTTTTGTTTGTTTGTTTGTTTGTTTGTTTGTTTTTTTGTCAAGTAACAGTTTCACTATTTGTGTAACATCTATGATACATCTTCAAACTCAGGGAAAAGAAAAATTATGCTTCCTAAAAAAACATATCTTTTAGTTTTCTACTCACTGCTTCATGACACCTAATGTGTTTTTAATTTATCACCCAAAATTAATTTCAGAATTCAAACCCAACACTGAAGTCACCGGCTGGTGTATTAAGCATATCATGTCATGTTATATCAATCCCTAAGTTTGTCCTACTAAAAGTCAGTGTTACATATTATCGAAGATCTTTGATACACATGCATTACCAAGCTCTGTGCTCATTACTGAGGTGGATTCTAGGGTGTTAAATGATAATGCATATTATATGATACGTATTATAGCTCATCTTTCCAAAGACCAGTATCTGGCTATTTGTTTACAATTTGATATTTGCTCTAATTTTAGTAAATATTTACTTTAATAAATGTTACACTTCAAATGATTTTTTTTTAACTGAATTGATTTTTTTAATAACTTATATGTCCTTACAAGCAACCTGAATTTGATATGACTAATTCATTCCAACTGATAAAATAAAACGGTCATTAGGATGTCTATGAGAAAATGACATGACTACTAAAAGCTGAAAATCCTAACTCCTGATGGTTTGATTAGAAAACACTAGTACATTCTCTCCCTCACCAAAACACATATTTGTTCATAATGGACAATGAGGCTAATTATACAGTATCTCCTTGCATGCTGACTGAAGCTGGTTTGCATGTTAATGTGGAGAAGAAACAGCATTAAGACTGTCAGTGCTGGACATGCTTCAATGTTGCCTTTTAATTAAAAGTTCAAATTTCTGAAAGAATAGCTGGAAAAGAATGTACCGGAATCTTACACAAGAGCTCGACTTACAAAACACAGCAGTCACATGGGTTTGTTTCCTGTCACACACTGTTAGCATCAATGACATTGCTGCTGCCAAGTTCACTTGATCTATGCATAAAAGAGATGCTTACTTTTCAAGAGTTATTTGCCCAGCAATAATGAAAATATCCAAATTCCTTCATAGTTAACATGCCCCCGCCCCCACCCATTATTAATATGTGGCCATACAGCTTAAGGAAAACAAAGTATTGAATTGCTGACCTCACAACTTTTGCTGTGGGGTAGGGGTTTCTTTGATTTGCGGTGTTTTACTTTTTTTCATGAGGACCAGAGTTTTCTTTTTTATGGGTGTTGCATGAATACACATTTTCTGTACTTACTGGCTTTATCTGCAGCATTTTGCATGGATTTCTAGATTGAAGTTCCTCTGTCTTTAATGGAAATTGAGATAGCTAGCAGTTCTTTCAAAGCTAGATTTATGTCCTGAAAGTGCAACAGCCTGAGGAAAGTAATGCCCCAAGTTTGTAATTTAAATCATTCATTCCTAGCAGTAAGTGAATATCATATTTTCAAAGATAACATGTCAAAGTTTCCCAGATATATTAATTACAGTGGGTCATATCTGATTATCATCTGTTGCACTGGGGTAAATACAAAGTCATTTTCCTTACATGAGTAAGTCTGCTCTGTCATCACACAGCTATAAATTGGAGCACAGTTGGCCCACCCTTTTTTGATCTTTGGAGTATAATGGCTCAGCTCAGAAGAGTGGTACAATAATATTTGCATATTTGGTCCATTTTAGAATCAAATACCATTATTTAAATGATAATTGGAATTCTTTCTTTAGAAAAGGCAGCATAAACAATACAGATATGAATTAATCATTTTCCTTTATGAACTTTACAGCTCAATGAAGAAGATCATTTAGCCAATGCAGAACAACTACATTAATCAGCATAATACATCTAAAGTTGCATTAAGTAAATGTAGAAGGCACTTTTAGTGAGAAGGGGGTTGGCCTTGGTGCAATCTTGTAATTTTTTTTTCAACTTAAACTCAATCAGGTTGTTTTTAAAGTAATTTTTTAGAGAAAAAAATATCAGATCAGTCTAACCCAATGATGTCCTGTCTCTGAACATGGCTGAAAGAGGATGCCTAGATAAGAATAAGAGAGAGTAGACATGTATAATAGTCACTCAACATGCCTATTCTACGAATTTCTTAAACTTCTTTTGTTCTGTGATTTGGCTTTTCCAAAGGTACATGAGGCACATGAGACATGTTTCTATTAGCCATTCAAAAATTTGCTTCCTCTTACATTTCTTACTTTGAACACAGCTCTGTTGGCTTCTTGTTTTCTCTTTTTTCAAAAAACGTCAATAATTTTTATCTTTTCCCTCTTTCTGAACCTCAGAACTAGTGTACACATTTTTGTTGTGTTATAAATATGTGGCAGTATTGCCTGATCACATGAAAAAGAAGCATAAGCCAGAGTCACCTTTGGCCTGGTGACCTTTCTAAGATATTTTGGGTCTAGATTCCTCTCCAAGAATATTTCTTCAGGAGTATCAGATCAGCTCAGAGGCTAGCTCCTCCTTATAAACGAGTCTCCAAATATTAATGTTTTCTTTTGCTTCATTTTTGGTAGATATCAAAAAACTGCACTAGTTAGCCAAGGAACAAAGTCGAAGGAAACTCAGTCTTCACAGTTGTTCAGGCATTGCTTTAAAGCCAGAACACTGGACTTTATACATCTGTCTGAACCATCTCATTTTGAGGCCCAATTCAGCTCGTGGGGAGAGACAGCCCATGACTGCAGCTCACACCTTAGGTGACCCATATCACTTCCAAGGGGCAAAGCTCTCCGTATTGATTTGTCAGATCAGTTGTTCCAATTGCGGACACGTTTTGTTCAGGTGTCTGAAGCTGGATCGTATCATCCAGGCTGTATAGTGGAAAGACAAGTAATGCTAAATATTTTAACAAATATTTGAGCATGAATTTTATCAAGCCTTTTTGATGGGTGATATTTACTTTTTTTTCAAATTCATTTCCTACAGAAGTTTCAATAGACTTTAGTTGTTGAAACAGGTGTATATGAAAAGCAAATTTCAGAACTTCATGCTCACAGATCACTGGAAAATATTTCACAGGTGCACGTGGAAGAGTCCTTGCCAGACATGTTCCAATGCCCAGCCAAACACCAGAGAGAAATGATCCCACTTGAGTGATCTGAGTAACCATAACTACAGAACACAGCTTGATTTGCAAGTGTCCATGAATGATTATGGAGTTAAATGATTCAAAAAAGTGGATACTGAAAAAGTTGGATAATTGATTATTTTTTTTGAAACTAGATTCTCTTCATAGATATTCTACAAACAATAAAGATGCTAAATTTATCAAATAAAGCTTTTGTTGTGAATTAGTCACTCTGTGACAGCTACAAGCACCAAAAGACATAAACACACATCAAGAATTCCTTTGTGAAATTTGTCACAATTGACAGCCTTCTGTTAAGGCCTCTGACAGAATGGAAATGGGGTCTGTATTATTTGAATAATGTAAGAAAGAGGAATATGTCACGTCTGTTGAATTTATTCAGACTCTAACACTCTAGGGCTTTCAGCAATACTAATACAGCCAAGTGCTTCCTACAAACATTTTGCCAGGGACAATATTGTACCATTAGTTAGCAAACAACAGTTTAAAAACTTTGAAATTCTTTAAGATAATTTTAATTTTCTTCCATTCTGTTTTTTTTAACCCCCAAAATCGAGATAAAAAGATACACTCAAACTGTATTCAGAACATAGCAAAGGAAAATTAGCCAAAAAAATCCTCTTTACCCAGCAACATAAAAATATTTGGGTTTATTTATTTATTTATCTATTTATTCATGTTCTCACATGTAAAACATGCCAGAGAATTAATAATATATTTTGCAAATAAGTTATGATCTAAGACATCAGTCTGAGAAAGCACATATGCACACGCCTGATCAGGAAAGTACTTAACCATATGCCCAGCCTCAGTAGGACTTAAGCATATTGAATGGGATCCTTTCCAAAATTAGGGCCTCAGGCAGTGAGAGAGCTCGCTCAGGTATTGGAGGAGAATATTAGCTCAAAAAGTCATCTAAACTAACTTATCCTGTAGAGTCAAGCTGACCAGTAAATGTACTGAGGTAACCCAAAAATATACTACTTTTTAAAGGAAACATTTCAGCTATCTCGTTCACAGCACAGGTCCCAAGGAGCTATGGTGGCATGACCAAGCTGGTGATATACTGGCGCAAAAGGGTGAGTGATGAGGGAAAACTGGGAGCTTGGGGCTAGGGATGAGGGATGAAGAGGAAACCACCACCACCTCTGCCACCACTTGGCTGGAGCCTTACACGATGCCTCCAAGACATGGGATGTGGTGGACTGCTCTCCAGAAACTCCAGGTCCAGGCATTGTTTGCCTTGACTTCTTGGATAACATTTTCCATGTCCACTATCATTCTTCAGTTTATTGGGATGTAGTTTTGGGTTCTTAGGGATGACCCTCATTCTCACACTGACAATCTTATTTTTTGTTTAAGGAGTTTTACACACTCATGCTACTCTTGTATTTAGAAGCACCAAATCTTGTCTTTATTAGACAAATGTTAGATTGCTTTAAATTAAACTTTTGGCTGATCAATCATAAAAAGTTTGTTTGAAATTAACTCCTCTCTTTAATGCAATAACATTTATGTGAGTTCACCTTTCCTCCCCCTTTTCCTTGTCACTAAGGATTTTTCTGTGAGAGCTGCTTGTTACAATGGTTGACTCTGAAGCCCATTTTTGCAGCTACTAAGCAAATTGGCTCTGTCACTGATTTGTATCGAAAATAAGCCCAGAAAGCAATAAAATCAGTTGTAGAAAGAAAATTGCAAGATGTTTGAAATCTGAGGGCAAGCTCAGCATCATCCTTACAGCAGAATGTGTTGCATGGTGAAATAGTGTTTGGGATTCTTGGCTCACTCCTTCCCTTCTTGACTTGGCATAGGCTGAAAACTGAAGAAGCACATTAACAGCCAGGCACTCACTATCCTCAGGGGTCTCGTTCTTCAAGCATACTTAGTGCACTTAGGCACCAAATGGAGACTTTTTTTGATGCTCAGAGGAAAATTCTATGATTTAGGCATTTGAGAATGTGGTGCTGACAAGTTTGAAAGTAAAATAAGAAAGGTGAGGATACAAGATCCTTGCTTCTCTTTGAAATCTATCTGCAAATTCTTGTGAACAAGACAAACCTTCCAATTTCTTGGAATTCCCTAACATTTTTCTACAGTGTGAGACGTTTCTTTCTGAAAATATAAAACAAAAAGCTACTAAGTCTGTCATTTGACCAATATTTATTTCACCTATAATACAGCACAAGCAACCCCTTCTACTTCATACCTTAGGTTACTCATTCCCACTCTTCCATCACTCCCTTATTTTGTCAGTACAACCATTTGCAGTGCTTTGCAGAGAACTTGATTAGATAAGTGACCTGGGTTAAACATAAATCTTTCTCATTTATTCATTTGCAGGGTTAGTTTCTAGCCAAATCATGTCCTGATCCAGATGACCACATGAGTCCTAGCCTGATGTGGATGGGAGGTGGCAGGGGAAACCCTTCAGGTGCCTGTCAGTGCAGATGGCACTATGACTGGTTTAAACAAACTGTGAAATTGTACCAACCCATCTGGTCTCCATCCCCTCTCTCCATGGTTGTCAAACATGGACCATTTTCTTTCTACCTCTTTCTACCTTCCAAAAGAGCTATTTCTTTTATCTGGTGTGTTGGTTTTGCGTGGCAAGGTTTTGGTAGCGGGGGGGGCTACAGGGGTGGCTTCTGTGAGAAGCTGCTAGAAGCTTCCCCTGTGTCTGACAGAGCCAATGCCAGCCGGCTCCAAGACGGACCCGCCGCTGGCCAAGGCCAAGCCAACCAGCGCCTCTGTGATAACATATTTAAGAAGGAAAAAAGCAGTTAGAGAGAGCTTTTGCAGCCAGAGAGAGGAGTGAGAAGATGGAAGAAACTCTGCAGACACCAAGGTCAGTGCAGAAGGAGGGGGAGGAGGTGCTCCAGGCGCCAGAGCAGAGATCCCCCTGCAGCCCGTGGTGAAGACCATGGTGAAGCAGGCTGTCCCCCTGCAGCCCATGGAGGAAGGATGAGGGGGTGTAGAGATTCCACCTGCAGCCCGTGGAGGACCCCATGCCGGAGCAGGTGGAGGCACCTGAAGGAGGCTGTGGCCCCGTGGGAAGCCCATGCTGGAGCAAGCTCCTGGCAGGACCTGTGGATCCGTGGAGAGAGGAGCCCACGCCAGAGCAGGTTTGCTGACAGGACTTGTGACCCCGTGGGGGACCCACGCTGGAGCAGTTTGCTCCTGAAGGTCTGCACCCCGTGGAGGAGACTCACGTTGGAGAAGGTCGTGAAGGACTGTCTCCCATGAGAGGGACCCCATGCTGGAGCAGGGGAACGATGAGTCCTCCCCCTGAGGATGAAGAAGCGGCAGAAACACCGCGTGATGAACTGACCGTAACCCCCACTCCCCGTCCCCCTGTGCCGCTGAGGGGGGCGGAGGTTGAAGCCGGGAGTGAAGTTGAGCCTGGGAAGATGGGAGGGGTGGGGGGAGGTGTTTTTAAGATTTGGTTTTATTTCTCATTCCTCTACTCTGTTTTGCTTAGTAATAAATAAGATGAATTCCCTCTCTAAGTTCGGTCTGTTTTGCTCGTGATGATAATTAGTGAGTGATCTCTCCCTGTCCTTATCTCGACCCATAAGTGTTTTTTTCATTGTACCTTTTCTCCCCTGTCTAATGAAAGAGGGGAGTGATAGAGCGGCTCTGGTGGGCACCTGGCCCTCAGCCAGGGTCAACTCACCACATCTGGTCAGTTCTTCAGTTTGTCTCATGATGCTGCTGCTGGAGAGGCTGAGGTGGGACAGCATGTGCGCCTGTGTTTAGGGGACGAGTGGCCAGGCCCTATCGCATATGATGAGGCCCAGTGCACGAGCAGGGTGAGGAAACACCCGGATGAGCAGCACTGCATAAGCAATGTTGCTACAGGTGAAGAAACACCTAGAGATCTTCCACCTCTGGAACAGTGTGGGGACTGGTGGTGAAGATGGAAAGGAGTGATGGATGGGGATAACCCATCCTGGCACAGTGGGCAAACAAATACACATCAACCCATTCTGTCTAACCCCTCTGAATTTCTGAGCTGACCACTCTTTGTACAAAAGCCTGAAATCAGATTAAGGCACATAATTCTGGGCAGAACATCCACACTGCAGCTTACTGCAATTTAGCTCCACTACTCAAATTTCATGGGTTGTAGTTAATTTAGTCTACTTTTCTTGAGGGAGAGCATTAAATAAAACCCCAGGAGAAGCTGCATGCTTCAGTCTTGTGCACTGTGTGTGACTTCAATACCAGGCTTGTGCTAGTAGCCTTAACTTATGCATTGCTGTTCTCCCTTTTGCCAAGCCATTGGCAGCCCTGCTCTGTGGTCTGTGAACTAGTTGCACACAGAAATGGGGTGAGGAGCAGGAGAGAGAGACTGCAGTTTGCAGGCAGCCCTGGGCTGTGTGTTGCCTGCTGGGGGAGGTTATCCAGAGCAGAGCCACGAGAAGGCATGACGCCCTGCTGCAGCCCTAAGACATGGAGGTGACAACCTGTTGTCCAGGGTCACTGAAGTGTACCCCTCGCTGACCCTCCATCTCAGGTTTCAGAGTGCAGGACAAAAACACAGTAGCAAGAACTTTAGTGCTGGGGGAGTTGCTGGTAGGTGAAGGAATCCAAATAATTAACAATTACCTAGAAAAATATGTTGCTTATATTTGAGGAGAATTAAGCCATGAGCTCTTGAATTTCTATTAGAAATTCTTATTGGATATGACGAACATGGTTTGAATTTACACCAGTTTCATCAAGAATATTTGCTCATCATCCACTGAAGGTTTTTTTTCTCCCAGGATAGCATTTAGCAGCTAAGATTTCTTGGGCTTTCTTCACATTTTAAGAATTATTGTCATTATTTTCAGTTTAATTCAGTTAAGACTAATTTAATTCCATGAAATAATGAATTCAATTCAATTCAGGCTCAAGAATTCTGAGCAGTTTTTAAATGATCGTCCCATGAATTTGCTTACTATATGGGATTTTCAAAACTCTGAGGATTCTAATTAAATCACACAGTCTATTTGGACATGATCATCATGAGTGTTAAATTAACTTCTTGAGAGCCATTAACTAGAAATGATGTCAGTTTTTTTACCTTTTTTTTTTTTTAAAGTGATAGAAGAAATTCAGCTGCTCTGAGCTTGAGCTTAAAAAAACATTAAACTGAAATAAATTGCTGTTAAGGGTTCGTTTCTTTAACCTTTTGTTCGATAAAAACTCAGAACTGGTTAACTCAGCAGCTGAGAACACATTTAATCTTGATTGCTTCATTCTAGCATTACTTAATTTAATTTCTTTTATCTTTATCCCTAGCTTTGAAATCTTACTAGGTCTTTCCAAGCCACTGTGATTGATAGTCATATTACTCTCGTGTGAATTTGTAGTGAAGGTGATGTTTCTCTGCTTTGAAAGCAATACCACAAATGAAATTGAAAACCATACTTTTAAAACGAGAAAGAGTATTTATGATTTGGATAAAAATATCAACCTTGGGACCAATACAAAAATTGAATTATAAGAGTAGCCTCATTTACTCATATCCTACATTTAATTTACATTTTATATCAACCCTTAAGTGCCAATTTTAATGCTAAATGAGCTGTTACTTTGGAAATAGATTATCTGGTTTGATGGAGTGGCAGAAGCTTTGACATCTAGCTCAGCACAAGGGTAGTTGAAGAAAGCCATCTTAAATGCAACAATTTTCAAGGACAATGGGAATATATAGCTCTATTCAGAAAACTGTATCCTAGACACACAATGCTTATGGTTTATATGGACTGAGAAGTGGTAAAGCACTCTGCAAGCATTTATCCAATCTCTTCATCACTCAGACACTTCTGAGCATTAACTTGCCCTAGCATGTGGATCTTTTAAGTTACTCCAACTCTACTGATTTTGAGATCTGTTTTACTACAGTGTATTGGCAGCAAGGAAAGCAAAGAAACTGGGGGTCCACATTAAGGTTCAGGTTACCAACTGTGTGTCCAGGCTGGAAATAGGACAGCATTCTGGATCTGAAGTCTCAGAGAGCAACCTGTGTTGCTTCTCCAGAGGCACCTAAAATCAATCCACAGTGGAGCTCCAAGTCCTCCCTCTGCCTGCCCAGACACATCCCAGTTTGTACATCTGAGCACCTACCTTCTGGCTAAGCAGTTCAGAGCTGGCTAGGAAAGCACCTAAATGTCTCCTGAATTCCCTGGGTGATCCATCAGGCTTGTTCAGAGCGTCTGACACACTGGACTAACAAAACCTATTCTTTTCATTCAAGAACAATCATTCACCATCCTTGTGGGAGCCAACCATCCTAGAAACTCTCCATCTTAAAAGATGTGAGTCTATAGCTCCTACTGCCGAGGAAACTAGTGTAATCACTATGATGGACACCAGCCATGGGGCTGCTTTCCACAGTGGCTGGGCTACTTCACAGAGAAGAGTGAAAGATTAGTATTGCCACAGGGAGAGCAAATGGGAAAGGCGCATCTCTTTCCAGCAGCACAAAGAGTGATTACCCACAAAGGAAGTCTTAGACTCTGCTTTGCTTCCACAGTTGCTTGTAGATTTATTCAGTGATTAACCTTTTAATGCAAAATTGCTAGATTAAGGGCTGAAAAGAAAATCATACTTATTTACATAGTTTGTATTACATTAGCATCTACAGTCCCTGACAAGGTTGATCTCTAATGTTCCAGTCGGGACATTCATTTGTTGAGGGACAATAAATGTCCCTAACAGTTTACAATCTAACAAAGAAAACATAGCAGAGTCAGGAAAGGATGGAGAGTTTATATGAGTTTAAGCCATTATGGGTCCTTTCCCTCCCATGTGAACTTCACTTAAATTTCTGGTTTTGTCTGTCCTATTTTCATAGTGAACTGAAGGGCTCTGTACACAGCAAAGCATCCAAAATGTTTCTAATATCTACCATCATGCAGGTATTACTTCTGAAAGGCATTAGAATGACACTTTATATCAATAAAAAAAGAGTCAAAATGAGGTGCATAAACCAAGCCATGTTACATTTTGTGCTTGAAAGATTTACAGGCTCCTAAGCACCCAAACTATCCTAAATCTGCAAAGTAATCTGCAATCTGTAAAATATCTGCCTCCAAACTGAAAGCACTAACACTTGTGGGAGCTTAAATTTGATTAATGATATCAATCGCTGTAGACATTTGATACTCAGATTTTGACCTTAATCAAAGCATGAGCTGCTGAAGAACCGGCAGTCATCCGTTGTAATTTACAGCTGTCTTTTCCTGCTCTTTTTAATAGTATTCCAAGCGTTGTCAGGATTAGGCCCAGTCACCTTTTTGTATGAGGCTTTGTAACAAGAAGAGTTGATTTTGATAGTTCATCAAAATGAAATCAGTTCTGAAGCAATGACCCATTGCCCTTGGAAGTGGGGGTGACAGTAAGAAAGATGTGAACTGAAGCCACCTCTGTTCTACTTATAGAGGCACAGGGGCACATTTTCACATGAGTAGACATGCTAGCTATGCCATGAAAGCTATGCTAGTTTGAATTCACTCAAACCTGCGTGAATCCAAATTAATGTGCTGCATTCACTGCCCTTGACATTCACTTGGAATAAAAAATCTGTGTCAATCTATGCACCAGAGCTCTTCCTCTTCCTCTTCCTTCGTTCTTTGTGCACACTTCATGCCCTAGGGAAATATCTTATGACAAGTAGGCAATTTGTCCCTTTGGTTGTCCCTCTCTAGACCCACTTATGACCATCAGTAGAACCAAGTTAAATTTTGCTATCAGCGATGCAAAAATTCTTTGTATTGTTAGGTTGTCTGTAATAATCTTTCTCTATATATATATATATAAAATGAAAAGCATAAAGAAATTCACTAGTTCAACTAAAGATCTTTCTGGGTGAACTGGAGGAAAGAGGTGTCATGTCCCCTCATGCATATTGAATATTGAATATGAATATGTATATGTCCTCAATGCATATTGAATATTGCTTTGTGTTTGTACTCCAGACTTCTAGTTCTTCAACTATCCAAGAAAACTGCTATACAGAAGACTGTTGAGTAAAAACTAGATTGGCCCTGAATTGTGTTGGGAAAAGGAACATGTGGTAGGAGATATTAATGTAATCTTTCACAGACACTGACTGGAAGCTACTGTGAGCATTGGAAGTTTCCTGCTTTGTTTCAGAAGTTTTGGATATCATTACCATTAAGCCCAGCTTTGTGGCTAAACTGAATGTAGTAGAGCACAGGATGGGTTACGATTTGAAAAATAATGATGTGAAGGTGAGCAAGACAGAGTTTTAGAGGATTTGCAAATATTAATATGAAGAAAATGATCCTGATGGGGGAGGAAAAGGGTGCTCGGCCAGATCCCTGCCTCTCAGCCCTGCCCTCACTCCTGCTGCCTGCACAGGGGTCTGTGGGGACCCATGGTCACTCCTCTGCTCCTGCTTTGCCCACACCTCCACACCCCACTGCAGGAAGAAGGCCTCTTTCCATTGCTCCATCCACCTCCTCCCTGCCTACGCAAATGGCTCTCAAACTGGAGGTAAGGAGAAATGTGCCACGGTTGTGAGGGAAAGGCCAGAAGAAGGTAAAATGTATTTTGGGCTGAGAAGATGAGGACTTATCCCATCTTTATAGTTTGCAGACTGATATAAATCTTGACTGTAAGTAACTCCCACAGAGCAAGTGAAATTACAGTGAACTATGACATAATTGAGGAAAAAAACAGGATCTTGTATGATGATGACCATATACTCCTGTCTGCCAACGAAATTAAGCAGTCACATTTATTTCTGCTTTCACTGTAACCATTCACCCCACTTTTCTTGTGCTTTGTTTCTAAAAGTTTAAAGAGTCTGAAAAAGTACATTACTCTTCTTTTTCCTTATCTAGCCAGATTTTCATACATACTTCAACAGTGAATGCACAAAAGGACTGTTTTGACAATTATTTGCTGAAAACTCTGTTACAGTTTCTAGCTGTGAAACTGAACTTACATTACCTCAACTGACCGGACTCGTAGCAGACTCTCAGATGGAATGTATGCATCACTCTTTGCCAATTCAGAGGTTATTTAATACGGTATGTCTGGAACCAGCCTTTTTGTTGAAATTGTTTTGGCTAAGAAACTATCCAGATGAGTCTACTACAAAACTATGTGCTTTGACTGGGATTTTCAAAGTCAGTCTGGAATCGCTCCACTCAAAAATGGGCAGTGTTAGAGATTACTTCTTTTGGAGAATAGCTCTTAAACCGAAGGTTTGTTTTGGTTTTGTTCATTTGTATTTTATTTGTTTTTATATAGGTTCAGTACACATCATGTATGCATGCATTATTATATGCAAAACAACTTTACCTTTCTTCCTCAATTTTTTCACTGTCTGTGTGAAAATTATTCCATAAAACATCAGCAGAGATAGGATGATAAAGACAGGGAAAAACTGTAATTTAGTCATGTGGATGGGAGCTATCATTTTGCAGTATTCTGTTTAGCCATGCATCATACTATCCAGAAATGGTTAGTTACTATGTTAATGGGAATAGCTGATGTATTGCAGTAAGTGCTGGCATTTTTCTGCTGTGATGGTTTTCTATTCACACTAATGAGCATTTTTCTTTTAAATTGGTTGCACTGTTTAATTCATTGTTATACTTATTTGACATCCCAGAACAAATTCAGCTCTCAATTATACTAGTGTAAATCTAGGATAAGCCATCTGTTGTCATCAGTGTTAGACCTTGATTTGTCCAGTGATTTAAACAAGCCTTTAACCTTAAGCACATTTCCACCACACTCTGATAGTTAAGGAGACTCTGAAGTGTTGGATTTTTTTCTTCCTTGTGTTGGTGAAAGGAAGAGACTTTGAGCTTGTGTAGTTAATTCTACCATTTCATGGCTAAGTGTATAGCTATGTATAACACAGGCTGTACTAAGTAACAGAGGCTGAACCATCCTGGAAAGCGGCAATCATGGTGAGTGAAATATTAAGCCCAAGTCAATAGGCATTGCTGAGAAAGCAGAGCTTGTTAACCTGGGCATGACAGCCCCACTGCTCCGGCTGCTACTTTGCTTTTGAAAGGTGACTGAAAAGCTGTGGGCTCTGGCAAGAAGGCTTTGGTGAATTTAGGTGCGGTGAGCTCAGGTGCTACCTCACCCAGATACCTGTCCCACATCTGGGACTTAGTGAGACCTGGCACTCGTGGAAGGGGCAGAAGAAACGAGTGTGCCAGCTCCTCCCTCAGCTGCTGGAGTTCACAGTCTGGCATATTAATTTGAGCTGCTTTCCTTGGCCGAGAGTTGTCTGGATGGTTTTTCAAGTCCTGCGAGGTAGATTGGATTCAATTTTTCATCTTACTCATCATTAAGTGGGTAATGGGCAGTTTCAGGCTTGTAATGAAACTAGGTCAAACAGTAGCCTGCTTGTATAAGCTCCAAATGTCTGGTTCACTAGAGTTTGGTATATCTTAAATGACAATAGATGGTATTTTGATGTACTTTACAGAGCAGAAAGGAAAGACATATATTAGCCATGAATAGATTTTTCTTCTAAAATATGCTGGAAATTAATTGTGTCCCAAATCCAGCATTTCACTCTTCAGGCCTTTGGGATGTGGTCAGAAATGCAATTTCAATGTCCAAAGTTCAATTTATGTAGTTTAAATCCTGGCAGCTGTCACTGCACTGACTCTAATCACCATCTCAGAAAAGATACTTTGAAGTCCAGAATTTAAGTCTATGTGGGAATATAATGCAAAGTAGCATAAAATCTTTATATATCCCCCCCTCCTTACTCATTCAGTGTTGCAAGTACTTTGTCCAGCTCATGACACAATAGATAATACACCATACAACTCTCTTAAGCAAAGCTAATGCAAAAAAAACCAAAAACCAACCAAACAAAAAAACCAACCCAAACCAAAACAGTTCACAATTCCCCATTTTTGAAATTTTAAACAGGTCTGCCATGACCACAGATGAATATAAACTCAGAACTTATGATTTTTAAAGTTTGCACATGCACATCATTGTACAAGCTTCATAACAAAGGAAACAGAGAAAGGAAGAAATGAATGCTAGACACCGAACATCAGATTACAAGGCACAGACTTGGGGTTGTCGTGTGGTCATTCCTGCTGAGCCCACAGCAAGTCACTGAGCCGGGCTGTCCCCTTTCTCTTCATGCCTTTTGCTTCTTCTGAGCTTCTGTGGGGCAAAACTGCCTTTTGCTCTGTGCTTGTAAGAAGTAGATGGTTTAATTAGGAACTAGGTTATGAACCTTAAATTATGTTAATGGCACCTGGCTACGATAGATAACAGCATACTCAGTCAGTAGACAAAGTGTCAAAGCCATCTAAGGTTTCACAGAGTGAAAACAAAGGCCTGGAAGAGTAGCAGCAACAGAGGCCAGGTTATTTACATGTTCGCAAGGAATTTAAATATGTAAATTTTTCAGAGAGTGCTGACTGCCCATCTTTAGGCACCCAGGGTCCTTTTATGCAACTCACACTGTGAACCCAAACATACACTACCAAAAATGAAGACATTTTAACTTTCCTGGACTATATCCCTGTCAGACTCAATCTTGCTTCAGTGCTCTAAGTCTCACTTTCCCTTCTGCTCAGCCTCACCCCTTCAAGCAGATTCAGGGGTAGGGCTGGCCTTCATCTTAGGCTGTTCCACAGCCTTGCAGCAAGAACACCTTCTTAAAAATGAGACATGCAGATTCAAAAGTACATGGGCCAAAAAGAGCCAAAAGCATAGGTTTCCCGTATTGTAAATGTTAGTCTTTTCTGTTAAGGTATTGTTGTGGAAGTCAGTGCATGACCTGAGCATGTCTAATGGATCAGGCTTCTCTAAGGAGTTAGGGTAGATTTAGCTGCCGCGTGCCTTTTATCGGCTTGCACTGGAGTGTAGATGCTTTATCCCCTCAGCCAACACAACTCGGAGTAAGTGATATGCCAGTCCTGAGGAACTTTGTGTGCTGAAATGGAGGAACAAATTGATTTTAAGCACCTCCAAGGCTTAGATGGGACCGAAGTGTCAGCAGTCTGAGAACTGTGGACCTGGTATCGGGGACTTGGGGAGTGAGAATGAAACCTAATCCAAGGGGCAGGCAGCTGGTCCCTGGGCTTGGTGTAACAGTTCAAATGAATGCCTGCACTAACTGTTCACATTCCTGCTTTTTTTGTAAGGCAAAATCAATGTATTATTTTGTTCTACTCTGACCCCACTTATTACTTGAGCTGAGTGAATATTTCACAGTGTATATCTTCCCTGACAAACAGAGCTGCTTTTTCTGCTCTTGGACATGAATCTATGAAACCATCTGCCTGTAGCTATGAATAGATTGCAGTTTCCTCATGTTTATCTGTCTGCAAAAATGCAATGATGCTTTCTCCTCCCTCACCTACCTACTCCCCCCCCAGTCTTATTATCTCTATGGATTGATTGTGACCTGATCTCTGAATGGTGTTTTCTGGTCACAGAAATCACCAGGGAGGTATATTTCAGCCACAGGTACAGAGTGCTCACATGTGTTGTTATTTGCTATTGTTTAACCATTTTTTTGTTTTGTTTTGATGGAGGCTCTCAAGATTTATGATGAGCAAGTTTACACATCTCTGATCTATTCAATATAATAAGAGCTGGGAAAGATACAAAAACAGGTGCAGCATAAAATAAAACTGAAAAAGGGTCATTAATAGAATAAGCAGTTTTCTGAGTCATTTCTGGACCCCAAGCTGACATGGAAATTTGAAGTCAAATGTGTTCATAACCTTGCAAATATTACTTCGAAATTAAATTTCTGCTATCCTTTATTGTAGTAACATTCTGTGACAAGCAAGTACAGCAGTGGCAGTGTGCAGGTTGAAGGAACCATGACAGATATTAATATATTAAAAAACTCACAAGTATTTTTGGAAGGATTTAGGTTTCATTTGGGATGTATTTTGCTGTAGTCATTCCAGTCTTTTTTATGCTTGATTAATCATTGCTAATTTGTGAACTGGCTAAGACAAGGGTTACTTCTCACTGCAAGAATGTGAGTCATCTTGGTGTATCCAAGGCATGTCACTCTCTGTCTGCTGTAAAATTATATTTTTCTGTCTTTCTAGAAGTCTGTTGTCTAATTCAGCCCTACAGCTGGATCAACAAAACAGCACTGAATCATTCGCTGTCATCCCTGTAAGCAAGGTTCTTGCAGTAATTCTGAGTCAGGTCTAGAACTAATGCCAAATTTAAAGTATGGCCCCATCTAAGCTATTTCTTTACAAGTGAAAATGAGAGATCTGTAATTTTCTTAAAGATGTATTTTTACCCTCTGAAAACAAATCTGGGAAAAGAGATAGGGGAGAACTGATACTGCACTGAAACCATGTGAGCTTCAAACAGAAAGGCTGATAATAACAAATATATATTACAAGCTTTTACATCCTTAACATGCTGGACACCTCGTGATATACTGACTGCCTTTAGTTCACTAATGTCAATGGCAGTTTAAAGCATTTGGTATAGCAGGAGGTAACAACCATTTTACAGGATGGAACTTACCAGTGTGGCAGCTTATGTGAAAAACTGTCATGTTAACCATGGCATCTTGGGTTTCACATTGAATCTTACTACATATTCAGGCTACTTAAACACAGCAAACCCTGTCTATCAAGAGGTGGATCAAGGTGTTCAGAAGTGAATATTTAATTTCTCAGATTTCCATTTGGCACTTAAATATGCAAACTGAGTCTGGATTTTCTATTTACTTCAGCTGGATGTACAGTTATTTTTGGTTAAAATTATTGCTCCTTTTTTATGAAACCTCTGAAAAATGAAAATTTCAGTAATGGTTACTTTCACTACTGAGATGTTTGAAAACATTTCCATTGTTTTCTGTATTTCTTTATTTTAATTTGGAGCTTTGTAGTTATAAATAGCCACAAGTTATGTTTTCTGATTAGCTGACTTATCAAAATATAGTCAGGAAGTTTAGCAGAAATGGTTTTGATATATATTCCTTTGGGATTATGCCAGCTGTGATCAACTCTGAATTGATGAAGGGGAGGTAATCTACCTGCAACCCTGTGGACTGCAGCAAAATTAGGGAGAGCAGTTTGTCATCTTCTGTCTACTGGCTGGCTGAGTGTATTTCTGGTCCATTCGCATGACAGTTATCACATCACCCCACACCGTCGTGCTGTACCTTTCTTCCTGTATAGGAAAAATCGCATGGGGTCCAAATAGTGATACAGTCTAGACAGATTTACTGCATGACTTATTTTGAACAGTTGAGTTGTCTATATTCTTTGCTAATATTAAGGTACAATTTCAGTAGTCAGGTTGGCTGGTTTCAGTACTTGTTTGTTTTTTTCCTATGTCTGCCTATGGGCTCGCAATATGCTCTCATTTCTTCTGTGTCTACGACAGTGTTAAGATTTGCACAGCTCCTTCATTTATGTTTCTAATTTTTTTACTGCCTTATATTAGTGCCATGTTAGTAAAGACTCCTATGTCCTTATATCAGCATAACATTGGCCCAATGCAGTGGAAAGTCTGGCCCAAAGCACACAGATTCTAAGAATCAGTCATTTTTCGGTGTTTGAGTCATTCCTGAATCAGGATCATAACACCTTCATCTTACATGAGGTGCCTTGACTCTACAGAGATGACTGAGAATAGTAACTCAAGTACCAACAGTCCCCACCCCCTTCAGCAGAGTTGAACAACACGGGCTTCATACACCATGATTACAGAGCTATGTGTATGTATAACAAGCTTCTTGTATTTTATTGTCAGTTTGTCTACTCAGTTCCTACTTGATATCAAGTCAAGGAGAGCCTTCACTGACCTTAAAACTTGAACTGATTAGATTCAATACTAAAGCAGCTCAGAAGTGGTTAAAAAAAGCTCCAGCTACTCTAGCAGCTGTAATTAAGGAGTCAATTACCAAATACCAGTGTAAAAGACCGAAGCCAAGACGCTTCTGGAAAAGTAGACTTAGAAGTAGAGTGGGAAAAGTTTCATAGGGAGATGAAAACTTTATAGCTAAAAAAGGGAGCGCAGGCCAGTGATGCAGGTAGGATTTCTGCAGCTGCCTAATTCAGAGTCTCTGGGGTAGGTGCAGAGGAAACTTTGGGCCTGAGTGGCTGGAAGTAAATTCCCTCTATTGTGGTATTTTGTTTGAAATCTTTGTGAGAGGAAACAGCCAAATGGGCTGTACAGAAGGGACATGAGGTGACAGAGACAATTTTTAAACTATCTGGACTTGAGCTTGACTCATTTTCTGAGCTGAGATGCTTGATTGCCTGTTCATAAGACAGTTTAGCACCTAAGCTTCCCTGCTTGGAGATTTAATGGCTAGTACCTGTCAGCAGAGGAATCCTCCTTTCTTTTCTCACCTAAAAGTCTACCATAAATATGGTGACTTATAACTGTGTAGGAACCAACACACTTTCCTCAGAAGGATCTAGTCATTTTTCAGACTCTGACAAACATAGCGATTAATTTGTAGGGGTTTTTTTGTGGGTGTTTTTTTTTTTTTTCACAGAACGTTGACGCCTAATATATACATAGACTACGAAATGACACCTCAATTCTGTTGTGGTATCAAAGGCACATATCCAGCAAATGAAAATAAATGATCACAGGCCTTATTTCTTAATGATTTATCTATACAGGCCCAGAGGGACCCTTTGGAGAGGAAATCTGCTGCTGGTGAGAAATTTTTATCTGGAGAAAGTGGTGTCATTACTTAGAGATGTGGAAATCTAATCATGGTTAAGAGTTCATGTGAATTCAGGGATCATTATATATTTACTTATTTATTAAGAGTAGGATGTTAAATGTAGATGTTAAATGTTGGCATAGCAGGTGATCATCCTATGAGACTAGTCCATTGACTGACAGTCAGTACAAACATTTTGGAGTGTAAAACAAAAAAGTTACTCTGATTTTCCAGGAAGTACTTGGGGGAAATGTGTTAAGAAAGAGAACCTTGTGCTGTGCTGGGACACGGGAGTGGAAAACCCTGAGCTGCCAGATGAACTGTAGCTGTTTGGTACAGGACTTACCAACATTGGGGATGGGAATCCAAGTCTATCCTGCAACCCTTCAACAAATGTCAGAAAATTACACTTAATTATTCCAACTGAAAGATAAAGAGTAGCAAGGAGATTCTGATTAGCATATGAAGATGTCCCATTAGGTACTCTACTAGACTTAGACCACAATAATCCTGTGTGAAAGAGTAATGGGGACAAAACCCATATATCAGGTATGGTCAGAAGCAGATAAACCACTGCCCAACATTTTGTCAAATGTTAGACATTGTGTTCACCCACAGTTAGAGCTGGTTGTGTGCAAGTTTATTCTAATTTTGCAAAAGCAATGCCTTGAGGAATGGACCTTACATTTATGTGAGGAGGTACTTGTAAATGTTAACAGATAAAAGAACCATTCTACATGTTGCTAGAGTGTGGAAAAACTGTATTAGAGTTGCTCCCCTAATATTTGGTAAGCAAAGAATGTGATAAACCAAGTGAAATAGATGCATCAAAGAGCTTTCCTTTGGTCTTCTAGTAGAACTAAAAAGGATGGCTTTAAGGAGCTTGTGTCAAGAGGTTTCCTCATAATAATTGCTTCTATATGAATAGCACCTTTAAATGAAATATATTTAGTTAATTGGGTGAAAAAAAAAAAATCAATAGTGTGAACAAGGTTAGGTCAATGGTAGGAACTCCTAAAGAATGATCCTTTAAGCTTCCTAATCCCTTCTTCTTGAGAAGTTGTCAATATGAGCATCACAGTAAAGATATTTTGGCAATATAATCTTCAGCTGACACTAGGAAAGATATCCTTACCAAGTTTAATGGGATCATTACTTTACGAGTTTAAGAAGTGATGAAAAGTTTAAGTTACTTGAAGAGCATTTTTACAAAATTCCAACTGTAACAGAAAATATCTGAGAAGACTACAAGGTAAGGTTAAAGTTGTTTTGTATGTATTGGTGAGACAATTATTTTCTAGTTATGTGTTAACACTGAAATTACAAACAACTATACTAAGTTTGATATTTTTAAAATATCTTTTGAGATTTAGTTATTTTTTAGTCACCTTATGTTTTTATAAATGTTTAAGCAAACTTTTATTACTTGTTTAATTAAGCTTTCATGCAGTTTAGTTTTCTGTTTTCTGGAAATCTCATGTTCTCTGTCTGGATGACATATTTAAATAAAGACATCAAAGAAAAAGCACCTCATGTTTGAATAGCAGAGTGGCTGGGGGATTATTTAGCACATAGTTCTAATGGACTTTAATTAGTTCATGTGTAATTTATGTGCTTACATAACTTCCTTGAAAGAGATACTTCCTGAATCTGGAACCTGAATGAGACAGGAAACAAACAGATATTAAGAAACAAACTCTTATATCTCTATGACAGAAATAAACTGCCAAATACTACATTAGTCAGTGAGGAAGAAGAATAAAGCAAGATGGAAAATAAATTATCTTTTTGTGGCAGTTTTTTTCTCCCGCATATTCTGATGACAATTCAAAGCCAATGACAGATGCAATTCTAATTTGTCTCATGTTGTGGGTGAAAAGACTCAAATACCTCACTTTTAAAACCTATACTCTTCTCTCAGCCTCTCAAGGGATTATGAACAGGGAGAATGAGAAAAGTTTTGGGAAGGATACTCAAGGTTTAAGGGCTAAGAGGACATCTAAGAGATGTTAATAAATATCTTTTAGCTCATGCAGAGGATGCTAAGTTGTGGAATTGTATTACACAAGTTAAAATATTTTCTGCACGTAGATATGAAACTTAGAAGCATTGTGAAATAAAGTAATAAAGTAAAAATGTATTTTCATCATTTACTTAGGTTTAGATCAGTTACAAGCTTGCATTTTTAAGGGCTTCTATCATAAGAGATCACATCCTAATTGAAATCTAAGAAGGGAAAGAAAAAGTCCAGTTAGACTACCAAGAGATCCAAAATTAATCTCTAACAAAGCAAGTAGTTCACCAAAGTCCAATCTGTACATCGGTTTATTTTCAACTTAAGAGTTCAAAAGAAATAGCAGCTCTGTGGTTAAGCAATGATTGAAGAGGTTAGTAATAGATCAAAGCAAAGGATAGGAGAGAGATGGGTGAGCATCTGGGAGGGAAAATGGATAACATTTTCCCTAGTCTGGCCTGAGAAAAAATGAGAATGTGGGGGAGAGAAAGGGCAAGAAAAATACGATCAGACTTCTCAGGGGAAATACTTTTGCTCAGAATGAACGGTGAAAATTTTCCAGAGAAAAACTTGAAAGATGCTACTGCTATACTTTAATCCTTCAAAATGCTTTCTGTAACTAACTCCTCATTTGAAACCCGTTACTTTGTTTCAAAATACATTACACAATTAAAATGCCCCAAAACTCCAGAACTACAAGCCAGATTTATTCTTTCTCCTTAGTGCTCTACTGTGATGCACTATATTACAAGGGGATTTTTTTGGTTCTTCCCCCCCCCCCCCCGAGATTTTTCCTCTGGAAATGAAAGCTTCTTCTGTGTTAGCCTTATAACATTAGGCCTCTATTTGCATAGCATTCCTATGACTTAGGGATATATATTTTTCCCTTTTTTTGTTAACAATGGAAAATATTTTTGCTCACATTTTCAATATTTTAAAGTTAGAAGGCAAAATATTCCTTGTAGTTTGCCATATAAATGGGTATACAGTCATATAGCATTGTTCACTATTAAACAGTTTGTGCAAAGTAAATTTCTTAAAATAGTGAAGTTTAATTTAAATCAGCAACTAATTGCTATACGTACCCCAAGACTTTCAAAACATCTTTGGTTTTGGGATTAGGGAATATATATCTTTTTTGTACTACAGTAAACATCTCTGAAATATTAGAGTCTTAGCCTAATTCCATGCTTCTGTTTTTCCTAGTGCACTTTCATTTACATCCCCAGTTCCTTCTGTTGATGGTGCTCCTGACCTGCACATGGTAATCATGTACAACTTTCTTTGGGAGAAATTTGTTTGCTGTGTCTGCCAGTAGGACTGTTTGTGATTCCACAGGTGGAAAATATTAAGTGTCTCAAACTTTTTACCTGTATATTACAAATCAGAATCAGACTTACAGGCAATATTACATGTATGACTACCAAAACTTGAAGGAAAGTATTGTGTGTATCCTGTCAGCAGGACACAGGCTCTTTATACAGGCAAATTCTGTGGGCGGAAGAGGCAATATGCTATAGACGCAGAATTAATGAGAAGGAAGCATGTTCCTCCCTATGGTCCAGAGGAGTTTCTCAGGCCATTTGATAAGGGTAATGAGCAAGATGCCCACCACTTTTGCAGGAATATTGTACTTGGGCATTTTTAGCAAATGAGGTACTTTTTTCTAGGATGAGATCTCTAACCACTGAACCACTGAGTAAAGTAAAGCTTCTCCTTTGGATCAGTTTAAAAACCCCCACATATGTTCTATTGCATTTCATACAGAGCCTAATTCCATGGTTATGACTTAGGTCTTGGGAGATAATCTCTCTGTCTGAGCATATGCCCCCAGGGTTGGCAGCAGTTGAGCAGTGAGTTTTGAAGGTCACAATTTTGAACATAGGCAAAATTTAAGTACTAATTTGTGGGATTTGGAAGCTTTCCCAAGATCAGAAGCTGTGGTGTAGCAGAGAATGAAATCCAGTTGTCTTGCGTTGCAACCCATAAACACTGGGCTCTAGAAAGACTATGAAATAATTTGGATGTGAAATCACTGTCTTAATGGAACAAAACGGTTGAAGGGTGAGGCTTTTAAGTATTTAAGGATCTCATCACCATCTTTTCCTTTTTTATATACAGATAAGATAGATGATATTTGGACTGTAAATATTTTAAGCTATTGAGGAAATTCCTGTGAGGAGGAGGGTTGCTACAGTCTCTGTGACAGGCTTCTCAATGGTCTTTCATGGTTATAATTTAAAAATGGTTATAATTTAAAATTACATTTTGGAACTAAGCAGATGAGGGAAAGGAATTCAGAAGAACAATTTCTTAAAGCCAGATTTGTGGCAAAAAGTGATCAGAGTAATTATGTTTTTAGAATTCTATGCCGCTTTGCTAAGGTGATAAAAAGCAAGAATTGATTAAGTTTGGAAAGGTGGAAAAAATTATACTGAATGGATATTTGCAAAAAATTCTGCTCAGTGAAAAGAAAGAGCTAGAGTAGATAGTCTGACTTAGATAGCCTAAGTCCTCACTGAAGTGCATTGTTATTGCAGAACAAACACAAATCCTACTGTGCCTTGCTATTTAGCCATGACATTCATCATGGTTAAAAATGTGCATGTTAGAAGGAATGTTGGGAAGGAAGACATGGCTTAAAAATTTATGTAAATGTACATCTGAAGGGCTGCAGTGACTGCCTTTCTTTTGATTTCAGCTTCAGATTCACTTTTCTTGGTAAATCAGTCTACATTTAAATTATTGTAAATAAGAGAAAAGACCCTTATATTGACTTCAGCAAGGGGAAAGATAGATTGTTAGATTTTTATTAACAGGAAGTTATTCAGCAAGCAGTTATACATGTGTAGATTGGAGCCATACTACTGTAAATTCTTTTCTAGAATACCTTTTATTATCTGTAAGGCTGTATAATCAGGCAGCTTGTCAGTGTTTCTAAAGGAGACAATAATTGCATCTTCAGAAGTCACATAGTGGAGAGATACATTACATTTTGATTAAGAACAAACCCTCACTTTTCCTCTGGTGAAGGATCTTCACATGTGAAAATGCTCAACTAACCTAAAAACGTATTGCACAATTAAAGCAAATCTGAAGAACCTAGATAATCAAGCAATGACAGATTTGAAGTGTGCCTGATAATGAATGAAGGAGCAAGACTACAGCTGTATTTAACAAAGTCTAGTTTAACAACAGCTAGGGGAAGAGCAGATTATTATACCTACTTTTTCCTGTGGTTTCTATGTAACAGTTGGCTCTGTGATGTTTTGATATTTCTGAAACAAATTCCTCGTTCTGATAAGCACTGGAAAAGATATTCCTAATGCTAACTGGTTGGAGTTTCAGTTTATCTGGAAGAACAAAGGGTTCACAAAATCTCCTCTCCCCTTCAAGTGCTAAAAGCCAAGAGTTTTCACTGCTTTCATTTGTAAGAAGAGCCTGATTGAATTTACTTCTGTTTCACTTTTAAAACTTCCTGGCTTTTCATTCACAAATCACACGTTTGTCTTCTCCCGGAAAAGCTTTGCTTTTGTTTTTGTGACCTACATTTGTAGGGCTCCTAATTAGCAGGCAGCACCGGGATCTGCTGTCCCTCAATAGCTCTGCTGCTTTGGGATCCTAAGCTAAACAGAAACCATGTTGTCGAAATCTGAATGAAAGTAACTACCTACTATTGGTGGGCACCTTTATGTGAACCGCGTAAAACAAAAATGCATCATAACTGCGGTTTTCCCCTATATTACATTCATGTCCTAGTTTGGCAGCTATTGGGAGTTAATATGAGAAGGATCAAGCAAAGAGGTTAGGTGAGGTAAGTTTTCATTGTCCTTAAAAAAAAGCGAACCAGCACTATGTCTGTCAAAACATTCTTCCCTGCATTAGTGTTTGCAATCACTTCCTCAATCTTGTCTTTTTTTCCAAAATCTTTTCTTAGCCTCTGTAGATAAGCTGCTCATTATTTTTACCTTTGTGTTCAAATGATCATTCTGGCTTATGAGAAAGTGGCACAACATCCTACTTAAATAGCATTAGACCACACAAGAACTAAGTCTTCTCTGTTCCAGTTGTCAAAGTAAATAGGAGTTTGGCTGGAGCTGGAATGCAGTATTCGATGCTGCTTTTTGTATTAAAAAACGTGTTACGTACTGTGGTGAATTGATATGAACTGCTGCATTCAAGCACATCAACCAACCAACTACTCCCATCACAGGATCTTGTTACTTGTTCGATGGCATTTTTAGACTCCTGCTATGCCTATGCTGAACCACGCCATGTTAGTAGCTGGTCAGCCTAACGCTTTCTCCCACAGAATAAGTAATGTCATTACCATTAGAACAAACAAAGTTTCGTTTTCTTGAGATTTGCCTTCTGCTTGGCTACATAGTCTGAGTTTGCTGTGCTTAAAGGTACTGCTTTTCTCTTAGAAATTTGCTCATGATTAAACCTTTTCCTAAATCTCACCATCTGCAATATTTCTCAAAACTTATAAGAACTTTATGGCCGCTGTTCCTCAAAATCAAGCTAAACTGAAATTAGTCAATATGCTCAAAAGCTGTTGGGAGACACAGATGGTGTCTGAGTGACTGCTTTTACCCTAGGAATTTAGACTGCAAAGACTTGTACCTGGAAATATGTAGAATGTATCCCATGACAATGTCTGTGCAATGTCAACCAGATACTTCAGGCTAGAACCACAAGGGCAGGAGACAGGTATGGAGACACCTAACTTCTAAGTAACCTCCCACCTAGAATATGAGATGTTCAGTCTTTCCCTGTTCCAAGATTAACTCATAGTACAGCAGAAAATTTATCACAGTGGCAAGACTAGCTTGTTTCTGGAAACTATTTTCCTTGGGGTTTTTCTTACTCTACCCATACTCCATCATCTGACACAAGGGTGGAAGGAATGTGTTGTATGTCAGGTAGCCATTCTGCAGATATGCTGCTGCACTTGCATTTTCTGGGACGCTGTAGGATTCATTGCACATGTGCTTTAAATACAGAACTTTTTGCAACTACCTGATTCACTGTACATATACAAAACTAATCTTCTGTGTCTATATGGTAACTCCCGATTCTCTTGCAACAGGAGTCACTCTGTATCTGAATGGTAAATCTGGAATACCTACAGGTTGTGTGACATATTGCACAGGGTCAGAAACAGAGAGCCTGCTGCATATAGCCCTCTCCCAAGACTGCACGAAGAGGACTGTTTGCAGCCTGGATGCATGTACGCATGCAGTGACTCATCCAGTCGCAAAGGTTGCACAGTGGAGACTGAGGGGAATTGATGCTCATGCTGAGGAGCCTCTACAGTCCCAAGAGAGACTTGACCTAGATATCATTCCCAGGAGCAAAAGGAGAAAATATTCCTCTTTTATTCACTAGTCAGGCGGTTTCAAGAATGGGAGATGAAGTTCCATCTTTATTTAAATGGATATTTAAGTGTCATCAACAACATGGTAAAATTTCACTAGCAGAAAATTTTTGTTTTCTTAAGAGACAGTTTTCTTATTCAGATAGACAGACTGGTATGTGAATACAAGTCTTCCACTCTGCCCTGGTTTCTAACTCTGAGGCTGTTGGGTATAATAGGATGATTAGCAGGATATTGGCTTCTCCTGCCTTGAGTTCTTCAGTACATTAGATGTGCTTCTCCTCTCATATGAAAAGCATCCCCTAGCTTGGCTATGGTTGAAATGGCTGCTCAGAGCTTTCAGACTTTAGACTTTTTGGTGCCCGCTTTCTGGCAGAAACACCGGGCATGCTTATAAACCGCAGCGGAGTTAAAGGTCTCCAAACTGACGTGTCTGTATAGTGCAGTGCAGTGCCAGGCAGAAATAAGAAACCGAAGCTCAGAGCAGCAGCGTAATGTTACGGTGGCACTGTGGTTGTACTAGTGCACCCTTCTAGAAGCAAAGGCTGGCTGGCTCAGACCCAGCAGTGCTAAAGCCAGTAAACTGCTTTGGTTTCTGTAAGAGACTCAGTCACTACCAGCTCGGGGCTTTTTGTGCCATATTTGATTTACATAGGCATGTGCTTATTTGCAGTTTTACAGTCACTTGCACTTTACCAATATTCATCACAAGGCACTTTGCCAGTGCCAGAAAGATTTTTTTAGCAGATGCTGGCTGCCAAAAGAGAGTTCTTCCTCTCGAACCTTGCTTGTTCTGTCAGCTCCTGCAGAGCATCTGTACAATCCACATCTTGGGTGCGACTTTGTCTCGGTGTCTGCAGAGCATCTAAGCTCTCACCATAGTCAATGGAGATCTAGTCAGTGGAGTATAGGGAGATATTCAACTGACCAGATATCAGTGTTTGTTTTAGGTGAGCTGATTTTGCTCTCCACGTAGGATTTTTAATATGTCAGCCTGCAAGTTTTCTCCTCGTGCCAATCCATTCTCTCAGAGCCGAAGTGACAGGTGTCACAGGAGCAATCCATATCTACAGTTACAAGAGTTTCCACTGCACAAGAATGATGCCTTGATGTTAGCTCTTTACCCTGAAATTGTTCTTTACCCTGAAATCACCTTTCATTCAACCCACTTTATGGCAAGAACAAGCAATACTTACCTATGAAATCTGAAATAGCAGTTGCAAAGGTTTAGAAAACCTGATGTGTGACAGAAATAAAATGATCCTTACTGAACTCTTTCCTTCTATGTGTCCAGCAGATAGATTATGGATGCTTTGATTACCAGACCCCATTTTAGGGTCTTTTGTACATGAATGTTAGCTTGTATTTTCCATCTTCTGCAGATTCACCTAGACATTCAACTCAAATCCCCTGTTTCCTCTCCCCTGAAATGTATTTACTCCTTTTTTATAGGAGACAAAGATAAGGCTTCCCCCCCCCCCCTTCTGTTTATTGACAATTACCACCTCTTTATAAATCATAATGTCTCAGTGGAAAACCTAACATCCCAGTACCGCCCCCCCCCCCCCGCCCCATATAAGCCAGGGGGGTTGAAGGTCTTTACTTACTTCTTCACTTCCCTCCTCCAAGAATATCAAGCAATTCTCATGTGGCTTTTCCAAAACCTGAATGTTCTTTTGACAAAATCTAATGCATAAATGGAGTTCTTGGTATGAAGTCTATTAGTGATTCTTAGCTGAGATTAGAGAGAACAGGAAACAGCCACTCTGGTGTAATAACAGACTTGGCATGGGTCAACCCCCACCTTAGGCTCCACAGATGCCATGGCAGCTTCTTAGATGCTCACTGCAGACTTTAAGCCCTGGAGACCTCTAAGTGCCTCCCAGAGGAGGATGCAGCTGTGGAGCTGTGCTCGCTGTCTGCCATTTCAGCAGTGGACTGGGTGCCCAACTGCATTCAATGAGTTCTGCTCCTTTGCATTAGAGTGAATTACCTTGGGTGAGGGCAACAGCAGGTGCTGATGAAGTGCATGCATCACCTGCTTTAGTTCATAGTAAAGCTAATGTTTCTTTCCTCCCACCTTTTTTATGCCATAGTGCACTCAACTGACTACCATGCAGTAAAAAAATGCAGCCTTTTAAAATCTGAAAATAAAGTTGCTCTCTTCCTGTCATCAAGCCACCAGTAGACATATATTTGCACACTTGAATGCAATTTTAACTGCAATAACAAGTGGGCAAGTGAAGCTAAATTGTTTGAAAGAGTCCTAATCTCAGCAATTTTCAGCTGAGTTGGATTTTGCAGCTTGATTTCTCAAGTTCCATATAAGCTCCTGAGTCAGGACCTAGTCTTAGTACACAACCGGACTCAGACAGTCCCTTTCCTAAATTATCTTCTGGGAACAATCAAATTCAGCAAATGCTCCTGGTCCCTTCTGTCCCCTGCTTCAGCTCACAGCTTCTCCTGGTCACTGAATGGCAACTGTCCTACAGCACTGCCTGAATAATCAGAGAAAAATATCTCTATTTCCTCTGCTCTTGTTTGAATAAAAACCACTTTTCATGCATTTGAAGGCAATTCTATTTTCCACTTGCTAACAGAAATCTGGTTGATAGCCTTTACTCAAGAGGTTTTTCCATAAACCTAGCCACATGGAGAGCTTAACTACAGGACAAGAGGCAAGATATGTAAGACTGATATTAATATTGAGAAGCCTACAATAGCTACTGAAATAGAGACCTTAATAAACATATCAACATTTTTTCTTTTTTTTTTTAAGTGAAAAAATTCTGAGTTTTTCAGAAAACCTAAAATTAAAACCTCCAATTGCCTCGTACATATAGCAGTGATAAAGTGCACAGTAAAACTATCCTGACAGCAGTAGCAAGTGTATTGTTTTTTAAATAGATACCTAGTAAAGAACCTGAGTCCAGCTTGGGGTTAGCAAAAGCAGTCTTAAAGTGCTTTATCTAAGAGTTTCATTTTACAGTTATGCGACTCAAAATACATAGAAATGAATCTCCGTCTTGCATGCTCTATTTTAGTTTTATATTTATTATATCTATGTTGATCATTTTATCATCAGAATTATTCATCAGAATCTAAAACATACAGCACATACAGATATCTTATGCTGAAATTTCACATTGAAAGTATGCTAATTTATCCTTACACCCTGATGAATGAAGGTTGGTTTTGGTAAGAGGGTTATATCTGCACTGTTGCTAAGTCTCTCACTTTCATCATGGATCTCATATTTGATTAACTAAAGATATACCTTCTGGACCCATTTTACTGCACAAGAATCCCTGATTTCTTTGTATTTTTAAGTTTTATTTCTAGCTCTGCTAGTTTTGGCAAAGACTTTCTCAAAGATTTTTAATGAAAGGCTTTAAGTTGAGTGAAGTTTCTGGGAGAGAGAAGGACTAGCAAGGTACCGCTTAAGAAGGTACACCACAAGGAGTAGGAAAGAAGGAAAAAGCAAAGAGTTATAAGGTTAGCTGACTTACCTTCTTAGGTCCAGCTAGTATGGTCTCCATGCCTGTAAGCTCCATACTTGACAGCTAATGGGGATGTGTATGTTTATGTCCTGCTTTGCTTAATTCTCATTAAATGAAGAAAACTTCCATGCATTTAGTAGAGCAGGCTCATAAACCTGGGTGTTTTACATTCCAGGTCAGCTTATCTTTCAACCAAAGTGGATATTTTTGCACAATTAGATTTTCATGAGTGAATTAAGAATAACATTTAGGTGGTTTTGGCTTATTCAACTTCCTCTAATACTGAATGAAATTTATTTATGAAATGTAAATGGAATTGCACTCTGTGGTTTATCTTATGTAAGGAGGCCTACATATGGCTTTTTTCAAGAGTTTGTTATTGTTAATAATGTAAATTTCCTATTTAGACTGTGTAAGTAGTCTGACTGGAAAGAAAACCAAGACAGACAGATTTTGCCTTTGTCTTGGTCTTGAGTACTTGTTGTCTTACCAGAAGCCTGACACTGACAGTAACACTCTTCTGTGTAAGAAGCTAAGGTGGCCAACACCCTGCCATACAGCAAATCTGGGCTGCCAGAGTAATGAAGCGCGTCTGCGAACCACCATCAAACCACTGGAGGGTACCTATCGTGTCATCTGGAGCAGGTGCATCCTGGTGATGGGCTGTGTGTCTCTCCACCCTGACAACAGACCTTTTGCCAAGCGGCCTGAATCCCTCATGTGGTCTCTGCTGCAGGATCCAGAATGAAATGGATTTATGGTGACACTCATTTTGATGATGTGTGATGTCTTCTAAGCATGGTGAGGCAGAGGCTGAGGTGGAATACCTGTAAGTAAGGATTATGTGACCTACCACAGCCAAAAGACTAGGCTCTAATGTACAAGGTCTTCCAGGGTTAAGGCTATTGTCAAATATATATATACGCAAAAAGAAGTTTTGCCAAAATGTGTGAAGCACTGTGTTTTCAAGCTGTCTTATTAATTCTTCTCTTCTATAAACAGGTTTTATTGCTTGATTTTGTGTATGGGTCCAGATGCTCATCTGACAGTTAGATGATCTGGTCTGATTGACATGAGCAGTAAATCTGATCTGTAGTTTGTTCTGGAGCTGCACTGAGAAAGTCAGCTGGGTTTTGGTCTCCTTATCCCCTTATGTGCAGCCTTTGTTTCTACAGTGTTTTGGCTTTCTAAGAGAATGAAGGTTTGACTACCTAACAAAGAGAGCTTTGATTGGGGCCTAGCTAACACAGTCCCAAATTAATGTTCTCAACAATGATGCTTTGTTCCCTGAATCTTTTACTTTTTCAGATGGAAGAAAGTTAAATATAACCTGGATGGGGCTATTCTAAAGAACTACATGCCAACATTTGATTAACTACATTTTTTTCTTGGTTTTCTGTGGAACATGATTTACACAACACTCTCTCTGAAAGTCTGTGTGCAGCCTCTTGGCTAACTTCAACCCTGTTTGATAGCGGAAAAACATTTAGAGGTAACTGCCTTTTTATAAGTTTTGTTCAAATAGGCACTTGTGTAAAGGAAATGGGTCCTAAAATGTATGGAGGGAGCATAAGATCACAGAGTAGTTCAGGCTGGACCTGACCTCATGAAGTCAACTGGTCTAAACCCCTGCTCAGAGAAGGTCTAAACAAATCAATTTGTCTAGTTGAGCCTTGAACACATCTGAAGATGGAGGTGTCATAACATGTCTGCATGTTCTGTTCCTGTATTTTACCATCCTGATTGTTAAAAAAAAAAATAATCCTGATATGCAACTGAAATTTCCAGTGCTCCAACCTGTGTCCTTTAGCTCTTGTCCCATTGCTGTCACCTCTGAGAAGAGTCTGTCTCTGTCTTCTCTGTATCATCTGACCAGATAGTTGTACAAAACTGCAGTGTAAATTCAGTTTTTCTCATTCACTGTTAGTATTTACTGAACAGAACTGGATGAGCAGCATACCAGTTTACAAATACCATCTTTGATATAGATAGGTTTGGTTAGCAGCCAGTATTAAAAGTTTTATGTGGTAGGACAGCCAATAGATTATTCAGATTTGTGCTCATGCATCCAGAAATTTTAATGAATTTTAATGTAAATGCAAAAACATATATCTGTAGAATATTTGCTATTTTCTTCCAAGAGGCTCATGATCTGTAAATATTTGAAGACTATCAACTGACAAGTACCAATCATGTACCACAAATGAGAGATGATTGAAATAAACAATTCATTATTAATCAAATATGTGACAGCTAAGTTGTAAGTTGTATTAATTAATTGTTTCCAACTTAGAAGGGATTCAGAATTGATTTTTGAACATGCACGTTAAAAAAGCCAAACAAAACCAACACCCCCCCCCCCCCCCGATTAAATACTGATCACTTCAAATTCTTTTCCTTTTCTGTCTGATGCAATTGATAATGGCTTTCACTTTCATGTGGCAGGCATTCTCTTCTTCTTATCAGAATTAGTACTTATCCTGGTACTGGGACATTTTTCAGAACTAAATTAAAAGCTCCAAATGGTATGGTCACTAAACTTAAATGGACAAATAACACTTAGGAAATGAAGTGGTTGATAGACTTGGCACCTGTGGTAAATTGGGAAAACCTGAGACAGATACTTTTATTAGGATAAATCCCAAGATTCTTCATGGATCTTGGTTGAGTTCTTTTTGATCTCTGCTAGTACAACACATAAGAATTTGAACCATGTATTTTAAACTCACACTTCACAGAATGTTTAAAAATGAGCTAAATAAACATTTTCTCCTACTACATATAATTTCTTTTCTTTTAGAAGCAATCCTATCAATAATACAATACATTTTGCAAGAGATAAGAAAGGTGGAACAGGAAAGGGAAACAGATCATTATTCACAATAAAAGCATGATTAGCATAAACAGCTCACCAGGCTTTAATCTTCTTGTATTATTATTATGTCATAACATAATACTGTTATTGCTGAAATACAGCTGAACGGATATGATGTCGGTAAGCTCCCAAATATATGTGTCTTCAGGTAAGGGCATGGAGAGGCAAAGGCAGCTTACGAGTAGTTCAAGAGAAACTTCTCTGCTTTGTTTTGTGTTTCTATTTTAGTGACGTCTGCGATAGAAACCAACAAATGTCTGCACTGGACATTTTCCATACTGTGCTTGAACACTGGAAAACCATTTTCATTCATATGATATGTGATATAGAGATACTTAAATAATTGCCTTTCAAAATAACAGTTGTCATTTTTACTTTGGGAGGTATTTTCCTTCCATCATTAATTCTTTGTTTTATTTACTATTGGCATTCTAGTTATTTGGCTGTGAATTTTCCTGAAATTGTGCAGGAAGTTGAATTTAGACTCTCACAATGGAATCTGACATAGTAATTCAGCAGCATATGTGAATTTTGCTTTGTTCCTAACTAAATATAATAGTTAATACAGTCAATAGTACAAGTATGTTGAATTCCATAAGTGCAGCAAAGGAGCTGCGGTATTTACAAGCTGATGTGTAATTTAGACAATTATTGCTATGGGCTGTCATGTTTAGATGCTCCCCTATGGCTTACAAAATAAGGCTTCACAACAGAGTTATATTTCTCTGCCTTTGATTAGCAAAACAAAAGGCAATGAATGAACAGCTAGTGTTTTACTTCAGCCTTTAGCTTGCCAAACCTGATTCTGCATTGACTTGACTTCCAGTCAGCAGCCCTACTGAACGTAATGCAGATCGATATTCTCTGAGCTCTCTTTATCATGTTGCTAAGATTGTCTGTGAGAATGAAAAGCTCATAAAACATGTCATAATGAAGGGCCTGGAACCTGAAGTCTTCCCACCCTCAGTATTCACTGTACCTCTTTACTTCTACACCTTAAGAGCATAATCACTAAAAGTTCTGCAGGAGCCTTTTCAATCCCTACGATGCCTTTTAACATCAGAATTGGAAACAAATTTTAGAGACAGAACTGAAAATAACCTGACCACTTTTCTACAAAATGTTAATGCTATTTTTGAGTAGAAAGTGGAGTTTAATTCATATATCACAGAGAAAAAGGATGTTAACTAATGCTTGGACAGATCCCACTCCTGTACACATAAAGGGCAATTTATCAAAGTCATGTCCATACACTATTTAAAGACCAGCCAGCAAGGAGCTGGATGCTTTTGAAATGGCAAAATAAGGAGCAAATAAGGAGCCTGGTTAATATTTTATCTTCTATATAAGCACTAGTTTGAATTATAACTTCTCTCTGTAAGTCAGTTCAAAATAAAGAGCTGGGAATCAAGCAGAGAGAGCAGCAAGCTGAAGATGAAAATGCATCTTGCTACTCACAGATTCACAGATTGGCAGGGGTTGGAAGGAATCTCTGGAGATCATCCAGTCCAACCCCCTTGCTAAAGCAGGATCACCTAGAGCAGGTTGCACAGGATCGCATCCAGGCGGGTTTTAAATATCTCCAGAGAAGAAAACTCCACAACCTCTCTGGGCAACCTGTTCCTGAAGCTTAGTAGCTTTGGGAAATGCTAGAAGAGTTTTCCAGAGCTTTTACCATGAAAAATTTGTCCTACTGGTAATTTTGGAGGTGGTATGGAATTTCACTGCTTTAAATTGGTCTGCAAGGTCTAATCTAGTCAATTTTAACATCCCAGAATTCATAACCAAAGGTGGATTTTCCTGGAAACAGGGAGCCTACAGCGCGAATCATCAGATCTTGTGCCTCACTAACTCAAACAAATACATTTTGTAGTGTCTTTTCTAAACTGCATTATGAATGCAGTAAGTTTTTTGTTTTGGGAATGTTTTTGGAAAACGGTTACAGAATCTCGCTTCTCTAAGGATTAGAAATCTTTAATGTGAAGTCTAAATATAGAATTGGACTGTTTCCAGTTGTTCTTATACACATAGTTAGTTTTAGTATTTTGACCCACATGCAGCAAACTTGATAAGTTTATAGAGAGAAATCATATCATCTCAGCCTTGTTTTTTAAAATGAAAAGCCCAAAGTGTTTTGGCTGCTCTCAAGATAAGCTTTCCACTCTTATGATAATGCAAGGGGGACTTCTCATATATCTTTCACTTGGAATTTATCTTTTCAGACTGCTGAGATTTTTATGTGGTACTGCTCCTCAAGCAGGACAAGAGTCCTGATAGTTAGGGGGTTGGACTAGATGACCTTTAAAGGTCCCTTCCAACCCAAAATATTCTGTGATTCTATAATAGTATCAGTAGGTCCTCTCAACTGTGCAGCAAATGCTTCAGCTTATGGACCCTGATGTCATCTGTTTTCCAGTTGCACAATGCTAGCAGCTCCCAGGAATTCTCTGATCAACTAATATACACAAGTGTATTTTTCTTAAAGTTCATTTCCAAAATATGAACTCTGGGATCACAGCAGAAATCCCAGGTAGCAGTGGCAAAAGTTGAAATTCAGCCTGCCACCCAACAAATTAATTGATGCCAAGCATAGTTTCAAATGACCCTCCATAAACACCTGCCTGCAGACTGAACTCAGGAGAACAACTGTCCTATCTTAGGTGTTTCAGTTAAGTGCCTAAAGTTAGGTAGGATGAATCTAGGTCTAACTGTATAAACTTTGTAAACAGAAAGTAATGAATCATGCATTTTATAATTACCACCACAAAAATTTTTACAAAGGCGTGAACTTATATAAAATCTTTCTATATTTAAATACAGGTTTTCAATAATCAATATATTTATTTAAAACATTTTCATGTTTAATAAAAAAAATGTTTACATGAGCCATTTTAACAGATGGAGGCAAAGGGAAATTTTCTATAAATTATTTATGACAGGAGAAACTTTTTAATCATATTTCAGTCTACCATCTAGTCTGCTGCACTCCTAGATTTGTTTCTTAATGGGACTGAACATATCTATGATTAGAAATTGTTCTCTTTCTCTTCTTGCTCTATTTTTATTCTGCATATCCTTTTCCTTTGGCTTTTTTAACAATATATCTGAAAGTAAGCAAATTACTACTGTATTTTGAGGTTTTTCTAATATTATAGCATTTTAAACTTGGCTAAATCTCACTAATATGCACTAAATTAATTTGGCTGAAAACTCACAGAATATATTTTATAATGCAGAAAAATATTTTTTAAATTCTTAGCAACATTTTAGGTTAATCACAGTCTAATAGATGATGACATTTCAATACCCCTGAACTTCTTAGAGGCTGATGCTGTTGAAAGAGACTGTGGACTGGGCTGATATTCTTTTTCTTTCAAAGAAGGATGAAAGTTATTTTTTAAACGTCTGAATCATTACCAGGCAAGAAGCATTTATATTGCTCTGTATAATGGAGTATACACTTAATTTGTATTAGGAGTGCAGGTATGAGTTGGTTATCATCAGTTGAAGCAGTGTATCGGCATGCCTAATACAATACTGACCTAAACAACTGCGTTTCTGGAGGGGGAAAAACCCAAAACTTAGGATATTTGGAAAAAAAGGTGTCCTTTTCACAGTCCCTGTGCCCTCCACACTCTTGTCTCTCTTCATATCAAACACAGCTGCAGTGTTGTTACAGATGAAAAAGATGTATATGATTTTCTATAAAGGGGTTGGAGTCTTCGTAGGAAACCCTAGCCCCGTTGAAGCCAAAGGGAGCGCTGACCTGGGCTGCAGTGGGTCACCTTTCAGCGTCAGCCTGCCGTGCTGCCTTCTGCTTCCCTCACACCAACGCGATGACTAGCACAACAAGGAAAGAGAGAAGAGTGCAAAAATATATTTGAAGTATTTTTTTCAAATATTTCAAGGGGTGCAGGAGGGAATGGTGAGAAGCCATGTTTCTTTTAAGAGGAAAGGCCTGAAGGGAACCTGGGAGCTGCTGAAGAAACACTCCGGAATGTCTTTGGAGTTGGATACAGACTTTCAAGAGTGAAAAACCAGGTAGTTTAGAGAAAAGAGCTCTGAATGTTGCTGGTCACTGATAAAGGCAGTCTTCTGCTTCAGATTTTAAAAATATTGTCATACTTGGCACCGTTCAATAACTCTAATTTGACCATTAAATTCCTGTCACCTTTGCCCTTTCCTAATGATTGTGACAAAATGCTGTCTGCAATCAGCAAGACTCAATCGTTGTGGGAATAATTTGAATAAATAATCAAGTCTGCAGCTCATCCATCACCTTGACTGATTTCTCTATTCCCTGTTCACCTCTTCATGACATTTGGCAGGTCACTTGATATAAAATATGCAAACAGTGAACTGAAATAGCCCAAGTCTGCTGAAATATGCTGACTGAACCTGTCGTCTTAAAGTAGCTATGCATCTTTGCATGGCAAGCACATATTTTTTCTGTAGGCTTTTTTTTCTTGCCAGATTTACCTTGACTAGGATGGCATTTGTCCCCTTTACATTCGTAGAGCTTGTACTTACAAACCTACCTCATGTGAACATGGGGATTGCCTGTTCAATCTCTTGGATAGGTAACTTCGAAAGGATAAGAAGAAAGGAAGAGTGAGCAGGAAGAAAGACAGCGATAGGGAAATCAAAGGACTGAAGAAAGCAAGTAAAGGAATGTGAGGTGGGAAATGGAACTGATGAAAAAATACGCAGAATTTGTCTTCTGTTTTAATGAAATTAGTGTAGATATCTTTAATAGGATTAAATAGGTCTAAAACTGAGTTATATTCATGGTACCTCCAGATGGGATGATCTGAGTATTTCCAGGGCTATTTGAGCCCTTACCCTGCTGTCCGCCTGCCTCTCTGCCAGACTTACTGCCCTGGTTGTGTCCTGGGCAGCAGCCAGCAGACATCAGCTCCCCTGCAGCCCGCTGCTGCAGAGCTCAGCCTGGTGTACTGGGACAAAGCTAAACTGGAGTCAGCTCAAAGTAGTATGCTGGGCCTAAATAATGGTGCTCAGGTCTCGGCATATGTGCATTTCTGCCAGCTGTGCTATGTACAGGAAGAGGCTCCTCTAGCAGAGAGGCAGGACATCAGCTGGAAATAGCAGCCTCCTTAACAGTCAGAGTTCACCTGCAGGCTCCTTAAGACTAGTGTCTCAACACAGGTAAAGCGATCTGAATATCTCCCAAGGAGAACTACATGTAAACTGTTCTTTGTTTATTTTTCACCCCCTCACTTTGTCCACTCTCCTGTCTCCTCCTCTTTTCATGGTCTTAATTTTCCTGTGCTGGTATGTTTGTATGCATTTGTGTTTCTTGCATGACTATGCAAGAAAGAAAGATTGTGTCAGGATGTGTTATTATTTAATAAAGTTCAGCATCAAATCACTTTAGGAGATGATAGGCCTTTTTCTGTTAGCTTGTGTAGGGAAACCTACATAATTAGGGGCAAATTTACCCTACTGTGGAATGAGGAATGATTCTTGGTCTTCACAGGTGCTAGCACATCAGCAACCACCTGTGAAATACCGAGTGACTGAAGGTTAAGAATCAGAGTCTTGCCTGTTCTCCACAAGCAGTCCTGATTCCAGAATGTAGGGTTTAAAGTACAAAACCAGACTGGTTTGGGGAGGTACAGTCAGTGGTTTACAGTTCTGGATGTAACTCAAATCAACTTGTTCTCTAATAGCACAGCCCAGAACTGACCCTACTTGCTGATTTCTGCCTTTCCTATTTGTGTTGGTAGGCTCTGTATGTGATAGTTATACTATGAACCAAATAATTTAAACAAAGTAATTTCAAAATAGCTCCACCAAGGGAGAGGTGCTTGGAGAGTCTCTTTCAGTGGTCATTTCAGTTATCAGCACAGACTCAGCTATGCCATTAAAGATAATACTCATGGAGCTGCACCTCCAATCACACAGAGCGGTTACCCAGGTCTGTCTCAGCAGTGGGGATGCCTTATGCAGATGCCAGCCTGGCTGCTCATTCCTGTCCTCTTGCTACCACTTGCACTTCAAAGATACAACCAACAGACGGGATATTAAATGTTTTCCAGCTGAAAAAAAACATATTTTTTCCCCACCCCTTCTTTTCCAGGGCATTTTCAGCCAGCCAGATCCAGTACATCCCGTGGTTGCAAAATCATATGCACATAAAGGAGCAATGAATGGGGACAATTTCTTAAACCAGCTGAAGAGGTTCCATCTCTAAAGAAGTAACACAGTCTGAGAAGTGGGATGAACTACCCCAACAAATTTTGTGTTGTCATGGCTGTATTGCTACCAGGAGCCACCGCAGAGAGCTAAGCTGCTTTGTCTATGTCTAGATTATACTGCAGTACAGGCACGTACAATGTGTGAAGTTGTTTGTTAGGTCAACAAAGAAAGAATATATACCACTTTTGAATTATTTCACTTTTATTATGCTGGATAACAAATTTGTACAAACTTTCACTATATCAAAAAGATGCAAATACATAAAACAGGGAAAATATTCAATAATTTTATACAAATAGACCTCAATATAACATGATTTAAAGTAAACATGCTTTTCATCTTCAAAGTTTCCATCTCCAGGTATTTAATGATGAATTGTAATAAAAAATAATAAAAAAGAAGAAAAAAATCTACTTCTTTTGGGAAGATGTGTTCATAAAAGCAAACTAATAAGCTAGTGAGGTATGACATATATCATGAAAAAACTGATACTCACTGGTGGAAATCTTCATAAAAATGACATACACTTTTGTTTGACATATATTTTATTGCATGTCTCACAGCTATTAAATAATTCCCAGTTTAATTTTCGTTGTGTCCTAAACAGTCAATAGTAAAGATTGTATTCCCTTGGTCTCTTTTATTTTCATCTATACTCACAAAGAAAACTTCCAGTTTTTCTGTTGTTTCCTTTTTCATTTTATATGCAGAACTCAGTAACTTTTTACCCTGAGGCTCAGTTCTTAGTTCTTTACGGTGACAAACTTTCAAGCAATCAATCAGATACATATCCTGCATATCTCACCCTCTCTTCCAGGCAAAATAAATGGAATGCACGAGAATAAGGAAGCTCATTGTGTACAGTTAAGAGCTCATTTTTTATCTCATAAAGAAATCTCAAAATTCTCTCAAAAATGTCTCAAAATATCTCAAAAAAAAAAAAAAAAGTCTCACTTTCCCATAATATATGATCAGCTCCTTAGACTAATTCTGGGTCTTATCATCATCATTCAGAACTGTATGGTTTCACTTTAAGGATACCAAAACATGAAGACTTACCTTGGCATGTCACAGGTAGATTAGTCAGATATAGGACTGGGGTATCAGGGGACCGTCCCCATGACTGCAAAACACAAATTACCTGGGAGACCGGCAGAGGCTGTAAGCCTTGTCATTAGTACTGCTTGACATTGCACTCCTTCTGAGGCACCCCTTTGCTATGTGATGGGGGAATACTCCTTATAGCTGATACTTTAATATTTTTGTGAGTTTTGTGTCAGATAACAGACAATCTTGCTGATGTGTCCCTCGTGTGCATGCATGGGGCAACCACATCTTCCTCTGGCTGGTGTCTCAGGACTGCTTTGAACTCAGGACCCTGCAGCTGGAAACCTGCATGCCGCTCTGCTTCATTTCTGGACCCTGATCAGACAGAGGCAAGAAACAGAAGCACAGCTGCTTACTACAGGGTCATGCCAGGTGTGTACAGAAGCATTTAGAGAACTTTCAGGTCAAATTGGGATGCCCCTTATTAGGATAAGTGACTGAGCAAGGACTGTCTGGACTGCAGTGGTGAATAGGTACCTGACTTCTATTCTGGCCATATTTTTCAACGTATTAGAGCAGCTGAAATGTGTGTGACTAAACAGAAGTAAAAGAAGTCTGCAGAGACAAAATGCTCAATCCACAGATTCATTCATAGGAATGTTTCTCTTGATTTCAACAGACATAAAATTAGATCCCAAATAAGTAATTACATACCATAACCTTTGGAAGCAACCTTTGTCTACAGTAAGTTATGAACAGTGATAAAACACACATGGCAAGAAACTGACCCTTTTCTATTTCATCATAGAATCATAGAATGGCCTGGGTTGGAAAGGACCTCAAAGATCATCTAGTTCCAATCCCCCTGCCATGGGCAAGAACACCCTCCACTAGACCAGGTTGCCCAAAGCCTCATCCAACCTGACCTTGAACACTTCCATGGAGGGGGCATCCACAGCTTCTCTGGGCAACCTGTTCCAGTGTCTCACCGTCCTCACGGTAAAGAATTTCTTCCTAATATCTAATCAATACCTACCCTCCTTCAGCTTAAGGCCATTACCCTTTGTTCCATGACTACCTCCCCTTGGAAACAGTCCCTCTCCAGCTTTCCTGTAGGCCCCCTTTAGGTATTGGAAGGCTGCTCTAAGGTCTCCCCAGAGCCTTCTCTTCTCCAGGCTGAGCAACCCCAGCTCTCTCAGCCTGTCTTCGCAGGAGAGGTGCTCCTCAATATTGGGAGATCAGAGGTAACGGGTATCAGAGGTGCTCCTCTGATCATCTTTGTGGCCCTCCTCTGGACTTGCTCCAACAGCTCCATGTGTTTCTTATGTTGGGGGCCTCCTAGAGCTGGACGCAGTACTCCAAGTGGGGTCTCACAAGAGCAGAGTAGAGGGGCAGGATCTGGTGGTCACGCCTGCTGGTCACGCCTCTTTTGATGCAGCCCAGGACATGGTTGGCTTTCTGGGCTGCGAGCGCACACTGCCGGCTCATGTTGAGCTTCCCATCAATCAATACCCCCAAGTCCTTCTCCTCAGGGCTGCTCTCTATCCATTTTCTACCCAGTCTGTAGTTGTGCTTGGGTTGCGCCGACCCACGTGCAGGACCTTGCACTTGGCCTTGTTGGACTTCATGCAGTTCACATGGGCCCACCTCTCCAGCCTGTCAAGGTCCCTCTGGATGGCATCCCTTCCCTCCAGCGTGTCGACCACACCACGCAGCTTGGTGTTGTCAGCAAACTTGCTGAGGGTGCACTCGATCCCCCTGTCCATGTTGCCAACAAAGATGTTGAACAGTGCCGGTCCCACTACCGACCCCTGAGGAATGCCACTGGTCTCCACCTGGACATCAAGCCTTTAATCTTAATATACCTCTGTAACACCTGATCACCTTTCTCTAGTGTGACATGGTTAAACATCTATCAGATTGTGGTTCCATAGTCATTATTACCAGGTTTATGTATTACTACATCACTTCCTAGTATAACAATAGTCTGAAATAAGGCTCATGTATACCAGCCTTGCAGTTAAGTTAGGCAAAGTATGTAATATATCATTTATATTAAGGAATGGAGAACATTCCTGATGCAGGACAAAGTTAGCCTGTCAGAAATTCAGGATGAAGTCTGAACCACCAGACTGATACACTAAATCAGAGCTGTTGTGTGGCCATGGTGGTTGTAATCTAGTACTAGGATCCCTTACACCAGACTTACTGTATTGTTGACACCAAGCTTCATTGTCTTCCCTTGCGAGAAATGAATGTAGGAATGAAGGATTTTATTTTGTAAAGGGAGCAAAAACTGTAATGGTAGGAAGCATCGGAAGAAAAGTCAATAATATATTTTATAGTTCATTTGTTTGAAGTCTTTCAACATCAGCGTGTAGCTCTGTCATCCTTCACTGCAATATATTTTAAAGCTCAGTCAGGTGCTCCTGGCTTGATACCAGTATCGTTAAATGTTTGCTTTCTTAGATTATAATGATACAGTCTTGAGAGAAGAGAAATTGAAAAGAAGCGTTACAGTTTTCCTAGAAAACAGATGATGGTACATACTCAATGTTCGTATATAATTTCAGTTAGATAATTAATACTAACACTATTTCTGCTGATAGAGTGCTTTCATTAGTCTGTAGCTCTCAATTTCTGTTAGAAAACACCACAATCTTTGTCTTGCAGATAGCAAAACTGAGCGTCAAAGCAGCTTAAATTACTTATTTGGACCAACACAGCGAGTCAGTATTACTGCCAAGAAGGAAAATGAGACCTTCCAAGTTTCCATGGTAGTACACAGTCTAATACAAAACATTAATACTCTGGTCAATATTGTATAATGTGTTATAATGCTTCATTCGGTATTTGTTATCCTTTCCAACACATCGCACCTGAGTCACGTTGCAAAGACCTTTCAGTTACGTCTTCAACAGACTTGTGTAATAAAGTACAGAAGTGTACTTTTTCCACACAACCGACAAACCAAATAATCAATGATGTACTGAGTCTATCCACCCTGGCACTCACTGATGGTAAAGTAATGTGCATCTTCTCAGCATTTCAATAGACAGATTGTAATATGACATTTTAAGGTTGGCTTCTGGGAAATGGCAAAACTGAAAGCAGTATCACTTATAAATTTACTTTCACTGGGGAGATTAGGACGTTTAAATGTAACATCTGTTTGCTAAAAATAGCAGAAAAACTGTTGTGTTATTGTGTTTCTTATGTTTGCTTATGTCAGTTTAGCTTTTTCTCAGCAAACAGCTGTCCTGGCACCTTGCTCAAATTCTGGGTGCAAAATGAAAAACATGCTGTTTGCTTCATGATGGAATCACCTGTGGTTAGCTCCACGCAGATGGAAGAGAAAGACTGAAGGACTCATCTTAATAAAAAAAAAAAAAAAAAAAAAAAAATTGCCCTAAAAAAAAAACCAACCCAGACCGACGTCTCTTTCTTGTCTATAAGTTGTCATAGGCTGAAAACTACTTAGTCAAATGTCCTTTTCATTCTAGCAAGGTGAAGGTCTATTCTTTACACCATTTGGAAGCCAGCACACCAGACAGAAGGTTAAATAGTGAACACTCAAGTGAACACATCACTTTTAGTGATCAAATTATAGTTTTACCAACATAGCACAGGAATTCATGTGACCCCGAATCAGTTGTTTCCATTCTTTTATTTGTAATTCAGGATGTTTTACAGCTCACATTTACAAATCGAGCCCTTTGAATAGAGCACAATAAAGGTCTCAGCGAATTGTGTGATGAAGGTGGTAGCCGTGGCTAAGGACCGTCAGGAGCATGAAACTTTGAATCTAGCTGTGGTACAGATGCCAAAAAAACTGTAAAGCAAACTGTATCCTGAAAGAAATATTTATGATGAGTTTCTCTAGTTCTTTGTTTTATGAGTTACAAGAAATAAGCGTACTACTTTCAGAACAGATAGGTTATATTTTCTGAAATAAATAATTTCAGTTGTACTACAGAAGGCCTTGGCAGCCCTTCTGAAGCAAAATTAAAGAGCTCTTCATCCACTGTAGATATGCAGTTTTAGCATGCCTATCCTGGGATTTCTCTTAAAAGTTCACATAGAAAAGTACAAGAAAAAAAAATTGCTTTAAAAAATGTGGTATTTGCTGGTTACAGATCAGTTTTTTACATAGGAAAGGATACAGTAGATCACAAGATATATCTATTGTCAGAAAAAGTTCAGTGAAATTTCTGCTGTCTCAAATTAACTAGTTGTTAAAAGCTACTGCTGATAGGATTGTCAGCAAGAGGAAATTATTTGACCTCTGCCCGTTGTTACAGATGGAAAGTACTATTACCTTGAAGACTGAGATATGCTTCTTAAACCAGCAATAAAATTTATCAAAAGTTGGCTTCAGACAGCATTTTTAATAGAATTTTGCATCTGAAGTTAATGTCAGTGTCTAAAGAAGTGTAGGCATCATTGAGATAGCAACACCTTGGCTCTGACCATTAAAAATGGAAGGAATTAATGCCATTCAGCAACAGGTTCTACTAAAGTGTCTGAAGACTGGACAGTGCAATCACACATATACAGACACTTTAAAAGAATCAATACAAAAACTGAAACCCTTAACTTCTGACATCAAAATATTCTTATTTTTTTTGAGAATAAAGAGAGAATATTGAAAATGAAAACTAGTGCTAAACAAATTACACTAACTGTATTTTACACGACATTCAAACTAAATTTTACATCGAGTACTGTTAAACTCAGAAGGATTCATATATCTGAGAAAAAAAATCTTCGTAGCTGTCTCTTCATGTTGTCCGCTGGTACCCATTGTTATCAAAATGAAATTATTAAAAATTAATATATATAATGTATTATGTAAACCACAATATTACATGAAGAATATTTTTTATTGTTATTTATCAACATATAACAATGCAGGACTAACACGTATGACCTTAATATTATTTTATAAATGTGTATAGAGAGACATGTAATATATGTATATATATATATAAATATTCACTGAAACTTCTGGTCTGTAATTCCCTGTCAATGTCAATGCAAACTGCCCTTATTTATCCCAGCACTTAGTCTGCTTTTTCCATTCTATTCTTTCACATAAACCTGTAACATAAAGAAGCTTCTCTGCATCTCTTGTCATGAGGATCAATGTTCAGTTTCCCCTTGATTTGTTTTGGCTTTCAGCCCCACTTCAGATTTACTCTCCTCATGAAGACAGAGGTGTGGAAAGGACTTGCAGAGGTCATCTAGTCCAAGGGGGGAGCTACTAAACCTACGTCACTGCTGACATTCATAGAAAATAAGGGCAATTGCCCTGCTACAGCAATGAACTGTCCCTGAGATTGAGAAATTTCTTCACGAGGGCTGTATCAGATCTGTACGGCTGCAAACCCATTACCTAAAATTGTCTCTACACTGGACAAGGAGAACAAATTATTTCCTTTTTCTTTTCAGCATCCATATTTGAAGATTATTGTTGTATCTCCCCTCAGTCTTCTCCTTATTCTGAGTAACTCTGTTTCCTTCAGTGTTTCCTGGCAGGCTGTACCTTGTAGTGAACCTTGCTGCTCACCTCTGAACTTGCTACAATCCATCTCAAGTGCCTCAGACCAGATATATTAATCCAACTAGTGCTAGCCAATGTTCAGCAGGGTGGAAAGACTAATCCATGCTTTGCAGTCTGCACTCCTGTTTGTAAATCCCAATATGAAATGTGTTTTTCAGAATAGCACACCATTACTGATTTGTGTTCAGTTTATGATCCACTAACGTGGATCTTTCCTTAAAGAATCAGTACTACACCAGCTGTTCTCTGTGAGTTTTACAGTTAATAATTCTACCTAAGTTCACAACCTCATACTAGTGCATATAGAATTGAAGAAGCTAAAGGTAGCAAACATTTCTGGATACAGAAGACCCTTCCAAAGATCCTAATTCAATAAATACATCCTTCCAGCCAGACTGCAGATGAATGGGAACTCCAGTTGTTGTTTTCTAGTATTTTTTGTCACCAGTCTGTAGAATTTTCCTCCAGACCTGATTTCCTTAACTTGTTAATGAGAATGCCACATGAGAATCAAAAACTAGATTAAAGTCAAGCTATATTACATCTCCTGCTTTCCTTCTGTCCACAAGATCTGTTACCTTATCATAGAAGAAAATTAGATTGATTTGACACAATTTGTTCTTGACAAATCCCTGTTGACTGTTGTTCATCTCCCTTGTTATCTTGAAGGTGCTTACAGGCAGTTTGATTATTTGTCCCAGTGTTTTTCCAGGAACTTAGGTTGAGCTGGCTGGTCTGTAATTCTCTGTTTCTGTCTTTCTCTTTTTCTATCTCCTTTTTCTGTGTCTCTTTCTTTCCCTCTACTCTCACATTGCCTCCCTATTTATTCAACTAGGCATTATAGTCACCGTTTCTAGTATTTTGAAAACTCACCCCTGTCCCTGAGTTCCCAAAGAGAACAGGTAACAACTCAGTTTTCGACGAGGTTTTATATGAATATGTGTAGCCTCTTCAAAACAACTAATACTGGGATGCGAGGACTCAAGGCTACTCTAATATTTAATCTACCTCCACCCCTCAGCTGCCTCAGTTAACTTCATATGAAGGTACCTTTGCATTAAGATGTCAAACCATTAACTGAAGCAGCTGAAGTTGCTTTTTCTTGTTCTGCTGTTCCTGCTGCAAGGACAGTGACCTGGAACAGAAGGTGGGACTCACAAGCAGAGTTCCTGTTTTACGCTGTTCCTGCCACGCTCATCTGAGTTGAGCGTTACGAGCCCTAAGTGTGGCGAAACCAGTGCTGCGCATTAGCAATCCTACTGCGGCTGGAGCCTCAATGACACGGAACAACACAAGACAATTCTTGCCCTTCAGGCAACATCTGTGACTAGAGTTTCCTCCCACTTAGTGAATTCACTAGTAGTGAATCAGCTCCCCACTGAATTTTCCATATGCTAATAATGTATTTACAGATGTTTTCTTTTTCCTCTTTGTGGTCTTTTCTGATTGTACCATATTTCATGGCTTGGCTTTTCTAATTTTGTCCATACATACTTACACTGTTCTTTTATCCTTTTCCCTGATATACTGACCTAGTTTCCAATTTCTTCATGCTTTCTTTTGCGTTTGAGGTTAACGAAGAGCAGAAGATTTAGCCAAGCTGATCTCTTGCATAAGAATAGTTTGTGATTGTGATCTTCATAGTGTTTCTGTGAGGAACTGCCAAATTTTCTTTTTTCTTTAGCCTTGTTTCTCAGGAGAACTAACCTAATAATTCTCTGAAGGCAGAGCTTTTCTCAGAAGCTTTTAACTCCATTTATTCTCCATTATTTGTATTTAAAACAATCTGTCCTGCTTCAGATGAGACAAATGGGACAAGCTGTCTCAATAAAAACATCCAGGATCAAGTCCATGAATAAAATTCAGGTGTTGCCTGTGAAACAAGTCTTCAACATAAGTTTGTTCAGGTAGGGTCTGATTTTAAAATGTTGGAGTATATTTCAGAAGTAAAAGAAGAAATTGTGACTCATGGTGGCTGGACTTCTCGTTTATACAAGAAGAATGTACAGATACTAGCTTTCTCTTTCAGCAAGTTTGAAAAAGTCAGTATTCCAAGAAAGAATGTGAAAAGTTACCGTTGCAGAAAATGACTAATGCAAATCCGCTATTTATGTTCTACATTAAGAAATCACTGTACATTTTATTCTCCCTGAAATGTGTGAATTTCTTTGGGCTTTTGTGCCTTTACAACAGCTGTAAGGCTCTAAAGGAGATCACTTTTTAACATTAAATCCCATTATGCATCATGTAAGCTGCTTTGATGTAGGATGTAATTTCAAGTGTCCATATACAGATTCATAGCTTGCAGCAGTCAGCACTGCCACTTAGAAGTTATTATCATGGGTTTTACATTTTGTAACTTCCTCTCCATCTTTGAAGTCTCTCTGGGGAAGTCAGTCATGTTTCTCAATGAAAAGTAACAAATCTTCTGAAAGTATTATATAGATAATTTCAGTATTTTTAATAACATTGATTACTTAATTGCATTTCAAGTCCTAATATAAAAGTTTCCAATTTAAGGTAATGGGCTAATGGATTGCCCGTAGTAATGTGTAACTAATGTTTTTATTGCTGTGAAACACTGCCCTGAACCCATCCAACCTATTCTAAAAAGATACAACAGAAATAAAACATCTACTGCTCGGACACAGTCAAGAGCCACAGAGTCGCTCACAGGAGGTTGTATATAGCCTTTCTTGCGCACAGGTGAAGACCTTATTCGTCCACCAGCTTTAACAGTTGCTATACTAGGTTACAAATACTTATAGTATTAAAATCAAATTCTGGAAATTCATTATAAATTATCTAAGATAGAGAATAGTTTTTGGATGTGAATGAGAGAAAGAATATCTGGCATTATGACCAGTGAGAAAGCAGATGAAGCTGATTTCCTTTGGTCTGAATTCTGTCAGCAATCAGAATATTGCAAGTATGAATATTCATGGGTGGTGTTGCAATTTTTTTCTAATGAGATCAAGCCTTCAGCACTCAAGGTGGAAGTGTGGAGCATGAAGTATTCAACAAAACCATTATGGTTTAACACTCCAATTAATCAAAAGTACCTCTGTTACAAAGATACTTTATTATTATGAAATAACTTCTCAGTTTAAACGAGTATGTACTTCTATAAGTTGCACACATGTAGATAATAATATTTACTTTTTGTGAGGTCTTTAAATTGTCTTGACCTGTAAGACGAGCTATTGACCAAGGCAAAGCTGAGGTCAATATTTTCTTCAAGGGGCAATAAATCTCTGTGCTTACTGAAACATAGTCAATTAAATCTAAAGCCTACTTTAATGTAAAGGTAATATGGCTAACACAGGCTGTGGGAAATAAAGCTATTTTATGAGTTTTTTCCTTTCAATTGTACTGACTGTTTTACAGATGAGGAACAGATACTTTTAATGAAAAGAAAAAATAGGGAGAATTTCATTCATGTTGCACTAATGGACTTGCACATTTGGATCTTAAATAATAGTTTATAGAATATTAAGCTTATCCCTTATAATGGCAAAGTAGTCACATCCCTGATATTTATGAAATTTGGCTGAGGATAAAGCTCTGACTTTGTATGTCTAATAAAGACCCAGGTTAATTACCTCTGGTCCGTGCCCGATGCTCCACTCAGTCAGCTTCCGAGGTTCCAAAATAAGCGATGGTTTATCTTTAGTGTCCTGCTAAAAACTGGCGCAGTTCAGAAGCAGATCAGTGAGCTGCTTGACATCCAGGCTGCTGGAGCAGAGCATACCACTCACCGTGGAAACCTCCCGGGATGCCTCACACTAAACTGCAAAAGTCTGCTGGCCCAAAGTTGGAGGGAAATTGCTGTTGTGTTATTTTGTCTGCCTTCAGACATGGATTTCTTTCTTCTAAAATCTTTTTCACTCAAATGTGTGGGCTTTTTATGAAAGTCCTGGACGCTGATTTTGGTGGTATTCAAGGGGTTTCCAGGTTGCTTCTGCAGCTTCTGAACTCCCATCACAGCTGAAGTTTCTTGTCTGAGCTCTTACTGACGTCACCTTGAGTTATTGTGATGTACATCCATGCAGACAGTAAGTGGCTTTGGTCCAATGAACTCTGTGACAAACACAGAAATATCTCAAATGTTCCCAGACTATATTTAGTCAGTCGCTGTTTAGGGATACACATTGGCTGTGAAAGGATGAAGTTTGACATTTTTGTGGCAGCAAAATAAAAAAATGTATTTCTGTTTCCATCAGGTGGAAGAACTAGTTTCACTTGCTTGCTTGGTGAGAACGAGAGCAGTCTCTAAAACGACTAAGGATCTCTTCAAAGAAGTGATGTTTTGATGCTAGTAGCAAACTAAATCAGCCAGATTTTCTGTCTTTGAAGGTACAGTAACAAAATTCTCCCTGAGAGTAACACGAGTAAAAGATGAAATACTTGGGAGGAAAGCTGGAACTCAGTGAGCATAAGCCACGCTGAATGGAGTGCTGGTTTTGTCTGGGGTAGTTAATTTTCTTCATAGTAGCTAGTACAGGCCTGTGGTTTGGATTTGTGCTGGAAACAGTGCTGGTAACACAGGGATGGTTTCGTTCCTGCCGAGCAGTGCTTACACAGAGCCAAGGCCTTTTCTGCCTCTCACACCACCCCACCAGTGAGGAGGCTGGGGGTGCACAAGGAGTTGGGAGGGGACACAGCTGGGACAGCTGACCCCAACTGACCCAAGGGATATCCCATACCATATGACGTCATGCTCAGCATATAAAGCTGGGGGGAAGAAGAGGGAAGGGGAGTACATTTGGAGTGATGGCGTTCATCTTCCCAAGTCACCATTACACGTGATGTAGCCCTGCTTTCCTGGAGATGACTGAACACCTGCCTGCCCATGGGAAGTGGTGAATGAATTCCTTGCTTTGCTTTGCTTGTGTGTGCGGCTGTTGCTTTACTTGTTAAACTGTCTTTATCTCAACCCACGAGTTTTCTCACTTTTACCCTTCTGATTCTCTCTCCCATCCCACTGTGGGGGGAGTGAGCGGGGCTGCGTGGGGCTGAGTTGCTGGCTGGGGTTAAACCATGACAAATGGGAACTATGATTTCATTAAATCAGTGGGGGCATGGTTTTGAGAAATCTAAAGCAGTGGAGCTGACATTATAAAGATATTCCCAGATGTAATTCTGGCTGGCTGGAACAGGACTTTGCAGATTCCAGGAATTCTATGCTGGGACAGCAAATCCAGAACCCTTAGAAACATACAGCATCTACCCTTTCCCAGGAAAGTTGTGTGCCTAAGTAAAGTAATGTGGTTCTATCAGTGGTCTCTTCTGGGGAGTCCAGTCTAGCTGTATTTAGCTTGTTTTGATAAACACACACAAAATATTTTGAAGTCTACAGTAATACATTTGGAGGGGCAGTAAATGAAGAGCTGAAAAGATCATAAGGGACATTGACATGTAGACATATACCAGGTCAACCATTAGTACCCCCTGACCATGGCAGATTCACTAGGTAAAGTTCAGAGTATTAATCATCGCATGCATTGCTGGGAGCGGGGCATAGGCTTCCTCTGCCTTGTTATCCAGCACCAGGAGCCAGCAAAGCTGAGCATGTGCCTTGTGGTCTCACAGCCTACCTCCCCATGCAGGTGGTGTATTTTCCTCTGAAGAGTCAGAAAAGTCCAGCCCTGGTCTTGGTATAGGTCCCACAAGGTCAATTTATTGTTCAATTAACAAGTTAAAAATATCAACTTCCAAAAGACTTCACTAGTTATCTACTAATTCTATAGCATAATTACCTCTTTTCATTTGTCTAAGAAAAAACCTTAAACACATAAATAATGCTAGTTTCTGGCAGTATGTGTATGACTCATGAGGAGCTGCTAAAGTGCTTTTTCAAAATGATGAACACTTATTGTACATGCACTTTTTTGTATGTTCACAAGAGTATTTAAATATGCAAACATGCATATCCAAATTAAGCCCTTAAAGATTTAGAATGGGATTATCTCATCTCACTCAAATTCAGCTTTTCAAAACTTCAACATGTAGCAGGATTGTCTAGGCTTTCTCCTAAGTAAGTAATACAGACAGGCATCTTTGGATGAGGCCCTGCTCATCCAATCCTATTTTAAGTGCCTAAAATAATTTAAATTGTTTGCCTTCTGAAGACATTTCTGTATATTGGGAGACCTTAAGCAATAGCATAACACCACCACACTACATGCTATCCTCAGAAAGAAAACTGGCTTAAGAAGTCCCTTTCCATCCCTGTCCACTCCAGCCACACGTTTATGTCCATGTGAAATTACCAGAGCCACACAGAAGAGAACTGCTCTGGGCCAAACATGACTGTTCAGTGGGTGAATGAAGACATTACAGCTCCAATAACAAATATACCAGGAACACACAGAGCTAGAGAGAAGGAGTGGGATCACCTTAAGTCAGATGCACAATCCATTTTAACTAACTCATTTGTTAGGATGCCTCTTTTAGTTGGCTAAAATGAGATTAAATTCAAATTATTGAGTGTATAGTGCATATAAATTAATAACTTTCTAAAAATTAGCTTCTGTTTTTAAACTGAAGAATGTAAATTTAGTAACATTTGAAAAACTCTTAATAAATCCTTCTGGGTTTTTTTTCTTTCTTGACACCTCTTATTTTTATGAGTTTTCACATAAGGATACAGGAACTTCACAATTCTGTAAGATAAAAATTAATACAATCAGCAGGACCAAAAGAAATGAATAGCAGAAACTTTTCAGTTACAGCTTTCCTCGGGAGAAGTGGACACGGTTCAAAGTGGAACAATTTTTATTGGATTAGCAAATAAATTATAATACAAAAGCTTTTTAGGACTGACAATTGAAACAGGAACCGCAGAAGTCTGTAAAGTTATAATTGGTTTGTCAAATTAAATCAGATAGTAAAATATTGGGTGTCACAACCTTTTCTATAGACTGGCTATTAAACAGCCATTTTTTATGGGATTCATCTTCTGATGGGATGAGATTCATCTCACCAGACTTTGAATATCTACTTTGTAGCATTCTACGTCTGAGGTAGTGTCCCTAATGTCCCTTTACATCAGTGATAAAAAAGGCAATTCAGAGTTCAATTCATTTGATTTATTTTGGTTGCCTACTTTGACATGAGATGAAAAGCACCCAAGAAGAACATGTTTTTCTCTACAGATTATAAAAAAAGCTACGGGAAATAAAGGGCAGATATTTATGTCTACATTGTGGAGCTCTGAGTTCAGGTAAGTTCATTTGCATGGTCCACAGAACATAATTTTCATAAGCCTTATGTATTTCAGTTACTGGAATCACTCATCAGGTGAATAATGGTTTGTTTGAAGGTAAATTCTTTATCTGAAAGAAAAGAGCATAATGGCATGGAAAGGTTTTGATTTTGTTGTTTGCTTTTCAAGAAAATCTAAGAGCAATTAAAATGTTTCTACCCTTATTTAAAATTAATTGTAAAAAATTTCTGTCGGTAAAAGTGTATGTATTTATTCACCAGGCTTCATTGCTCGGAGAAGATGAACAGGCTCTGTGTATGGGGAGATAATCCTACAAGATCAGTTTCAGAGTTTCAGAATGCAATGAGAGTTACAAAAAGCCATGGTCATGGGGTAATATCTTTTATTGGATCATCTAGTATAGTTGGAAAGAGCAGACAAGTTTCCAGCACATCATCTTGTCATATGCCTGCCTTCTTTTTTGTTTGTGTTTCATCATCTCTGCTAGATGACAAGATCTTTAGCAAGAGCTGGGGACACTGAGCATGTGAAGGACATCGTTTAATTGCTTACCCAGGGAAAAATATTGTGATCACAGGCCTTGGGCTGGAAAGCAGAACTTTTCTTTTTTGTGAAAAATGTCTAGGGCACCCCTTAATTTATACATCTGGGGTTTTTGTGTATTTATTAGGTATTTTGTGCCTTTTTTTCACACTTTAAGCAGCTGCCTCTTCCAGCTTTGGAGTAAAACAAGTTAGTGATTTAATAAACAGAGGTGGGATGTCAGACTTACACAGATTTCAAAACTTCCTCATACAACATGCTTTCTAGGGTCTTGTGGCTCCCTCAGACAGTTTAAGTATGTATCCTATTGATAAAATCTGTGTACATCATGACAAAATGCTCTAGGAATTTTACAGAACCACATTGAGAAAGCACCATCTACCCTCAGAAAAGAAGAAAGTAACTGCAATGAGCTATCAGATGGAAGAATTGTACTGAGAGTTTCTTAATTTTTATCAAAGGACATTGAGTTTTATTTGTATGGTTTCATGTATGTTTAATTCCGTTTCTTCACAAAAGGCAAATCCTGAGGTGGTTTTCCTTTGAAACCAATGCGATTTGGCTGCCCCTTTGCTGCACAAATTCATGCTGCACAGAGTGTAGTAGTTGCAGAATAAGTCCATGGGGTTTTGATCCTTTGTGTGTAGTCACAGAATGATGTGTCTCATTCCTACAGATCCCATTGACCTGATTATCTCATTAAAAATCTGCCTGATGCCTGCTTCAGCTCTTCAGTATGGGTTCCTGCGTGCCATTTTACCTTACCATGCTCAGATTCCTCTCGGGGTGGTTAGGCCTTTCCCCTGCCTAGGGACCTGACTCCACCATGCAATCTTGAGAGGAAAACTCACGGGAGAGCTCCTCAAGCCAGTGATAACTCTTGATGAAGACCAGCTTTATGGTGGTTATTCCCTTTGTGTTCATAACTCCAAAATTCTAACCGAATTGGGATATGAACTTGAATGTGTTTCTACCTTTTTTGCTAAGCTTCAGAATTTTCAGGACTGGTACATTACTGTTCATGTGAGCAACCAAGTGACCCTTGTTATTTTTGGTGTGTGGAAAAAAGTCCTGTAGAATTTGAGGCTCTGGATCCACAGAGACAGGTCGTTTCTACATACAGATGTGTCATTAATCTGGCAGAACACATGACAATATTGTTACAGAAGAGCAATGAGATCACCAGCGTTTGAGTAACATTTGTGAGGTCCATGAGAAAAGTTTGGGTTTTTTAAAAATAATTTTCTGAGGGTACCTGGAGTCCCATCCTTTATCAAGTTCTGTGTAATAACAAAGGCCTAGTAATCATTCAGAAATAGTTGCTTCAAATGTGATCGTCTATACAAATTATTATAACACATCCACCATTGTGTGTTTTGTGGCAATTATTTTTTCCTCAAGAGGTTTTTCTTCATCAATACCCTCTCCAGTTTAACAAAGATGAGTCGTTTATTAAATTAAGCTCTTAACCATGTCTGTTAAAAACCTGTATTAATAATAGACAGCGTTAGGTCTCATTCAGCACTGAGTCTAAAAGTACATTCTTCTAATTGCCAAGCTAATTTTTACCATTTACCATTTGTAGTGAGTGGCTAAAAACTTAATTCACTGATCAGGTGCTTATTGTGCTGGTCATTCTAAACAGAGCAAAATAACAAGCTTGCACCATTCAATTCCATAACTCAGCTTGGAAATAATTCAACTTAAGTGCATGACATGCATGTCTCTGTCAAGAGATGACTGTTGTACCTTTCCTCCATATGTATTTTATGTCTCAATTAAAGTGTACTTTTTCTTGAGCCCGATGTAGAACATCTTGAATTTCCCAGAACTCACATTAAAAATTAAGCTATTAACATTCACAGCAAAGGAAAGATAACTCTTTATTGTCCATTATCCAATTAACCAGAAGAAACTATAAAGCATGTCCAATCTTCTTCCACGTCTACACAGATGCAATAATATATACCTTTTTGGTTTAGTGTAAACAGCACGAATAAAGCCTTTGATTGTTTCAAGATCTCTAACCACTGTCAAGAAAATATCTGGGAGACTTTGTTACTCTTTTTACATCGCATCCCGAAATCTATTAATAGAATTCACTTCCAGTAGCATGGAACAGAACTCTGTAAAATCACTCTTCCAATTTCAGTGACTTCTCTGATTAGCATCTAGTAACAATAAAAGGAGTTGCCAATGCAAAGCTAGCAGGTATTCCTCAATCTTTGAGAGTGATGATCCACAGATGGTGAGAGTGACTGGAAGTTTCACACCTAGCTTGAAAGAGAGAGAATGACTGAAGAACAGTTCAGATATATTCAGCTATTTCATGGTGATCAGGATAAAGCAAATATGTATTATCTACTTATCTGGAGAAGCGGAGAGAAAAGGTGTGCTCTGAACATTGGTTGATTTTACATATAAAGTTTTAAATATGAAGTTGCAAGAAGGAGAAGCAATATTTGTAAGAAAGGCTACTTTAAAAAAATATTTTCTTTATATTAGAAAATGTCATCACTATAGAAGAAAAAGAAACAAATAGGCTAGAAAACAAAGGCTTCTCAAACATTTCTGAATCTCAAAGTAACATTTCCACAGTAAAAAGATCATTCAGAAGAAATTTAGGGGACGGTTCTCGTAAAGCTTAAATTAAGCTGGTTAGTATGACAAATATTTAGTAACTTTAATCAGGAAAGACAATTCATTCTTTTTGTGTGACATATAAAATCTTTCTACAAAATAACTCATTTCACATGAAAACAAAACCTGAGCTGTTAGTCTTGCAACAAGATTTTAGACCAGGAACATTTAGTCTCCCTTAAACAAGAAAACAAATCAAGTGTTTCATAAAAGTAAATAACATAGCAGTAATGAAAATATGTGTTTTTCTCTGAAGATGAAATCATATTGGAAAAGTGAAATTAATTAGCTGCATTTACTAAATAGAATAAAAAACTTCAGGTTACTCAATCTAGTGATTACCATTGTAAAAAAGAATCATGTATCCAAATATAATCAGCTGTTTGTTTTGGAAATATGATTTATGATTCAAAGAACATTCTGCTTTCATTCACCAGTGGAAATTTTTCTCCATGTCTGTAGCTTGGAGGAGCCATTATGTGGTGATATTTACCACAGCTAGGTATTTACTATAATTCCTATACTTAGAGTGGAAATTATGGTAAATTTTTTTATAAGTGATAAAAACCCAGACTGTACCCACTGTTTCTTCCTATATCTGACTTTCTAGGCTTATGATACATGCACAGAAAAGAATGACATGAAGAGACTGCTATGGTAGCAGAAGCTATTCTTAGCTAGTCAGCACTATCTACAGAAACAGACTGATTCACTTTGATTGCCACTCAGCAGGACTGAAGGTAGAAGTCATATGTAAATAGATGGGCTAGAAATGGATGCCTGTATTCATTAATCTTTCATTAGATTCAATCTCAAAATTACCCAAAGGTTTTACAAGGACTTTTCAAACTCTAATTTGGCCCCTGGCCTTTAAACGAAATGAAAGCTATTGATTGATGTTCTGGCCAGGATGCAAATGAGCCCATCGGTTCCTGAATCAGGCTTTATTGGTTTAGATGCACTTTCTTATATCTGGACAGGAAAGCTACTTGGAAATGAAAATTTTTATAAAGCTTCATAGTAAGGCTGATGTTGTGTTAAATTAACTAATTAAGCCTCGGTAAAAGCAAAGGCTTATTCTTATTTCCAGAAACTTACAAAAATTTGCTTCACTGTCCTTTAAAATCTTAAAATGAGAAAAAACATACAGTTTTTAAAGACAGGTAAATATATATTTTCCTAAATAATTTTTAAAGTACTACTTCTCTGTGTTCCCCAACCCTGAAAAGCACCAATTTCTGGATACAATAGATCTTACATTTTCTCAGTATGAGAAGGTTTGACTCTTCTTTTCTAGGGACTACCCAGCCACCACGAATCTCCAGGATGTTCTCAACAGCAAATCAACTACAATGGAGAGAGGAGTGCAAGAAAGAACAAGCAAAAGAGAGTTTTAGCTCCAACTAAGAGAAGGAAAGTTATTACCTAACATTTATTTGACATGGGACAAAAAGTGCAAGAAATTATCATAAACATAGAGATTACAACCTTCTACAGCTTTTGTCTCATCTGAATATCCTGGACACCAGAGGAGGTGTTGGGCAGGTGTTCTTTCTCACACTGTGACTCTCGGGTCTCTGGCTACACAGAGACTCAGCCAGGGAATGAAGGATGGACTTAGGAGAACTCATTAGCAGGAGTCATCCCTGAAGAGTTGTGAGATTCAGTAACCCTAAATTCAAATCTTCCACACCTTGAAGGAATATTCTAATACCTAAGATGGTAGTTGTAATCAGAATGGTAACCACATTTTCAGACATCTTCGGTGACTTTCAACAAGAATTAGCCTCCATAAACTGGATACAGCAACACTCATTTGCCCAGAGCTGGCGTGTGAGGACAACTGCAGTCAGCACTCTGGTATTTTAGGCAAATTATGGAGACACTTTGTCAGGTTAGGAGCCAATAAATACAGAAACTGGGTTGTTATGAAGGATATGGATAGTTTCGGAATTTTTGATATAGACAGTGTTATAAAGCACTGAGGTTACTTAAATAGGTATTGGACCAGATTTAAGCTCTTGTGACTATGAAAACACATTACTGTACAACTACTTAATGTGGTTGCACTTAAACTTCACAGATGCCCCCGTGCGTGACCCTGAGCTTTGCTAGGCATGTAAAAAATGTATAAATGTACCTTTTCTTGAGATGACTGAACAACTCACAACCTATTTCAAAGTTTTCAAAATATGGTGATGCTTCCTCAGTACAGAACAGTTCAACTGGGCTATGATGAAGCTGCAGGTTGTCTCATCCCTCCAGATGAAGCTGTGTCAATATGCTTTAAGAAAGCAAGAGAATTAATGCCCTGCCTGCTGGAGAGTGCAAGAGAGAGCATGACTTCGGAAGGGAGAAAATCTTCGGCAGGGAGAAAATATTGACTGCTAGTACCTGTTGCAGGACTGCCTGTGTTAGATCCAGTAGGTTGCTGATGTGACAGTCTGGAAAAGCCTGGTTCTTGTCAGAATTTACAACACTGGGCAAAGACATGGCTTTCAGCTTGTCAATGTTACCATTAAGTCCTGTGAGAACATAATAAATCCATGAAGAAACAAGAACATTGAATAAAATAGCAAAGGGAATAAACCAGACATTATTTGCACTCTGACTTTCTCTTTAACTGGAATTTGTTGCCTAAAAAAGTAGTTGAATCTTAGCTGATATAAAAAATTGTTATTGACCTCAGTACCAAAGGCAAAGTTGAGGGGATCCATAACGGACATTGTTAAGCCACAGACATATCATCGGGTCAACTCTTGGCAGGTCAAACTCGTATTAAACATCTGTGAAAGTCTAACACAGTCCCCAAAAGTAATATACTTCTGGTTCAAAAAAAGGCATATTTACCCCTGGCTGAAGTGCATTTTCACATGCCTACCCTACAGCAGGCACACTCACAAATGCAGTTGACGCCATTCAGCTTGTTCCAGCCTGGAACTCCATGTCTCTCTTCCAGTCTGTGTTAATAATCAGGTACTGGCTATTTGTGAGTTGCAGACAAGCTAACGACGAGTGAAAATTTCTCAGAATTCTTCTTAAAGAAAGAAGAATGGTATGAATTTGAGGAAAGGGCTAGTAGGTACTATATGAAATTCAACAAGGATAAGTGCAAATCCCTGTTCCTGGGAAGGGAAGGCCCCTTGCAACAATACAGGCTGGGAAGTGATGACTAGGGAGCACCCTGCAAAAAAATGGTCCCGGGGAGGCTGGTGGGAAGTGAGATGAGCATGAGAAAGCAGTGCTCTGGCAGAAAAAAAGGCCAACAGACTCCCAGGCTATCTTAATAGGAGCAGAGCCAGTACACTGAGGAAAGGGGTTATCCTTCTATACAGTTAGAGTATCATGGCCAGTTTTGGATCTCCTTGTAGAAGATAGATATTGATAAACTGGATCAGGTTCAGTGGAATGCCATGAAGATATTGGGGTGCTGGAGCATTTGTCCTGTGAAGAGAGGCTGAGGGAGCTGGACTTGTCCAGACAGGAAAAGAGATGTCTTTGGGCAGACTGAGCAGCAGACCCTAACTCCTAACAGAAGGTCACCATGAGGATGATCCAGCACTGGAAGACGTTGTCCAGAGAGGCTGTGCAGTCCCTCTCCAGCCTTGGAGGTGTTGAAGACACAACTTGATAAAACCCTGAACCATCTGGGTTTGGCCTCAAGCTGACTCTGCTTTAAGTAGAAGTTGGACTAGAGTCTCCTGAGGTCCTGTCCAACTGACCTATCCTATAATCCTAAAATGGAGGAGAGGAAGACAGATAAGAAAAGAAAATCGATCTTAAAAGTGGTTTTCCTTCTTCTAAATGTAGAAAGTACAACCTTGCCTGCAATAATTCCAGCACAAGTTGGTGTACTGACCATCCCAAGGCCAGTGGGTTGTCACACATTATTTACAATAATACTTTTACACAATAACATACAGCTTGGAACATTTAAAGCTGATAAAGGGAGGGAAGAAAAAATGAGAGGGAATGAGAGACACTTAAAATTTTTATCTAAGGAAAATAAAAAAAGTTAGTAAGCTCTAATTGTATTTTCATGGAAGAATATTATCAATAACTTGCTACACTATCTGTGTCAGTGAGGTTTCAATGTGTATCTGATTGATTACTTGGCTTTATGGTAGGCAAATATACAACATTGCCCATAGAAGTAAGAGTCAATTCTGAACAGTTTTAGGCAGCTTTCATCAGAAGTGATGACATGTTTCGCACAGTAGACTCTAGAAACAGAATATCATGACCTTTGTGAATGGCCTATTTATCATTTGGAAGACAACCCCAAATCAGACCAGGGAATAAGGAGCAATATTTATTTTACCTAATGTAGTAGCTTACTCACCCCAGATTACTTTGGGTCAATGTTTTTTATATTTTTGTCTGAAAACTACAATGTTTTATTTGTCTGATATCAGTTGTTAAAAAATAAAGGTAACTGAAACTAGTCAGTGTTTTACAAGAACTGAGTTTATTGAAACTTGTTTTCCACAGAAAAACAACCTGATTGCAAATTTCGCACAATTTGTTTAAACACCTGGTTCAGGCTTTGGGTCCTTCAAAATCTTCAGGAATGTGGTATCTTACATGTAGGCAACAAAAACTTCAAAGTGTTTTAACTTAGTTCTCAGTGAATAACTTTTTTTAAAAAAAAAAAAAAATCTATGCACATTTAGTTCAGTTAAAACCAGTATTTTCAAAACCAACAAAGAAACAAGAAAGGTGTTGTTGATTCAGCGCTTCAGATGGATTTTGGCTTGAAATTACTAAGAGAAAACAGTAGAGCTGGAGTAATATAAATTAGAACAACTATTTCTACTGCAATTCCAAAAGCCAGAATTATAGTCACTGTAATTTAGTAAAGTCAAACCATGGACTGAAGGAATGCATGGGAACACAAAATACAATAATGGTTGGTAATATACTGTTGGTGATATTAAGGTGCTTCTTATTTTTTATTTTCAATCACTGAAAATCAAGGAGTTCACAAGGAACAAAAAAAAAGCTGAAGTTTGTGATGTGTTATGAATACCATTGGACTTAGAGAACTCCATTTCTGTACATTAAAATAACTAAGTGGAAAATATCTTCATGACATGAAACATGGAGGTTTTTTCCTAGATGTATCTGCTATCCAGGGGTTAGATGTTAATGCTTTTGATCTTCAGTAGGGTCTCATTTAACAGACAACTTATCTGCAGTTAGATGGATTTGCAAATTTTTGCCACCTGAAATCACTTTTCTTCGGTTGAAAAAAAGTTCTACTGAGCGATTAAAAACATCTGAATGGTGGTATGAGTCTGATCTACTGTAAATGTTAATGTGATCCAAACTGCTGCCATGAATGTCGGATAAGGGAAAAAGTCTACCTTAAACGGACCTACACAATGCTTATGAGACTATTGCCTTATTGTTTAACCCTCAGGTCTTGCTACAACAAAAAATCTTGTCTATGGAAACTGAGTGTTGCTCATCACAGTCATCAGATTTTTCTCAGAGAGGGTGGCAGAAGCTGGTGGAGTTGGTCACTACCCTGTACCTGCCCCGTGGACAGCTTTAGTTTGCAAATCTGTCAAGCTGGCATCCTTCCACAGTACTCAAAATTCATTTTGGCTCCTGGGTGTGTTTTTCTGTTAATCAGCTGCCAATCCATTGTATAAATCTTTCCAGCCTATTTTATATAAAAGTTTCCAGTCTAGCAAAGCGTGGCTCTATAGGCTATTTCCAGACTTGCTGTCTCAGTTGTGTTGGCAGGATCCCAGGCTGTGGACACCGAGCAGCAGAAAGCCTGCTCACAAAAGGGAGGCGGGGGCGAAAGGAGGGGAAAACTGAAGTGTGAGGTAGCTATTCCCTCTGCAGAAGAAGGAGCTAAATTCAAAGGAGTTGGCATAACCTTGAAAATGGGTAGGACCATGCAGAAACAGGATGGAGCAAAGGAGTTTGGGATAATCAGTAGCCAAGGGAGGAGTTTTCAAGGTGCTAGTCCACCCTTCCTTTCCAGCAGAGTCCAAGGGGGGAGGTGGTAATGCCACCATCTCCCTTAGCCCTGGAGGCTAATCCTTCCTTGGCAGTCACTTCCAGAGCCACAGCACAAGGGAGCAAAGAGACCATTGCTTCCAGTGCCGGAAATCTTAGCAATCTGTTGAATAGATTAGGTAAAATGCCTGTGCAGAATATACTGCAGAGACTGAAGCCATAAATTCTTGCTTGAGTTCTCTTAAATAACTATATAAACAGTCTGTTATAGTTCTGTAATAGTGGCCATCCCAAAAGGTACAGGGTGGCAGACAGCTGCCTTTCACCCTCACATCTTCTGGACGTTCTATCATTAACAGATTAGTGTGGTTTGTTTGTCTGTCTGTTTGTTTAAAGTTTTATCTGTTTTAAGGAAACTGATTCCTCTCCAAAATCAGAGTGTACACTGTCTCACACACACACCTGCACATGCATGTGCACATCTGTTCCTAGGAAATAGAGACTGCATTGACTGCATATGCCACAGAATATAAAACCTGGATGATAAGCTAGGCAAAGTCATAGTCTGAATGTGTTTTACAGGTGTAAATATTAATACAATAATATTTGGGCTATCCTTCATGTTCACATAATAAAAGTATTCATTTCAAACTTCCTGTAAAAAAGAATTACTTTAAAGCTAGGATAGAACATGCAAAATTTCAGGCTCTAAACAATTTGCCTGAGGTATGTGTAATGTATGTCAGGCAAGGGTAGATGCAGAAGGATCACAGCAGGAAGCACAACTCTGCCTCGGTGCACCGCTTGCTCTTTGCAAATGGCACGTTCGCCACGCTGAAATTTCAGTGAGCTTAGAGATCTGTTAAGAGATCTCTGTCCAGTTTTAGCAGACCTATATTTAAACACATATTAGGACCCTAATTTTGTTTGGGGAGGTCTTTTCATATTACCTTGTAGTTACTGGTTTGGGTTTTTCTTTTACTAAATTAAACCAAAGACCAACTGCATGATATGCTTAAAGCAGAAGTATGGTATTCAATACAGTAAAAAGGAAAAGTTGCAGAGACTGGAAAACTTTTCTAAATGAGGGAAAAGGAAACTTCTTACAATTGGATTGCATTTGTAACATGACAACTGTATTCTCAGAGATAGTAAATATCACTCATAGGTCATCACTTTGATGGCAGTTGGACAAATTAATGAGTTCAAAAAAATTCAAGCTCTTTTTCTAAACCACACTGAATATCCATGCTTCTTTCTCTAACAAATGTTTTAAATGATATTTTATTTATGAACTTTTTGAAGAAGATTTTGTTGTTAATGTTGGGTTTTTTCCCCAGGAAAAAAATATATGCCCTCTGCATATTTTCTGGATATGAGTCTCTGAGGTGTTTTTGCTGTTCTGTTGCCTGTAAATCCAAGCAGAAGTTCTGCTCAGGTAATGGAAAATAGGGGCAATTTCCACTGATGAATCTTCCGTGTTAGATAAGGTTTATTCTTGTCATCCAGGGGAAAAGAAAACCACTTATTAGCAGTCAACTTTTATTTTGCCTTGAGAACATAACCAATTTCCTCCCCAGGTATTTGTAACTTCTTGCCATTAGGTGTATATACTTCGGTTTGTTTCATCCTAATTTTTTTTTTTTGTTATAGTGATTGAACATACTGACATTTATATACAGAATATTTTTTGCAGTAAAAACTTCTTCCAGAAAGTATGGAAATCCTTTTATTAATATTATCTGTACACAAAAACCACGTTAGAGTTACTTGAGACATACACCTAAATGCTACAGCTAAACCAATGTAAAATAGAGAAGTCATAATTTGAAAACAGAAAATACAACTTCAGAACTTGTACTGCCAAACTGAAACCATGTTAGCCAAATGACACAGAATGCTGATATGGAATAAATTTGTGCTGGCTGTTTGAATTTGTTTTAAAGTGTTGACAGATTATTGTTGTATTAACAAGCTTTGTGCTGGATCAGGTATCATCTGTCCATGGCACTTCAGCTCGGCACTGGCTTAGGATTTGCGAGCATAAAATGTAAAGCTTCTACAGTGTTTTTGCTAGTTCAAATGCATATTGTTGAGCAATCCTACAGCTAAACTGACTCTAAGTTTTAATTAAACTGAAAGCTAAACTGTTTAAGACATTTTTTCCACTTAATGATTAGCATTGGTGTAATGAAAGCTGTTTAACAAAACTGGTATCTACAGAAACACAGTTCATGTATAGCTCAGTCTAAATAGTGAGTCTCCTGTATACTCTTCTAGAGAGCAGTGTAGTGTCTAGTTCATCTGACGGATCCTAACGCAGCTGATTTTCATCTGCCACACCTGGGTAAATCTCAGAAGCAGTTGCTGCATTCAGGGAGATAGAGATGTCAACTGGAAAGTAATCTTTTGATCTGTGACTGAAGTGGAAGAAATAATAAAATTTTGGAGTTAAAAAAGTCTTGGTTTGTTTTTTCTTCCCCCCCCCCCCCCCCCGAATATTCATAAGCAGATTGAGAAACTTTAATTTTATTAATTTTAATTATTTGAAAATTATTCCAAAACTAATTCATCAGCATTCTGTTGTGAATATCACTATTCCTGTTCCACAGTTTCTATGTTGTTGGCTATTTGCAGAACTCACATGCTACTGTCTCTTTTCTGATGGACTGGTCTGTATAATCAAGCATCAAAAATCAAGATATAGAAATAATAAATATGTTCCAGCAAACATTTCATCTTAAATGTCAGCTTAGAAAGCTTGATCCCTTGATTATTTTTTTTTTAAAATGAGCATGAAAGGATGTAAACAAAGCTGAAGTGACATTTTCCTGACTCAGTACTCACAGGATACAGAGGAGAACACTCACAGAAAAGCTGATGATGTTGTGGATAACTCTGCCAGCAAAACACATTTCATTGACTTCTCAAAAGCTATATGTTCATTTTGACACCAGCAAGACAAGACAGTCCCCTTTACAGTGGGCTAAATTCACAGCACAGAATGTGCCTTATGAATTCACATTAGCTATGGAAGAATATTGTTATTTCAAAAATGCAAAGGAAATATATTAAAACATCTTGGCTTATAGGACATGCTGGATTAGACATGAAGGCATGTCTACAATTTATAAAGCACCCCTAAAAATCCTGGCACATTGAGATGAAAGCAAAACCATGTCATACGCCAGAGAATAGTCCACTAGCTTCATCGCAGCTATGAGGTGTGCAATACTCCTGTACTGCAGTTTCTTTCAACATGAGATCAGGTACCATCTGACTAGTTGCTCCCACCTGGAAGGCTAATATACCTAGAACCTTGTGGCTTTGTATATTACTTAAAGGATACACCCCAGCTGAGACAGCTCAAGGAATACTAAACACTGACTTAGGCTGTGCTTGTCGTAAGTTGTAAGTAGCATCTTGAAGATGTTACTCAGAAACCTGCTCATTCACTTTTTGTCATCTCTCTCAAAGAGTTTACAGTTTGGATACTTTATTTCTTGCATTATGTTCTCAATACTTTCACCTGGTATTACTTCATGAAGAAATTGTGCTGACTATGTTGATATACCACTATGTATTCCTTGATTAAATTCTGAAGCTGAATCTAATTTGCAGCTCTGTATCACCATTGAAAATATTTTCTGTTCATTCTCATTTGTACTCTGAGTATGTGGTTACACGGGTTTCCTGTGCTTTTGATGAGTACTGTATAAGTGTCAGAGCTGCTTCATTTCCTGCTCAACTATAGGAGTGGGAACTACAGACACAAAATATAAAAGTCTTATTCTTTAGTGGCACCAAGGATCTTGGGCTTGAAAACTCTGTTCTTCACTCTTTCTAAAAGAGAATATGCATTTTTCTGTAAAGAACATACAGAGCTTTTCAAAAGTAAGTAGGACCAGAGCCCAACTAAACTGTGTTTCTTTTACTTCAGCATTACAGCCTGCTGCCATGAATTTAAATCTCTACTGGACATTCAAGACTACAAAGAATGCAGAGTTTCACATGTCACTGGCTTTGGCTTGGATTGAAGCTTGGTATTAATTGAAGGCTCTTGTTATGATCCTCCACACAGGGAGAAAAAATATTTTGTGGCAGTTCAGTCAGAGATGGGTGGATCAAAACAGTAATAAATACAGAAAACACAGAAAATATAGGGAAAAAATACTCTGCTGCCTCAAGGACGAAACATACTTGCTTCCTTCTGTGCTTATTGAAAAAAAAAAGGGGGGGGCATTTTATTTACAAATTATTTTGTTGTTTGAGGCTATGAGTAATCTGTGAGATATATAGAATTTGTAATGTCCAAGATATAGACACAGATTCTTCCAAGCATTAGAGATAAGTCTCATTATGTACCATTTATGCTGTTTTATGCAATGAACAGCATAGACTGTTGTCCCCAAGTATATCATGGAATACGTGTCTCTGAGTTTTAAGGACTAATCACTGGTTAGTAACTTTTTTCATCATGGCATGAGAATGATTTGGGGTAGGTGGTTCTGCTTGCTAGATGGACGTAGGGAAAATCCAGGAAGCATAAGTCCAGATGTCAATAGCAGATCAAACAGTAGATATTGAAGCTATATGAATCATCTTTCTTTCCTCAGGTCACATCTAGGTGTCTGCGCTGATCTGCTTGATGGTGTCTGGCTGTTCATTATGAATAAAAATATAAATGCTGGCTAGACACAATTTTCTGTGATGTGATTATGACGATATCAAGCAAGACTTGGAGATGTAGTTACCATTCCCTACCAGTTCTTGGTCTGAGACAGGAGGGAACTTCCAAAACTATAGGAAAAAGATTATTCATCAGATTAGTTATATTCATCAGTGGGTCAAGTATTTAAGAAAAACAGATGACCATCACGAAGCCAATGCTGAGTTTCCTGCACATCTAACAAAGCAAGCAACCACTGGACATCTGCCGTTGACCATAGAAAAGAGGGTGTTGACTAAGCCCCCTCTGTTAGCAGTTTGTAGACAGTCTATATGGATTTGGAAGATCTATAGCTGGATCTGGTTTTTGAGAGTTCAGGGTCATAAAGAATTTTTCACACCATACTACCCATAGATCACATAATTCATAAGTCATTGCTGGCTTTGTACAAATAGGATGACTTGGCACTTATAGGACTTATATCATGCATATCTGGGTTTTTCAGAGCATACATAGCCCCGTACTGTGCTTGGAGACTTGTTGAAGTAATACATCAGTAAGAAAAGATTTTTCTCTGCAATTCTGCATGCCTTGCATACCACCAGGGCCACTTAGCCTCCCTCAGCTGTAGCTCACCAGGTCAAATGTATGACCCTCTAATTTTCTACAGCTCTTCTGTGGATGCAGAAAGGGAAGTACATGCATTTCTAGCTTTTTCCTATGCAGGTAAATAGCTTGTTATTGTTACTAGGATCTGGCGAACTGCTCATTCCTTTCTGGCTCATGAAGCCAACAGAGAGAAGTTATCCATCTACCAGCTGAACAGCTGCAGTATGGTGATGGAATGTGTATCTGGCTGGCAGTAATCTAACTAGCAACTTCTGTGCCGCTTATCAGAAATACACACTTTTTCAACCTTATCATATGGTTCTTGTTACTTAGTGTCTGCAAGATCCCATCTCTGCTGTGTACAAGTATCAGGTGACAAAAAGATGATACTAAGGCAGTAAACCTCATTTAGATAGCAAGGTCATAAGGGACATCATTGTGAAAAGCTAACTTAAATCTCAGGTGGATAAATCTCACCTGCATGATGGTCTCTTTCTGCCTTCTCTGTCTGAACACAGTCCAGAGCACCTATCCTTTCCCCAGAAATGTACACTTGGATCCAGCTCGAAGTGGTGTACTCCCGAGAAAAAGATCTGTGCTTGCTGAAATCCTAAAAGGACAGAAATGAAGAACACCTTCCAAACTCGATGCTCTTGAAATCTGCACCTAAAGTTCAGCAGCTCCTTTGGATAATGGTTTGTATTTACAGAACTGGCAGAAGAGAAGGATGTGTGTGAGACTGCGGCCTTGGATTTTGGCCCAGTGATAATTAGGTTGCTAACAAAACCTGTTTACTGAATCTGCTGAAGCTATTGCATTAGATAAAACAATATGGATGAACATACGTGGACAAGAAGCTGTGTGGCTCATAGAAGCCTGAGACCTGGACCAAAGAAGAACAGAAACAAGTTAATAGCAAATGGGGCCAGGTAATGAAAAAAGAGGTATCACCGTATGGCAGGAATCAACAAACTTAATCTTTGAGCAGTCACATTGCAAGCAAGTAAAAACACAAAGTCATTAAAAAGCATCATTTGTTATTTATTTCCTTCTAGCCTACTAATTTACCGAGACCCAGCAGAAGTGGGCAAACCTTTCACATCAGTAGAAACCCAAACTTCAGGGCTTAGAAGGCTGAGCTGACCCTGACCTCAATGAAGTTGTGGAATAGAGTTTCTGACAGTAATAGATCTGAATTGCTTTCATCTGGCGAAAGTAGAGGATAACACAATGTTCCTCCTGTTTGTACGTGAAGTAGGAGAGCTGGAAATCTCCGTGTCCATACGGATGAGATTCAACTCCTTATCAACCTAATGCTAGAATGGTCACATTATCTTTTAGACAGTTGTAAGATTCTTCATCTTATCCCTTAAACAATCCAGGTTCTGGGTATGGCTACCTACCTTCATTCAATATAAGGCTATTTTCACCTGAAAAAAACAGCTCCAGTTCAGGTCACAGTGGATTTACCATGTCCATCTGCTGATTTATGGCCTGTTCCTAGCTTTGAAGGTTTAATTTTTCGTTACACTGGGGTCACAAAAATGGTCACAAAAATGGCTAGAAGGCCAAATAGTGACTGGAGAGGTGGGAGTATTCAAAACTTGGCATTCCTAAGAAAATCAGGTAGTAGCACCTTAGACATTGTTGTCCACTGATAGGTCAGACACCCAGCACCTGTACATAGGGGTAGCTGTGGGATAAAGGGAACAGTGGCATTCTTCTCTAGTCCCTGGAAAAACCCTAACTGTTCAGCAGAACAGCATGCAAGCCTCCTGAGAATATTGATAAGAGGGAGTATGAAAATTAGGCACAAAGGTAATAATGAGGAGACTAAATGATATGGTACAAGTAAACAGAAGCAAATATACTAGAAGCAACCATCACTCTGATTTCATCTTGCTATTACATTGGGTCAAGGAGTCAAATTTATGGTGACTGCATGGTTTATGTCAAGTACCAGTGACCATTTTTGGATGATTTTATTTGGAAAAAGAGCTGCTCTTCTGAACCAAGTAACAGACTACATTTAGAACTATTGATCATATTTTTGAGGGATAGATGCAATTAAATATTTTGTTGCTATATATAATGAAAAGGCAGGTAGGCAGTAATATTAAGCTGTGGGCATTGTTACTTGACAACAGCTAAAAAAAGGGAACATTAGTGGCTTGGACTGAAGCTATATGTGACTAATAGACCAAGTTCTGCTTTTAGAGATAATGACAATCATGTCACAAGGAGGATTTTATTGCAATTATAAATTAAATACCCCAAACAAAAAATTTTTAGAAATTTGACTTTTTTTTTTTTTTAAATCACAGGTGTCCATGCAAATAGAACAAGAAGCAAAAGTAACATAACTCTGCAAATGTCTAATATTGAATGGTTAGTTTGTTATTTGGATAATTTTTCTGCTCTACCTACTGGCTATATTGGGTCTGAAACTTCAGCTTTTTTGTTGACAAAGGCTTTGCATATACTAGCACTTGCACATACATTTTGATATACTCTCATCTATATGTCTGATTGAAATTAAGTCTGAGTATGAAACACTAGTACAAACAAGTTTGCATATGTTATTTTGGATGCAGGAGTAAAGCCATACAAAATCTGGGCAAACATTTTATTTCTGCTTTTGACTGACAGTTAACCAGGTGAGCTTTTCCATTTCTGAAGAAAGGTAAGCTTGATGTCAATCCCAGAAAATTTTATCTTTGAGTACTATAAGCACAAATATTGGCTAGATGACTGAGCTGTAAGGGTAATGTTAATTAGAGCACATCTCCTATATCTTTCATTTCAACTTTCTTTTCCTGCACAATCCCTAGTTACCCAGGGAAGCTGTTCAGACTACAGAAAAGTAACTGTCTTCTCCCTTCGTGCAGAAATATCAGGGAGGCAACAGGGGAGTTATTTGCATCATAGACCTCCCTCACTAGATGGTGCTTCATTCAAGCCTGAAGATGCAGTAAGAACATAGTAAGCACTATGACTGGTGAGACTCTCACAAGTAGCTCATTTTAAAAAAGTAAGTATTTATAATTGTATTTTGAAAATCAGCATAACATCAGTTTCTTCTTACAGATAACAATAATCTATGCTTTCCATCAAACATTGTGCTTTGGGAAAAAAAGAAGATTAAGGTGGTTCAGCTAAGCATAGCAGAAAATGTCCAGCCTTTGAGTATCATCAGGTTTGGAAAGATCACACGATGAACCATAATGATGCTATGGGGAAAGGGAAAGAAAAGTTACAGTATTTTTCCTAACTTAATTACTCAAAATAAAAGTTACCTCCATATTACCTTGGAGACACATTTCAAAGCAGTATGCTTTCTCTGCCCACTGAGCTTCAAGATGTTAGGAATAAAAAATGGTTGTTCTCCTAGTGGGTATGTCAAAGAAATTGGTGCATGAAATGTGGTGGTTTGCTGTGGCAATCACTTTGAGGGCTGGAGTACTGTAGACCGTTAGTCATCACAACTCTGTGAGTACGTGGTACTTGGCGGGTTTACCCAAGAATGAGGTTTATACCTAGGAATTGCAAGGAAGAAATTATCTTTGTCTTGGAGTCTGTCTAAAACCACATGTCGAATGAAATAGTTAATCATTTTCCACTTTCTCTTTTAACAAAAACATGTAGATACATCATGCGTATTGTAGTATATTGTATTTTTATGCTGTTTTTTAAATTACCTTCTTTTGACTTATGTTATATTCTTTTGTTTATTCTGAACCTGTTAAAAGTGGGAATAAAAACCTTTAAGAATCCTCCTATGCACTTTTTGTACGTATTAAATAAGAGGCAAAGACAAGCTTATTTTTAACAATCTCTTGCAAGTCACCTTTAACAGCATCTGGCTTTTTTATTTTAAACTGTCAGTTACTCTTATGATAGCCATTGTTATATGTGCATCCAGCAAAATATGTGCTAATAGAAGCCATAAAGTCTTGCCTTAATGCAGACATGTGGCAAAGCAAACAAAACACTGTCTTTACTCCTGCCTGATAAATGCCACCATAATGTTACTATTTATTCTCAAAGAAGTTGTTTGCCTCCCGTGTGATTTTTCTTTTCCACTCACGGGCCACTTGTAGGTTTCATGGAACTTCACAATTTTGGCCTTCCAAGGACTTTGACAATGACTGTCATCAAGGAAAATGGAATGAGGAACTGGTATTTCTCACATTAAAAAAAAAAAAAAAATAAGCTTTCTTAAGCCATTTTAATGTGCCTTATGAAGGAATAGTTGATAACAAAAATGTATGTTTCATTTGTGTTTTATAATTCACCTTCATATAGCGTCTTTTGCTAAGGTGAAGGGTAATTAAGCTAGGATCAAGCAAAATCTTTACTAAAGGTCAGACTATCTGGGCTGGCACCACAGGTCAGTAGTATTTACATCACAAAATTATGAGGCCAAGTGAGGAAACATGCAGGGATGAGGAAACGTATATTGCACACATGCCTTTTTAATATGTACACATTAAAAAGATATTGTTGTTTTAGAAAGGTCATCTGTGTTCCTCTGAAACATTTGCCTTACACATATAAAAAGTGGCCTTGTATTAGGTTTGCCAAGTCTTAATGTTAGGAGTGTAAGTAATAAGTAGGTTAGATGGTTAACCTACTTTTTTTTTTTAAATGTCTTTTTTCTTCTAAACAGATTTTGTGTCTGTCTCTCTATAGTAATTCTACTGTTACATAAATAAAAATAAAGTGTTTGGACTTAATTATATCTCATACTCTCTGCTGAAATGAGCAGGGTGCGTTTTAAATAAAGAGTTTTACACAAGAAGAATGGCATGTGATTTAATTTACCTCTAAAAATATTATTTGTTGTTTCTGGTATAAATCTCTGTTTGCTTTAGGGCAGAATTATGGATTATTCAAAATGCATCTTGTCTTGGAGAAAAACCTAAATTAATGCTAGGAAAAGCAATTCCGTACAAAGATACTAACAGCAAAATACATTATTAATTATTTTTTTAATGTGACACTTCAGGAGGAAAAAAAAAAAAAAAGCAACCTCACACACCTAAGATTCTGGGAATTCATATATTTTTAATTGTCTTGCAGATCAAAAACATGACTAGACTTAGCTATTGAAGTCTCATTTAGTGGCGGGTGCTTACGCACTGTCACTGTCTAGACAAAGCTCTTGCGGGGAGATGGGAGTCACCTCCCTAACGAGAGCTGCGTGTGGCAATGCCGCTCCGGAGCCCTGACCTTGCTTCTTCGCTAAATGCTCTGCGGTCTCTCAGCCTAATTGTACTTGAAGCAGTGAAACTGATGTGTTCCATGTGACATGTGCACGGAACTAATTGAATTTTTTTAATGAAATTTCTATAAGTACTGGACAGATATGCAGGGATTTATTTTCTTCCTTTCTTTCTTTACAACATTTAATAGCGTGTAATCATTGGTCATTTTCCTGGCTTCGAGTATCTAATGTTCAAATTCCACTGTGGCTATTTGGCTAACAGCTAAAAAGTCTAAAATAAATGTGTGACCTTGACATTCGGAGATCTACTGCAAATGCAGGTGAAAGGGCTGCAAGAATATATCCCCAACCTTTTTTTTTTTTTTTTAATAATACAGAACAGATTTCTATTGACTGGGAGTCAGAAGGAGATGACATCTTTCCTTTCCAGATTTCTACAATAACTTTAAGTATGTAAAGGCAGCAACAGTAGCAAGTGTTACAGTATAAAGAAGAGGCCAAAGGACATTGCTTTTCCAATACATTTTAGCTAAAAATGTGGCATGTGGCTTTTGAAATGAATAAGAAAAATAGGCCAACACATGTTATACACATGATTGAGCAAGACAAAACCTCAAGCTTTGAATGAATGCTTTCATAATAGAAATGGGGAAAATAAGCTGTATAAAACCATTAATATAAATTTAGGGTATTAAATTAATGGCAATTCATATAATTTGGAAACACTGTATTAGGATTGCCACAATCAGTGTGGAACCAAGGGTAAGAACTGATATCATTGCTCTTATTCTAATGGCACAACAGTGCCAAGATATATAGATAACATTCCTGTAAACAAGCTTTCAGACTCTCCAAACATATAGTTTCTCTGTGCTTGGTCTTTGCCAGCGGAAGGGGCACATCCTGAGATGCAGTTAGCTGCAAGTATGCATCAGATTAAAACACTGAACATTTAAAAATCATCACTTCTTCATGGTGTTATCTGTGGCCCCACCAATTTTGCAGACAAGCTAGTAGCCACCAATGGCACTTCAACCACTCTGTAATTTCAGGCAGACACAGTGGTAAAAATAATCGTTCCTATGACTGTAGCCATGAAACTGCGTGGTGGTAGTCAACAGGCAGCCCCAGGATGGACAAAGCATGGTTTGACCATAAATTATAGAAAAGGCTTTCTGAACTTTCTGTGATGAGCTCCTATCTCCAGGAGGAAGGAAGATCACTTCCTCCTCTAGCCCCCTTTAGTGCTATGCACCGACTGGAGCATTCATCCATATAGTTGTTCCTCAATCAATTGATCCGTCAGCTACCATAGACAGTGGAAATACTATTAAAAGAAGATAACCTAATGACAGTATCTTAATGAGAACCTAAATAATGAACCCAGTACCACATATTCATTGAGTGGCTGGGGAAAACATGACTTTCTTGCTTTTGTAACACTTACGCAGGATGGTAGGCTATGCAGTTGGCACTGACTGAAACCACTCAAGTCATGTCAATGTGATGAGAAGGGGAGAAACTGTGAGAGTATCTTGTTCAAATCAGCCCCTCCACTGCTAGTATTATGCTTTTGGCAAACACCATAACAGCTTGCCAACTGTTTAAACACAGTCAAAAAATACAGCTCAAATAGTACTCAAACTACTTTGAAAAAAGGAACTAGATGTAGACATGTTTGCTGGACAACAGAGGCTGAGAGAGAAAGGATATTTGGGTAGAGTTATCCCAGATTCCCCCAAGTGGAGAGAGTAGTTTGGGAGAGAAAGGCATGAGACAGGACAAGGGGAGTATGGCATGGAAAAGGGAAAACTGGGACATACCTTCAAGGGCAAATGCATGCTAGGAATGAAGCAGGAGTGGGGAGACGAGATATCTGTCCTCCCTCATGAAACCAAGGGCAAATGCATGCTAGGAATGAAGCAGGAGTGGGGAGACGAGATATCTGTCCTCCCTCATGAAACCAAGGGCAATAAAGGTTTCCTCTCCAACTGTCTCTTGGACTGTCTGCATACTTCCCCAAGGAAACTGGGCTCAGACTTCTTGAATCCCTTTTCTCTTACTGGAAACAAGATCTGATGGATCCCTTTGCCACTGAGGGCATCCAAAGTCCTCTCCCTTCTCCCTGTCTGATCTCAGAGGGTTCCGTGGCTTTTACCTCTCTCTTCAGGAGTAGGCAGGTGGGGACGGGGAGGGAGGAGGGAAAGGGAGGACTGCACCTTTCCACTGCCCCTTGGGTGTTCTCTGGGGTTGGAAACTGATGCTGTAGCAACTGGGGTCTCTGGTGCACTAAAATTGCCTGAGTCCTTCTCTCTGTTACCATGGTAATGTCATCTGTTACATAGGAATATGATGTAAACAACCACCAAGCCTCACTGGGCTAGCTGCTAACAGGAGGCTTGACGGGATCACAGATTAAGCAAGGCCCTGGCCCCAGGCAGGGAGCATGAGGACCCACCAAGGTGAATGGAGCCGTTTACACCTCTCAGAGCTTCATTGTTTCCTCCCGGTGCTCATCTCCAAGGGATGTTTTCTTTCGTGAGAAACTCCTGCTGAGAAGATTGGAGCACTTAACACCTACTGGAAAAGTTCTTTTTAAGCCTTGATTTCTTCCAGACTGGCTAAGATTCTCTGCAGCAGTACATAAGTACTTTGATTGCCTTAAAATTGGTATGACTCCTCACCATGCTGGAGAGAAGAGTGAGTTACTGAAACCTCCTCCCTCTCATTTTCACGTGTTGGAGCCTTGTTTATCTTAACGGTCTGGAAAGGCTCAAGATCCAACGATGTAAATGAAATCTATGTTAACAAAATCATTTGCCATTGAGTATTCAAGATAAAGAGATCTTTTACTAATCTTTGGGTTTAACAGTTTAACAGGTAGTAAATCCTTTTGAGGAAAAATTACAGCTTTGGTGGTGGTGTTAAGGACCAAACACTTCTTTTCCATGTGTCTGCACATTAGCACCTGAACAGGAGCTTACTGAATTAATTATATGCTAATGAGCCTCATTTTATTAATATCACAAGGAAAAGAAGAAAAAAAAATCGAGGGACTTTATCTAATCTCCCTGAAACCTGTCTAATCTAGGACAAACTGTCTCCAAGTCTAGACAGAACTTTAGATAGTGACATTATGTGTTATTAGTGCTTAAAATCTTTGCAGTACTGATCCTTAAACCTGTGATGAAAGGAATTTTCCAAGACATCATCTTTGTGCATTGTCACCCCATCAATGTTCCCCACCCTGTGTTTACTACTTGATCACCTGTAGCATGAAATCATGTGATTCTCACTCACCTTCTGAGGTTTTCTGTTGTTGGTAGGTCTTTCCTTTCCTTGGCAGAACAATGGGAGCCAGATACATAATCTTTCTTTCTAAATGTGACAGGGAAGAAAGGTTCCAGTCAAATCTCAGGTCTCCCCCCAGCCCCCAAAAGCTCATGAATCTAACACAGTTAAGGCAGATCTGTGCCTTTGCCTTTGCTTCTGTATCTACCCACACGGTATTTTTCTAACAGTTCATTTCATAGGCCTTCCCAAGTCCCCTGGAGATAGTCCAAGGCAGGTCTGGGAAGACTCTTGCTCTGATGTGCTTGTGCCATATACAACAGTCATTCCCACGTTCCCTGGACTTAACTGATTCCAACCTAAAGAGATGTAACCACCTGCCTCCAGCTCACTGATTTTTCTGAAAGCCAAGTTTGCTTTCAATATGTTAACATTTCCTTTGATGACAGCATTAATTTCTAAAGTCAAGATAAGTGAGACCCAAGATGAAATCCTCTCTCTCTCTCCAGCTTGGCAACCCAACTGCTGGCAAAGTGAAGACATAATTGGTAACAGGGACAATAGCAATGGGTAAGGAGTCAGAGGAGGAACCCGACAATGTGGTATGGCTTGATTTTCTTTTTAAGCAGTGCAGATATAGGGGAAAAGTACACAGAATTCATATGCCTTAAAAGTAGTAGGTTTTAGAAGACATTTGCATGAATAATCAACAATTAGTTCCAATGGGAATATGTAGGCTTTATAGGCATGGTAGACTAGAGATTTTGCTACATATGATACTAATGTAATGAAGCTAGGAACATTAAGTTAGGCAGTGAAAAATTTCCTCCAGCAACTCCATTCTGCCAGGGCAGTCCATTATGTAGTTTGAAAGAAAGGCCTACCTTACACACCTAATTCCTCTGTTTCTGTGTATCTTCTGTTTTAGCAGATAAACTGCAGCTTGTACAGTTTCCTGTTAGAAATGATACAGTTTCTCTGACCAGATTTTTTTTTGGTTGATGAAGTGGAGATGAGATGAGCTACCAACTATGACTAAGTCTTGTAGCTGTCAAGGAATAAAAATAGAGTACTTTGTACATGCCTAACATGTAAAAATAAGGTTCCTGCATACATGGCAAAGGTGGGCTGGTTCCATTGGCTGCTCTTGTCCAAGGTTATCCTGTGTTATAATCTGATATAGACGGTTATTGAACAGATTGGGGCCATCTAGCAACACCAATCCCTCTGTTCACCTAGCAATGTCAGAACGAGGGGGCACTTGCCTCTAAAAGCTACTTACATATTAATCCACTCAACTGTTTTCTGCTTGTACATCTGGGGATGAGGCAGGATCAGACTCTAGCCATGACCTCACATAATCCTGCTTCTGTAGTGACACCCTTGCATAATACAGAAGAATATTTGTGGTGTAAGGGTCATATGTCACAGCAGCACAGGGAGTCACAAGTGTCATGACTGTGTCAAGGAGTTTTTAAACAAGTGTGACTGGCATGGAGCCTTACACATGTCTGTCATATGGCCTTGTAAGAGACAGATTTGGGAAGCCCAAGGCAAGGCTGTTCCCAGACGTAAGGTCACCGTCACACAACAATGATGTCCCTGTGAGGTGCTCCAGCGGACAATCATCACATTTGACCATTAGATTATCAGAGTGGATGTTGTAACAACAGAGTGTTGAGTTTGAAAGGAAATTATTTTCATATCTGAGCCAAGAAAAATTTTCCAGTAACAGCAGGAAGATTCAGCTTGGATGCCTACAAACTATTGCGAGTTAATAATGGCTAGGCAGAGGGCCAGTGGAAATAGGTGGTATTTGTTTTAAAAAATATATTCGTCCCTTTCCCCTTACACTCTGCCTGCTGTTTGTCTTCCTGGACTGCAAGCGCTTAAGAGCAAAGCTGCGCTTATTGCTTGGGATCAGTCATATTACTTAATCAATGATTGCTAATGATAAATAGTAATAACATAAAGCATTAACGCCTTTTACCCACATCTGCATCTGTGTCTCGGTGAAGTACTGCACTCGTTACTGCTGGATCTGACCATATGTTCAGAGTGCAATCCCTTTAATGTCATCACAGCAGCAATACACCTGGGATGTGAAAGCTGTTAGCTAATCCTAGGTGTCAGGGCTGGAGGCAAGAGACAGAAACCAAGAAAGCCAAGAGGTACACCAAACTAAAGGGCATGGTGTAAAAATGGCAAAGAGAGTAGTGAAGAGTCAAGAAATCCATGTAGCCAAAGGTGAACCCTGGGCCAAGGAACAGGCAGGGACAGAGCAAAACTTGGCAAGCTAAATAATAATGAGATCCTACAACACACAACAAGATTGTGATGAGATTCCCTTATCATTGATCGGTCTAACAAGCCAACTCTTAATCTCGGCTTTGGTTAAATGGCTGACTGCAGCTCAGTTGTCTTGACAGATACAGCAGCATCTATCATACTCTGGCAAGAACTTGGGGCCCATATGACATTCTGCTCAGAAAAAAGTAATGAGATACACACCTCTTACATGTTCCTACATAATGATGATGCAGCAGGACGCTGATATTTGTAAGGAGCCATTGAAAACAGGCAGTGTTTTGCAAGTCTTTGCACCTCGCTGTAATAATAAACAGTAATCAGTCATTGTCATTTTTCTGCATTTTTCCTCCTGACTCTTTAGAGGAATGTTACACCAGAGCAATCTGGTTTCATTAGCTTTGAGCAAGCTGCTGTAGTCACTTCCCTACAAATGGCAAATATACACAAAATAGCATTTTTAAAGAGAAAAGATTCAAGCAGGAATGATAATACAGAATTCTAGTGCCCACACCATTCACAAAAACAGACTACCACAATGAAACCCAAAATCCATGAAGCAATTTTTTTTCCCCTCACTATTCTTCACTTTCTAGTTTTAAGCTCATTCAATTTCATTAGTATTCCTTCTCTGTGTTGTCAGTCTGCATTATGGTGGGGTTTTGGAAGGCCTTCAATAAAAGAATACTTGACTGTGCTACAACCCTCACCCTTTGTACCTCCGTTCAGATCCCAACAGAATGAATTTCTAAATGCCTGCATGTTGCAGGAAACATGAATTCTTAATGAATCTTAGGATACAAGTCTAAACAGATGACAGTACTTTCCAATCTGCTACGGAAACAATATGTTTTAATTAAGTATAAGGTTTAATAAAATTTTCACTCCTTGTACAAAAATGAATGGTGATTAACAGACGGCTGACAAGCCATCTCTAATAATTTCTGATTAAATGCTTTTGTTTAGTGTTTTCAGTCACTCTCTACAGGGAATTAATTACTGGAAATGAAAAAAAATGAAGGTTCATGCCAGTTAATATCCTTGAGAAAGTGGAAGGTAATCAACTGTATAAATTACAGTGGCATATGCAGGCCAGCTTGTGGTCAAAATTTGTACAACATACCCCAGCCAGTTTTTAAGCTGGTTAGACTGAAAAGTGTGTATGGGGAAAATCTGTCTCAAGTAGCTACTCCATAGTTTTAAGTAAGCACTGAGCAGCTGTATTCAGAACAAGATGCCACTGTGACTTTTCTTCAGTTTATGACACTTTTTAATGGCATTTACTTATTTACAGTAGCCACTACTATGGTAGGTTCAAAGCATATGTTTACATGATTCTTTCATGCTGCAAATTGCTCTTTAAATAAGCAAACCAGCTTCTAAGGGCAAATCTACAGGGGAAAATGCACGAGGAGAACCATCCAGCAGTGGTGTAAGTGAGGGATGTGAGTAGAGGGGCAGGGAGTGCTGTCGCCCTGCTCCGAGGAGCTGCTTGCTGCAGCAGGCGCTCCCCTACCCACCCAGACCGAGGTTTCATCTAGCCTTGCTGAGGCCGTTCCAGCTACGTTGGTATAACAGGTACTCCAATAAAGGTCCCCAAACAGGCTTTGCATACAACTAATAAAAAAGGAGAAAAGGAACTACTTTTTATTATCCATTGTCCTCAAAGAGGTGCTAGTTTGAAAATGTACCTGGGAAAGTTTATGTGGCACTAAGCTTGAGTAGGCAATCCCTTAGCTGAAGTCTGTGAATCTGGATTTTTTGCTGCTCTGAGTTCATTGCCAATTAACTTGAGCTACTTAACAGCTTTGTAAATGTTAATCTAGATATTTCATGACCGACTGAACACAAAAGTTTGTGTTTTTCTCCAGGTCTAAGCCAATTGGCAATCAATAAACTTGAATTTTAGCAGCCGCGAGTGCAGTACTCTAGAACATGCCCTCTGTGCAAAGCAAAGGCTGATCTTTCCCTGCAGGAAATCAGTACCAAGCCATTTCATGTCTTATCACTATGCTATTTGAAGCATCTTCCATTACCGTTTGTCTCCAGTGCCGCATAAGCTTTGTACTGGCCATCTGCAAGAGCTGAGAGAAAACTTCATGTGCACCTCTGATAATCTTGTGTTTGTCCAGGGATTCTTTAAGATTTTCTAATATTGCCTTGATAATCTCTATTTATGATGTTTATTTGTCAGTGAGCTTCAGCTGAACTAACCTGTTCATTGCAGAAGACTTACTACAGCAGTCTGAAATATTAGTAAACTATATAGTGAAATATATGAACTTGTGTCATTCAAAATTCCCATTAAACAAATTCAGAGTTTTCCAGTGGAACCAAAAATCAGTCAGAAACAGCAAATAATTTCAGGTATTTTTGGATCACTACCTACAGCCAAAGGTAAGAAAATGTAATTAAATAATGAATTCATCCGTGACAGAGATTCATTGGGATCTAAATTTCTGTTTAATTTTTTAACTCTTCTCCAGTAGATTTTACTGGGAGCTGGAATAGCAGAGACCTAATAAATATGGATTAGAATAAAGTGCAGAGACTTATTTCCTAGAGTTTTGTTTTTATTTTGTATTTTATATTACACAACATGCAATAATTAATAATTATAATTAACTATATAATAAGAGTAAGTATAATAAATAAATTTATTCTTTTTTAGAGTTCTAGAAAATAAAAGGAAGCTTCTTAATAACTTGGATAAATGTTCAGTGCTGTCAACTGTATTACTTTGCTCTGGAATTGAGACAGCTTTTCTATAAGGTGGCAGTAAGAGGTTGGTAAAGGGTTGCTATCGTATGTATGTTCACAATCAGTCAATGAAGTTTCTAAAGTACTGTGAAAGCTATGTAGGTGAAAAAGACCACTGGCACCAGTGCAGTTTTTGCCATTGTGGATGTTCGTTTTAAAAATAATATTAATTAATAGGAACGTCACTTAGTAGAGAATATGAAAGCATTTGCTCGGCAAGCATGACTCACACATGTTCACCTCATCACCTATATCAACAGGGGTTTGTCACAAATCATAACAGGAGTCCGATCGTGCCCTTGGTCTGTGACATGAAAAGTCTGTTCAGCAGAGGAAGAGGAAAAAAGATGTATCAATTATTATCAACGTTGTTATGAACACTTTCTCACACTAACAGGCAGTTACATGGGAAAAAAGACTTCTAGTGAGTAACTGCTCTTTGTGGTATTAACAAAAATACCACCCAGGCCCCAGGTTTTGAGACAATTTCTATGTTCTGCTTTTCTTTCAAGTTACCTTGCCCTTGCTTTCCAAATAACTGGTTTGTTATCTCACAGAGGTGCAACTCTGACTTCTGACAGACCGAAGGGCTCCTTTTCTCCTCTCTCCACTGCTTTTCAGCATTGCAGTAGAGGGTTTTCTTTACAGCTTCAGTTTCTTCTTCATTTTCTCTCTAGGGCAGCCCTTCCTTTGTCACAAGCTAAGAGACAATCCTGTAGTCATTACACAGGACACGTTCCCCTTGAAATGATTGGAATTTTTGGACAAGAACTGCAGAATTGGGTCTTATGCCACCAAGAGCACTTTGGCTAGGATTTGTCAGGGAAATGGTGATACTCAGCTACTAGAGCTACTTGAGTGGATCACCACAACAAGCACTAGACTGGGGAATCTTTAAAATGCACTCAAAATTCATGGTTTTCACAGGGACTGACCAAGATTTCTAATATCAATTGCTGAAGTTTTCTCTTAAGTATATTGGAATACCATATATTAAATTATGAGTATCGGTAGAGATATCCTACAGATGACAATGGAGCTCATGCCTGCTGAAGAGACTCAAAATGACAGAGATATAGGGAAATCATAGATCTTGAGATAAAACAATAAACGCAATTATGATCTCTCAACTCATTTGCGCTATTTTTTCTCACTGCAACTTTTTTTTTCTTCATGCATAGCTGTAAAGTGTCATTATTTATTAGCTATTCTGAAATGTTTCGTGTATTTTCTCATTTGCACATGTACCTGTGAAGCTGGTTAAAAAGTAGGGCATACTGTTGAGATGTGTAAAAATATTCATGAATTAAGTTCTGATCTTTGTAAGATTCTGAGTGATCCGAGTTCTTCCACTTCATCAGGAGGTGAGGTACTGCATACCTTTCAAGCAAGTTCTCAGCACCTGATTTGAATAAAACCAAAAGCCACCTAAAATAATTTGCATGCAAGGTTAGAAATAACAGGATTTGTCAACATTCCTTGGAAATTCTTTGTTGCAGAAGTTATAAAATAGAAACTAGGGGGTATGTTTGATGGTACAGACTAGAGAAAATTAAGTTTATTATTACACATATTCTTTCTACAGCAGTAACATCTCTCTTCCTCCACACCCCAGTCCCAAGTGGTTGTGCATATTCCCTCACTTACGCTGCGTTGTTATGAAAGAGATCAGTTGATTGATTTGAGTATCAATGCACCAGTAAAAGGAAGGGATGGTGTGAGGGAGGACAGGTTTAGCTGATGCTGGCTTTGAGAAAAGGTCAGTAGCCTCATAGCCTCACCATCATGAGAAAGTCTGTCACTACTTCTATTGATTAGGTCAAATCTGCATTAAAAAGTGTTTTGCCAGTAGCAAAATTTTATATTGGTTTAACAAGCAGAATGAATGTTGTGGACTGAAATCTCTTTTTGTTAACTAATAAACATTAGGCTGATGAAATCCAAAGTATTTTTAAATCAGCTGTAATTTTTCATTGCTGTATGAAAAAAGCTTGTTTCTAAAAATAATGATTTGATTTACTCCACAGTCAGTTCACTCTGGTGTTCAGCTATCCTCACAGAAATAAAGCTCTACCTTCCCAAAACTTCATCTGCCTTCCTGTGGATTGTGTTTGCTATCTATTAACCTGCTTGGACAACAGACAAGTTACCTCTGGAAAGCTGAGATTTGTTATGCTTTTCTATGCTGATGTAAATCTGTGTGTTGTAAGGCTTTTGCTATTTAAAAACAAACAAAAACCCCCAAACAAACAAACAAAACAAACAAACAAACAAACAAAAAAAAAGCAGGAAAAAACCCCATTGCATGGAGTCTGAACATGAGAGCATTTCCCCCCCAGTTAATGGATGTCTTCCCACAGGAGGATCTTGAAAGAGACTGTTCCTTTTCGTGGTGCTATTGGGTTTGGAAACTTTTGGCAACAATAAAACCATCTAGAGGACCCCCACTCTAACCTGTAACCGTACAATATGCTTGTTAGCATATTTATATATTTTAACCGGAATAGACTGTTATTTGATGCTTATGCTTTTCTGTCCTAAAACAGGGGAACTGCAAAAGTGGAGACACAAACTTCGGTCCTGAAACCAGGCCATTCTAAATTACCAAAATAGGTGTTGCAAGCAAAACTTTTTTACTGGAGCAAAATACCCTTCAGTTTTCGGTATAATTTTCTGTAATCTTTCATTGCTCCTGATTGGAGAGTAAAAGTGACTGCTGAGTCATTAACAGTAAGCAAAGAAGCACAGTGAACCACAAGATGCTCTGTTGCCGATGACTTAATTGTAATTTCAAGGTTTAACACAGACTTACCTGAGAAAGAGTGCAAGTTAAAGTATGCGTCTCACTAATTCTCTTACTGGACTAGTATAAGCAGCTTTTTACATAATGGTTTGTGTAGTCAATTAGTAGAGTATTAACTATAATAGATAACATTCTTACTAAGACCATATTAATTAGAGCTTAAACACGGCTAATCTGAGACCTATATTGCATTTATATTGTTATGTAAGCATCACGCTTCCATAGGCAAGTCATTTCCTTCATGGCATTTTTTAAGGAAAAGGAAATCCTAGTGTCTGAGATATAAATATGTACATTTTAACAGAAATTTGGAAACCACATAATGTTTCTTAAAACTTGAGTGTGCCAGGCCATATTACAAGTAATAGTAAGATGTTGAGCAGCAAAGTACACAGAAGATTGAATACCTTTTAAATTTACTGGAACAGAAGGAGTGGGATTGTGAGCTAAGAAAATCTCTGCAAGAATTTCATGGATTTATATTACTGCTCCTCATTTTGCCTTGAGTTAGATCCCAGTTCTGGGGTTCTCTAGCTTCTCTCTTCAGCAAAAACAAAGACTGGCGGGTCCCTATGCCCATATTTCTTGTTGATCCACATGAACGCACCAGTTTTGAGACAAACATTCCTTGAAATTAATTAGGAATCCTGTCTAAATACAAATTTAAATTTATTTCTAGTGCTTGGGTTTGTGGCCTCCTTATCATTTTGTTCAGCAGCTCTGCAATGTAACCAAGGCTTAACATGTTTCTTGTGTATCAGCTACCTGAAGGAACCCCTTAGGCAAAAACATATTAAATTTTTAAATCACAGATAACCATGAAACTAAGCAATTGCAAATTTATAAGCATAGCAAACTTCAGTGCAATATCAGAAAACCTGTGCATTGCAATGAAATTAAAATGCCACCATCTTGACTTCTGCTACCAAGAGTCACATCACTGCTGTTAGTAGAAAAAAAATCCACTATTAATAAGCTGATAGGGCCACAATGTTCTGTTATGTTATCTAGTTATGCTGCTGAGAATTATTGCCCATCTGTACGCCAGAAGACAAGTGCTTCTCATCGTGGCTGAAATGAAGTGGAAGAATGAGGGCTAATATGCTCGTAAATGCTCATGCCAAGAGTCATGTAAGTGACTGGGGGCTCACCAGGCAGGTTACCTCTGTGACTTAGATGTAGAGTTGACAACCATTTGAATTCATACTCCCTTCTCCCATTTTTATTGAAAAGCTATTTTCATATTTGTAGTATCTTCTTTTTTTCCCCTTTTTTTTGTAATGGTAGCCTTTCAAACATTGTGGGATATTTAAGTATTAGCCATACTTTTCTATATCTAAAAATATCAGTCAGCAGTGTTTTAAAATCTCTCTTCCCAATTTATGCATCATTATTTTCGGAACATATACTTTAATTTCACCAACAGAGGTCAGTAAACCACTGAAAGAGAACCATAAGTGTTTGGCGAGAACACACCCTCGTCAATCTTTCTAACATCCTTCTGATAGTTTTGCTCAAAGGGCTCTTGTTCATCTGCTTCAGTAAATATAACCTTAGTTAACTAAAAGAAAAAAAAAAAAGAGAAGTGAATGTACGCTTATGCATGAAGGAGAATGAGTTTTATTAGGGATATGAATTACACAAAATACTAGATTGTTAAAGATCTTTCAGTGTGTGTGTATATATATATTCAGTGTGTATACATATATATTTGAAATACCTGTTATGAAGGCAGTAGCATACATATGTGCATAGGTATGATCATTGCTAAATCAATTTGTCAAGGTTAAAACAGGCTGTGATTTAAACTGTAGTATTTTGAATGATCTGCTGAATTCTACTTTTGTGCTGTTGAAAACCAAGCTTGTTCTCCCCTAATGTGGAGACAGCGTGAAGAGGAGGATCCCAGAGAAGTAACATTTAATGATATTAAAATACCAGATAGAAGCTCAGGAGAAACCAAGAGCTGTCACCAACTTGCTCATTTTGACAGTAACACTCAGCTAATGGAACTATATTAACACATCATTTTCCAACTTTCAACTGTAATGAAAAGCTATTTTTACAAATCATTACTTTCGGTATATGGTGTTTCAGCCACGTGGCTTCTATTAGTGTACAGGGGAGTTTCACAACTAAAGCTGCCTGTGCAGTACTGAAAGTGTACCTTTTATGTTGAGCTAATCCCAGAGGGGAGTCAGCACTCGCGCCCGTGTCCTTTTGACCTTTATCCTTTTAATGCATTTTGCCTCAGTAGCAAAAGGTGAAAAACCTAGTTTTTATGTTGCAAAACAGACCGCTTCAACAGCATTTCTCTATGAAGCTAAGGAAAGTAACGTACGCTCCTGTGGAAGTGTTGAAAGTCCCTAGTTCAGCAATCAACAATAGCTTTACAAACGTATTTTTAGAATTTCCCTTTGAAGCTTCACCCGTACGGCCTCGCTACCACCCCTCTCAACAGCTGCGAGCATGCGAAGCCACTGGAGTGGAAGATGTTAATTATCATCAGCTACTGGAATTTCTCCAGGGACTACTTGTGGTTAGAAACGTGCTTCCCTAAAGAACTGCGCTAGGCGCTGGGATCATCTCTCCTGTAGCTTATCTGAGTGTCTTCTCTTAAGCAAAAGAGATAATCAATTAAAACTCCCAATCTTCACTTTTAAGCATTCTTCTCTAAGGAGATGATTGTGTGATTTTCCTAAGTAATTTTAACTGTAAAATCTTTTATTTCTGTGAATAGAGTTCCAACAATATGCATTTTCATGTATATGTGTTTCCCAGGCACTAGGTTTAGCATATGTACATATTTTGAATAAAAACTGGAGAAACAAGTCTAAAATGAAAAAGGAACAAAAGCAGAAAGCGGACAAATTGATGGACACAACTGTGTGTGTGTTTGTTTTTCCCCTGACAAGAGTCATCTGAACTTCCTTTTTATGGCCGAGAAAAAGCTAAGCACCTTCCCCTACGTCATCAGAAAACTGTACACCACAAAAATGGTCTTTCCCCTTCTGCTTTACCTCCGGGTATTCAGTGGCATTTTGAGTCTAAACTTGTTAGCATCACGAGCTTGATGTGATGTCAGCAAGTGAGATATTCCCCACAGGGAACCAAAATAATAGTAGATGAGCTGGCAGAAAGATCCCCACAAAGAGAAATAACACAAACCCAACAGATTCTAAGCCTAGCCCTTTACTCTGACTACTACAAAACACCTTTAACGACTAAACGCATCCTTAAATGTACCTTTTAGATCCCTTTGTGGTAGTTAAACCTAGTAATCACTACCACCCCCGCAAAAAGACCAAGTCAGGTCAGTCTCTAGCTGCAGAGAAACTAGGATGAACTCAGTAATCTGCAGGACTTTACTCCCAGTACACCAAGTGCTGAGGACACTTCTCTTGCCCTTTGCTATGGATGAGAATGGCATATGTTCCCCACTCCTTTACGAAGTGACACCCCAGTATTTTTTGGTAACTTAAGACAGCAGAAGGAAAACAGTTGCCCCGCTCTCGAAGAATGCCGTCCCCTTCCTGTAAGGGCACAGGAAATCCCCTTCCACCCCCAGGAGGAAGGAAACTAAATGTAATGGAAAGTAAACATGTCAACTGTGAAAACAGTAACCACCAGCAACTACAAAAATCCTGTACACTGAGCACAGTGGTATTTCAGTTACTCAGTGTTTACAGAGTTAAAACTCCCACAATTACTGGTCAATTCCCTTCTATGTCTTGTATTGTACACCTTCTCCAGTTCAACATCAAATACAGTGATCCAGAAGTAGATACAGCCAAGATGAGGGATTGCTTAATTCTTCCAAAAATGGTTGGTGCTTAATAGCATAGACATATTAACGCCTATTAACTCTGGGTCAGCTCCTGTAGGCCTTTACAAGGTAGGGAAGGTACCAGAATATGTTTCCCAGCTGGCATCAAGAGTAACGGTGAAGATAGAAGTGAACACACAAACACAGAACTTATATACAAAAAAAGTTTAATTGAAATACCTGTATAAAAAATATGATCTCCATACATTTCACACTGTTAAACAGAAGAAAAAAAAATCCAAATCCAAGCTGCATAAATGCAACCAGATCACAGAAACACAGCTATTAAAATAAATTAAGGTTTATGACTCTGCCACTCTACCTTCCAGAGCCAATGCACGGAGACTGTACAATGTCAATAATTTAAAACCCTTCCAAACAGCATTACTTTACATTTCTGGTACAGTAATACCAGACAAAAGGCATACTGACTAACTTTAAAAAGTCATTCTATTTCCCTTAAATTAGACTTTGTACAACAATTTTCCATCTTCCAACAAAAATTGATAAGGTCAGAAAAGTCTTTTTTTGGGTTTTTTTTTTTTTTTAAACAAAAGTTGACAGGAATGCAGAAAAAAAGTGCCATGGGTAATCCACTAGAATTCCCATGGGGAGAAGGAGGGGAAAGCACAGTGTTGAATAACTCTAACCAAATAAATTAACCAAATAAATAGCCACAGCTGAAACCTGTGGGAGGTCTTTCTAAACTCCAAACAATAAATAACTGTATAGTACATGGGAAAAACCAAGTTTACATAAACACATTATACAGGTATGGAAAAAAAAGTAAAGTCCTTGAATATTGCATTGATTGTGCATTCAACATGCCCATACATACTTTAAGACTCGCAGGGTGACAAAAGGCCGGGGGGAGTTGAGAAAGGGGCTTCTCATGCCCAGTGGTAGAGATGATAAAAGGAAACATGAATAAATGTTTCTGATAAAAAAAGCTGATATACCTGTTCATATTTCTGTGCAGGCTATAGGAAATATTTTGAGCAGCAGAGGTGGGTTGGATTTGGAAAGGGCCGGGGGGGGCAGGAGTGAAATGTCTGTGTTCAAGTATTCCATCACCAGTGGATGGGACTACTTCATTCAATCACCGAACATGTTCTCCAATGCATCATAGGAGCTGCTTCCTCCAGCACTGAGTCTAAAGGGAGCAAATTCCTATAATGAACTGGATCTTCTTTGGACATACACAGCTCAAAAAAGAAAGTCCCACTGAAGCAGCTTTCAAAAAGGCACTCAAAAGCAAATAAAATCTAGTCCAGGCTCTATGAGAGCAAAAAAGTTTACCATGTATTCAAGAGGTCACTGCTTTCTTAATAAGGTCAGTCTTTGACTAAGTACTGGCCTGCAACTCCCAAACATCAGCGTTTCCAAAGGAAATCTCTCATTCCAAAGCAGAAACCAGCAAAGGGGGAAAATAAAATCAAGTCCCTCAGACAAAGATTCAACTACAGAATAATGAATGCATTTTTCTAGCCCCTCCTACGTATTGGCAGCAGCACTGTGGTCTTTCTGCTTGTAGCTCCCCTCCCAGTGCGAGGTCCTTAGTAATTCACAGACTCTCATTACTTGAACTTGTGCTAGATACATCAGTATCAAGGGTCCGTAGCCTTATGTCACAGTCCTCAGACTTTACTACTTCAGATTTGTGCATCCATTGATGGTCAAAAATTTGCTCAAGTGTTGGTCTGTCTGAAGGCCTCAGTGAAAGGCACCATTTGATCAGCTGTTGACATTCTGTAACGAATAAAAAAAACCACAAAAACAAAACCAGTTTTAGACTAGGAAAGTAAAAAGACAGTCCTGAATAAAAAAATCCGCCCATATAAGCTCAAATGTAGGTAACTTAAAATAAGAAAAAAGGCAAAAAAAAAAAGCACCCCCATTTGACCCCCTATACAACTCACCAGGTGAAATTCTTCTCCTGAAGTATAATCGGCCCCTCAGGATTTCTTCATCTTGCTCAAAAGGGATGTCTCCACAAACCATATCATACAGCAGAACTCCCAGAGACCAGACTGTTGCTGACCTCCCATGGTATCTGTGGTATCTGATCCACTCTGGAGGGCTGTATACTCTTGTTCCTAAAAGCAGGGAAAAAAAAAAAAAAAAAGAAAAATTAAGGTTTAGGGTGTTTCTCCATTGTTCAGCTCCTTTTAGCAGGGCTAATTTAAATTCATAAACTTGTCATTTGGGAGTTTTTTAAAAAAAAAGGCAGCTTTAAATTGTTATGGGCCAAAGCAATTAGCGGTGTAATTTCAGGTCATCAGCGGGGTTACACCATCAACAGACTTGGCCCATTGCGTTGTGCTATTTTGTTGCAAGGAATAACACAGCCCCATCAGCTGACTGTTTACCCAGGCAAGCTCCCTTTCACTGACCACGTGGCGTCTGCAGCATCACACCAAAAATAGACACAAAAGGACAAAGGGGGCTGGCGGGGAGGAGACGGGAGGGCGGCAAGAAGGTGAAACTCAGGTCTGCCCGTCTTACACCGGGCTAATCTGCTTTATCCAATTCCGCCAGGCAGTAAACAAAATAGGGCCGCTTACGATTTCCATGTTTTTAAGTCCCCCCCCCCCCCCCCCCCGCTTTCCCCCGGGCTTCTCTGCGGCAGCTTCTCGCAACCCGCCCCCGGTTGCCCGCGGGCTCCCTGGATACCAAACAAAACCGGGAATTCGTGATGCCGGGGGTCACGTGCGGCGGGGCTTCGGGTTTCACAACAAACAGATGTGAGTGCGGCAGCGGGGGGCAGGGAGAGGCTCCCCCGATACATCCGTCACACGCGAAGGGCAGGGGGAGATGCTCCCTCCTGTCACACGCACCATTATCTGCGCCTTTCCCCTCTCTAAAGCGCCCAAGCCCGGCCCCGAACCTCAAGTCATTTCGAGAGAGTGTATTTACCCCCATCGCTTTAAAATCTGCAATGCGGGATTTCCAGGACAGCGGCGGAAAGGGGGCGGGGAGCTACCGCTTCGAGTTAAGAAAAGCGCCGCATATAAAAAAACCTGCATATCCACACATGGAAACATCCGACACTAGCGAAGCCTCCATGTAAACAGATCGCCCTCTAGGAAAAAAACCCGCTTTTTTCCAAGACAGGGAAATATAAACTGCTGCGTCACTGCCTGGAATCGCTTCTTTCCTACGCAACTGAACACCCCCCTAAGCTGCTTCGGGTCCAAAGGTTTCCATTACCGATGGACCTGACATGAACCCCCGCGTCAGAGGCATCGCTCGTTACTGCCCGACGCCAGAAACGGGGTAAGCGGCAGCTACAGGGAGGGCATCACCCCGGGAGGGGTGCGGGGGTCTGGCCGAACCGGCGCAGCCGGGCCGCCCCAGGCGCGGGGAGGGCACGTACCATCGAAATCGGTATAGACCGTGTCCTTGAGGAGGGCCCCCGAGCCGAAGTCGATCAGCTTCAGCTCGCCTGTCCTGAGGTCAACCAGCAGGTTCTCGTCCTTGATGTCCCGGTGCACCACGCCGCAGCCGTAGCAGTGGCGCACCGCCTCCAGCACCTGCCGGAAGAACCCGCGGGCCGTCTCCTCGTCCAGGGCGCCCTTCTCCGTGATGAAGTCGAAGAGGTCCTTCACCAGCTCGGGCCGCTCCATGATGATCAGGTAGCCGTCGGGCCGCTCGTACCAGTCCAGCAGCTTGATGACCCCTCTGAAGCCAGAGCCCACCTTCTTCAGGAGGACGATCTCCAGGGGCACCATGACGCCGCTCTGGGCAGAGAGAGGGGCGCCGGTCAGCGCGGGGGGGGGGGGGGGGGCCGGCGCGGCCCGGGGCGCCCCCGCGCTGAGGGGAGGGAGGGGAAGGCGGGGAGGAGGGCGCGGCCGGCGGGCCCCCTCCACCGCTGCCGCAGTCCGAGGGGCGGGCGCGGCGCTGCGGCGGCGAACCCCCGCCAAATTCCCCCCCCCGACGCAGAGGCCGCGCCAGCGGGGCGGGCCCCGCCGCCCACACAATAGCCCCGCCGCGGCGGAGCCCCGCTGCCGCGCAGCGTCCCCGGAGCGCACCAACCACCCCCGGGTACTTACAATCGTGCCCCACTCGGTCACCCTCTCCTTCACCACATGCTTCACGGCGACCTGCGGAGCGGGAAGGAAAGGAGGCGCCGTGAGCGGCGGGGCGGGCACAGCGCAGCCTGCGCCCCGCCGCCGAGGGCCGGGCCGCGCCCGCAGCCTTCCGCGCCGCGCCGCTCTGCCGCCCGCCCGCCCGCCGCCCCCGCCCGGGAAGCGCCGTGCGGCCACCCCGCGCCTCACCGGCAAGCCGTCGGCGATCCTGCTCCCCGCGTAGACGGTGCCGAAGCCCCCGCTGCCCAGCACGGAGCCCACTTGGTAGACTTTATCGAACGGCTCCTTCTCCACTTTCACTGGGGAAACGAGAGGGAAACACACCGCGTTAGTGTCCGCAGCCGCGCTTCGCCGAAAATTAAAACAAAAAAATAAATAAAAAAATAGAAAAATAATAACAGCCCCAAAATGAAGTGCCTGGAGAACGCGTATTGTGTACGCTGCCCTAGTTCTGACCAAGGCTTTTTCTTTTTTTTTTTTTAAGTAAATTGTCTTCTTCCAACGTTAAAAAAAAAAAGGAAAAGTAGCGCACCCCTAAGTTTCGGGGCTGCGGGGCGCCGTCCCCCTCACCCCGGGCTAGCAGGGAGCCGGTCCGCGCCCCGCCCGGCGCGCTGCGTTCGCAGGGGGACACCCCAGCCCCGGCGCCGTCCCGCCGTACCTGGCTGGAGGATCTTCACCGGCAAGTGGTCCATGCTGGTGGGGCTGCAAATGTGAGCCAGCGAGCCGAACTTGGAGAGCAACATCTTCTGAGGGGGGGGTACGGCGAGTCCCCCGCGGCAGCACCGCCGGCGTCCTCCCGGCTGAGCGCTCGTCGGCGCGGCGCGGCTCTCCTCTCTCCGGAGCCGGCTGGAGGCGGCGGGCCGCCGAGACCTTCTTCTCGGTCGGGAGCGGGCACCGACGGAGTCCTCGGGGGTCCCCGCCGGCACAGATCCACGCGGCTGTCGCACCAAGTCCTCGGGCGAAAGGCAGTCGGTGAGGGCGCCGCTCCCGCTCTCCCTCTTCTAACCGGCGAGAGCCGCTCAGGGCGCTGGAACGCGCAGGCAGAACTGGAGCCGTTGGCGGAGGCAGGCGGGTCCGGGGGGCTGCGGTGGCCGCGCGTGAAACCCGCCCCTGCGGGGGCCGCCGCGGCGGGGAGCGGGCTGGGCGCCGCAGTGGAGCCGTGGCGGGCGCAGGAGCCGCGCGCCGCCGTGCCTGCCCGCGCGCTTCTGAGCCGGCGGCGCCGCCGAGCCGCCTCTTAACTCCCAATATTTTGGTGCGGGCAGAGCGCGTAGAGCGCGCCGAGGATATCCCTCCGCGGGGGAGGGGGAAACACCTCTCCCCGCCGCCCCCTCCCCTCCGCGCCGGGGCGCCCGCGGTGCGGCGGTTGGGACTGCAGCCTGCCGTCCCGCCCCACGGTGCGGCCGGGCGGGGGGGGAGGGGGAGGAGGGAGAGGGAGGGCAGGGGGCTAGGGAACTACTTAGTTGTAGTAAGCGGCGCGCAGAGTTACAGACTGTCTGAGGCACACATCACACATTAGCGGTGGAAAAAAAAAAAAAACCGGGGGGTTGGAGATTCTCCTGTTTGCGTTAACATTTCCGCGCGGCCAATCGAGGGGCGCCTTTTCAAAGGGCTACCGGAGCGGCCAATGAGGAGGGGCCTCATTTGCATGCGGCGGAGCTGGGCCAGGCGGCAGGGCGGGAATGCCGCGGAGCGCCGACCCGGCCCCGGCCCCGCCCCGCGGCTGCGGGAAGGGCGCTCCGCTCCGCGCGGGGCCGCTCGGGCCGGGCCGGCCGGGCCGCTGCGCCTGGGGCCGCGCGGGGGCGGGGCGCCGCCACCGCCACTGCCGCCATCGCCGGGGCACGCCGAGCCGCGGCTTCGGCGGACTCGGCCTGCGGTGCGGGGCAGTCGGCGGCGCGGGCGTGTCAAAGCCCGCTTATTCAGAAAGCCGGTGCTCGCCGAAGTAACGCGTGGCGCGCTCCCCCCGCCCTCCGCGGCTATTTCTCCTCCCCCATCCGCTGCCCCTGTCGCCTCGGCGCAGCCCGGCGGCGTGCCAGCGCGGGGGGACGCCGGCCGGCCGGCCACCCTCCGCGCCTGCCTCAGTCAGATCCCCTGCGGGGAAGCCCCGCGGGACCGATGCGGCGCGACGGCGGGCACCGGTGCCCCTGCGGCGCGCCTCGGAGGAGCTGAGCGCTTCCCTCCCCTCCCCCGCCCCGCTCAGGCGCCGCGCCGGGGAAGGACACGAAGCCGCTCGCCGTCCCGGCCCTGCCGCTCTCGCGTCCGCGGCGCCTCAGCCGCCCGGCAGCGCGGGCCGCCCCCTCGCCCCGCAGGGGGCGCTGCATCAAAAGGAATCGGGGCGCGGCGGCGGCGGGGCGCGGGCCGGGGGCGGCCTCCCCCTGCCCGGCCGGCTGCAGGGCGGCTTTTGAGTGCCCGCTTCCGACGGGCCTTTCACCGCGGCTTTCCGCGAGGCACCCTCTTCCATCAGGCGTCCCCCGCTGCGCCCGGAGCGGTGCCGGGGAGGCGGTTAACGGCTCTTGGGGCGCTGCGGCCCTGAGGACCCCGGCACCGTCCTCGCCTGAGGGGAGAGCGAGAGGGCTGGGAGAGCCCGGCGCGGGGAGGAAGGCCCGAGGGCATTCAGGGGATCCGGCCGAGTGGCTGTCCAGCAAAAGCTGTGGGCCACTGATGCAGAAATTAATTAGTGCTGTGCTGGGTGGGTAACAATATCTTAATAAGTGTTCCAGCAGCTACTTAGAGTACTGCCTAGGTGCGTGTAAGCGGAGAAATGGCGTGCGGGACGCGCAAGGCTGAAGCTCGGCCGGGGAATACCACGACGTTTGCAGACAGACCGAAAGCGGCCAGCACCTCCGCATCCCGGCACTGCCGCCCCTGTTACACCACCGCCGTCCCGGGTGGCGTAACGGGAGCGTCTCGGCCTCCCCTCTGCTGAAAACAGTGAAGTTGGAGATACCGGTGCTGCACGGGGATCCCTAACGTGAGGTTATTTTTGGTCAGTCACTGAAGAGCTGGCAGTCCTTCCCACCCTGGGCACTGGGAGAGCCTTGCAGTTGGCATTGTCTGATAATAGTAGTGCTGTAATCTCAGGCACTCATGCCCATAAACAAAGCAAGGGCTTCTAGGGAGAGGTAATATCTTTTATTAGATTAGACCAGCTGATGTAAAGGTCAAGTTTTCAGGCGCAGTTTCAACCCTTCATGTCCCAGAATGTGTTTTTTGAAGATAGATCAGTTGAGCTATAAAAGTTACTACCTCTCACCACAGACTGTGGTATTTGCAGGGAACCGAACTAAACCATTCGATTTATTGAGCAGCTGCAGAATTCAGGAAGGTTTCATGTTTACAGATTTTTTTTTGTTTTTTTTTTTTGTAAAGCTAATGATTTGGACTTACCAGTTTCTCCAAATAATGGCATATGCATGCTATACTTACGTTTATTGCTGCTGAAATGTAAACAAGTACAAACAGTAGGAAGATTTCATGATCTTGCAATAAATGTTCCAGGTTTATTTTAAAGAATTCAGCTGTATCTGTCTTTTGCTATAATCCTTGTCAGTGGCTTGTTACGAATATTGTTTTAAATGGAGAGGAAGTGTTTCTCACTTCCAAAATGAGATCTCTGTTTTTTGAAATAGCATATATTTTTAAAGAGGGAAAACTGGCACGAAATATTAATATGCATAAGTGCTAATTATTTAGGGAATTAACACTCCAAGTAGTTATTAATTCCTGTTTCTTTACATGGCTAAGCATGAAAAATCATGCATGTATCACTAGTCTGCAAATGTAAAAACATCAGGCCTTTTCATTCCAACTGCATTTGCAAGCTTTTAAATCCATCTTTGTGTTGTCAATCTATGGTAAATGAGTGATATACGTGCCTTGAACCTGTTCAAGAAAATAACAGTTTCCTCAAAATCCTGTTGAGTTTAAGCTGTGTCTTCTTCAGCTGTAATACTTTTGAGTCCAAAGAATATAGCATACCTTTACACATCTACATTTGAAGCAAAATGGTAATTGAAAAAAGACCATGATTAATGTCTGGTATTGGTATAACTCCCGATCTGGTTTGTATTTTCACAAAAGTGTAAAAGGAGGGGTATTTTATATTTAACATTAAATAAAACAAGGTAGTTACTGTAAAAAAGTGATAAGGGGGTATTTGTTCTTTGTTCACTTAATTTTGGCAGACAGACGTTTAATTTGTATACAGCTACAAGGACTCTTGGTTTGACAGAATTACAGATGGATCCCAGACATGGAATTTACCCTGTCTTTACACATAAGTCTTTCATGGGTTTGTGGTGCTCCTTTTGATCTGGCTTGGAACATGCAGTTCAGTGGTCCTAAACAATTATAGCTGCAGAAATATTTTATAAACTAGTTTTGGCCTCTTTAGCAGTGGCTTTGCAACTATAAATGGAAAATCATTCATGGGTAGGATGCCAGTTTGTTCTTTGATGTACAAATCATTTTTTCTGTGCAGCAGTCCCTGAGCAGGCGTTTGTCAGGCACAGAAATATGGAAGATCCATGAGAGTTTCTGCTTGCAGCACAGATACAGTACCACTTTCAGGCTACCTTCTAATGTCTGTATGGAACCCAGTTCAAAGTTGCTGTGGCACATCATCAGGTGCTGCACTGGTGGCATTAATGTGCCGTAATGTGTGCCTGTAGCCATTGTAGGTCTTTTGGATGGGACTCCAAAATGCATCTGTTTGCATAACATGACCATAAGGAGTGCTGCTAAGAACGCTCTAGCAGTTTAAGTCCATTAAAGTTGGCAAGAATATTGGTATTCTCAGGTCTCTGAACCTCCTTGTATGCCAAAGGTCCTAGCCGTCTTAATGACCCTTCACTTGACTCTCTTCCGTCTCTGTTTTATTTGGTGAGAGAACAAACTGAACACAGTGACTTTATATGTGCTGAATAGAGGGCAATAATCATGTCCCTTGACCTGCTGGCTATGATCTTGCTAATACAGTCCAAGATGTGGTTAGTCTTCGTTACCGCAAGGACACACTGCTGACTTTGTTCGGTTTGTGGTCCACTGGGTCCTCTCTTGTAGAACCGTTAGTCCCAGCCTGCACTCCTAAGTATATCCTGTCTCAGATGCAGGACCTGGTATTTGTCTTTCTGGAGCTTCAAAAGAGATGTATCTGTTACACACTCATTCAGCTTGATGAGGTCTCCCTGCATGGCAGCTATACCCTCCAGTACACCAACAGCCCCTCCCTTGGTTTGTTGTTACCTTGTACTTCCTAAGGGTCTCATCATGCAGGTCATGGATGAAAACATTAAATAATATCAGCCCTTGTATTGATCCCAAGGAATACCACTTGGAATCACCTGCTAATTGGACTTAGTTAATAGTTATTAGCTACACTTTGAGGCCAACGATCTGGTCAGTTTTTAACCCACCTTGTAGTCCACCTATATCTCCCCAGTTTGAATGCAAGGACACTAGGAAACTCTATCAAAGGCCTCGCTAAAAACAAGGAGAACAATACCTACAACTCTAACCTCACCCAGAGAGCCTGTAATGTAGTTGTAGAAGGTGATGAGAGTGGCAAAAAACAGTTTGCCCTTGGGAAACTCAAGATGGCTGTTCCCAATAACATTCTTCTCATTGTGTGAATGGCAACGGTTTCCGTGAGTACTTGCTCCATAATTTTCCCAGCGACTGAGAGAAGGTTGGTCATCACCCAGATCTTCCTTCCTGCAATTTTCTTAGACAGGCATAACGTTTTTATAGTTGTCAGAAACCTTGTCTGATCACCGTGACCTTTCACAAGGGACAGAGAGTGCCCTTCCAGTGACATTTGCTGGCAGTTTTAGTACTCTCAGATATGTCCTGTCCAACCCCACAGACTTGTATTACATTTCCAGCTTGTTTAAATAGACCCTAAATTGATCCTTGCTACTTGACATGGAGCTCTGGGAGACCTGAGAGCAGACCTTGCCAGTAGAAACTGAGACAAAGACAACGTTGAGTACCAGTGTGCTGTGTCACAAGGTCACCTGCTGCATTCAGCAGCAGGCCTAGATTTTACTCAGTCTCCCATTTTGCTGCAAAAGTGTCATGACCCTTAACGTCCTTCATCAATTTTAACTGCACGCAAGCATTGGCCCACTAATTCCATCCCTGCATGCCTGGGCAATGCTGCTGTATTCTTCCACCTCCCATATGCTTCCTTTTTGTTGTTGAGCTCAGTCATGTATTCACTGTGCTGCTAAAGCAGGCCCCTGCTATACCTGCCTGTTTGCGTGCAAATTAGGAGGGATAACAGATATGTCTGACTCTGCCAGGTCTTGTAGACAGGTTGTCAGGGCACTTTGTCTGCAACTTCACTGCTTTCCTTTGACTAGTGTGTCTTCTGAAGCCACAACCTCTTTATTTCTTTGCATTTAAAGAACACGTTGTTAGAATTATAAGTGATTAGAGAAAGATGTTGACAAGTCCATCAGTAATAGACCTGACATTTCCAGATATGGTAAATTCTTTCTCCTTTATTACTCAAACTACTGAGTGAATTCAGTCAAACAGGACTCCTACTGCTAAGAGATTAAACTTTTGTTTTAGTTCACATTTCAACATTAATAAACAGGATTTTTCTTGCATCCTGTCTAGGTAGTATATATGTGTTGTTTAATCTCCTGCTTCCCCTCCTAGACAAACAGTTTTGGTTGTACTTACGTGTTATCATTGATGACACATACGTATCAGCAGAGATTATCTGTTTACTATCTGCCATTGGGAACTTTGCTAGAAGTTTAATCTGGCTAATATAACTTCAGTTACTGGTTTTCAGATCAGGCTATTTACAATATATATGGACATATGTTGTCAGTAGTCTGATTAGCTGTTTGGAACAAGGACTTTATGAAAAGAAACATTATTAGCTTGTTACAGAACCAATGGTCCTTTGAGACAATAAGGACTTTGGACTTGGTAGAAATAAGTGATGAGTAAATCAGCATACAAAATATGACCAGACTTTTAAAGATCATGCATATTTTAGTATACTCTGAATCTCTGAGAAATATCTTAAACTTCTGTTACTAGTGAGCTGATAGGATATATGTCAGCATTCATGGAGAAAGGCAGATGAAATCACGAACATATAGTTAATAGGTTGTATTTAATGTCAAGATTAATCTGCCCTTCTGTACACTTTGTTCTTGGTGAAATGTATTTAGCTCACGCTGGAGGGGTAGAAGAAGAGGGGAGCAATCCAAAGATACCTCTGAGTTAAAGACCGTCTTTTTATTTAGTGTGTAGAACAGTAGAAGTATGTGATCTGTGATGGGGGCTTTTCCATGGTAAAAGTAACATAAGTAATAGAAATGAGAAATAGCCTTTGCATATGAAAGATTATGGAGGAATGTGGTAATGATGGACAGGGCTATGGAACGGTTGCAGAAATAACCAGCTGTCTGGTGAAGACACTTGTAAGCTAAGGGGGCGAACACTGAGTATTAATTTAAGAGTAGACAAAGAATGTAACCCCTTTGATACAGCATTAGTGAGACCAATACTGGAGTACTGTTAAGGTTGAAAAACTGGAAAGGCTTTCAAGGAGAATACAAAGTCTAGGACTACTGTCTTGAAACATGAAGCTTTAATAGCTCAATCTATTTTGATTATCTGGGAGAAGGTTAAGAAGGAACCTCTTACCATCACAGTCTAGAAGTATCTACTACACCCACCCCCCCACCCCCCCGCCCCGGTATTTGAGAGCTCTTTAAGTCTCACACAGGAAGAGTTTTCCAGTCTGGGAACTGAAGGAAAACAACCAACTACAGAAATAAAGTAAAGCATGTAACAGAGGATAACTGTGGATGTGGTCCTCTGTTAATTGAAGACCTTATATTGAAACTGGATTTAAAATAAGGCTCACGTGTAAAAAGAACTTCCAGATTTGGTGCAGAATTTGTATTAGATACCATGACATTGTGTCACGGGAAGTCAGACTGGAAAGTCTCTGCAGCATTAATATTTACAATTCAAAGAGCATATGTCTCCACAGAACTGAGTTCTCAGGACCTCATCTTCCACTGTTATGCAGGTGGCACATTGTGTTCAGTAGAGAGATTGCACAATTTCAGCTGCTGTTTTCCCCATTTCAAAAAATGTATTTGAGAACTAAAGTGGGATCAAGGAAGGGTAACAGGAATGACTGAGGATATGAAAAAAAACCTCTTTTGAAAGATTAGGGATTTTTTCACTTTAGAGAGAAGATTAAGAAAGAAGATGCAGTAAAATAATGGTCTAGGTACAGTAGATTAGATGACCGTGTTCTCTGTCATCTAACATGAGCACAGGAACATCAAGGAAAATTAAAAGGTAACATTCAAAACTGATAAAAAAACCCAAACCTGTAATTACCTCTACTTACAAAACTTGTAATTAGACCGTGGACTCACTGCCAAGTCACAAAGGCCAAGAATGTAACAAGATTAAAAAGAGTATTGTATTTTTAGGGATAATAAGAATATTCAGAGTTATAATTGGAGGATAAAAATAATAGAAAGGCTGTTAAGTCTCAAGTTTCAAGGTGGAAACCAACTTTCTGTCTTGTAGAATGAGTTGATACTGACATTGGCAAATCAATGTATGAGGAATGTGAGTAAGGAGGAGGTGGTCCACCTCTGCCTGCTCTGGGTCTTTGTAGAGTGAGCCGAAGTGCTGGAATAGTTTGTGTAATGAGGCCAATTCTTAGTAACTCCTGTATTGGGCTGGTTTAATTCTGTTTGTTTCAGTAGTGTTATACTTAAACCACTGCAATGATGTCAAAAATTGATCCCAATGTTTTGTTCAATAGGATAGACTCAATGAGTATTTTCAACCTATAATAGACCAGTGGAAATAGTAGACATCACAAAGTGTTCTATGAATTTTGTGTTTGCCCACATGCAGCCAAACAAAACTGGGGGCAAGGGGGAAGAGAAGTAATAAAAAAAAAAGTCAAGGTTTACTTTTTTTATTACTTGGTAAAAATAGCAACTTGCAAAAGTAGATCAATACATAATCTTACAGTTAAAATTAGAAAAACACTTGAACAGATGACCTCCTGAGATTTCATGTAGAAATCATGAATTTAGAGGGATGAAGCAAAAAGTATATTGTGTGCCTGCCTTTGAGTTTTAAATAAATGTTAGAATGCAGATGGAACTGGATTCTGTTGTACCTTCCCTTTTCAAAATTTTGTATGAAAATTTGAAATGTGAAGGATAAATATATGAAAGCCTTATCTGAGTTGTGACCATCAGAGCTATGAAATTTAGATCTTTCCATTGGATTTGTGACCTGATCCAAAAGGCACATTGCTGTGCTCCTAGTAAAATAATTCAGTAATTTGTTAATAATAAATTCATTCCAAAAGTCAGTGGCAGTGACCAATTAAACTTTTCTATACTTGAGAAGAGATAGAAAAGTTTCATTGGTTTTCAGTGATTATGATGATAATAATAAAAATGCTAATAATAAGTAATAAAATCACTGAAGACTTGCAAAAAGAGACTTAATATACAGAGCTGTCAGCTCTTCACTTGGTCTGTCTTGAATCTTGACACTAAATTTAAAGTCAAACTTACAGTAGCAACATTGTGAAACAAAATGTTTTATGTTTATATGGTCCTATGCTACTAATTTCTACTCTACTTAGAGATATATTTCTGATTTTAAAAGCAAGAAGAATCATTTAAAAAAGACTGAAAGGACAGTTGCTGGGGGGGGGAGTTAAATCAAGAATTTTTAAAATAATATCATAGCTGTGATATGGACATGATAGCATAAGTTCACATCCATGCAATAGATGGATCCACTTTGGAACAGCAGTTTAAGTTTTCAACAAATTTTATGGCTACGTAAGTTCCTAGTTAAGGCTTCATGAGCCAAAATTGAACAGTGTAAAAGCATTCAAACCTTTCCTTCTACCTTACCATCACTTCCTGTGTGCCTCCATCTCCACTTTCTCCACTTCAGCTTCTCAACCACTGTGAAATGAGAAAGCGACTGTAAAGTTACTGCAATCACAGAAATAAGATCTGTCCTTTGAACCGCATACAGGAGGGAACCACCAGATTACTTTGAATGCGTGTTCCTGATCTTTGCTAAGCTAAAAGAATGTAATTATTAACCACTGAAAACTTCAGTCCTGCACGTGCAGAACTGTCACTAGTCACTGCTTCTTTCATTAGTATCAGAGACAGGCGGTATCATTAGCAAGCTGAATTGGTGTGTGTGCCTTTGTACAAAGGCTCCTCAATACCGTGCTAATGTATGTAATTGACAACAGAAGTTCACATGGAGGAGAAGGTTATATATCGAGTACATTTTTCTGTAAATATAATTACTCTTGTCACCATAGGCCGCACTTTTTATTTTTCAAAGTCAGATCAAGTCTATGAGAAAAACAATTCCATTTAGCATATACAGAAAGTTGATACCTGGTTTGTTAATGTACTATTAATTTAAAAAAAAAAAGGATGGGAAGGAATGAGTATTATTAAACGATCTTTGATCAAGGTTCAGCTGAATACAGTCCAACATTTATACTATAATTAAAAGCATAGTGACTGTCCTTGCTCAATGTTTTATTCATAGATAACTAAGCTATGTACCATAAACCGCATATGACTGTGTGATCAAAGAACACTTTACTGTGTATCAGCAGTAGTATACTAACTGTATGATCATAATTTTTGCTTTTCTGTTGTTTCCATGAACTTCGTAAAGGTTATCGTAGTTTATGTTATGTTATGTTAATCAGTATCTTACCGAAGGGTTTTTTTTTTTTAATTGCTTCCTAAACGTTAAAATCTAATAATATGCTACAATGTAACTATTATGCTTTCTGAAAGGATGATTGTATTCATATTTCAAGCTGGTCAGTCTCTTATGCCTGATCTAAAAATATGTCCACAGAAAACCAGGAAAAGGTTACAAAATTGGACAGCAAAAGCTGGATGCACAAGACCCTAAGGTGATTTTGAATATTTTAGCCATGTTATCTGTTATTCCTTTCCCATGTAGATGTATTTGAGAGCAGATGTGAGAATTTCTGGCTTTGAATTTATATGGAGAGCCTTACAAAAGGTCTGATTTTGAGGTGGTGGTACTCTGTTAGTACTTATGCACGGTTAGGAAGTAATTCAAGAATGTAAAAAGATGCCATTTTAGATGGCAAGGGTATCCTGTTTGGCCTCCTACTGCTGCTGAAGAATGGTATGGCTGTTGTGCAGGTCCTTTGTCATCTAGTGTCATCTGCTTTGTCATCTTCCTATGCGGAAGCGCTCAGATATGCTGTTTTCTGAAATTATTCAGGCATCTAGTAGTTTAGTACCTGTGTTCCTGTAAGATGTTATGTGCGTTCCTGATTTACTGTAGATTTTCAGATGTTCCATGAATGCACAACCAGAATCTTAACCAGACTGGTGTGTGTACATAGCATGTGGGACAGTCGTAACTACCTAACTCATGCTTTTGTCTACACAGAAAGTAAGGATGTATCTTGAGGTCATTCTCAAGTCTGTTTATGTCAGTGAGCCAGTATAGGTCCTTACACTCAAGTCCTAGTAATAGTTAGCTCTACTGGACTTCCAGCAGTGATATTCACCTGAAAAGTCTGTCCTTCGGCCCTTCCCTTCCTGCAGAGTGTTAGAGACTGTGATTATGTCCTGCTAAAAGCTGCCACTATAGACTAACTATTCCCTGTTCCTAATTACATCTTTTCCACCTTTCCATATCATTTTCACTATCTGTTAGCAGCAATGAATTAATCTGAGACAAGAAAGAAGTGGTTGTGCCACAGACCAAAGATTCTGCTTTCCAAATGCAAAGCGTGAGGTGTACAGCTTTCATCCTGGCTGCCCACCCTGGGGTTGAAGAAGAAGAGCATGTATTACTTGAGTTATTTTGACAGTCGCTTTTGACCATCCCTCAGTACTAGTGTGGATGTTCATCATGCAGAAGGGAATGTCTGAAGAGGCACCTAATTCAGTTTGGCAGAGGGCTACAACATCTGCTCGGGAATGAAACATCATTCTGTGGTGAAGGTACTAAAATACCCCAGTGGTTAGGGCCTTACAAAAGAAGGGAAGAACTGTGTTCTAGACTCTGGGCATTAAGAAGAGGCACAGCTGTAGCTTTCTAGAAAGGTCTTCCAGTTACTAGGCTAATGGTACTCTGAGTGCATCCACCCTCTGAGACGAGGAGTGTGTAGTTTTGAGCACAAGATTCCATGGACACCAAAATGGAGTTCTCTAGTAACTTGTATTGATCTTAGGTCTGTTCAATAGTAAAGTGATTCTTGAGGGTAGGCAGTGTGAATTATTTGTGAGCCTTGACAATTTAAATTCCAAATGAAACCACAATTGAGGCATTCTGAGTGTGTCTCTCCTGGTTAGGGTCATGTTGTGTGACGGAGGAGTACTGGACTCTAAATCCTGGTCCAGAGGTCATTTCTGTATTTATTGTATAAAAGGATACTCTTATACTAGGATATAAAATGTATATTTCATGTGAGGTGAAAAGGAACAAAGTTATCTGCATTTAAGACAGTGATACAGAAAATAACGTATGGAGAGAGCTGGTAGCAGCATTGAACGCACTGCTAAAAATGTGTTTTAGCTGGTACTGAAGTAGAAGCTATAGATAATTGCTAGGTTGATCGAGCTGAAAACTGAAAAAGAGAGTGGCTTGGACTGCAAGAAAGTGAGTAGAAAAGCCAAAAGAGTATCCAGCACTGCTTAGGCTGGAGAATGATGCCCAGGACTTCTTTCTGGATGACACCTGAGAAGGAAACTGATGACAAGCACCGCTGTCTTTGCTTCTACAAATAGCAGGGGCAGCCAACAGTATTCTGCTTCTGCAGACTTTGGTTGCGACACTGAGCCTGACAATATTTAGTAGTTCAGAATCTATATTTAAAATACATGTGAGAAAGCCTGTGTTGACAGTACCAACTAAGGTCAGAGGCTGAGCTTATCCGGCACTTTCTCTAAGAACCTGCAGGCCTCTGTTACTATGTAGAGTTTGGGTTATCTCCTCACATGGGGAACCTCTGTGTCCTTCACTCTTGTTATTCTTGCTTGATCCAGAAGTGCCAATATATTGTTTTAGTTGGGTAAGCTAGCAGTGAAGTACATCCTTTCGAGTAAATTGCTCAAGATATATGCAGTCATCTTTCCATAATGCTTCAATGAGGTATCTGCCATGCTTCCAGAGTGGCAACCAACAGGAATGTGCACAATTGTATGCTGCCCTTACATGAGTTTAGGCCATATAAATACAAACGGAATTGATATTGGATAATTGGTGGTCCTGTTGTGGCTGTACCATTACTTTGCCTTGGATCATAATATTTCTCTCTTCAAAGCATTGGCAAAGAAAATTCCAAAGGCAAGATGAAAAGCCAGTCTGAGTCTTAAAAATATGTTGTGGAAATTCTCAAGGGTCCAGATGACTCCTAATTATTTTAGAATTCTTGGGAGAAAGTTACCCAGACCTTCTTGTTTTGCAGTGTTTATTTTTAATTGCTTCTCTTTAACATCATCCTTAGCTAATCTTGGAAAAGGAAATATTTCACCATTATTTTATGGTACAAAGACATGCTTAGATTTGTTCCAAATGCAGAACAGAAACATGCTGAACACCTCTGCCTTTTCCTGCATGATTAACAATTTTGTCATCTGCCTTTTCTGATGTAATTGATATTCTTGCCACTTCTTGTAGCAACATTGACAAGAACTAGGGTTTCTTTTGCTCCTGATTTTATTAAAAAACAATTGTTGTCCTTACTCCCATTGAACATGACATTTTTCTGCCTATAATTTTAATTTTCCTTGTTACCTGGTTTCCTTAACTTCTGGTTTACGTTTCTTGATTCCATATTTAATTACTGTTCTTTGCCATCTGCCTGCACGGAAATTGGGTATATCTATATTACTAATACTTAAAAAAGTACAAATATGAGAAACCTAGTAATAAATTCCTACATTTTGAAAATGTGTGAAATACATGGGCGGAAGGTAGTGTCTCTGTAGTTTAAATCTAAACCCTCATTATTGCTAATCTGTAGTCGAAAAGAAGAGAATGAGTCAATGTTTTATTGCTTGCCATACAACTGGTTTTCATACTGCTTCATAGAACATGAAATTTCTGGTGAAGCAGAAGATGTGAATCAATGATGTGAATGTTGACATCCATTTTTAGGTGTGTAAAAAAGTACCTGTCAGAAGACACTTACAGACTTGAGGCACCAGATTAAAATCTAATGTTTGTTATTCCTTCAGTTCTGTGCCTTACTCCCAGAAGGCACTGCCTTGGGACAAAGATTGCATTTGTTGATGTGTCTGCTACAAGTTTTAGGTCAGATCATTGAGATAAAGTGATCTCAAGCTGAACCGTTTTAGCTGAGACCTTCCATAAGAATAAGAAGTCTTAAGTTATAAAAATATAATATAGTTATGGTTTCTTTAATTTCTTTGCAAATAAAAAGAAGCAAAGTATAGTGATATCCATTCTGCCAGCCCACCTCTAACAATTCACAAAAGACAAGATGTTACGTCTACCGCCCTTTGTTGTCATATTTATTGGACACTTTTGTGTTGTTCCCATAGTGCTTCACGTGGATTTCAGGCCCACTTATAATTTCTCATGTCCTGGATTTTCTCTACGCAATTCAAAAGGATTTACATTGCCATAAGAGAGATTTAAATAAGACCATTGCGGACACGTCTATGCAGTTGCGGTCTTACTGTCCTGTCACTTTTTATGATTCCCATTGCATACTTTGGTGGGGCAAATGGGCCCTTTTTTCACCCCTTTATACCCAAGACATAGAGGTAACAGAACAAAGACTTATCAGCCTTGAGGGTCATATTTCTGAAAAATAGGCTTAAATAGTATAGTCAGATATCTTGTACTTGGTTTCATTTCTAATTTCATTCTTCGAGTTATATTGTATTGGTCACATATTTTTTTTTTTCCCATGTTTTTTTTTTTTTTTGTGTGGGTCCATGATTATCCATCTTGCTGAACTTTGCATTTTGAAGGGAAATAATAATCAGTGAAAGGATTATCTAAAGAATAAATGCAATTCATTGCCTGCTCTGATTTCAGGATTACACATTGCAGATAACAGAATGTCATAACACATTGAGATCTGCTGCGTAACATCATACAAACTGGCATGATGTGCTTTAAGAGCGTGATAAGGAATCATAGGATGCATTAGAAGTGAATGGAAAAGCTTTCCTCTTAGACTAGTTGTCACTGTAATGAGTCTGTTCTTAACTTCAAGCTTCTAAATGCCATCATAATAGTGTTAGTAACAATGAGTGCCATACCAAGTCCAAGAGCAAAACAGCTTTCATCATTTATGAAGCTAGAAATCTCATCTCACAAGGAATGTCTGATACACTTGTGTATACACTGTATACATTTTACCATTTAATGTGCAGAAACAGGCAAAATATTGCTTACTACTTCTTTCATACAAAAACAAGATGGGAGAAATCTGTCTGGTATTCAAAGTCCGCTATGTGTACCTTCAGTACATCTTCATACCCTAACAGGATGAGTACTATATTCTGATCGACCAAGCGTCCACTACAGACTATACCTACTACTTCAGGACTCTGTATTGCAAATGTAAAATTTTGTTAAATTGATTCTGATGGTTCTGGTGTGCCTGCTCTATACCAATGGTGAAGAGCTGCACCAGCAGCTGCATCAGCAAAGAGGATCCCTCCCCTCTAACCTCTGGAGATATCTGAGAGTGGAACAGTTGAACATTGTTTCGTCTTTATTTTGGTGATAACATCCATTCTTCCCGCAGATGTGATTATGTATTGCCAGGAGCAAAAAGTCTTTTCTAAAAGATTTTGTATCCAAGGTAGGGTTGCCTTTCCCAAAAGTTTTTGCCTTGTTCTAAGACTCATTGACTCTGGCAAAGTGATAATCTTACTCATTTTTCTTTTGTTTGAAAGGGGAAGGACAAGAGAGAAATAGTGTACTAAAACCTTGCAGGATAGTCCTGCTTGCAGGTTTACTGGAAGTGTCCCTTGACCCAATGTACTATATTATGAAAAAGAAGGTTGTGTGTCTTTCAGATGCTGTGAAGTTTTGAAGAGATAGGGAATGCATAAAGGCCAAAGAGCATGGACATGGTCTGAAGACATAGTAGTGCACAGACTTCTGGATGTTGCCTGGCTTGAGCTCTCCAGTTGCACCCTAAGATGTCTAGGCTGTGTGTGGATTACTCTGTAGGTCTTGTGCTCTGGGAAATTGCCAGGAGCTTCTTGGAGCTAGGTGATGAGGCAGTCAGGAAAGTTGGGAGTTCATAGTATCACTGCTATGGGATGTACAGTTAAAGTACCTGAAGTGCTAGGATGGGTGAGATTTTTTTTTTTCATCCATCTTTCTCTTAAGTATTCTTCTGTCTTCAAAACTAACACCCTTGCTGGAACTGTAGATCTTTCCTTGAACATGGACCGTCAGTTTTCCTATAAAAATACTTATTTTCCCAATGTGTCTCAGTACGCCTGACTGGGCTTGATTGAGCTACTGTGGAAGGAGGTGCTCTTTTCCTCTTCTTGCCACCTTCTACCTACACCATTCAGTTGTATGCTCCCACTGCTTCTTGCATTGATGTTGGTGCCCAGTAGAACCGTGGCTGATTTATCCCCTCTGTCATTATAGAACTAGGCTAGCAAAGAAATAACCAAACTTGGTGCACTTACACATACCTGGTCTGTCAAGCACCAAAGCAGATCAGGAACAGCAAGGTAAAGGCAGCACTGCAAGAGTCAGTAATTAGATTTACTTAGGCTGCTGTAGAGCCACATTTTTGCGTGTTGTTAGTGGCAGCAAGAGATTATTTAAGTCAAAGCATACTGTGGTCCATCCCTCCATTGTTGGCTGTATATTTTAACTTTCACCTTTGTGCTGACACTCATGTCTTGTCTAACTGGGAGATGATCTCAGAAATGCATCTTTTCACCCTTTGCTGAAATCCCTTGAGTCACAAAAGCAGCCACTGTTTCCTTTAGCTCTTTCCTACCCATTTGTCTCTCCCATTCCTCCCTCCAGTAGTTCTAAACATTTCCCATCCATCAAATCTTTTCTTCTGAGAAATAAATTCTTTAGTGACTTGACCCATTGCTGATATGAGGAGTGTTATACAGGTCTGGGACTCAGAAGTACGTGCTAGCCAATTTAGGTGTTGCACTCCTTTATTTATTGCAGCTGCCTCAACAAGTGCTTGGTCAGTAGCCATACTAAAAGGTGCCCCGCATGGAAATGTCTCAAGGCTTCAAATACGTATTGTGTCACAAAGTATTTCCTCTAGATTATCAAATGTGAAGGAATTTGGAGGAATATGGAAATATTTTCTATGGAATCAGAAAGGTAGTGTACCCCATCCTTCACCATAGAACAGCTTTTAGTTCTCTCTTCTGTGAGAGAACAACTCAAACAGCTAATTCAGATCCCATAAATTAGTAGGAAGACATCTGTTTGTCCAAACGTCACATTCCAACAACACTGCAACGTTTGGTTCCCAGGCTTTGTAATTGTGCAGAAGCCTATATGTTCTACTGTGTCGATAGTAACCAATAAGCAGAGAGAGGCAGAAAGAACCGCTGAACATACAAACCCGATCTCCTGCGCTGCTGTCGCCTCGCTGGGGGAATGGGGACAGACTGTGTGTAGTAAGCCACAGTGAGCATTGGGGTAGTTATGTATGTAAATCTGGAAGTGGCAGCCTGTTGCTTTGTACAACTAGATTACAAAGTAGGTTTAGACCTGCTATCCTCTGTGGCTAGACTGCATCCAGTACCTAAGCGAACTTCTTTAGAGCTACTTTTAATATTTTGACCAATTTATAGATTCATTTTCTTTCCTCCTTTCAAGTTAGTTTCACTTAGCAGCAAGTCCTCTGAGTCGTATGCTATTCTTCATCTCCCTACGCCTTTTTTGGTCTCTTTGGAGATAGAAGACACGATCGTGTCTCTGAGTCACAGATTGCTGGAGGCTGGGAGAATGTATAGAAGTTATATACTCTGTTTGCCCTGTTCATATGCTCTCCCCTAGGCATCTGCTAATAGCCACTGTTGGGAATTGGACACGAGGCTTAAAGAGATCTTTGTTTTTACCTGTTATGGCTGTTCTTATGGTTTATATGGCTGCAGGAAGACAGCAGCTACTCTGTGACTTTGCAGCTTGTTCAGTATGGAGATACTTTTTCAGTTTTCTGGCCATGGGCAGTGGGAAGTGGGAGAAGTTCAAGAAATTTGTTGAAGTGTGAAGAAAAATATTTGGCCTTTCCATTTGTAGAGGGACACATAAAGCACGCAAAAATGAAAAGGACAGTGAAAACAGGGAGTACAATGAAGAGCTAGGGTAGATGCTCTTCATTGATTACAGAAAGAGCAAAGGAACAAAGAATCTATTAATAAGGCAAGGAATGAACTGAGGAAGACACTATATGAAGGGAAGCAGTAAGCACTGTAGCGAACAATACAGTCAAAGCAAAACAAAACGTTTACGTAGGATTTTAAGAACAAATAGAGATGGTAATTTCCGAAACTTATTTTTTGAAGCTTTTGAAATTTTTAGCAAATAAAAGCCATTAAAGAAATGCATTTTGTAAATATTGTGAGTCCTCATTAAAAGGGCAGTGTTTTTGATTGATGCACTAATTCACCTGTTCAAAACGCTTCAGTCATCAAACATGGAATTTAGAAATTGCAGTGCTGTGTGTATGTGTGTGCATGTGTGCATTTGTGGTTTGGGTGAAACTGGTATTTTTCATTTGAATCAGACAAAGGTGGGTCAGGGTGTTTCTTTCAGGCATTTATTTATCATAGCTTACAGTTTGCTTTGTTGTTCAAATAGTATGTGACTCCACCCTTTCTCAGAGAGTTTCTAAGTTAACACTAATGAAGTCTGGTATCAAGTTGCTTTCTATTACTTTTAAGAGCAAGCCTTTGGAGGGAAAATGGTAAGCATTGTATCACGACTGCAAAAATCTCTCTCTTTAGAAGGAAATATAATGTTGAAAGAAAATTCTTATACTAATGCGTTCCTTAGTTAATTGGAAATACATTGTCCTCTTTCACTCCATTCCAAACTTCCTATGTAGTTAGCCTGTGCGACTACAGGATTGCAACTGCTATGTTTAAGAATGTGTGGGTTTGATCTCCTGAAAGTATTTCAAAAGCATATGCAGACAGTAAGTGTAAGCATACCTTCATCTCCCCCCAGACAGGCTACCCGAAGTGGTTGCTCATGCTGGAAGGAAATAGTGCTTTATGCTAAGGGTGTCGCAAATCACACCCAATGTCTCCAATGCAAATGTAGAGCTCCAGGAAGCAATCTGTTTCCTTCTATCCCAGTACTCCCTGTAGGGTGATGCAACTCTACTGTCTTTAGTGTAGAATGGTAGCTGCAGCCAAGGGTTAGTTCCTGAAAGTTATGGGTGAAAAGGAAAATCAACCCTGTTAACTACTTCTGTATATGAAGCTGGGTCATGAGCCCATACAAATTTGTTTTGCTTGGACCTTGTCTATTATAGCATTTCTAGATTTTCACAAATAGCAGGGAAGAAGGGGAGGGGGGTGGATGAAAATGAAGGTAAATTGTCAGTCTCCTTGGGAATACTGTCAGTGTGCTTCCTGCTACTGAAATAGATTTCTTACCTTTTTGGAGAACAAAACTCAGTAGTAAACCTAAAAAAAAATTAAGTAAAATCATGTCCCATGTTTCAGTGGTGGCTGCTGGCAATTCGTTTACTGCAGGATTTGGTTGTGTTCCAGTGTAACACACAGGGAATGTCGTCTGTCTCCTCTATGACAAACTTTTCCATCTCTCCTCAGTAGTGAAGTCACCTGTTCTTTTGCCAGATGTAGGCTGGTAGGTTCAGTCTCAGACTTAGAACAAAGATTCCTCAAAGTCAGTGTGTGTAGCACTCTAGCAGAGAGCACCATATCCAAAAGCAGAAGGAACAACTGTGCAAGGGAGAGGATTCATCAAAGGTCAGGGGAACATTTCTCATAGATGACTAATAGTAAGGGATGGGCAAACCTTGTGTTGTTTTGAGGTTTTGTGAACCTCGTGAACTGTACTTTTGGTTTCACAGGGTTTGTGAACTGTTCCCTCTTCCACCTTGTCCTTCTCCCCATGGTATTTTTCAGAATGGAGGTTTTGTTGATATTTTTTTTCCTGTAAAAGAGAGATCCCTTTCTGTATGTATTAATGCTTGAACAATCTTTCCACTTCAGCAGGTTCTCAGTAAACTACTGGGTGTGAGCAGTTTCTGTCCATATCATCTCCTCTTTTTCTCAGTATTTGCATTTTAATGATATTTTCTTCTCAGTGTTAAAGCACAATATGGGAAAGGGACCTTCTCGATCAGTATCAAGAGGAACTACAGTTTTTTCTTTCTGTAGGTCTATCTAGCTCTAGTTTTAAATGAGTTAAGTTTCTTTCATTTACTCTTCATTTAATCTAAATAATCTGATTTTGTATAATTTTATAGTATATTCTTTTAAATTGTGTTTGTGTAACAGTTGTCCTCTCTGTTCCCCTTTTTAAGTCACTCAACTGTTCTTTGAAAGCACAAATCAGAATCAGGACCCTCCTGGTTTCATTAAGTCATTGCACCGTTGACTCAGGTCCTCGGACTCCACAAAATTTAAGAGGATTTTAGAACAGAAAACCGTATTCCTTCTTCATTGTCATCTGTAGGAATGAATGCCCTCAGACTGACTCTCAGATAGTTTTATATTACTACCTCCTCATTTAAATCTCTTATTATACCATGCATGTATGTTACATGTTTAAAACAAGTTGATTTATTGTGTATACTGCTACTGCTTTGATTTGATTAATTGTAAGGAGAGAAACTTCATCAGACATTGCATTGGGATGACCTGCAAGGTGACCTGAAAGGAAACAGTCAGTAATTTGTAAACTTTGTTTAGTGAATTGTGGTTTGAATATCGTTATTTTTTTTTTATTTTTGGGTTAATATTTTGATGGATTATTGTTGTGTTCTAAATTTTACCTTTAGTGGATGCCAAATATGTTAATGAATTCTGGATAGCCAATCAAAGAAGAGTCAAACCTATTTTCTGTTTGTAAAGTATACTAATTGAGATTGCTACATGCAGTTTAATTGTGTTGGTAAATAATGTTTCATTTCTAAACAGTTCATCTTTTAATGGAGGAGGAGGAGTGGGGGATTTAGTAATTTTCCAGAAATGAAGACATATTTTCTAATTACACAGATTATTCATTAGCATCAGCGCTTACAAAAAATCCCCTAAGGCACAAATATATATATATATAAATTTTAAAAAAGGAAGTAAAGCTTTATCTAAAATAGAACTTAAACCAGAAATTGAAGCCAACTTTGATGAAAGCTTCACACATTTTAAGCTGACTCTAGGGTATACAACAAATAGATGTGGAGTGTTGCAAAACTCAAATGTTAAAGCAACAGAGCACAGTCTGTATACTGCCAAGATACAGGAGAAGAATTGTCCAAAAGCCCTTGGTGCAATTATAATAAATTAAATATGCTAACTATGCTGTGTAGGATTTCTGCACAGTTTACTACCCTGCCATAAAAGGATTTCTCAGTGAAGAAAATGACTTCTACAAGAACTGTAGATTTGTAATAGAAACAGGCATCTTTCAGTATATAGCCTGAGAAAAATTGAGGCGCTTTAGTGGAATTCATTTTTTTATGCAAGAATATCCTTTTCATTTGCATTACTGCAACAAAATTAATATTAGGGCCACCGACAGAGATGCGATTTACTACAAGTAAAAGGATAGATTGGCGGATTTATATTCCCTAAGCACTTTCCCACAACAGCTCTTCTGATGACAAGCCAACCTAGCAAGTTTTGGCTTGCAGTTTCGGTGGTTTGCAAACTGTTTCATTTTGAAAGTATGGGAGTTACTCAACACCGGGGGCCAAATGATGATCTGAATTGTGCTGGAGTTACACTCATGCTTCTCTGGTTACTATTTTGGAACAACTGCTACTGCTGTTCAGATCATGATCCGGTCCAGTTTACTATACATCATAGAAGGTGATGGAAGAAAGAAAATGAAATTAATCTCATCCGTGATAGACCTTTGAATGTGTCTGTGTTTTTTGCATTAAGTCTAGGGAAAGCCGAGGGCACATATTTTATACACCTACTGAACTGCCCTGTTAAGATGCGTATCTCTGCACTGACTGTAGGAGCAGTCTGGTTACCTAACTACCTTAGACCAAAATCTTAACCTTTACACAGCTAGAACGAGGGAAAAAGAGTCCCACTCTAGGAAAATTGACTGGAAAAGGAGATTGTGTATTCTTCATCAATGCCTTTGAAAGAAAACGGTCCTTTACATTAGCAGCATTTTTGTTTCTAAAGGTGTTCATACTGGTTTTTTATAGCCCAGATAATTGTTAAAAGTTTGCTGAACCTCGGAAGTCATTGTAATGTCATCCTGCAATAGCAAATTTTAAAGAATGTTTTTAGGAAAAAGAAAGTGCAAGAACATGAAATCTAGTGCAAATACTGCCCTCTGCTTTATGCTGATTCTTCCCAATCAAGAACAGTAATTGAGTTGCATCATGGAAACTACTTTTATGGGTACCAGAAGTCAAGAAGCTGGGTTGTTTTGGTTTTGTTTTTGTTTTTTTTCCAGGTGATTGCAATTGGCTGACTTTTTGTTTTTCATGGAAATGTGACCACTGATTGAAAATATTTATAAAGCCTTTCTGCTGCTCTCGGTGCCTAACATGGAATGACTTCATGCTACAGTTGTTCCTTCAGTAAGGTTCAAACAAAGCCTGTTGAGTAAGTGAGGAAATGAAGAGCTACTGTAGGAAAAACTGCAGGAGCACATCAAATGTAAGCTAGCCAAAGAAGATCTAAGGGAGGCTGGAATGTTTCTTATGAATATATCAAGGGACTAATTACCAGTAGGTGGGAAAGGAAAAAGGGTGGTGATGGCCCAAGGTAAAAGTTAGTCATAAATCAGTTTAGACTGTGAATTTGAAAGTTTTCAAGAAAGAAATGATGCTCTGAGGCAGTCTTCTGGGGGAGCAGAAAACCCAACTACTGTTAAGATGAGCTTGATCATTAAGAGAAAAGTTATATAAAGTTAGATAACAAGAACCTACACTTGGTGACCCAAGAATAGTCTCTTGATAATAGATTTTGAAGGCCATATGGCACAGAGGACTCCTGCATTCTCTGCTTCTACTCAAAGCCATTACTAAGTATTGATATATAGCTTAGGACACTTTCCTTCATGATAAAAAAATCATCTGAAAATATTGGAAATTGTTGATAATCTCCTTGGAATTCTATGAGTGATGAAATGTTCTATGGTTTGATGGAGAAAATAAAAAAAAAATATTAAGGTCTTATCTATAGTGGGAAAATTTGTTACCTATTTTTGGCAGTTCAACTCTAGGAGTAATATTGGTTACACAAATAATATGCACATAAAACTGAAATACCCTCTAAATCAGAAAATGTTCCTGTTTATGTTTTGTTTTTTTAAAATTGCTTTATGAACATTCAGGTTACCTCATTGCTATGACATTGTTTTGGATCGGTGTTGTGAAGGACAGACATGGGATGGTGTTGAAAGTGTTTCAAATGGTTTTGCACTTGTAAAGGATTTAGGTATAACTGAGAAATAAGCTGTAGTTTAAAATAATGGCAGAATTTGGACTAGTACAAGACACTTTAACTTCTAACTATGCAGGAAGATTTGGGTACTAGTTCTAAAAATCACACACATGCATGCATGCATGCATTCAGATAATATTAAAATATTATCAGTTAAGAGTGAGACTTCAATCTGCAGGTGCAGGGGCACTTTGAGACTATAGTCTGTCCTCAGTTCACCCTGTTGTTAATAAGTGGCTCGATCTAAAACACATCCAGGCTTTCAGATACGTCAAAGTGGTGAACAGAGGTCTTGACAAAAGTCCTGTATATTTGAAATTATTTCCATATATACGTATGTTTGTACCAGAAGATGCTATATGTATACTTTGAAAACAGAGACCGTGCAATGACCACACTTAGAAGGTTCACTAGAATCCTTTTGCCAGAGATTGGGCTAGCAATGTCTTAGCTAACTAGTCTGTGTAGCAGTCAGTCTAGTTTTGGTTGCTGTGTTTTTGGTTTTTTTCCACACTACATGTTATTATTAGTTATATGTGATAATTAATGACTAGTGAAGCATTATTTAACTATTCCTGAGCATATTAGAGGTTTGTCTTTAAATGTGATAGCCATGGCTACCATAGTTGTCCTGCTTTAAAGAGTCTCAATTGTGAACAAGCTGTTCTCTCTATGTTGATACCATTCTTGGAGCAACCAGATGTACTCTGTTGAATCCTGTTGTAATGGTTTAAACTGTTTTCCCCAGATATCTGTCTCCTCTCTCTGCCAAAGACTGTCCTGTTCAAAAAATCAACAGAAAAGAGTGTTTGCCTGCTCCAAGACACTATCCTGCAGCATTGGTCAAACCTATGGTTATTAGAGACTTAAGATAAGAAGCTTGACTCTTTATTGGAACTGGATTTATTCAGTGACTTTTATTTACTTCTTCCAAGTCTTTTTCAAAGACTTTAATCTCTCAGAAGGTAATAGGATAGTCAGTTTGGAGAGCAATGCCTAAAATCATTAAAGCAAGATTTAACATAACTTGTCCAGTAAATACCGTGAATGAAAAAAAGAAAATATTTTATGTCTACTCTTTAATTATTTTATTAGTCTGTTATCTATGTTACAATTATCAATATGTGAATGTTTAACAGTTGCTGGTAAAAGTACTCTCAAGGAAGGAATTTCAAAGATACACGTATGAGTATCTGAGGAAGCCCACGTCTTAAATTTGTGGTATGTTCATCTGATTGGAAAGGCAAAACAATCCTAAGATATTTATTTCATCCATTACAACTAAAGAACAGAATTAGCATTTTCAATAACTGAGTTTAATCATGGGGTAGTTCATGTTGGAAGGGACCTAAGGAGTTCCGTAGTCCAACCTCCTGCTCAAAGCAGGGTTGTCTTGAGGTTAGACCAGGTAGTTCAGGGCTTTATCCAGATGGGTCCTGAAAACCTCCAAGGACCAACAGAGCCTGTACGGCGTCTCTGGGAAGCCTGTCCTCATGGGGAAACAGTTTCTCCTTATATATGGTTGGAACCTCTCTTGTTTTAATTGATGCTCATTGCTTCTTGTCCTCCCACCATGTGCCATTGTGAGGACTCTGGTTCTGTCTTCTCAGTAACATTCTTGTAGGTACTGGCAGGCTGCTATTAGCTCCCCCCAAAGCTATCTCTTCTCCAGACTGGACAAGCCCAGCTTCCTCAGCCTTTCCTCACAGGGCAAGTGCTTCAGCTCCCAAACATCTTCACGTCATGCAACTGAACTCACTGCAGTTTATCAATGTCTGTCTTGTACTGGAGAGACCAAAACAGAGCACAGTACTCTCACCGTGGTGTGAAGAGTGCTGAGTAGAGTGGGAGAATCCCTTTCCTCAATTTACTGGCTACATTCCTGTTAATACAACCCAGAACACTGCTGCTATGCTTTTTTTTTTTTTTTCCCTTTTTTTTTGCCTTCCCTCCCCTGCCCCTGCTAGGTCACACTGCTGGCTCATGCTCAGCTTGCTGTCTACTAATAAGATCCCTTTCCACAGAGCTGCTCCCCAGCCAGTTGGTCCTCAGCCTGCATCACTGCAAAGGGCTCCTCCTTCTGATACGTTGGAATTTGTATTTGTCCTTGTTGAATTCATAAAGTTTCTCTCAGCTTGTTCCTTCAGCAGGTCTAGGTCCCTCTGGACGGCAGCCTTTCCGTCAAGCATGTCAACTGTTCCCCTCAACTTGGTGTCATCTGCAAGCTTGACAAGAGTGCTCTCCAGTGCCGCCTGCTTCTTCATTTTTCCCAGGATTAATTCTCCCATTTGAAAGCCCTTGCAAACTATAGTGACTGGGCACAGCAGAACTAGGTATAGCATGATAATCATCTACTAAGTGCTTATCAATCTAACTGTCTTTTAGCTTCCATTTTTGTGTGAATACAATAAAAAGCTGAAATTTTATACAAGATGTTGGATTTCATTTATATTCATGTGTTATGATCCTAGAATAAGCTTAAAAAAATAACATTCATCTGTTTTTGGACTTTTCTGCCACGTAAATAATAGGTTAAGAAGGATAATACAAGACCAGTGCAGGATTGATGATGTATGAGATTTTTGTTGTCCCCTGTACAGTTGATGTGCAGCTATATGAACAAATTAGCATTTTCTCTGCTTGCAGTTATGAGACTTAAGTTTCCAGGTAATTCTGGGTACCAATGATTCTGAGTACCATAATTTGGTACAAAGGCCAGCTTCTATCATGCTGAAATAAGATTTGTGGAACCCCTGAGCACTAGCCCTCTGAAAATCAGTTTATGTTATTGTGATCGCATGTATACTCAGCAATTCGGGCGACACATTTGGTAGGAACTCAGAGGAGAGGACACAACAGGAAAATAGCCTATTGACACACAGTAGCGTAGATACAATCAAGCAGGCTGGCCTAAATGATGCTTCCACATACATGTCTAAAAATTACAGAGGTTTCACATAGGTCAAGATACAGAGAAATAGCAAATTAATTGCACATCCATCAATACATGTCCTAGTTACTTTCTCATGAATGACTGGGGAATCCTAACCAGCTTTGGTAACAGATACAGTAAATCAGTTGAACAATCAGTGTTTTAATTAGCAATTTGAGCTTAAAGTCTGCACAAAATTATGGTTGATCAGATTGGAAAGTGGAAATATGGAATAATTAATGACATCTGTCCTAGGCTGTCTGTTGGTACCAATCGTTTCGTCAAAGCTTTGTCACCTGCAGTGAGTATTACGTATAAAATGTATGTGAATTTTTCCAACCCCTACAGTATAGTTCCATGGTAGCACCTGTGGGATGTACAGCTCACTGGGTGAGGGATAAAGTGATATTGCAAGGTTGCACAAATCAGATCCTTCTGCCAGAAATCCCTGGTACTGGGTGTTGAGTGGCACTCTTCTTTCATGGGTATCAGGCAGGCAGGAAGTCATGTGGAGAAAGAACTTCAATTCTGGTGCATTTATGGTTGCCACAGCCTTCACTGGGGTCTGAGCGGATTTACCAGAATTTACCCATGGAATTCACTAAAGAGGTATGGAAGCAATTTCTTTTAGCTCTTGACCTAATGTGTTCAACTGGAACCACAGAACATGTGATTGCAGCCTCACTTGTCATTTTTCTTACTTTTTATCATGATCCATGCTATATTACAGCTGCTCCTGTTCATCTGTTCTCCACTGTGACAATTCAGTTTCAGGCACAGCAGAACAGGTGGGGAGCTGGTATTAGAGAGGTGGACTCAAAAAGGATGGTGTGAATTAAAGCACTAATGTGTGATTCTGCAACACATAGATGGGATGGGGGGAGAGGGTGTAAAAATAAAAATGTGTGGATTTAATGGGTCAGAAAGAACCTGTGTAATGATTTGTTTAGGTGTCCTCTTTGAAACAGATACCAAAGAATGCTACTTGATAATTTGTGCTCTGTACCTGTGTTTCCCAGCAGAGTTTTAATACGACTTTTGGTGTTAGAAAAGAGTATCGTTAGACTGGGAAGGAAGTTTTAAAAGGCTGCATTGACAAGTCTAGCCACTTGCACATAAGGGTTTTCACTACCGTATTCTGTAACCAGTCTCCAAGATTAAACATTGACTGACAAGAGAAAGCGTGATCTGCAGCTCACTGATGTTACCATCACCTCCAAGAGGCTTTTCTCCAGAGTCACTGTGACCAGCATTCTGAACAAGTGAGGTAGAATTTTCTTCTTAACCCTGAAGTTAAGTGTTTCCCATTTAATCAACATTTTTCTTGTAATGTAAGAAGATGGCTTAAAGCAAACAAAATCACCTCTGGTATATTCAGAGCTTGAGCATTTTCTTAATTAGAGTGCTGTATTTCAGCAACAGCCCTGGAACCTTGTCAGGGTCCCCTGCTGAGATGTGCATGAGGTGCATGTGATTTACAATAATCTCTTAGCAACAACATTTCTATGAATTGATAAATTACTGCATATTTATTCTGCTTAAAAATTATGTCCTTTGACAGTGCTCTGTAGGAAATGTCTCAGCAAGAAGCAGAAACACAGTCTTGAAAAATGGAATATAGTTTCAAACCAAAGCAGAGCAATTTTTTCAATCTCGACACTAAAGAGGTAAGCTGTAGTAGGTATTAAACCCTTTGTGAGTAGCACATGTTAACCATTGCAACACCCAATTACTGTTATTGCTGTGTGTGTATAACACACCACAGCAGTCAGTAGGGCCTACCTGGTGTACAGCTCTTGTAGCTAGAACACCAAAAGGTATTAAAAATGGGCCAGAGTGATGCAAATAATAGAGCCTCTGTTCTACGTCTTTGGTGGTGTCAAGAAAAATGACTGGAACAAAAGATGGTCTCATCTGGCTCCATGAAGAATTAGATTACTCTTCCTATGGCCAACTGTAATTGTTCAGCAGGCCTAAACCCTCAAAAGTTCTAGAGAAATGGAAGTAGAGGTTGGGTGATTTCACAGAGACAACTGAGTGTCATTTAAAGGCTGACAGTCCCCCCTGCTCAAATGCATCCCTAATATACAGGTGGTGTGAGCAAGATGAGCTGCTTTCTCTGCCAAAGATACTGTTAGTTTGTCATCGAGACTTTCATAAAGATGCAAATAGCAGGTTTTAGCTTTTGGGGAACCCACAGCTAGTAATTTAAAGTTGCTGGCAAATACTTGTACAAGCTCCCAAAGGGAAAATCATCCTGGGTCGTAATGTCGCTAAACACAGGAATTTATGGTTTAGTCTTCACAACAGAGAAAAGGAGGAACTTAATCCTAGGAGACTCTGGGATATAGGAAATCACACACCAAGTGACCCTGAAAACGTAGCTGTGCTGGTACGCATAATAGCCTTTACCCCGTGGGGCCACCTTATGGGTCTTCGTCTCTAATAGCAGAATGAGTCTTAACACATGACATGAAGAAAGGGCCCTTCCACTTTCCAGCTGTGCCTTTTGCCAAATGAGATGAATTTCACTCCCTCGTCTGAAAAAAGAAATAGAACCAAAAGGTAAAGTCTGAGTGATTTCAACTGTTTCAAGCCAATGACGCAGACTAACCAGGAACCTGAATCTCTTGACCTCCTGATGGCTATCCTATACATGATGCTGCCTGACATCATCCCTTTATTTTGTTTGTTTTCAAAGATCACTCTCTTAGCTTTGCAATGTAACAGGTTGCTAATAGATACTTGCTTTTGTATCAGCAGTTGGTCTGTTTATAAAATGTCAGAGCACAACACCTGGAGAGATAGTATGCGTTGCAGATGCACTATCTAAAAAAGATAAAAAATGACCTGCCAGAGATTTATCTGAGGCCTTCAGAGTAATAATGTACCACTTGTGAAAATTCTTCTGCCCCCCGAATCCCATTTTAAATAGCCAAACTATCCCATATGTCCCTGAGCTTGGTGATAATACTCTTGGGTGCACTGAGGATGATTGCTGAAGTCAGAAATGATCAACATATCCAATATGCCACTTTGAGCAGCAGCAGATGTTTCTGGCTTTCAAATGGTAAGGAAATTACTGACTAGAAAACCTGGATTGTGGGTTGTTTTTTGGTTGTCCCCTTTTTTCCTGTTCTCTAGTGGAGATTAACTTTGGGTTTGTTTTTGGTTTTTTTTTCCTCAGATATTTATTGCTTTGTATTTGAGTTGATTTGACTACCTTAGAACAACTCTTTACAATACATTATTACAGGGTTATTGTTTCCCCACACAGGGATCTTGGTTGATCCAGAGGCAGAGCAGAGGGAAGATGTAGTAAACCATCCTCTTTACTCTGTGATACAATCTCGAGCCTTGTGATTCCCTGACCTGGGACTATGCTCACATGGAGTCTCTTTTGCAGTACAAATCTTTCCACTAATGGCATGCAAGCTGAGACGATAAGACAGAATTCCTCTTGGAATTATCCAAAGTCTCTGGTACAATCTGAACTAGGTACTTTCCAATATACAGATAACACACAGTGTGCAAAAGTGGAAAGTGTGACTTATCCCACTGTTTTCCCTCATGGAATGGCCATGGTGCAGTAGTTCTTGTGTGGTGTACTTTGCCACATGTCCCAAATACCGTTCCGTCGGCGTTAGGTAGGAACTCGATACCTGAAATAATCCTCAATATTGGAGCACATGGTATGCTTCCATGGAAGTACTTATGGAAGCATGAGTATAGCAGGACTGGGAAGGTACTTCACATATGACAGCATTTCCCTCATTTAGGATTTATGGGAGGAAGAAGGGCTTTTAGCTTGGCTTCGCAAGACTCAGGACAAGATGGCACTAGAAAGTTGGAATATAATTAAACAATTATTTCCATAACTTTCACAGAAACCCCCATACATCTCTGTAGGGCTTCAACCTAATTATTCTTCAACCTAATTGCCACTTTTTTTATGCCTTTTTACTGAAAACTCATAACAAATTAACTGTGAAAGAGTTTCCAAACTCCTACCAAATGAACTTCAACTGAGGATAAGGATTTCCCTGATACTGTCCAATTGATGACACTTTTGCTGAATGCAGAATCCACGTTCGATTACCCTCTGCTGGGGATGAAGATAACGCCACTGATGACATCACAACATAAATACCACATGAGCAAAACCAGAATCAGGCCATAATACATAAAAACATAATAAAAATTTTAAAAATTGAAAATTACCTTTTATTTTTTTTTTCTTTTTTTTTTTTTTTTTTTTTTTTTTTTCTGGGCAGAGGAGTATGTAAATACTATTAGAAATATAAGTGTGCTAGTAAGTCAAACATGTTATTTTTCTCAGGATTTGTTACATGCATTAAGGTATAACATATTACTAATGCTACATAAGTCATTAGTTCAGTTTCTCCATTCAGATAAATCCCAAGAGATCAGAGTAAAATCTCAGAGCTGTCCATTAACCAGCAGGAAACATATGGTTACAGAAATGTAGTTACATTTTGATAAGTTTATTTTTTAAAGACACTGAAATTAAAATGATTCTATTGGATGCATTCCCATTTTATACACATATATTTTTACTTTACTTAAAGTGCCTATACAGGAGAACCTTCCTGCTATATTGTCCTGAAATTTCTGAACAATGTTGACAGTCAAGAAAATTACTGTGTAATGACTAAGTAGCTTCCGTCCATCCCGATTTATTTCTGAAATATGAGAAAAACATCACAGATGCATGTTACATTGTTCTGAGAACATACATATGCATTTAAGTCACTTACATGACACGTTTTAGTGATGTAATTGTGAAATATGTGTGGTTTACATTCCTAATTATGGAGCAGAACAGATGGCAAAGACTTAGTTCAAAGTAATATATATCCATTAAAATAAACGATGTTGCCAGCCATTCATCAGTGATACAAGAGTTTACTACTTCCTTGGAATATAATTAGGCACTACTCTGGACTGCAAAAAATGTAATTATTTCAAAGTTTATTTTCTGTAGTCATTTACAGTCAAAATTAGTTAGAAAACTGTTTGAAAGCTTGCATTATCAGGTGCAACACATTTAACGTGGGTTTGTCATTTGACAGCATGAGATGGTTTGCAGGGAATGTAACTCTGAGCAAGGACTACGAGTGACATTTATTTTGTCTCTGTGCGTGACTCATTGTGTTTACACCGTCGTAGGTGTGTAACTGAAAGCTAAACTCTTCCTCTGAGTAACAGGTTGTAGGAAGGATCTGTAGCGTGATGGACTCTCAGAAAAAGACCCTGAAGAGTCCAGTCCCGAGGCAGCCCTGGGAAGGATCCCTGCCGTACCTGCTGGAAGGGCAGAGTGCCCGGTACTGGCAGGCTAGCACGTTTTGCCAAGTGCTGGGGAGTGGTGTGCTGGACTACGAGTCTTCTAAGCCACAGTTTATGTAGCATCGCCAACTCTGATCAACGTTTGCAGTCCTGAGGCAAAAAGTGCCTTGTTGCTGCGGTGTTCCTATTTAAGACAGCAACAAGCAGTTCAGGTGACGTGCGGTGCAGGGATGCCAAACTCTCTCCCTGTAGAGGTAATGGAGGTAAGAAGCGCCTCTGAAAAGTGATACAGAAGCCCTGAGAAAAATGCCAATCACTTTAAACTAACTTTATAAACAGCTATGTTTTGGCAGTTCGGTAAAGATAATTTCATTCCTTCATTTCTTGACATTACATGCTGTAGCAGATATTTAAATCTAACTTAAGTGCCGTACAGCTCAATGTTTTCTTAAAGCACGCAGTGTCCAGGATTTTACCTGGCTCTTCCACTGGGGCAAAAGGCTAAAAGGAAGCCCCTAAGCCTGAGGCTACAGCCACACACAGTCCCAGGGAATTTTCCCAGGCCCTAGAACTCAAATTTTCTACATCATTAAATTGCCAGTACAGTCCCCAGCATGGTTTTGGCTTGAGCTAAATAGCATTTTCCTAAGCCGTTCCTGGGCGCAGGGCAGAAATTTGCATGGGCCAGCCAGACTGTTCGCAGCAGGCAGTTTGCATGCAGCCATCTTCTTGGGGGGGCTGGGAGAGGTTGCCGGTCTCTTGGCCGTGCTCTGCCGGCTGCCACCAGAGCCAGAGACAGGTTTCTGTATATTTGCTTTGCTTGTGTAGATAGCTAAGTTAGATTAGTTAGCCTTATTTACCAAATTGCAGAGGACAAAAAAAGAAAAAAAAATTGAACCTTAGATAAGCAAGAGGATAATTGGTTGACATTTATAATAGACTATCATCTGTGAGAGCTGCTATCAGAAGCTCTGTTCAGGAGCAGCACAGTAACTTACCGGTTTTCATTGTCTCTAAATGCACACAGTCATCAGCCTGCACATGTTCATGGGGAAGCTGCTTGTGGGCCTAGAGTTGTAGTTTGCACTCAGACCTTGTATATTTGGTATAAACAGTCTTCACTTAAACACACGTCTGAAATAATCTGTAGATAACAATTATTTTTTCCAAGCTGGCTGTCCATATGCATGGCTGGAACTAATGAACAGGCTTGAATGCGAGAGTGTCTATGACGTGATTATAAACAGATCCTTCTGTATTTAAAATACAACCTGAATATAAATATATTTTTCTGTACTCTGGCAATGATTTAGACACTGTACATCACCAGCTCCCTGAACTTTACATAATTATTGGTTTGTAGAATGACTGCTGGGATATTTTCTTGGGTTATGGGATTTTTTGGTCACCCTGTGGTGATATTTGCTCTGCCATAATAATATGAAGGCATCTTGTCTTTGTAAAAGATGATTGCAGGAATTATAAATCTTCTGTCTAAGTGGAACTAATTACTGAAATGAATCAAAGCCCTTTCTGCTAATGCAGTGCTAGTGTAAATCCTGCACCAACTGTAATCAGGAAGTTTTGCCATGGATTTTGGTGCTTGAAGGATCAGACCTTAAGTGAAAAACAACAACAATAATAATACTACATGGTTTTCATTCTTCAATTGCTTATTAATTATAGACAAGAGGGGCAATAGATGTGAGGCAAGGGCAATGGGTTTAATGTGACAGTTAGTCATTATTGAGAGATCTGTTCATATTATGTACGTCCAGAATCTCACAGAAACCCACGGAGAGTTCTGAAAAAAAGTTCCCACAGCTTTCAGGGTTGGTTGTTCTTTATAAGCAAAAATAAATACAATAGAATACATCTGAATGCAATACGATATGGTACGATACAATGCAATGCAACACAATGCAATGCAATACAATGCAATACAATACAATACAATACAATACAATGCAATACAATACAAAACTCAGGCCACATAAGTTTCCATGTGATCACTCTGTTGGTATTGCTGAATTGGTGGGAGTGTTTCCTATACCATCTTGGGTGTTTCTTTTGACTCAGACTGGCTTGAGAAGTGCTTTTAAAAGCTAATTCTGAAAAGATTTTCTTAAATAGGAAATTTAATGCCACTCAGATGGCATAAATCTCCCAGATCTGCATGTGAATCTTCCCTCCTTTCATGTGCAAAACTGAATTCAACAGCCTCTAGAAAACCTCTTTCTTCCCATTCTTAGTCTCTGCAGATGTCTCCTTGAGAGCAGTCTGACTCTCTTCTGTAGGCTGATGATCCGTGTTATGCAGGCATATAATTGAGGAATATAGAATTTCTTATGGGAGGTATATATAATTTCTCATCTTGCCTTCCAGGGTTGGGGCAGAAAAGTTAATATACTTCTCAGCAAAGCTGTTGGGTTTTGTTCATTTCATCTTTCTGGACAGTTTGGCATTGGGGAAGTCTTGAGGTACTGGTATTGTGAAATGTTTGCATGGACCCAGAGCTGCAGTTCGAGGAAAAAGAGTCTATTCCCACAAAGAAATAAGCCCTATTCCCACCAAAATTGTTGTGGGAACAAAAAAAATAAGGAGGTCAACAAGAGAATTCTTATGACAGAGTCTTTCTTTGACTCTCCTTCCATTGTTTTTCATTCAGGAAGGATGATGGTACAAAATCAAGTATGGATCATGCATCCCTGTGACATGTTGTATATCCAGAAAGTCTCTTTACCAGGTCTCTCTAAAACTTGGCCTATAAGTATGTATCTCATACCCCACAGCTGGTGATTATGCTTCACCTCTGGAATAGTTACTGGTTTTGATTAGATGCATCTGTTCATTTCGTATTTGCCTTTAGTACTTCTTTCCATGCTTCAGGGATGCCAAAGAACTTTGGCTACTTTGGTCACTCTTTTCTCAGAGGAGTGGGATCACTGAAAGGCAGATTTATCACCCGTAGGACAGCAGTTTATTGCAAGGTGGAAAGGAAATTTATAGTACTGCCTGCATCACAACAGTCACTGTTTTGAGCAATACTTTCTCAGAAAATTCTTCGGAAGAAGAATTGCAGAAGTGCTAGACAAAAAGTTTCAAAACATTATTCATTTTTTTCCCTGTTCTATTATCGTCATATCTGAGCTGTTCTGTATTATTTGGTGTATCTAACAAACTGCTCAGATCTCTCCTGACCTGTGTGCATGGATTTCAATGGACAGCCCTTATGCAGACAGCAAATGCCACCTTCCTCACTTGCAGCTTGTGTGATTTGTTATGATTTTTGCCATTATGCTTTGTGTCATAATTCCTAAAAATGAAGGGGGAAATCTTAGCATTCAAAGTTAACTGTGGTGCCCAGAAATACCGTTGGTACTGAGATTTTTATCAAGCTGGCCAGAAAAATCAGATTTAGGTGGGTTAAAAAGGAATAAAACAGGCAGAGAGATCATTCAAAATCCACCGTGGCAAATAGTGTCACTAAGAAATGAACTACACAATTGAAATTAATTACAGCTTATGCTGATTTTGATGGCAGAAGAACATGTTGACTAACAAACACATTGTTCAGATATCACTGTGAAATGCAGCAATGTAAAGAAAATATTGGATTAATTTTGCTGCCTGTTTACATTCAGACTGTGCAGTTCAAACTGTGACCCTACAAGACAGAGATACCAGATGGGTCATTATGTCAGTAAAGGACCACAGTGACTTTTATTTCTAGACTGTGAAAGAAGTATTCAAGGTGCTGCCACTGAAGAGTCCTTCAACTCTGATATGAGTTGGTGATTTCAGGTGATTTCTTTCAGAAATGAGCTTATATGCGACCAGAATCTTATCATAACTACACTTGACAAGTGAGATGTGTTAAAATAAAACTAACCCTCTCCCCAGAAAAAGAATCTTGCCTAAATATCATCTTTTTTAGCCCCAAATCTTGTCCTCAGCAGGAATAAGATTTTTAGCATGATTTCTTCCATGCTCCCAGGAGAAGCTCTGCTTTTTAGAATCTGAGTCAAACTGGCTGTGAAAATTAATGATCCTGTCTTGTTTAAATAGCTCACATTGCTGTTTCCAGTGTACCCTTATATAAAGAAAGAGGGTTTCATGTCCTTGAACTGTCACTGCTGCATCATCTTAAGCATTATATTAACTTAAAGAATATGACAAGAAATACTATGAGACTGTAGATATGTTCTGTCATAGATAGGGCAATGAAAGATTAAAACAATTAGTGAAAACATCTGAAGTCTGAAACCTGAATCTGTACATTTCATAGCATGTAGGAAAGCTTAATTTCCTTTAATTGTGGTGTTACAGAGTTTCGTTTTTACCATGCAAACTGCTGTGCTAACATGATATCACAGAAAGGTTGAGGTTGACAGGGACCTTTGGAGGTCATCTTGTCCAACCCCCCTGCTGAAGGTGGGTCACTTAGAGTCAGTTGCCCAGGCCCATGTCCAGACAGCTTCTGAATATCTGCAAGCTCCACAACCTCTCTGGGCAACTTGTGACATCTATAGTAACAGTGACTGACATGTAGTATTAAACTAAGTACTACCTGTTTTTTTTAATGAGCAAATGAGATGAGGGGAACATAACAGGCTGCTGTGAGAGAAGGCAAGGAACAGCAAAGCGTAACGCCAGACACTGGTACAAAAAAAAAACCCCAACAAACCCACTGATCACATCCCTGCTGTACATAGGTATCATTTAGAGTTTCACCCTCGTGCCATTTTGGTACTTATGACTTTTTCCTGGTTTAGTGGTAGTTTACTGCATTCCACAATTTTCTTCTCCCCTTTCTCCTGCTTCCTCTCAGGCATGGATTTTGAAGGATGGTTTCCTCTGTCTCTTAATGTTCTGAAAAATTCTACCTCTCCTTTATGGTTATCATTCACATACTTGGTGAGTGTGAGGATCACTTATGTTTAATTTATTCTTCTCATGTTGGTGTGGTCCGATATTCTCAGCATTTTTTAATTTCAGAGGGGGTGGTTTGCTCCCGTCCATTAAGAGAATGGAGCCGTTGAGCCAATGTTTGCTACCAGCCATAAACTAAGTGGATTACATGTTTTGTCCTCTTTGGTTTTGCAGTAATGAATACAATTGCTGTTTTGTTTAAGGTTATATAAAAAAATATGGTTTTTTTCCCCTATGATGATTAACAGAAAGTCTTCTTATATATTTTTAAATATATTATCAATATGATTCATATTGATAAAAGGAAATATTTTATTTTCCTTGTTATAAATTTCTCTTTATTTTAGTGTAATACCCAATTTTAGAAGTATTTATATTTATATTTTCAACATTCCTGTAATCATTTAGAGAAGATCAAATATTGCACCTATGAAATATTTATTGAAATTGATGAAAATTTTAGATTTTTTAAAAAAACGGCTATTAAACTAACACTGCACATTTATTCTGTATATCTCTAAGAACTGAGCATATATGCTGAGGAATCTCAGTGCCCTTCACATGGAATTAAACTCATCCCTTGCATAATGGAGTTGGATCATGCACAAGGAACTATGCTACACGTGGAAAACAGTGGTACTAAAATTCTCAAGTAAGTATGATTCTGGAGATGAGCAAACAAAGCTCAATATAAAACAAACAAACAAACAAACCACTCAAAACTTTTTCCCAAATGAAAATAACTTAAATCCTTTAAAAACCAGGGAAGAAAATCTCTGTACGTAAAGGGATTGCCTCTTTGTCTATTCACTTAGTATTCACATTGTATGACTGATCAGTAGTAGCACAAACATTTGATACTTTGTCAATATAAATTCTAATGGAAAAAGAGGTAAAGAAAGTGCCTTAAATATGCCAGAAATGGTAAAAGACCTGACAGCAACTATTTGGTTAAAAACACCCCAAAACACAAACCCAACCACGATGTTTTTCTCCCACTCCATTTTACGCATACCTACAGATATCATGGACTCCTGATGCCATTAGGCTTTGTGCTGACTCCGTGTCTGCAGTAGGAATACCTGCAGGCAGCACCATATCAGCAGTCTGAAATATTACATACAGACAACTATAAAAATGAATGCCTACTCTTAGGCACAAGTTTATTTATTATGGGAAGGCTGTAACATGACGGGTACGTGACCTTATGGATAAATTTGATACTGTTTTGTAGTCTTTCACTATGTGGACTTGCACTCTATTTAAAAGGAAGATGGGAAGCAAGTTTGACAGTGCATGCTGATAATGATTCACTTTACATGAAACACCTGGTCTAACTCAGAGAAGACTAGTATTCAGACTCATCTGCCATGAGAAGGGATCAAGCTGTCTTTTAGTGTGCACAGTATTTAAGCTAGGAATAAACAAAGCTAAAGACTAGCAGGGTCTCAAGAGTTTCTCAATCTATTTAAACAACATAAAGACCACACTGAAGTGCCATGAGTAATCTTAAACACCCAATGCCTAATCCAGAGCCTACTGAATTTAAGGGAAAGATATTATTTGTTGTCAGTGCATTTGAAAACAGTTCCCTGAAATCATTAAGTCAAATCTGACTGTTTTATTCCCTCTGCTGTATGACCAGGCCAGATTTTGTATTGTTCTATATCTAACAATGTTATTAGAGAATCTGCTCATGCAGGTTCCAGTGCCTAACAAATGGAAACAAAAGGGCAAATTCAGTCATGATGTAAAGAGAACCGAGGCATGAGGGATGGCAGAGATCAGAACTTTCTTTTTCCTATGTGAAAAGGAAGTTCACGTCATATCAGGTGTTGCTGTGGGGGGATGATGGCCGAAGAATTTCCATACCCTTTAGTGAATTTATATTAAATGAAAAACATTGACCTTAAATATACTTCATGGGGGTAATGAAGGGTCAGGACTCTCAGGACTTGTACACCTTTGATGCACATAATTGGTTGTACTTTGACTGTACCTCATCTGAACAATTCACAACTCTGAACTCAGGAGAAGGTTTGGAACAGTGCTTGGACAAATTGTGAATTATTAATCAAATTTTGACAAAAATATTTAAAGGTTTGTAATAACTGGTACACTTATTTATTAATAAATAGCAATTTTAAATACATACTGGACATACTGGAGATAGTCCAACGAAGGGCCACAAGGATGATTGTGGGACTGGAACATCTCTTGTATGAGGAAAGGCTGTGAAACCTGGGACTGTTTAGCCTGGAGAAGGCTCTCTGGGGAATCCTATCCAAGTATGTAAATACCCGAAGGGAGAGTGTAAAGTGGTGGCCTGGGTGACAGAACAAGAGGCAATGGGCACAAATGAAAACACGGGGGGCTCCATCTGAACATCAGGAAATCCTTTTTTACTGTGAGAGTGACCGAGCACTGGAACAAGTTACCCAGAGAGGCTGTGGAGTCTCTGTCCTTGGGGAAGTTCAAAAGCTGTCTGGACATGGTCCTGGGCAATGGGTTCTAAGTGGCCTTATTTATCCGGGGGGGTGGACCAGATGACCTCCAGAGGTCCCTTCCCTTCTGTGGTTCTGTGATTCTGAAAACATGGGAGTGATTATACTCATGCTTACACTGCAGTTTCACTGCGGAAATAGAGAAGTGTGAGTTCATAGTCTTCTCCTCCATAGTTTTCTCCTTTAAATGCACTTAACAAAACTGAAAGATAACGATGCATTATTTAACAATGGTAGTTCCAAAATTTAAGTATTAGTTTCTAGTGGAATCAGAAAGGCAGAACTAAACTCATTATAAATGAATCAATTCAGTTACATTGTTCTCCATCTATATTCATACCTTTGGAAGAATCTGTTTCTGCCATTGTTTCAGTGTTTCATTGTTTCATTTATCTCATCTGTTCCGACCCCATTTGGAAGTGTAGTAAGAACAGTGGATTACTGTGTAGAATTGATTAGTTGACAATAGGGATAAGGCTTGTCTTTTATTTACTCCTGATGCATTTCTAAATTTTCACGTGCCTTGTCAGTTTGGTATTTTTTTCTTTTTTTTTTTTTTAAAAAAATTACATTTCTCAGGAAAATGTTATACTAAAATGACTAAATTCCATAAGACAGTAAACTGAATGATTGAGCTGAATGAACAAAGCAGCAAATTATATAGTAGGTTAATGACACTCCCAAAAACTTGGGTGAAAAGCTAAAGCGGGATTGGAATACTAATCAGAAGCTGCTCTCTAACCAACAATTATATATGCTTGTGAAAAATACTACTTTTACATTACATTAAATCCCTTTTTTTTTCAGTAGCAGCAGCAGATTTCTTAACGTTTAATTCTTACTAAGCAAGAGAAATATTTGATCCATAATAAGCCATCATTGAGCATGAAGGAACTAAATACAGAATGTATTTCATGCAGCCAGCACTACTGTATCTAAGAGGCTCTGAATATGAATCCACGCTTACACAAGGGTGTGGCTGTATACAGCAATTTGAGGCAATTTGGCATTTCCCTCCGTGTCAATAGTGTACCGCTTGTTTCTCGCAGACAAGTGTCTGCGCTTGCAGAAACCACCATAACATCTCGCAGTAACTGACCCCCTTGTTGGCAGCGGCAGCAGGGCGCAAGAAGGGAACGAACGTGGAGATAATTACCCTGGCTCCACAGAGGTCGGGCCTGGGAAATGTTTGTGGGGTGGTGTCTGCTGGAGCTGACTGGGCTTTAGCTCACATAAAGATTTCATACAGAAGACTTCTACCACTGAAGTTATCTTTCTGGTCCCTTTCAAGAAATCTGAAGTAACCTATTTATTTTTTAACAGTGCACTGGTCACAGCTATTACAGTGCTGGTGCTATACTAGAGGCTAAGCGCGTTCTTATTAAAAGGTTTAACTACTGCAAAGTCAGCTGGGAGGTATTGTGGCATTCTCACTTGTGAATAATACAGCAAAGTTCTGTAAAGAAAAAAAGAAAATTCCATTTAACACCTTTTACTGACAGAGCCCCAGAAACCCCTGTGCCAGCACAGCACACGCATGGAGCAGGAGACAGTCCTTCCCCTGATGTGCAAGACAGGCAAAAGATGGTGGGGGGCAAACAGGGCACTAGGAAGTGAAGTGATTTGCTGAAGATCACCCAGAGTATTCATTAGAGGGTTGAGAAGAAAGCATGAGCCTGCTGACTACTACTTTAGTCTCATATCCATTAGATTACGGGATTTTCGTGCACTTCCCACAATGGTATCTGTTAATGCTCTGCGTATTCTTTCTTTATCAATTAATAGTCTTATCATATTCCATATGTGCCATGGTTAGTGGACACAGAACGACAGTGTTAACAGGTTACAGGTTATACACAGAGCCCACCAATATGAGTGTAGCCCAAAAAACTTTGGATGGAGCTTCTAATAAACTAAAAGGGACAGGCACTATGACTCTGCATGCCATTTAACAGATGAAAGGAAATAGGATTTTTTAATTAAGAGCAATAAATAAAATTTATCATTCCTTAGTAGAAAATTTTTTTTTTTTTTTTTTTTTTTTTTTTTTTTTTTTTTTTTTTTTTTGGTGTGTGGAACAATTGTGACGTTCCCAGCATCCTTTCTTTGGCAGGAAAACACCTACTTCCCCAAGATACGGGGTCCTTGGGAACTCATGAAGACCGGAATCCTTTCTTTATAAATTTCTGAGCACCTTATACAAAAACCTTGGGAACAAAGCCCAGATTGTTGAGAGCTTGCAGTTTTTCAAGTCACTTTGGTTTGCCAGCTGAATTTTACTTTTTGAGAACCTTCCAAGTTACTAGTAAGAAGGTAGGTGGGTGAGCAGAAACTGGGCAAGAAATCTGAGGAATGTTTTGATAGGAACATTTTTTATCAGTTTGGTTATGATTCCCTATACTAATGCAAAGAACTTTGGGTTCCATTTTTATAGCATTCCATGCCCAGAGGCCAGGGAGTATGCGTATGTGTGTGTACACATCGCACAGAGGATAGGTATACACCATTTCGATATGTCATGTTTACAAAGACAATGTAAGGCTTCTACAGCCCCAACAGGGCTTGAAGAGTGAGGTGATTAGAATGCGATCAGTCCCCATACTACTCCACATTGGTAGGCTGATCCAGGAAGATATTTTTTGCTGATTGTTTGTTATTAACATGATCTGTACATTACCAATTTTTTGCAAAAATACACATTGACCTTCATTAAAGAGTCAATGGCTATATGAAACTAATTAATAAAGGAACAGTATTCTTAGAAATGGAAACAGTCAATGTTGGTTTCCTTTTTGATTTATATGAGTAATATCACACATGATTATTGTAATAAATTATGTTAATGGCAAATTTCTACAATTTATAAGTGCACCTCTAACTAGTTCAGTCTGAAAGAGATAAATATGCCAAGAAATGATACTAATTCCCTTTCCTAAATATGAGAAGATGTAAAGATATGATTTAAAATGTCACACTTGCAATCAGAGTGAAAACCCTACAATCAGGAATCTGCAATAAATATTTACATCATGTTTTTTGAAGACAGAGACAGTGCAAACATATTTCGAGCAGACTAAACATGTCTGGAATAAATTCTAAAAATAATTTCCTCTGAAGATAGGTTAATTGTTGTTTTATAGTGCAGGGTTACAGCTAACAAAGTCTTTCCCGACTGGGAGCTTCTGATGAAGAGCTTTTAGATAAGCAAATGGTTTACTGTAACAGACGCATATCTAAAAGCTGAGAAGACGTAAGAGTAAAATCCAGATGCTGTGGGTTATATATCTTAGTGCAAGTCAAAGTGGCATATCACAGAACGTGTGCGTGTGGGGAAAGGTGTCATTACGTTACTTCCAGTTTTGGACTACTGCTAGGGGTGAGAAACATCTGAGATGTCACAGAGCCAAAACTGACACATGAGGCTGTACAACACGAGTGCTCCGTGGCCGTGCTGAAGGCAGGGAACCCCAGCGGGCTTCCTCTCTGCCTTGGGGGAGAGCTCATGGGAGAGAAGGCGGTGGTGTGGAAACCCAGCACCATGCTCCTGTGGTGGGAATTCCTCAGTGCCTTGAGGACTCCTTATAGCTCATGTATGCCACAGGAGATGTGACTGCCCTGTTTGCTTAGAGACCATGCTACTGATTTAATCAGTCAGTTAAGGTACTTTCCCAAGCTAATATTTCCAATTTTTCTAAATAAATAATAATAAAAAAAAATCATGGCAGGTAAAACTCTTGAAAATAAGGCATATTTTCTGGTCATATTCAGAGTCTTATATGTGGTGCCTGCAAATGTCAGAAACACATTTCTCTGTGATTTCCTGTCCAAATCTGTCATCTCTTGCAGAGCTATGACAACACCTGCCATAAGATAGTGCACTTCTCCATTGTTCAGTGATTTTGATCCCATCTGGCATGAAAAAGGAGATGGAAACTTTTCCTCACATTAAAATGTCTAGGCAATCCTTGTTAGTAGGTGTGCTGCTCATTTTTTACAGTAATTGCCTATGACATTGCAGTAGACCTTCCTGAGATAAGGTGGCTTGTCTGCTGTAGAGACTTGGATTCTCATCTTCCTGCCTTGGTTTTATTCCTCTTTATGGTGCTTGTGTGAGTGAGTCTGATCTCGAGTAGTGCTGGAAAGAGTGGAGCGTTGTCAGCAAGTTTTCAGTTATTAAATTAACAGCTTCCCTTGTAAGTACGTCGCAGCTGGGGCTGGAGAAACAGGCTGCGTTGCCAGAACTGAAGCAGGAAAACGAATTCGTAGTACAGAAAGTCTGACAAATCAAGGGTCTTGCTCTGAAGCTGTTAATGGATTTGGGCAGCAAGAACACAGGTTTATCCTTCAGAGTGGCAGGATGGTTGCATTGATGGGGAAAGAGGTTTTAGTTGGAGAGTAGTTAGCAGCTGAGTCAAGAGTGGTACTTCCAGAGGTGCATGGGAAGAGTCTTTTGAGAGATACATGAGGAAAGGAAACTGAAATCTCAGTCTGCTGGCCGTCAAAATTAGTAGAGAGCTTGCTATAGACTTCAGTGGACTCTGGCTAAGACCTCATAGGCAGCAGAGGAAGGTCATGGATACTAATGCAGAGGTTCTATTTGCAGCAGAACTGTGAGGCCTGTCCTGCGATTCAGATCTGACGGATAGCGCTGAAGGGAATGAGGTCATGGTCTCCAGGTTGGGACGTGGGAGATGCGAGGTAAAAGAGAGGAGTTTTTACTACTTTGCTTCTTAATTGATCATTGTATGCTTTTAAAGGAGGAGATTAAGAGATAAAGAAAAATGAACTTTGAGTAAAATAACTCATGATTTGTGCTAAGATCTGTGATGCATTTATAAGAAATCTCACCCCTATCATTTTTCTAAATCCTTGCGAGTAGCAAATACTGAGCCAAAATTCACAAAATCAGATCAGAAATCAAAATTGGATCATTTGGATTTTTTAACTCATTTTAAATAGCAATATATTTTGAAAAATATCTTGTCTACAACTAGAAAGAAAAACCACAGGAACCCCAAATATATATTTTTATTAATTATATAATCATACAAACAAGCAATGAAACACTGAACTTTTTGTCATGTGACTTTTTAATATAAAGAAATACTTAGTAGAAATAAATTTAGCAATTATTTTGGAAACCAAATGGAAATATGTTTCCATAGACAACTGTTGCTGATATAGTCTTTGCTTATTTATATTGATATGAGATGATAATATAATAAGGATTTTTATTATTTGTGAGATTATAGTATAGCATCGGTATCTTTATTCTTCCTGTGTCTAACTATGTTGCATTTTCTTCTACTAAATTAATAAATAGAATTTTATTTTTACATATTAATTTGTGATAAGAGCATCTGTTTAGAATTCATTTTTTAAAAAGCTTAAAAACCAATTTTTCTTCTCTAATACTTTGTTCAAAGTCAATTTTCTTTGTCTTCTTTCTTTATATTTGTAGCCTTTTCCATTACTGTTTTTAATTTGTAATGAGCAATATTTGTGCAGAGACATTTTGTTATGAAGACCGCTGAGCTCTGCCAAACATTGTCCTACTCGCTCAAGCTAGAATTGCGAGAAAACATTCCAGACTGTGCCCTTTTGAGTGGCCATTTATTCCAAGTAGTGATAAAATAACTTCTTTCTCGCTGGTGTTGCATAACTCAGACTATTTATCTATTAGGTTTTTTTCTAAAACCAGAAGAATAATAATATGTTTCCTCTCTAAAGTTTATTTTCTCCTCTGGAAATATAATAAAATTATGAAAAAATAATTGTACTATCATAAATTAAAAACAGTCATTGAAGAATCAATTAGTAAATACAAGATATATAAATGATACAATAAAGGCACTGTTCCTCAATCATCTGCCCTTAGCACCTCAATCTTGAATTCCTCATTGAAGATAATTGGAATTTTGTCCTGACTGAGGAATTTAGGAATATGGCAGCATTTACAAGACAGGGAGAATCAAAAGTCCAAGCTACATAGATAGCTGGTTTAATACAAAGGCACTCTTACTGTTCTGCCTTTTTTTTTTTTTTTTTAATTTCTTTTTTTAATATACTGAATGGAAGTGACAGTGGCAAGATAGCACTGCTTTTCGTAATCGCAGTCTAGAAGACCATTCAAAGGCTATCAATACTTTGACACTGGATGCAGATCTGTTACAAAAAAAGATATGTATACTCCCAGAGTATTAATAATTTCAAATAGTATCAGAGAATATATATTTGTATTAAAAAGCTGATCTATTTGCAGCTGATTTACTATAAAAGACAGCAACTGAGAAAATCAGGACTTTCTGTTGCCCAAAACTGACTGGTTTATAGTAGCAGTAGACTGGATTAACCAATATGGCATTAGCCTGCTCTCAGGAGACCAGCTTCCCACTCATCTTGTTATGGTGCCGACACAGTGGTCAGTTGAAAGGATCTGCAGAGACAACCCATGCTTTTTGAAAAGTCACTGATTACAATGGCAGCAATTGCAATAGCTAAAGTTGCATACCTTTGAAATTACTCAGTTAACAGAATTGTCATCTCAACTAAATGAAGCATTTTAAACTTTGGTCTTGTAGTCTTACTCTGAAGCAGTCTTTGCCTTAATTTTCTGGTGCTTTACACAGAAATGTCCACTCAATAATTCTATCAACGTCTTGTGACAGTGACCATTAGAATTGAGAAAAGAGAAGCAAAAGTTTTCCATAAGCAAACTTTCAAATGAATAGTTTGACTATATTTGTTCTTACACTCAGTTTTTGAGATCGTTTCAAGCAATCATTTGATCACTGGTGGAAGTTTGTGGAAAGTAAAATATAGAATTTCCTCACTGTTTATAGAAGCATTACATGAAGGTTTTGAAAGTACTGGCATGTCAAGTGAATCGCAGAACAGATTACCTGCCTACCGTATCTGGAAACAAAGCCCAACAACATTCCTTTCCCATAGTTGAAATATATATTATTAATCTGTCTGTAGAATTAAGGAATTTCAGCAGATTGAACAGCCTGACATTTGATAAAATCAGAATTGGCTCCCAAATGTATACAGCAGCAAAGGTGCATTGGGTCTGGCTGGGATGGAGTTACCTCTCCCCATCGCAGCCCTCACAGTGCTGTGCTTCGTAGTTGTAGCGAGAATGGTGTTGATAACACACCGGTGTTTTGGCTACTGATGAGGCGTGGTCCCACAGCATCAGGACTGTCTTTCCAACCCCACATCAAAGACCAGGAGGCTGGGAGTGGGCAAGAGGTTGGGAAGAGACACAGCCAGGACAGCTGACCCAAACTGACCAAAGGGATATTTGGTACCACATGATGTCACGCTCAGCAATAAAAGCTAAAAGAAAGGAGGAGAATGGGAGGGGGGCATTTGTTATTAAGTTGTTTCTCTTGTGAGGCAACCTCTGCATGTACTGAGGCCCTACATCCCAGGAGGTTGCTGGACATCACATGCTGATGGGAAGTAGAGAATAAATCTTTTTGCTTTTCTTTGTTTCCAAATGGCCTTTGCTTTTCTTTATTAAGCTGCCTTTCTCTCAACCCATGAGTTTTTAATTTTATTTTCTCTCCCTGTCCCTCTGAAGAGGGGGACTGAGAGACCGACTTGGTGGCACCTGACAGCCAGCCAAGGTCAACCCACTACAAAAGGACAACACTTTTTTACAATGAGTTATAAGTTGCTATTCTAAGCTTTATTTCAGTCATCATAAATGTCATGGGACTTCACATGCTTCTTACAATATTCCAAGTCTTAAAGAGATCTGATTTCCACTGAAGTCTGCTGTTGAAACAAAGAAGGTCTGGAGTGTAATTAGGACTTGGAGAGAAGCAAAGACACCTCAGGTTTATGAAGAGTCACAGCCAATAGCCAGGAGATGGGAGAGCCTACAAAGGAGATCTGGCAGTCCTGGAAGTCAGAACTGTGAGCTCTGGAAGGCTGAAGAGCTCAGAGCAGGTAGTCAGGAGAAATGGCAGCGTCAGGACAGGACACACCTAGTAGTGCTGGAGGCTAGAGTTACTTCCAATGTACTCTACAGGAAGTTTTATTACACAGAAAACACATTGTTCACATTTCCACATTTCTAGCCCAAATGAGCCCGATGTCTGAAAGTGCAAGTGAGTTCCACTGACTCTCTTGATAAACTGAAAAACTGCTTTAGTACCAAGAGTCAAACATTCCTGGAAGTATCAATCATAGAGCTCTTCATGCAGCATTACAAACATGCCTTGAGTGGGATGCCCAGATCAATTGCAGTTTGGGGTATGTAGAATGAACACAAAGTCCTGGAGACACAGAAGAACTGCTTCCTTCATGGAGAAGGCTCTGCCCAACACGTACCATGAGGCTTTTCACGTAAGACATTCTGAAAAAGTGCAGTCATGAAGTCTGAGAAGCCCCACAGTTTGGGACTACTCTTCCCATGTGGCTAGTACACAAACACCTTATGCCTTAAATAAATTTTAGTTAATAAATTCTGAGCAGACTTATGAATGGATTCATGATATGGATCACAAGAGTTCTTTGAGGAACAAATAACATGAGATAGTAGATCCATAGACAAAGTAAAAAATATCTTTAAAAATTTAAACAAATTTTGAGGCAGTTCTCTAAATAAGCCAAGACTGAAAATACGTTTAAGCTATGTACGACCTATTTCAGGTCTTGTTAGAAAGAGCATCCACCAAAAGGGATAGTTCCACCCTTTCCTCATCTCATTCAGCTTCTCGTTCCTACTGCCACGACAGCACAAACACTCAAGCAGCTGTGCAATGAACAGGACTGAGGATCCAATCCATTTTCATTGTGCTGGGCTTTTTTGAACTGACACCAGTTCCTGGTTAGTGTTGAGTGCAACTGCACAAACGCTTACTGCAGCCCAAGGGATACATGGCATCGTGAAACTGAGCAGGCTGGTGGTAAGAAATGGGTGGGATGGCCCTTTTCAGTCACAGAACTGTATCTTGTCATCTTAAACAGATTGTGGAACTGGGCTGTAACGGTCCTTTCCCTCAGGACATAGACATGCTGTGGGATGAGAAAATCCAGCCTCCTGGTGCTTAAATGGTCTGGAAGAGTGCACATGTCTTCTGCTGGACTGAGACCAGTGTTGTCAGACCAAAGTTGTATTTCCTCCAGTTGAATTGTGCTAGCTGAAACACATGAAATACTATCCCTTGTTTTTGACTGAATCGGTTGATGTCTGATAGAGATGAACTGGGCTGCCATGTGCAGATTTTTTATTGTATTCCCCAGGGAAATAAAGAACATGTTTTGATGTCTTTTAGGCTAGAATAATACAAAGTTGGATTAATCAATGCGCATCAAATTCATATTGTGTTTACTATGAAAATACATTTCAGAGTATTTGGGAGCAGATTTGTGCCAACAGAATGGTATGCCCTCTGATAAAAACTTCTTGTAATCTAGAATTTGAAGAAGTGAAGATGTATGTATATGTTTAGAACTAAATATCTAAATTTTTACGTGTAGGCCTTATATAATCATGGTCTTTCGATAAGTATAACGTCTTGGCTATGCACATAATTGCAAATGAATCTTTACACATTTCTAAGTCTTTTTATTAAGTATATTATTTAAATATGGCATAATAAGAAAAAATAATAAGTGTATGGTGGCAGCGAGCTGTATTCGAGATGATAACCTAGTAACCAGAGTACAGACCCGGCTTATGGTGTTCTTGGTTTTGCTCTACAGATGAAGGCAAGTTACTCCTGCCTGCGCCTCTTTTCTTGCTGTTTTTGTTATGCCTTGCTTGTAGACTCCTCTGTACAGATGCGTGTTATGTGTGTACATAACAGTTGGCAAAATGCAGTCTGGCTTTTAGCTGGGGAATCTAGACATGAATAAATAATGCTAATACTGTATAGTTGCCTCTCTGTGTTGTTTTCCATGGGTTGAAGAATAATAACAGCTCATCAGGAGTCTCCCAGCTTTTTTGTGAAACACAGCCTGGGCACGCAAGTGGGATTTGTTGAGAGCTGGCACAGGTGGATGCAGCTGTCTGGAAACCCCATATCCGCCCCATATCATGTATGTATCTTTCTCTGTGACTCAGGAATAGGACATGCACAAGAATTGCTCAGGATCCTGATGAAGGATCTGTCCTATTATATGCTGTTTTCCTAATTCACTAGGTAGTGAGCAGTGTACTCATATGGGTGAGAGAGATGTGTTTGCTGGGAAAATTACAGTTTCAAAATTAAGCTAGCTGCAGGAAAACCTTCAGTGAACTGGCTTGAAAAATGAAAGCAGTATGTCAATGGGAAGGAGAATGAAAAGTTAGTACAGTTGTAAAAACACTTTCTTCTCATTTAGCAGAAGGAGCTCAGCTGTTATGCACAAATAATGCACAAAACAGAAACAGAAGTAGTTTCCTGTCCTAAAATAAGGCATCATTATGAAAACAAAAATAAATAATGACAACAGCATAAACATTCATAAATGTGTAATAGTTCCCATTTCTTCAGAGAAAAAATTTTTCTGTAAAAATGTGTGCTTTATGTGCTTTCAAAACTTTTCACTGCAGAAAGTCTGATTGATTAATTATTTTCAGGCCTTTTCTGTTTTATTACAAAGCCTATAATTTATTTTATAGGAATTTATCTTTTATATAGAATACCTTTTATTACCAAGAGTCCTTCCCACAGCAGAGTTGGAAAGACAGTTAGCAGGCATAAAAATCAGAGGTAGAAAAGCAGTTGCTGTTCCCTGCCGTTGAACTGGCTGCTAGCCACAGCAGCATGTTTCAGGCTTTCTGCAGAACGCTCCTAAGGGCTCGATACACTCTTCTGTTACTGGGAGTGGCATAAAAGCACCAGTGATTCAGTTCCTAAAATGCCCACACAGCAATGGGTTGGTCTTCCCCTGTTTCCTTTCCTGATATTAATTCTATGTATTCCCTTTGTTAATTTTATCCTATAAACCCCAAATAATGTATATTCCACCCAGTATACTCAGACTGCTGTTATGTCTCTATTATACTGTTTCTGAGCCAGACTAGACTTTTAAAATTTTTCTTAGCAAATTAGCACTTAATCATGTTGGTCTTTTCTGAATATTCTCTGCTTTGACAAAAATCTTACTGGTAACACGGATGTAGGAACTGAATAAGCTGTTTGAGTTTCTTTTTTTTTCACTATAGCTGCACAGGAGAGGAATTCTGTGCTTGCTCTGCCTCTGTGATGTGTCCATGCATAAGTAATCTTGGAATACCATTTCTAGTGGTTTATAGCTCCAGCTGCTATAAAACATAAATAACTGGGAAATCCTTTCACAGTGAAGCAATGTTTAACCTTCTCAGATCTTCAAGATCAGAGAAGGGGAAAAAATCCCATGCAATGTGTTTTAAGAAGTCATTTTTTCCGTAACTTATTCTTTCAACCAAATGGCTTCTGACCTTTGCCGATGTTGCTGGCGATAATTTTTGATCCAATGGCATTCACAATGTGCTCATGATTTTGAAATGCAGAAGTAGAAATAGGATCTGTCTGGGTCAGCGATTAGGTAATAAAAGACAGAGTAATTAATCTCATAGTTTGGATCAACTTTGGTGAAGTGCTGGTTCAGCCTGACCATTTCATTTAGGAGTAGTAGCAAGAGCTGAAACTACTGTGCGCTCTGACTTGCAAAGCAGAGACACCAACTAGCTATATGTCACTGGACCTCTTCTGATTATCTAAATGGCCAGCTGGTTGCGTGATGGCTCCTATGGAGGCTTTTCCACTGGTCCACTGCCATTGCAAATGTGCCTTCATTTTTCTTTTCACTGCTGTCAAAGAGGATACGGCAAAGCTCAGCAAAGGCACAGAATAAAAGCATCCTCAGTATAAGGAATAACAATTACAACTAAAAAAACCTGAGGAGATTCAAGTAAGTGCTTAGGATCTTTTATATATTGTAAGCAGAAAATGTAGTTGCCCTCTTCAATTGGCAAATTGAGGTCCCTTGGTAATGTAGTTGCATTTATATCATTTTATGGTGATGGCTGCTGAATAGAGCATTTTTTTCCTGCCAGCTTCCTTAATACAAGAAGCAACATACTCTTAATGCAGATTTCTTTGATATACTGCAGTAGCTCACAAATCTCTCTCTGTAGGGATTTAAATGTTCAGCAGTATAACTATTTTCTCAATTCTGAACTCTTATATGAAACCTAACCTCCATCACTCCCCCAAACCCTGTGAATCAAGAATGAAAAGCAGACAAGCTATTTTAATTGGAGGGTGCATAATAATATTTTTTTCATTTATACATTTCTTCAGAATATAGGTATTCATTTCAGAACTTGAAATTATCCTTTGTTGTATCTCAGTTAAATGGATATTGAATTCATGGTGATAAAATATTACACTAATCCTCTGGCACTAGTATTTTTTAATATAATCGAAATCTGAGTTGTATATAGCATGAAGTCTAACTATCATTGTAGATAATTGCAGTGTTCTTACACATTTGTCATAAAGCAAATATGCTAAAATAGCCTTAGATGACTTAGAGTGATGCATAGTTGACCTTATTACATGGTTTCTTGAAGTGTGACAGCAGACTAATACTTTCATGTGAGCAATGCAGATAGTAAAGGTCAAGGAATGAAGATGACAACAACAAATCTGACTTTCAGCACTGTAAAGTGAAAGCCATTAATGATAATGTACATTATTACAGCCAAGACATAATGTAGGGCCTGAAACTATGCAGCGTAATTTATTTGATTTATTTCAATTTACTCTTATTTTATTTGTGCACTTAAGAATGGGGATTGGTTATATAATGGGGAAGCAGGAGTATATATTGTTCCCCACCCTCTCTTTGTCTAAAAGGCAGTTTACAATTTTTTCCCATGGTCTGAATTACTTTATAAAACAACAAAGCTAGAAAATGGTTTGCATTTTTTTCTGTGTTCATCATAGCTCAGATAAACATACTACAATACAAAAAGCCTTATGGCCTGTATATTAGAAGTCATAGATGTAGAAGGAATTGACATTTTCTCAGGAATAGTTGAGGATGTTTTATTGCATTCTGAGGAGTAATGTCATTGGACAGATTTTTATCCAAAGAAGAATGAAGCTGGAGGCTGAAATTTCTGAGATTTTCTTTTTTCTTTCTTTCTTTCTTTCTTTCTTTCTTTCTTTCTTTCTTTCTTTCTTTCTTTCTTTCTTTCTTTCTTTCTTTCTTTCTTTCTTTCTTTCTTTCTTTCTTTCTTTCTTTCTTTCTTTCTTTCTTTCTTTCTTTCTTTCTTTCTTTCTTTCTTTCTTTCTCTCTTTCTCTCTTTCTCTCTTTCTCTCTTTCTCTCTTTCTCTCTTTCTCTCTTTCTCTCTCTCTTTCTTTCTTTCTTTCTTTCTTTTCTTTCTTTCTTTTCTTTCTTTTCTTTCTTTTTTCTTTTTTCTTTTTTCTTTTTTATTTTTTCTTTTTTCTTTTATTTTTTATTTTTTTTATTTTTTTCTTTTTTATTTTTATTTCTCTTTTTTTCTTTTCTTTTTTTTTTTTTTTTTTTTTTTAAAGTAACTCAGTAGACCTGGGTTAGACTAAAGATTAGTATTACCCTTGGAAGAAATTGTACCAATATGCATTGGTACACAATTGGTACCAATATACACTGGCACACACCTCTGCTGATTCTTCTTGGAGAGGCTTCAGGTGTTACAACATCTCGCAGGCTTTGTCTTGTCTCCCTGATAGGGGTTACCAGTGGAGTAGTCAGGGCAGCAGGATGGTACACGGGTCTGTCCATCAACCATAACTCAGTTTTCTGAGTTATCTGGCATTTTGAAGTAAACCTGCCATAACTTGTTGCAGCTAAAATGAGCTGAGTTAGCAAAGATTAAGCAGTAGTATTTAAATGATTTAAGATGAGCTGGAGAAGGACTGTTTACAAGGGCATGTGGTGACAGGATAAGAGGTAATGGCCTTAAGCTGAAAGAGGGTCGATTTAGATTAGATATAAGGAAGAAATTCTTTACTGTGAGGGTGGTGAGGCACTGGAACAGGTTGCCCAGAGAAGCTGTGGATGCCCCATCCCTGGAAGTGTTCAAGGCCGGGTTGGATGGGGCTTTGGGCAACGTGGTCTAGTGGAGGGTGTCCCTGCCTATGGCAGCGTGGTTGGAACTAGATGATCCCTGCCAACCCAAACCATTCTGTGATTCCATGATTCTAAGAGTGAAACAAGATTAGGCAACACTTATAGACACAACCTTGTTGTCAGGACAGGTAGTAAGTTTAGGGTCGGGGTGATGAAGAGAAGGTGGGAACAGACACCTGCTCCAGTGGCACAGGAAAGGGTGTCTGTCCACAGCCACAGAGTCCTTGGCTCATGGCTCTGTGCTCATACCATATCCACCCATTCCTGGATCATCTGTCAGTGCAGATTTGAACCACTTACTGCCTAGGTGCATAACCACGTTTCAGATGGGCGCTGCTGAATCAGCACGTGATAGTTGTTTTCACGTGCAGGCAGCCTCCCATTGCAGATTCCACTGTCAGTTGCGACAAAGCAACGAGGCTGGCTTCTTCACTGTGGGAAACCCATCCTTCTGCGTTGTGGGGGTGTTTGCATGGGACTTCTGTAGGGGGTCTAGTTTGCTGGCTTTGAAATCTGTCAGTGTCTCATATATAGCCATCTAATCATTGCCGTCTACATCTTGCTACTGCAAGCCCAGTACACCATTTCCATCTCCTTGGTAAGTGGCAACAGCTGCATGAATCTGTGTTTGACAGTGGTTGAGCAGCTGCTGTATGCAACTGGGGCAAGACTCCTTGCTCTAGGGACACGTTTCCCTCATCCCATGATGGACCACACACAGCAAAGCAGGGCATGTGTGGAGATGGAGCTGCAAAAGGCTGAACAGGCCACTTTGGAAGAAGTTCATTCTTGTTAGAAATGGTGGCAACTGATGACGATGCTTATCTTGATCTTGATCTGGTGTGGAGGTAGTCACGGTCAGAGTGACAGCCAGCACTGAGAGCAGGCATACTGTGGTTATTGAGAAGCTGGACAATCCTGAGTCCCTCTAAGGACAGCACATAGGCTTTCTTCAAACTCATTTCATGTGCTTTCCCCAGATGCAGGGGTACTGCTGCTCAGCTGTACTTGTGTACTTTGTCCTCTCACCACAATGCTTTTACTGATTGCACAGTTCATGAGTAGGAAAGGTGTCACATTGCACCAGTTAGGACAAATGCTTCGCTGCTGTTCTGGCCAGCTTTGTACAAAACTTCCACAGTTCTTGAGTGGATCTGTGTGTATCTCGGGAGTATGTACAACTGCTGACAATCAGGTATGCAGGCTTCCAGGTGCACGATGTCAGTCCCAGGTGCACGATTCAGGTCTGCAGAGTCATGACATGACCCTTGCCACTTGGCAACTTGACTTACTCCTGATGTCTTGTTTTGTGAACCATTCACTGGCAGCTTCAGTGCTAACCAGGATCAGTTCAGCTACCCTTCAAGCTGATGGCTATGGTATATGCATCCTTAGGAGGTTGTTCTTTGTACCAGCTGTAACTCTAGTATCAGCCTCCTTTTGAAGATCATGTTGTCTGCTCTCTCTAGACAATACTCCAGGGATGCCATTTCCTTCTGAGATAATTACAGTAATCTTTGGCTTGTTAAATTGTCCCTCCCTCTTTCAGCACAACAGCAGCAATCTGTGGAGGGCCAAAAGATAATCTTTCCATCCTGAGAAGAAGCGTCTGGAGGATGTTACTGTACCACTTCAGGCTGAAGATCAGTTCCAGTTTTTCAGCTTTTGAAGTATTAGCAGAAATCCCATGCAAAATCAATGACTTTTTGATTAAGTATTAGGCACAGATGTAAGCTGCAAACTACTCCAATTCATTTTACTGACTTTTCCCCCCATTTTATTTCAAGCAATTCTGATTAGGAAAAACAAGGGTTGGTTCCTGTGTGAGCGTGTGCACGTGAGTCCTGCAATAATGGTAAGCTGGAGAGGTGAAGGGAGGTGAGAGGAAAGGGATGGCGTGGATCTTTAGGTTGCTATGAATACAAGGCATAGTTTGTGGCACAGCCTAGCCAAAACCACTGGAGCAGGGCAGAGCACAAAGGTCCAGGTCCTCAGGCTGCGGTGGATCAGGAGCAGTGCTAGCCTATCGTTCTGGCAGCGTGCCCAGCCCCTGGCTGTGTTCCCAGGGAAAGAGAAAACCCGGAAAAAAACCACCCCAGAAACTACAACCAAAAAGTAAACAACAAGCAGCCCTGGAAGCAAGTTTCCTTGCCTGAGGGGTGATGCTGGGATTCATCCTGGGGATATGGATTCAAAACCAGTTCCACCTTATCTCACCTTATCTGCCACAATAGCTTGATCAGCCCCAGGGCCATCTGCTTCCTCCAAGGCAGCAAACCACTCTGGAATCCCAAATCCTATTGTGCTCCACAACTGTCTTTGTATCCTAATTCAAGATACAGACATGTTTCATGTAAAATAAAGTAGTGATCACAGACTCTGTGGCTGTGGGAGTAAATTAAATGTGTCTGGGAATGTTCTAGGTACCAGGGCCAAGTGCTAGTAAACAGCCTTCACCTCCAGAAGGTGGCAGATAAATGGTTTATTGAGAATTGTCACTGGCTAGTTACAGCTGCTAAATGATGTCAGAGAATTTGAGGGGATCGTGGTAGCTGGAATGTGCCAAATCCGTGCTAGAGAATATTCTAACAATTTACTACCACAGGAGGACAAATTCACAAGCATGCTTTAATTCATTAGTACAAACTCATCTAGGGAGTTCAGTATCATCCTTGCCTCCCTTGTACCTCCATGTAGGGCCTTGTTCTTGATTCTGTGTTGGTCCAGCTTCCTTTGGTGTCCATACCAAAGCATTTATATAGGAATGATACAATAAATTGAATTATTCCGCACATTGCCAAGATGAGTATTCTGCATATTGAACATGTTGGACAGAGTGTCCCATCCTTCTGTCTGGGACCATTTTGACTGATGGCAGATGGTTCCACATAAACACCATTGCCATACACATGGTTTCAAATATGACTGTCTTAGAGCCTGTCTCGGATACTGGGCAGGCACAAATGCAGTGTTGCTGTTGGATTTGCTGGATGCTGAGGCTGGGTCTTAGGCAAAACCCATTGATGTCAGCAAAATCTGAAGAAAACATCCAAAGTAGAGTCACTGGGGTTTCATTAACCTCTGTATATTTTGTCCAATGAACTCCAGCATGTCTGTGTATGGGAGGATGCTTGACTCTGCTTTCATTCAGGATGCTCTGTCCTTACCTAATTGTGTTACACAAGTAATGATCCAATGAAGTAGAGTCCTGGCATGGAGCCTAACTGCAAAGCATTTAAGAGTGTAAAATGTAGAAATAATATAATTTACTTTGCATTATTGGGAAGAACTTTTTCACTTTAAAGAGCTTTTATTGATTTGTAGAAGAAAGAGAGAGATGAAGCCCCATATACAGTCAGCTTCACATGCATCTTCTAACCCTCTTACTGATACTGAGTAGCCCAGTTCCACAGTTTTCAATAGGATTGCTCACAGAGTAACAGACTACTGTCTCTTTTCTCTCAGTAAGCCTGGCAATACTGATTAAAGAAAGAAAGAAATGTATTAAGAAATATATCTTTAAAATATGAAAAAGGTACCTGCAGATTTAAAATAATTCTGTATAACTAGTATTATTACTTGGACTGATTATTCAATGAACTCATATGCCCTCTAATCTGTTTATTTTTGAGGGTTTACATGTCTCTGCACAGAAGTGAATTTCATTGTGTTAGAGTTGTCTGTTTGTTTGTAATTGAGTTTGTTCCTACTATTCAAAAGCAACTTACCATTCAATCCAGTACTAGTTTTTCAGACTTGAATCCTTATTCTGAGCCCAGCACTGGGGCCTTATTTCTTGGCTGAAAGTGGTGAAAGAGAAATTCAGCTACCAACTAGCACATCTGCCTTCTCTGTGTGTTTGGATATTACAGTTACTGAGCTGGGCTCTGGAGGGAACTATTTTTAGCCCTCATCACCAGAGAGGAGACTGCTGTGGGTTGGAGCGATTGAGGAAAGGCAATAATAAATCTAATCCAGAGGGATCCTGATGTAGGACGGGAAAACAGAACTCAGATGGCCTACTGACAGCTCTTGTGGTGTAATTCAGTAGGAGGGATGTAGCATCTCATCTATTTTAAAACAAACAAACAAACTCTAAGACTAAGGAAATTTCACTCTTATAGTAGTAAACTGTGCCTTTGCACTCTGAGCTGCATTTGCTGGGAAGTCATAAATACAAGATATATAACTGCCAGCTACCATAATTTAAAGTAATTTCCTGGTTGAGCAGTATTAATGGAAGAGGTACTGCAGTCATTTGCATTGCTGCAATACTAATGTTAGAGTTTATTCATATTAAGGTTGAAAATGTCAATTGTCTTGCTTGTGGTAGCAATATTCTGAGCAAGTACTCCATTTCTAATGTTTAAAAATTGTCTAAGTAGTAAATATGTCTCAGCTTGTTATGACTCAGCTCATAAAAGACAGAATATTTTAATACAATGAAAGAATGCTGATGCCTTTTTTCCAAATTTCTCCAGTAATGATTTTAATAGCACTAGACCAGAGTGTTTCTGATTGCTACTTGTCATCAACCCATCTGGCGGAAAAAAACCCCGTGGCTGGGATTTTCAAAGGGGCTTAGGAGGGTGAGGCACACAACTTCCTTTTCGCTTATGCTGATGGGGTCCATTCCTATTAAGTGCAGAGTCATTCTTCTCTGTAGCCATACTCTTGCTATGAGCTCAGTGTGGGCAGCTGCCCTTGCCAGATTAGACACTAAAAACGGACTGTTCTTTTTAAAAACTATTATCTTTACTAATTTCATATGTCAATGGATTATTCACCATTTACTTCCTTGGTAATGTTTTTTCCCTGTGAAAAGGCCGTCTCACTGTAACTGATGTCTTAGTTGGGAAAACCTTCTTATATGTAGACAAATTAGCACCAAAGAGGTGGAGAACTAAGAAAGTTGGGTCTTGTTTTGTACTCTGCCACTTGGAACCCCATTCTGATATGAGAGAAAGCTGTTCTTTTAGTTTAGGTCGATAATGATAGGGCACACAGCTACACAGCGCCTGTCGGAGAAGTACAAGAACAAGACTGAATAAGGATAAGAATAAGAATTCTGGAAATTTGGCTGATGTGGTATGACTTGAGAGAATGGAAATCTTTCAGACAGGACTCGGGCAAATCAGTGCGTCTCTTTAAGGAGTTCTGTTGGGGCATTGTTAGGCCAAGTCTTGGGGACTGAAATGGCCGTATCTCCATTAATCTCACAGTATTCTTGCTAATAACTTGTTGCTGTGAACTGAGTGTTCTGCTAAAGAACTGGCAGAAAAAGCCTCAATGAGCATCCTGCCAGACTTAGTGTTATTGCCATGAAAGTACATACTCAGAAAAGCTGTACACTGGAGTTTTAATAATTAATGGCCTCCTGCAATTTGATCCCTAGTAAAGGCGAGGGATTTTCGAGGCAAACTGGCTGTGACAGTCTGACCACGTTGCAGTTACCCTCCTGTGATCATGGTGAGGAAACACTTAAGAGAGCATGTGGTGATGATGCAAGACCATCATGGGGTAAACAAAAAAAAGTGCTGACCATACAATAAGGAAGAAATATTTTCAATCTTAATCATATATGTGAGATTGTCAGGGACTAAAACACTGGGGAAAAGGAAGAGGAAAGTTAGGGAATTTATAGTACACTTCTGTCATCTTGTGACAGGAAAATCGCTTCCTCTCCATCTTCCATCAAGCATTTCCAGACATCTTGCACAGCCACAGCTACCCAGTGAGGACCTTGTCTGTTTTTCGGTTCTAGGAATAACATTACTCTGATCCATCCAGCTGGCAATATTTTAAAGCATACAGTGAATTTTCAGGTTTTGTCATACAAGAAAACAAGAGTTGCTTATTTTCAATCTACAATGCTACCGTATGGCCTCACATATACAAACACAGCCCTTCATCTCAACAGCCCTAGAGATTTTATGAGACTGTGTAGTTTAAATGCTTTGCTGATGACACAGTCTTCAGACTTCTAAACATTTGGAAAGGAACTGAATGTCCTTGAATATGTTTTTCATTAAAAAAAAAAAAAAATCATGAATTTCGGCCTCAGAGATCATCAACTGAAAGTTTATTTGGAAAGTTTAGAAGTGACTATTTTTCAGTTTTAAAATTTACAAGCAATCAATCAATGAGCAGAAGCACACACACATACATAAGCACTCAGACCAATAGCGGAAGAACAGTTATTTTAACAAAATCTGCTTTGGAGCAGATCTAGAGAGACTCTATTTCCCTTTATAAATCCTCTGTAATTATAGCTGTGTAAGTTAGTGTGGCCCATTGAAACTGTGTGCATTGTTGAGAGGTCATGAGTGAGCTGAGACTGTGGTTCTTATGAACAGTTTTGTCGTGGTTTTACCCCAGCCGGCTGTTAAGCACCACGCAGCTGGTGGTCGCTCACCCCCCCCCCCCAGCAGAATGGGGGAGAGAGTCAGAAGAATGAAAGTAAGAAAACTTGTGGGTTTAGATGAAAACAGTTTAATAGGACAAACAAAAAAAAAGGAAGATAATAATAATATAGACAAAACAAGTGATGAACAGCACAATTTCTTATCACCCGAAGTTGATGCTACACAAGACCCCCAGCTGCCCAGCCTCCCAGCCCACGTGCACAAGCAAAGCAAGACAAGGAATTCATTCCCCACTTCCCATGGGCAGGCAGGTGTTCAGCCATCTCCAGGAAAGCAGGGCTCCATCACGTGTAACGGTGACTTGGGAAGACAAGCACCATCACTCCAAAGTCGATGCTGTGCAAGACCCCCAGCTGCCGTGCCAGGCCCCCAGCTGACATGCCTCAGCCCACCCCCAGGTATAAACAGGACATGATGTCATATGGTATGGAACATCCCTTTGGCCAGTTTGGGTCAGCTGTCCTGGCTGTGTCCCCTCCCAGCTTCTTGGGTCCCCCCCGCCTTCTTGTTGGCAGGGCAGTACGAGAAGCTGAAAAGTCCTTGACTGCTTGGCAACAACTAAAACATCAGTGTGTTATCAACATTATTCTCATCCTAAATCCAAAACACAGCACTATACCAGCTGCCAGGAAGAAAATTAACTCTATCCCTGCCAAAACCAGGACAAGTTTGTAGTGAGAAGCCATTAGAAGGTAAAAGGTCTATCTCTAAAATAAAACTTAAAATATTACATACTGCCAGGGACTAGATCAAGGCCGCCTGAGTACTGGAGAAAGATGGCTAGGGCATACCAGCTTCCATAGCCTGTGAGTTTGGTTGTACAGCAGTGCAGACATACAAGAGAAGGATGCTGCTAGCATAGCATCCGTCTCCCTTTACCACCCAGCACAAACGTCCAGGTACAGACTGACTGAGACTTGACAAAGGCTTCCAGGAAGAGATTCAAATACATAGAGTATGCATGGAGAACGTCTTGTGTATTTTGCCACTTCTTTTGTTTTGGAATGAGTCTTGCCTGCAGCACGACCTTAAAGTCCTTTGTGACTAAGGATTGTAAAATTTAATCATTGACTGTAGAGCAATTAAAGTAAAAGGAAAGAAATTATTGTTCAAGTATTTATGAAAGACTTTTTTTTTTCTTAGTATGCTACTTTAAGAATATGACTTCTGTGCAGAAAAGTAAATCTAGTAATGCTTCTGAAGCAGGGGAGGGAGCAAGTGAAACAATGCTGGTGTTCAGCTTGTTATTAGAGGCCACTTGCCATGCTCCTATCAAGGAGCCTATATTTTTCATGGAATCTCTTTAGCAGAGCTTTATGAAATATGGTTTAGCTCCCATTACAGATTTAAAATTAAGACCATGATGTGTTCTCAGACTTAGCAAAACCAAGTTTAATTCTGTTTGCCTCTCTTGAGTAAAAAAAAAATTTAAATAGGTGCCGCCTTCTGTTAAACACCACCTCCTTCTTCCAACCTCCAGCCCCCACCCTCATAACTGATGATTTACTACAGGAAGCTTGGACACAGCAGTTGTTCTGCCAAAGCATTATGCAGTTGAATGATTACTGTGGAGTCAAATGTAGCTTTTGAGAAAAAAGGGGATAGGAAGCTTACAAAATACACAGGGGTGATGGCAAGTTGCGTGTAAAAGGTCCAGAATGGTCATAATCAAACAGCTCTGAAGAAAACAGGAGATGAAAAATAACAATGAGAGGACAAAACTGAAGAAGCATTGGGAGAGAAAAGCTTCCACTTCCTGAAGAAGTGTGGCTGTGTATTAGGGCAGGAGAATTAATAGTCACATGGGTGCATCTGTGTTATTGTTTTGCTTCAGATCTGGACTGCATTTTTGAGGTGAGCCATCCACACAGCCCTGCTCACTGTGCTTTGGTAGCCTAACGAAGAATGAAACTAACCTCAGAGATGTGCTCCAGGAATGAGCATACTGAACTTCAGCAACTTAGGGACATTCAGTAGGAAGGGCCAGGTCAGAATAAATTTCAAGTACAAATCTTCACAGCGTATGTGGTGGGAACTTGATGTCCTCTGCACTAGCTGTTTTCCCCTGCTGATCTGCTAGTATCGTGCTATAAACTTGCAAAGTCCCTTAGTGTCTGAGCGCAGAGACCTTTCCATTCATCTTGCCTAACTGTAAGCATTTACCTGAGACGCCAATGTTAGAGGCACAGCCGGTAGAGACTGAGCTCCAGAAAACAACAGCGAGCACCTTAGCTCTGCGAAGATCCAAGTCAGCAATGGATGTGTCTGCCCCTGTACGCAGGGACGATAGGGTGAACGTGGATTTAGTCAGGGCGCCGGTGCCTGTATGGAAGAAATATTGACAAAACCACTACAAATTCTGGTTAAACTTTCAGTAAATCTTCCTGCCATCTTTATCATGCTCTGCAGTTTTTAATGCCACAAAAGCTCAATTCTTTACCTAGGTTCTTAAGCTGACCCTCCAGCTTTAGCACAGATACTCACATGTAAGACTGTTTGTGATCTTGACAGCAGTTATCACCATGTATGGTGATGTAAGGAAATGGCAATTTTGGCAAAGTTCTTTTTTTTTTTTTTTTTCTTTCCCCTACCTCAAAGACCAGGTGGCTCTGAATGCAGGATACAGACTCTTTATATTTCAGGAAAGTGAGTTTGGGGACATCATTGCTTTTATTTCTAAGATTTTTCTCTAGTTAGCAATTTTTCAGAAACACACATCTTAGCTTTTCAATGCCAGAAATTGAGCCACAAGGTATTTCTGATTCCATTAGAAGTTGAAAAGTAAAATGAAATGGATCTCTGCTAGGATCCAATTTAACATTTCTGGCTGACGGTAAAGAGTAAGGTGGGGCAGGGGGGGATTATGAAACTTAAAAAAATAAATTACCTTTTGAAAAGAGAAACTGAGATACTTTTTATCATTTGCCACAGAAATAATTTCTAAGATTGACAGTAGATCTGTTACCCTATGACTCTATTCATATTAAATAAATGGGTCACTTGTACAAGACTCAGAACTGTTGTTATCCTCATAGTACACTAGCACAAGATACACATTCCCTAGACTTTCAAAGATTATCTACCAAATGGCTGATACTAACTGTCTTGGAAAAAGTTATTAATAAGCACTTACTTAATATTGCATTTTTGTTAGCTGTTCTTCCCATGTGCTCCTTAATTCATCCTGAGAACATTTTATATGCAACATTTGGCTAAAGAGTTAATCCTGCTTTTCAAAAATGTTTTCACAGGGTTCACTATACAAAGGAAAGTTACACCTATACCTATCCTTCAGTGATATGTACAAACTATAACATAAACTAATGTCTATTCAGTTATTTAATGGGCATTAAGCTTGATTCCAGCTCATACAATCATATTTCAATATACTACAACAAACTAAAATCCTGAATAAACTTACAGGGGCACTTACCAACAGAGACAGGAGGTCTGTATGAGCTGCCTCCATAAAACACAAAATGTGCTTCTTTTAATACTTGTAGAGCAAGAAAACCCTGGGGTCTGTGTGGGCACCCCCAGGCTGTAACCAACCGGACCGGCCTCCCTCCGGCCCCCGCCCAAGGCCCCCACCTCCCCCGGGGGCTGCGGGACAGTGTTCATCGATGAGGGCATGGCCTCCCTGGGGGCACACGCAGCACCTGGCTTGTCCCACACGGAGCCTGGCAGGGTCATCCACTCAATCTTGAACTCTACTATCATTGTTTTTGAAGTCTGTTTCCAGAAGATATTTCAAATGTGCTGGTGAAATCTTCATTGTCAAAATAATACCATTTCCCTAGACCAAAAAATGAGTGTCTAACATGTACATACTGAAATACTATTTTCCAGACCTGTGTCTGTCGTTAATAACAAATAACTACTCTTACATCACTTTGTAGACCAAGATATATGTATGGGAAGAGATACAGTAATATGTTCAATTGCTTGCTTAATTTATACAAACTCTGTGAATCTATCTACTCAATAGAGAGACAGTATACAAATTTTCAGCGTGTAATAATTTCAGAACATTGACAATTTGTCTAGGCTCGAGAGCCATTTATAAATTTTTCATCACCTGCAAACATTAATTACTTCCAGGTGATTCATTTCAGCTGAATGATTTTATTTCTTTGCAGGTTTTCAAAATTTAGGACAGCAGGTTTGATGGATAGCTGCCATTATTTTGCAATATGCTGGTGATTCGAAGACTAAACCTGGTGGTATACAAGATCTGTAGCAGCAAAACAGCCATGATTCCTATGCTGCAACAGCAGTAGGAAGAGCGGGAAGAATGAGTTTCCTTTGCTGTTTCTTTTGCCAGATCTATCCTTCCTCCCTCTTTCTTCCTCTGCTTCCCATGTCAGAAGCAACTTGGTCCAGAACTGTCTCTTCATTTTGGGGATCTGACAGTTGTCAGTCAGGTAATTCAAAGGAGGGCAGTCTGCAAAACCCATATGATTATCACAGCCACAGTCTGATTGGGATATTTTCTTGCTCTCCCATGGAATCATCCTTTCTTCATCAGTTTTACTGGAGAATTTGTCACTAACTGCAGTTAACTGCAGAAATCGGTTTTCTTCTCCTTCGTTGCATGTTCTTTGCAGTCTAAAACTGCTTGTAGATGTGGCACGTTGAAATGCGATCAGTTACCAACCCTTTGCAGTGGTTTAATCAGTCATGGTCAAGCTGCCTGTTCCACTCCTTTGCCATTAAAATCCTCACAGATAACCAAAGATATGAAAATTTTTATCCCATACAGTGTAATATCAGATATCTAAACTTAAAATAGTTTGGGAAGATGATTTGGACTGGTATAGGTGATTCATGTGCATTAGTTGTGGAATTGACAGCCTCTAACTGGTGAGCTCCAGTGAGAAACTGAGACAGTAATGTTTGTAAATATTCCAGCTATGAGAAAAAACAAATTCTTCTCAAAACTGTTCCGAGAGTCTGTTCCCTTTCATTTGACAGCATAGTAGATGTGGGACTTATCAGAGACTAGTCTTCAAAAAACATAGAAATTAATGAAAATCTCACATCTTGATCTATGCGAAAAAACGTTTGTTATTTTTATTCATAATTACTAGTCACTGGTATTTCCTTCAGTTATGAAGTCTCTTGTGCTTTCTGCTTTAAAAAATATTTAAAATGGACGTCACAAAAAATGTGATTAGGCAAAATGCTGCTTAGAGTGCAACTTGTATAGCATATTCATTAGTACATATACTACCTAGAAGTTTTTAAATCTGTCCATCTGCTTTGAACAACACCTACCATAACATGATTCTGGGACATGAGAAAGTCTCATTTTTAAAAACAGCTAGGAATATTTTCTAGTTCCATTTTTATAAATGAAGTCATTTATATAACTATAAAACCATATAAATAACATATGGCTGTCTGCCTTCAATCTTGAGAAGCAGCACTTTACAAATATTAGCTATCAAATCCCTGTAGCATCTTTACATGGCAGATAAGGATGACCATTTCCATTTTACTAGTCAAGAAACAGCTAACCAGACCAAGAATCTACTTCTCCTACACAGTGCTGACAATGAAAGAAAAACAAGCTTGGGAATGATTTATCCAAGGCCACCCAGTTAGATCTGGGATTACAATCAAAGCATGTCAGGTCTCCAGTGCTGTGCACAGACCAATGACAAAATTGCAGGGATAAAATCTAAAATGAATATTACAAAAATAAAATTAAATCAGTCTTTAGGGCAGATGTTGTTCACATCAGTTGTATTTGTGATTTTCATAAATACCACCTCCCTCTATTTTTACATGTATAAAATGGACTTGGTTCATTTTATAGTTTTATTAATTTTTATGTTTTATTTTATTAGCAATATTATGTCTGTAAAGACTATAATAATTTAAAAAGATGTTTACACTGGAATTTTTCCATTCAATAAATATCATGGATTTTTAATGGATCTCTTAATTAGTCATTGGTATTAATATAAAGAGTGAAAGACATTAATGTGTAGTAATGCCTAAAGTAGGAACACAGTTAGATTAATTTTTTTATATTTATACATTTGCAATACAACAAGCTTTTAAAAATGCCTTAAATGGATTCTAAAAAGCATCAAATATGCTAATATCATTCAAAAATAAGCCAAATCTGAGTCTTTTTCACATTTTGTGATTTACTGCAGAGTGATAGAAAATATTTCTGCAAGAACTTTAATTATACAAACATTTTAATTATGAAGCATTGTTGGTGAATGCAAAATATTGATTCAGGTACATAATGAATATGCATGTGTATGTGTACACATATACATACCTATGTATGCATGCTTAAAATACACTGATTAATAATAAGAGGTGATATTCTGCCTCTGAAGTCAGTTGGGTTCTGACTATTGACTTCCATGTGGCCACAATTTCACCATCAAACTGTATGTTTCCATGCTTCTTTTTGTTCCAGAATTCATCTGCCACCACTGCCAGAGCTATGCTGGTTACACCCTAGTTGGTGTAATGCTGTCTGTGATGGAAATTTTATATGTTGGCCTTCTGTTGACTCCATGGGAAGGACTAATGGATGTATGCAGTCCCCCCGAAGCAATGTATGCTCGTAGCTTTTCAGCTGCATAGTCATTCAGGGTCACAGTCTTTGCTTGTAGGTGTAACTTCTCCCAAAGACCAAGAACTAAGCCTGGAGAACAGGAAGGGGAGAGGTGTGAAATTCTGGGACAAAGAGGGCACTTCTGGTCTGGCCTACTCTCCCATGTGGCTAATAAGACCATTCAGCTTTACATCAAAAGTAGAGTCAGCAACTGACTCATGGAGGTTGAGGAAACATTTCCTGGAAATTGCTAATGACAATTATAAATACCTGCATATATACTATAGACTAATAACATTTGTGTAACATGCTCTACACTTACTGATGTCTTCAATAACAGTTATTTCCGCTCTCCCTAATGGGCCTTAAAATAATTTTGATTTTGTCTTATTTTCTGTAATTCAATATCTGATGTTAGGTACTCACGTCTTTTTGCTTCTTACACTTATCTCATCTGGCCACTCGAATTATATTTGTGTGGTTGTACATGCTTCATCTGCACACATTTTGAGAAAAAAACCTCTCAATTAAACAGGCAACTTAATGAATTATTAGAGTGGAACATAGCTATGAAGCCTATGGGGTTTTTTTGGAGAGGTGTTTGTGGTTTTTTGTTTATTTGTTTGTTTTTGTTAGCTCAGGCAGAGCATATGAGCAACAGAAGAAGAACAAAGCAAAACATCAACACTGAACATCACTGAGATTTTTTTTCTGTTTAAACATGGAAACTAAACTTGCAGCAGGTCAAGGGAGGTGATCCTGCCCCTCTACTCTGCTCTGGTGAGACCCCACCTGGAGTACTGTGTCCAGCTCTGGGGGCCCCAGTACAGGAGAGACATGGAGCTGTTGGAGAGAGTCCAGAGGAGGGCCACGAAGCTGATCAGAGGGCTGGAGCACCTCTCCTATGAGGACAGGCTGAGAGAGTTGGGATTGTTCAGCCTGGAGAAGAGAAGGCTCTGGGGAGATCTAATTGCGGCTTACCAGTACCTGAAGGGGCCTACAGGAAAGATGGTGAGGGACTGTTTATCAGGGAGTGTAGTGACAGGACAAGGGGTAATGGGTTCAAGCTCAAGAAGGGTTGATTTAGATTAGATGTTCCAAAGAAATTATTTACTGTGAGGGTGGTGAGGCACTGGAACAGGTTGCCCAGAGAGGTTGTGGGGGCCCCATCCCTGGATGTGTTTAAGACCAGGTTGGCTGGGGCTTTGGGCAACATGGTCTAGTGGAGGGTGTCCCTGCCCATGGTGGGGGAGTTGGAACTAGATGATCTTTAAGGTCCCTTCCAGCCCAAACCATTCTGTGATTCTGTGATTTTTTACAGCTGTGTGGGAAAAAAGCTGAACACACCCCAACAAAAAAACCCCACCTCTAAAGTATTACAATTTGTATTTCAAATTCTCTATTGTTAGTACACAAAATTCCTTCTAAAACCAGTAGAAAAATTTTTACTTGCTTGAGAGCTACAAGTTTTGAAAATATAGGCAACATTTTTCTCAGAAACATGTAAAACTCCAGGCAAAGAGAATTCATTCCAAAAGTCATAATCTTAGAAAAACTAGATTTGATAAATCAAGAAATGAAGAGAAAGTAGTTAAAAAAATAAAGATATAGAAGAATATGTATCTAGAAGAGGAATCATATTCTCTTCCATTCCTGACAGTGGGAACTTGAATAAGTGTATCTGGTAATTTAACACTGGAGCAAGTAACAGAACACCTGGAAAAAAATTAGAGATTAATGAGCTGAAATCTACATATCTTGACTTCCAGGAGCAGCATCTACAGTCCATAGCGTTGCATCAGTAATGATATAAAAGGGTATGTAGGGACACACAGGTGGCTATCCACGCCGTATGGAATTTGGAAGTAAATTATTTAAACATTCAGCCAGACTAGGATAAGCTTTGATAGAAGGCAAAGCTTCTTCTACATTGAATCATATATCCCTGTAGTTAGTAGTTTCTAAGTCAGCAAAATCTTGAAAGTCTTTTTAGGGGTTCAAAAACAAACAAACAAACAAAAAAGGGAGAAAGACAAAATACTCATAGTACTTGACTAGAATTGTGTTTACATCTTATCTTTAGAAAAGGTACATTATTTTGTTATAATGGAGGAACAGTTACAAAAGAATTTTTATGAGCAATAAGCAAGGTTAAACTGCCAGTAATTAAAAAAACAAAAATAACGCTCAGTGTTCAATTTGACTTTTCAAAGCCTTAAGGTTCAGTTTATATTATACTTAGTTTGAGAATACAGCTATAAATATAGGTTGATCTCTCTCTTTCCTGTCTGAAAAAAGGATACCAGGATGTCATATTGAATCCTCTGTGAGTCCCTGCAGCTCATCTGTAAATGCTGGGACTTTTGCCTGCTTAGACTGAGACTGAATTCAATCAGCTGTATCTCTCTGTGTCCAAAGATAATATGAAACAAAAATCAAACTTTAAAATTCAGTCTAGGAACCTAATCAATACCAGAATAGCTACTACATTGCCATGGTTAAAATAAACTAGTATTATAGAATAAGATTATTTTTTCCCCCAATTAACACCCTAAAGTCTTTTAAAGGACTTTCAACTACCCTGAACAAAATGGGCCTGATGGTGTGCTCTCTTTGGTGACCAAAAGAGATCAGTTTGCAGGTTTTTCATCCTTGATGGTGATCAGGACTATTTCTGTATCGGTTGCAATGCAGATCCAAGCAGTTTACAGACTGTTTTGAAGTTCTTGTTGCATTAAGCTCTCAAAGACCAAAGATTTACAACAGGTCTAGCTGCATACCTTCACCAAAATATGCAGTATGCTGGAATGCTCAGGTATATATATATAGTATAGGTACAGCCAATTCTACTCTCCCACTTGGGATTTCTTTACACTGGGAAATGTGCATTGGAAAGAAAGCCAAATTGCTTTGTGTCATCAGAATATAGAGGTACAAAGCTGAGAATCTGACCCAAGATTGTTAGTAGCAAATTTGATATTTTCTGTCTTCAGTGAGCTCAAGTATTTAACACCGAGTTCTCATCCTGTAGTAATTCACCAAGAACCAGACACAAATTTGATACTGAATTCACATATGGGGAGCTCAGTGTGGGGTTAATCCTCTTCTTGTGTTGATCCATAATACTGTCAGAATACAAGCAACATGGAAGCATGGGTAATTTCCCATGGTACAGGGCATGTGCAGTGACAGATGACTACAGAAAAGTAGTGAGTAAAAATCCCACTTGTCGTAAGTTGCACAACATCAGGAGAAAGCATCCTCTTGTTACAGATGTCTGAGCAAAGCCTACAGCTGTAAAATACTGTTCAGAAACTCAGCCAGGGCTGTGGCTTTCCCAGAGCTCTGCCGGTCAAACGGCTAGCAGTGGAGCTCGTATCCAAAATGCCCTGAGTGCTCTTGGCCCTAACTTAGTGTTCATAAAATTTGGATGAACTAAAACTTGAAACCAAAAAAAGAGAAAGCTAGCTGTCTTCACAATACTTTGGTTTTGTGCCCATTTCCTAAGGGCATTATGATCACTCTCCTTGTTTAGATTGGGGTGACAGAAAGGCATTTAGGTGCAAACACAGAAGACAAAGCTTTCTAGTCTTAATCTGTTGGATAAATTTCTCTGCTTATATTTTGTGGTTGGCTTCTCACTAACAGTAAGTTTTCCTTGGGGAAAACTTAGGAGGTTCCTGTCAACAGTAGATAGTTCCCATGGTCCTCACACATCCATCTTGGCCAAGGTTACCAGCTACCCATTTTTACAAATTCAGCCTGTTTGTGGGTTGTGATCTAAACCAGACCTATTAAATAATCCACTAAAGAAAAAAAGAGTCTAACCTAAATACATGTATATTTAAACTGCTGTCATTACAGTTCTGTTGCAAAGCGTGGCCGTACAAATTGCCAGATCAGTACAGCTGAGGAAACAGTAGCCCTAGGACGAAAGGGGAAGTAAAAGTCCAGGTGTGGGCAAGGCTGGAACTTGTTAATGGGTTGCTGTGAAAGGATTTCCAATATATAGCCACAGTTTTGGCACTCGTTAAAAATATCCATGATAGACAATTTGCATCGAGGGAGAACTCTTTCAAAATGAAATCATGCTGTGGACTGCATTCTCAAATGAGCAAAAAATGGCTGCCTGTTTCTGAAAATTAATTTTTGACATTTCTATGCTTTTGCTCATGAAGCCAATTTTCATTATTCCTGGAAGTCCTAGCATTAGAATAGACCATTAAAACCAGTACTTTAAGTCACTAGGTTTGATTGCAGTTACAGTAAAAAGCTACACTGGGAAATTGACTGGAATAGCTTGCAATGAGAGCCTTTTTCTGGTTATCTCAAGAGGATTAAGTTAAATTTGAAAGAGGGACAGAGGAAGCACTCTGCAGAATAAGAGTTCCCACATAGGGAGCTACTTCAGAATAGCCACTGCACTTCAAAAGTGGCATTCTGCTTTATTTTGAAATAACTTCTCAAAGTTGATAAGCCTAGGCTTCTTTCTTGGCTCTGTTGACATGAAGGATCCTTAACGTGGGTGTGAATGTGATTAAATTTAGCACCCACATTCCATTATAATTTACACCCATTTTCAGGCAGCATTACACTGCCAGAAAGGTGAAAAGAGGCCTTCTTATCAGTCCCAGGCTACGTTATTTGTAAATAATTCTGGTTACAGCAGTGGTGCTCTAACAGCAAGCAGTGAGTGTAGTGTTAGAATAGGCTCTTACAGTCTGTATGTTTGGGAGTTTCATTGGGTTTGTGTTCTTGTTTTCTCTCCCCCCCCCCCCCCCCCCCAAATTGTTGACTTTTTTGCTGTTAGAAGAGGACTTTGGTTCTAGCACAGATACTTCAAGGAGGGAGTGGGATGGAAAAATCCTTTGCACCTGCAGGTGCTTCAGATCTCTAACTGGGGATCCCTGTTCTAAAATGGTCCACACTGTTATTACTGGCTGTGTTACCATAGCAATGCAAACTCTGTTTGATATGAACATTCTTCCCTACAATTACCACAGCTGATGAGCACAGTAATTATCATAGCTTCCTAAGGTGCACTTAAAATAGCAAGGCAAGGGAATGCATTCTTGGAAAATATGGTACATTCTTTGCAGGCTGTCCTGAAAAATCTCTCTCAGTGGGAAAGTTCAGCTTGTCTTCTGTGGTTATAGATGAGATATTTAAGATTTTTCAGGATAAAGGTTATTCTGGGACAAGATACACCAATAAGCATAGAAAATATCTAGTTACTGTAACACAGCATGATTTATATTATCATTGCTTAAATCATCTTAATGTTACTAGTTCGACATGCCCCCAGATGTGAGAGAACAGGCCCAGGAGCAACATAAACTGGTGTCACACAGTGGAATGACTTAACTAGGAGTTTTTCAATATCAGAAAAATTAGTACCTGTGGTACACTACCAACCAACCATGTTGCAGCTTCACAAGTAAGAAGCTGCTAAAATAGACAGAATTCAGGCATTTTTTTCTCATAGCAGAATGGCAGAAACCAAGCAAAAAATCCTCTAAAAAAATTGGCCTTGGTAGACCAAAGCTTATACCAATGGAGAGCGTGTTTTCAGAATCATAAAGGTTCACAAAATCACTGGGATTAATCTTTTGAAGCTACTAATTTTCTTCTTAATATATATATTTAAACATAAATTCTCAAGCTGTGATAATGTCTGATTCATTGAAAAGGAGATTTAAGATACAACTTTGTTCTATCTAGATTTTTTTTCTTTTTTTAAGTGGTGATGAGCTCTAATAGGAGATGCTACACTGCCAGGGAGCTGCTTATCCTATCTTGACCGATGAAACGGATTACCACCCATATATTACATATAATACCACAGGTTTTCTCTTTGTTGGGTGAGCAGTCATCAACAAATTTAGCAGGAAGACCTGCTGTATATGAAAAGTAGGATATTGAAGAAGGCATCAGCTGGACAGATCAAGAATTTACCTTCAGAAATGATGAGTGTTTATTAATTCAAGATACAAGCAGATTTAACCAGTAGGATAGTAATCAACTCATAACTGAAGAAAACAGCTGAGTAAAAGTGACACATTGGGAATTGTTTGGGGAAGGTGAGGAAAGAAATCTGAGAGTGCTAATGATTTGGCTAGCCATATACATGCTTTCATTCAGATGTCTTCTCATCCAGATAGATCAGATTTCCAAAGCTAGTGTCTAGTATATTGTGATTTGTGGGAATGCTAATGATTTCTTAATGATTATTGTTGGAGTATCTTCATTAACAGGACTTCAAAACTCACCATTTGCTGTTTTTTATTTCCAGAATTGATACAGTAGTGCATATGATATTCACAGAACTCTTTAGCTACAAAGGTAAAGGGCTAATAAAGAGGTAATGAGATACCAGGGATATTGAGATATCAACTACCAATACCCCATGAAAGTGTATTGAGATATGACTTATCTATCTCAGTGTAAAATGCTGGATGAGAAAACATAGAGGTGATCCTTAATTCAAGGGCAAAGTCAAAATCTATACTATACCTGAGATCTTCCTGAATAATTTGCTCTGCTACATCTTGACTTCTTTTTTATACAGAGGTAATGACCTCAAAATATGTGTAATAATGTAAAAGTAAACCTTTTTAGGACAGAAATAAGCAGAAGGAATCTGTTCACAGTGCCTGTATTTTGTGCTTTACCTCTACCCTAAAAACATGTTCTCTGTGCTCAGGGATAGTGACACAAGGCTAAAACAAGTGCTGCTTCCAGTTATGGACGACTGTATGTGCCTTTCGGCATGTTTCATTTTCTTTAAGGATTCATTCAATGTGTAAAAAACGGTAGTACATGTAGTAATAAGACAAAAAGCATAAAGCAGTGACAGAATACATTGAAGCACGCCTGCTATCCTTTACACTCATTTATAATTATTATGAAAAGAGCACAAATTTTTAAACGTTACTATAGGTAAGGGAGCATAGCCAAATTAATACAAAAGGGAACCATGTGTTCTGCAGCTTGAGGGATGGTTGCAAGCCAGGCTATCTAGACTTCTGTTGCCTTGTAGACCAAAGCGGTCATGTTTTCCATCCCACTCTAGGGAAGTATAACTAGACAAGCAGTGGACAGCAGTTGTCTTCTCAAACAAAGAGCTGGAATCTCAGATTTGCTGCTATCAAAGAAATTCTTGATCCCTCAGTTGTATTACATTTTCAGGAAATATAATTAGAAAATATATTAAATTTATATTTTTGCAATTTCTTTTCAGATTTTAATAGACATAATCAGTCATTAAATACCAACCATTCACTGTGATAGGCAAACAATTCTCTCACTTCAACATCCTTAGGATTCTGGTATCTTTTAAAATATCCTGATGTGTACATAATCTTGTCATGTGTTACAGCACAGGCATCATTCTCTGGGTATCGCTTTGAACTGCTTTTGCTCTCCTCTTTTTGACTGCTCTTTGAGTTGCCATATGTATTATTAGAGAGACATTCTGTAGTATACCATTGATTGGTCATCTGACTTACTAAAAACGATTTTAATAATTTACAGAGCTGAGTCATTATTTTCCATTTGTACAATATTGACTTCATATCTTCTGTTTTGATTTGGGATAATCTATATCACTGTGGATTCACTGCTTCAGGAATGTCTTTTCCATACAGAATGTAGAATTCTAGTGAAATCTTCTGGCTTATTAATGTGATTATATATAATATTTTTCATGCTGCTTTCTTAATTTCCTGGTCATTGGCAGAATGCCAATATTCCTTGAGCTCAGTCCTATGTGCTAGTGTCCTTGTGATGTAGGTAACCACACATACTGTCCTGCAGAATCTCCATGAAACATGACACATAATCTGATTTTTGACTTTCAGAAAATGTCACCGTGTTGGCTTTTTCATTCATTGAGGCTGAACTGTGTAAAAAAAAGGCATTAGATGAGTGGACATTGAAGTGGATTAAGAAATGGCTGAATGGCAGGGCTCAGAGGGTTGTGATAAGCAGCGCAGAGTCTAGTTGGAGGCCTGTAGCTGGTGGTGTGCCCCAGGGGTCAGTACTGGGTCTGGTCTTATTCAACATATTCATCAATGACTTGGATGAGGGGACAGAGTGTGCCCTCAGCAAGTTTGCTGAAGATACAAAACTGGGAGGAGCGGCTGCCACACTAGAAGGCTGCACTGCCATTTAGAGAGACCTGGACAGGCTGGGCGAAGAACCTAATGAAATTCAACAAGGGCAAGTGTAGGGTCCTGTACCGGGGGAGGAATAACCCCAGGCACCAGTACAGGTTAGGGGTTGATCTGCTGGGAAGCAGCTCTGCAGAGAAGGACCTGGGAGTCCTGGTGGACAGCAAGTTATCCATGAGCTAGCAATATGCCCTCATGGCCAAGAAGGCCAATGGTATCCTGGGGTACATTAAGAAGAGTGTGGCCAGCAGGTCGAGGGAGGTTATCCTCCCCCTCTACTCTGCCCTGGTGAGGCCACATCTGGAGTTCTGTGTCCAGTTCTGGGCTGCCCAGTTCAAGAAAGACAGGGAACTACTGGAGAGAGTCCACCAGAGGGCTACGAGGATGATGAGGGGACTGGAGCATCTCTCTGATGAGGAAAGGCTGAGAGAGCTGGGTCTGTTTAGCCTGGAGAAGAGAAGACTGAGAGGGGATCTCATCAACGCTTATAAATATCTAAAGGGTGGATGTCTAGAGGATGGGACCAGACTCTTTTAAGTGGTGCCTGGCGACAGGACAAGGGGCAACAGGCACAAACTGGAACACAGGAAGTTCCACCTGAACATGGGGAAAAACATCTTCACTCTGAGGGTGACCGAGCACTGGAACAGGCTGCCCAGAGAGATTGTGGAGTCTCCTTCTCTGGAGATATTCCAAACCCACCTGGACTCAATCCTGTGCAACCTGCTCTAGGTGATCCTGCTTTAGCAGGGGGGGGTGAACTCCAGATGTCCCTTCCAACCCCTACCATTCTGTGATTCAGTGATTCCAATGACCTGGCCATTTCTTTGTTTGTTTGTTTGTTTTAACATTCCCCAGGTTTTCTAATATCAAAATCCTTTCAGAGACAGTACTGGAAAAGTTAATATGTATGTGAAAACTTTTATGTGTGGAGAGTGTTGTGCAAGCACTGCACTGTGGACCTAAAAAGAGGTTATGACATTTGCAGAGTTTTCTATCTGACTACTGAACCAGGTGCCCACGGCTATATGTACTATACAAACTAACCTGACCTTATCTTCTATGGCACTTTGTCACGAGGTTCCTGTGATGAAATGGCCTCAGTGACAACTTTAGAAAGAGCAGACAATAGTGGTCTAGTGCTGCCCAATATCATGTCACTGCAATAGCTAAAGTAAATATGTTTGTAGGATTCAACAGGCCTACTGCATGTTCAACAGGCTACATGCATGTGGAAGATTGTCCTCACTATTAAGTTCATCTGTCAAACTCCTTTACCTTTCATTCAGTCTCTATGTCCTCCTTTCCAGTTTCACTATTTAGAGATTTCCAGTACTTTACTCATTTAGTCATATGAACCCGTATCACACAATGGAGCCAAAAGAAGATGTCCACCAGCATCTCTCGGGCTCATTATTTTTCATCAGCCTGCCTGGCATTGGTTTCAGAAGCCTAATAAATAGGTATACTAATGTCCATTTAACTACAACATGCCTTCGTCATATTCCTCTGACTCTTCCTCCAAATTACTATTTTTTTAAAAATCCCTAGGTAAAAGTAATTTTTTAATATAATTTTCCTTACTCTCATTATTTTGAGCAAAAAATTGAAAACCATAGTTGGGTTTTAACCCTGTGGCACAGCCAAATCCCTTCTGAAAGCTGGTTAGGCTGAAATGAAGTGTTGAGGAATACAGGGCTTAATGAATAGCCGGACATTATAGAACTGGTGAATGGCACGGGTGACCCAGCCCATGGAAAGGGCCCTTTCACACAGTGCTGCCCAGCGTAGATACCAGAAGTCCTGTTTTTCAGACAGGACAAGACTGACTGCTTGGGGTTTATAAAGAAACCTTTGAACATTGAGTGTAGGTGAGATATTGTAAACGCCAGAATTTCGGCCATGCTCTGACTGGAGTGGCTGCAGGAGGGCTGCTCTGAACCACAGGTCTACCTACATCCCACCACAGGTGTTCCTTGCTGCTGCTCCTGCAGTGTTCCAGCAGCATCCCTAGTTACCGAAAGTGAACGTATTCTTTTTCCTAACTTTTGCCATGCATTTGATTGTATGCAACCTCTTTAAATAAACTCTTTAAAACATTTTGAATGCATCTCTGCCTCATTATTTCAAATAAGCTGCAGTTATATTGACAAATGAAGGGGTAAGTTATAATATATAGCACCCATTGATGGATTCATTAAGAGAATGTAGATTCTTATTTCCCCTGTGTTTTGATGCATGGATAATTATTCAGATCAACTGTACTACCACAATCATATCTGTGTAATGTATCTGTTAGATAGCATATGACTACTGTGTATGGTCGGGAGAGGCTGATCTATGGTAATATGAAGTTAAAGAATTTCTTACTGCATCCAGGACAAGTGCATAATTTATAGCTGCCTGGGGTAATTTTTAACACATGCGTCACTTATTCTTGTGATTATCTGTTAGGAAAATACGTATAGATTATGAACTTTAGGCAACTTTCCTTCTTTTTTTTTTCTTTTTTTTTTCTTCATTCATCAGCCCTTTTGTACTATGTTATTACTTGCAAGAGTGAAAATTTTCAGCTATTGCTCCAAGCAAAGTGCTGTTAGTTTTGAAATTAAAGGAAGAAAATCTTCATCAAGTGCCAAGACAGGACTGCTGTGGTGTTTTGGGAGGGGGAAGATTACACATATTCACTGAACTATGATGTTATGGGACATTCGTCACCTTGAGAGGAATAATAAAGACAAAAGGCTGAGTAACATTGACTCAGCCTTTGTCCCTGGCTAATGCAGGGTTAATGTTGAACTCCTGGGGTATTCTACTTGTCCCTTACCCAGTGCCCAACTTCTCCTCCACACTGATACTTAAGATCATAAATAGAAAATTGCACTGCCTATTAAAAACTGAAAATGTTTTAAAATCTTTAAAATATGACTGTACTTTTAATTTTACATGTAATTTAATAAAAACATCCCCTCTCCCTTGGAGTGTATTTACAGATGTCTAGAATTTCTGCTAGAATATACGTCTTTTTCTACATGAAGTAGGTGACCTTGTTAAGGAGCACAAAATACCTTGACAAATGATAAAACTAACTAAGGCTCAGTAATATGAACAGGTTTTGGTATTGACTAATTTAGAATGCCTGATCTGATATTAGATCCTTTGATTAATGGTAATTCTTTGATAATGGTTGAAGGATTGTGGAAAAGAAGACATCTGAAACTTTATTGAAATCAGTAAGAAAAATTATGATAAAGGAACATTACTAGTACTTGCAAAGTCTAGGTTAAGAAATGGATTGCAGTCAAAAACCTGTTGAAGAGAGTGAAGTGCTTTCATTGGCTGCAAGCGTATATGGATCAGGCCTGTGGAGAGTCAAAGACTCATCAAACTGATCTTTCTTGCTCTCTTGTAATACATAAATACCAAAGCTTTAGTGTTCTCCACTTTTAAAAATGGAAGCATTCAGGTTACAACTCAGAAAAAAATGTTTGGTAACATAAAATGTAAATATGACAGGGAATTTGTCCAAGTGAGGAAGAACATTCTGTTTCATTCATGTCATTTGTCATTTATAATGACTATGTTACCTGAGAAGAAGACAACCTCTAGTATTTATTGTATTTTGAGAGCCAAACCTGTACAAGACTTCTATTAATACTTGGAAACTTCACTGTTGAGCAATGTTAGTACACTCCTGGCTTTCGTGCAGTCTTTGTGTCCCGTAGACAAATATTAAAGATGATTTTTTTTTTTATTGCTTTTGACAGCAAGAAAGCCTCAGTTTCCTGATTTCAACATGATTTCAGCTGAGGTGATTGTACCTTTCCTAAGCTGGATATTGGTTTAATTGAAGTGAATGTGCTTTTTCAGAAGTGAGGGAACCTATACAAATAAATAAAACAAATAGAAAATATTTATGAAAAAGAGCCTCGGTGTTATTCCTTCTTATTTTGGCTACGGAACAAGGAAATAAACCATAAGTTACTCTATAAAGAAAAAAGGTGAAAGTTGAATATAGTTAGCCTAATCCACCTGGCGAAAAAGAAAACAAAAAAAGAAAGCTTTGAGAGATGACCATTTCTGTACAGTAGTTATATTCACTCAGTAACCAGAATTTAGGTTGACCTGCTAAAAAATGATGAGGAAAACAGTGAGGAATTTTGTGGTCTTCTGTTTTCTCCCCTTTATTTCTTTTGTATGAACCTAAAATATTTGATGCAAAAGTTTTATATTGTCCATTAGAATTTGTTTTTCTTGCACGTGTTCTTAAACCTGGAAAATATTGAGAACGTTGTACTTTAAATTGCTGTTTTGTTTAATGGTTCCTTGGAGGACCTGGTGATGTTCATGATCTCTTTTAGATTCAATTTTCAAAAAAAAGTTATAAACATGCTTACTTTACAAAACTTGAACGTCCCTTGATTGCACATTCTACTTAACAGTAAGAATATTACATGTCTGCAGTTTGGGATCTAAGGTCTTAGCCAAATGGTAAAGGAGTTTAATCTATAATGACCTTTACTTCAATATTGTGTCTGTTTTTTTGTGTTAAATAAATGTTAAAAATAACAACAGGTTCAAACTGTCTGAATAAAAAAGCTGCTTTCCTTTCTTATATGTTTTTAATTGTTTTGTAGTTAAAATTGAATGAAAATACTAAGTCTCTTCTGTACTGTTTTTTTTTTTTTTTTTTTTTTTTTTTTTGTAGTGGAATATCTAGTTTGAGAAATGAACATGAAGCAGTGTGTGCAGGGTAAAAACTGACTTTAAATAGTCTAACAAATCAAAAAAAGGTATAAGCCCAACTTTTATTTCAATTTCTAGATTTTGTTAATATTCTAAACTCAGAGGTAAAGCAAATTAAAATGGAATGTATTAGTTATTTTACAATTTAGTACAGTAAGACTAACTGCTTTATGTGCCTTTAGACAAATATGCTATTTTTTTCACCTATCAATTAATGAAATATCTTACACCTTCCTTCTCTGTAGATGTGTGTAATACATCTTCAATGTTAGATATTAAATTTGCTAGAGTTTTAAGTTGGTGAAATGTGTGATATTTAATGAATACTTTACTGGAAAACATTTTTGCCATTATTTATTCAACTTAGCAATTTTATAATGCTACCGCAATGAACTGCATTAATATATTTTACTTTCCTCTCTGAAATCTTTTTTTTTTAAATGAGTATGTTAATTTACAACACTGATCTCATCTCTTTCTGTTTCTGTGACTTCTTCTATGTTCCCTAGGAAGAAGTTATAAATACTGAGGGGAAAGGAGAAGTAATGACAAAACCTAACTTTAGACCAGCATACTTGATTTTCTAGGATCCTTCTGTGGTCAGTGAAGAAAACCAGCCCTGTCTCCTCAGAGCCAATGCCTTCATCGGTGACTTAACTGTAAGCAGCCATCAGGATGTGACAGCAAGGTCTTCCTTTGTCTTGCTGGTGGCTGAGCCTACCTGTCATCCTGTCTGTGGTGGCACAATCCGTTTGCCACGTTGTGCAGTGGTGGGTTTGGTCGGATCAGCTCCCTGATCCAACTGAAAACCAGCACTCAAAAAAACCCCAACAATCAACCCCAACCAAAAAAACAAAAGGTGTTTTTAGTCAGTTTAGAACCACAAAACTGAGCAGTTGCTAGATCCAGCACAAGGATATGTGTGGTGTACAGGAGGAGGGGCGGGGGGAGCAAATATCTTTTCCTTTTCATTGCAAGCTGTGGCTCACACTTAGATCAGATAAACCGTGCCGTGAAAGTGTCACTCTGCTTAGACATTCCAACCCCCTTAACAGAGGGATCCATCCATTGAAGGATGCTGGTGAAATTGGCTTCAGTAGACTAATGTCAACTTGTAAACAACCTGCTACTTAAATGCAGCAAAATATGGAAATATTCATCATCATTCACTCAGAAGACCTGCATGTCTGCATACTTCAGTACATTTAGTTGCCTCTGAGAATGCAAAAACCCAAACAAGGATCTGTCATTATTGCTTAGGAGAATCAATCTTTCTTAATCAAACTCAGATGAATAGATACTCTTGGAAGAAAGACAAAAAAATGCTGGCTAGTAGCCTGGAGCATTCTTCTTGGCTTTTTTTTTTTTTTCTACCACCATCAAGGGCTGCCTCTGATCTCACATGGAGAGAAAAGAAATGTGCAGTGAGAGGTTTAGTGGATCCAGATGCTGAAACAGGAGACACTCAGATATATCTGTATGTGGAGGAAAGACTGATAATGGCTGAATGAAGCTATGAAATGGGTTGACAGAAGAGAGGAGAAACTGGTCAGACATGCAGAAGGGAAGAGGAGTAGCAGAAAGGAAAGAGAAAGGTACAATGTGAAGGTGGAAAATAATAAAATAAAATAAAATAAAATAAAGTCAAAGCAAAAGAAGCCCTATATATTCATACATGCATAAATATACAAATAAATAATTGGATGTAAAATAAATAAACACATACAAATATATTTCACATATAGAGGAAGTAAGAGAGAAGATAGAAGATTACAGATCAATAGTCTCTGCTAATCACACTCTTTTCATGTGAAGATGACTCTTAGAAGGCAAGCTTATCTGATCAAAATAATCTACTGTTTTGCACACAGTTGCGCTGATCAGTCTTATGAATCTCCCAAACTCACTGCTTTTTAGGAATTTTCCTCATTCTGAGATTTCTTTTGACCTATCTGGAAATTCATATTTATTGACCTCTACTTTCTTCTCATCTATCTGTTCAAGTTAAAACCTAAAATTCTCAAGGTTATTTGCTTCCAAACTGTCTTCACAAACTGGTAATGCTTTGCTGTACATTTTCACTTCTCAGACAAATGGATACACTTGATGTTATCAGGGAAAGGTATAGAGCCGTTGCCCTCTGAAACTTCTTGAGATGCTTACTACAGGCTTAGCATGTGCCCAGGTAGCTGTGTATCACTAGTGATATTTAAGCATGCTGCATAGAATAATTCAAGGCATATACATGCTGTATAGAATAATTCAAAGCATTTTTTAAGGAACAGCAAAGGTTAATTTTATGGACACTTGGTCAAAAAGTCCTCAGAACGTATTGGTTGAAGTGATTAGGAAAAGGTATTAGACTGTTGCAGTTAAAGACTTTTTCCTACTGATTAAAGGTAGAAAAATTGGCTGGGCTTAATGTATCAAATCAAGTACATTAAAGTTGCATTAGCAAGTCGTGTGACTGAACAGAGACAGCCATGTGGAGCAAGCCAGCTGGTGCTGGTGGCATGACTTCCACACCAGGAGCCCTTCACACTCACCCTGTCTCTGTCTTTAGAATGCCAATGAGAGCTCCAAGGGCCAGATGGGCACCCCTGAACCATCTTGTCTTGGTTCGTTGTCCTCTCCAGGGAAGCCAGTTCTCACACTTCATGTGGTGAACCAAAGTACAATGAGATACAGTCAGGAAATTAATTTCCAAACTGAATATCTGATCTTAACTAAAATGTCACCTTTTGTGCACTTTAGGTAAGTATTAAATTGTATTATTGTCATAAAGCATGGTGAGAGGTTTTTTTTAATATGCACTCAGGTTCATGTGAGAGATGCAAACAGTATATTCCTGAGGAGTACGTGGTGTAGGGTTGCTTGGACATAGCTATTGATTTCACCTGGACTTTGGTTTAATGGCTTCAACTTCCAAAATATCTTCCTAAAGCTAAGACTTTACTTAGCTTGACTCCCAGCTCAGTGAAGTATTTCTTCTGTATGCTGTAAGTAGAGTGTGAGAAGCTGGAGACATGCTGTGTCTTACAGACTGGCAAATTAATAACTCTTATTGAATTATAGTATTCTGGGACTCCTGGAAATACTTTTGAGCATTCCAGAAAGTTTTTTATAAATGTCTCCTCTCTACTCTGAATTTTGGACATTTTTGAAATAATTTTCTGTTTTGGAGCTTTATAGCAAAAGCAGTGTAATCTTAGCAAACTGGTTCAAAAAAGGTCCACATTAGCTTTTTCATTTCATGTGGATTAATATCCCCCAAGTTTTGCTTTGAGTACTGAGTTCAAACAAACCAAAAAATCAAAGTAAAGCTCCACCCATATCACTGAATTTTGTCTGGGGAAATTTTTCCCCCTTTGAGTCATAACCAGAATAATAATGAGTAACAACTGGTTTCCACCCAAACTATGAATGACCTGTTTTTGCTAAAACTTAGGCCTTCTCTATCTGGGAAAGCTATAAATCTTGGTGACAGTTTTTGTAGACCAGGTTTAAATTTCAGTCTTCCTCTGCAAGATCAATGTCAATAAATATTTATTTTTTCTTCCCCAGCTGCAACTTGCGTATAATTGGGATGCCCTGCTTTGCATATTTTTGAGAATTTAATTGTTCATTTTTATAGGAAGGATGATTTATTAACTTTTTCTCCTATGATATTTTTCTCTATGGTATGACTTCATCATCAGGTTGAGAGTACTGAGTATGGCTTCTTTCACAGTCTACTGCCAAAGGAAATATTTACAAGTGCAACTTGGGGAAGAGAGACTCTATGACTGCTATAAATTTATTGTTGGTTACACAAATGTGTCATGATTCTTAGTGGTGCCATGTCTAATTTAGACCAAATGTAAACCTTTGTATAGACAGTGCTCTGACATCTCAGTTAAATCTGCAGAAAGACTAGTTATTTGGATAGAAACATATGATCTCATTCTAAGATCTAAGTGTTAGTACCAACTTGCCAATATTCTTTGGGGAAGAGTTAAAAGTCAGGCATCATTCTACAACATTCTCATCCATGAATATTTGTTTCCTTTAGGGAACTTTTAGGGATCTTGTGTGCATTTCCATGGGAAGCAAATTTGTCTTTTTTTTTTTTTTTTTCTTCTCTCCTTAATTTTAGTTTAGTTAACAAAAATATAATTCTTGAGAAACTTTTTTCTTCAGCTCCACTGTTTGGGCTGTTAGAATTTTTTTATTATTTTTATTTATTTTCTTACTCTTGTGCATTTAGATTTTAATTACTTAAGATCACTGAGTTCTTCCAGGTTGGTAATGTAATATTCCCTTTTCTGCCTGTGTATATGTTTCATTTATGTACTAAATTTCTCAATTGTTTAGCAAGTTACTATCTCTAGAAAAGGCAGCCTTTAATATGTAATAATTTAGTGAACATAGACTTTGGTTCCATCTTAAGTTTATATGAAAATTAAAAATTGTGCAAAGAAACAGATTTCTGAATGAATACAATGATACTTAATAAAAATAGTGTATATATTGTGAAGTGATAAAATGTCATTATATATAGTAATTGCTTCCACTAAATGGAGAAGCATTTATCTTTGTTTTGCTTATCTTTTTAAATCTTATTTTAATCTTCCAGAATATGTACTAACCTCAAAGTAAAGAATTACTTCTTGCTTTCTGGAATGTTTTTTCTCCACTCTCCCCCCCCCCCCCCCTTTTTTTTTTTTCACTTCATTCTTATCACTGGAACTAAAAGCCCAGAGGAAATATTGTTCTTGGATTCATATAATAAATTAACAGATTTCTCATTAGTGCTGTGTACAGATGTTCAGTGGATATTTCCAGCCTATGTGTAAAAAAAGCTATTAGAAATCTTGCATGAGAGATTAAAATAACCCTTTGGTTTCTGCTTTCAACAGATGTGTATGAGATTTGAGTAACCCTTAAAATATTTCGGATTGGAAAGTACTGGTGGAACAAATTATTTAATATATTGTTTCATCATCATTGAGAGCCTGGATCAAATTCATGGAAGTCAAAAGAAACTCTGCATTTGCATAAATCTTAATTCTCAAGAAATGACTATCCATCAGCAGAGACAAGTGCTTATAGCACAATTCAGTATTTTGACACACTCTGTAATACTGCCAGCCTTTTTTGCTGATTTTTTATAAGTAATTCTCTGCTCCTTAAATATAAAAGAAAAAGCAAGTCATGTTGAAAATTAGTACAATACATTTTTGCTTTTTCCTGCCCTGTTCCTTAGCAGGTTTGGAAAGTTAACTATAAATAGGTTAATATTTTGAATGAATCATTGTTCATTAAAGAGTTTTAATGATTAAATGTGTTAATACAATTATGTCTTATCTATTAGACATGAAATGTATTCAAAAAGTGCATACATGTTTCATAAGAGTCCCTAAGAGTGAAGTGTTATAGACTAACAATAGAGCAAAAATTAGATAGAAAATTGGATTTAAAATAATAATGTTCCAACTGGGAATTTTATCCTCTTTAAAGACTTCAGTAAAATGTATTTATTCATTTCTTCACTGTCTTCTGACTTATTTTCTCTACAATTATTAGAAAGGTTTACTTTTTCTGACACTGTGTATGTTTTTCTAGCTTTTTTGGTTTAGTCACTTCATTATGTATTATGGAGAACACACACAGAAACCCCATAAAGTTGCCCAATGATTTCCACTGTAGCATTCTAGCTTTCATTTGCTTGTAAGGTTGCCAAACTTTAACTGTTCGAGTTGAAATGTTCCCTTCTGTGTAATTTCACTGGTGAGGGAAGGGGGAAGAAGTTTCAATCAATCAAATGTGATTTGTCTGGGTTTTTTTGAGGACAGGAAAACTGCATTTAATTGCCAATGTCAGAACTGCGGGTGAGTATTGCACCGTCTAGCAACAAATACAGTGAGGTCATTCTGATGCTAGAAATGCACTTGTTGCCACATCTGTGAATATTTGGCCAAATTGCGAGCCTTCTTAAATCTCAGAGGCTCATTAAAGCCACATTCACAATGGAGATTAGTGGTGTTGAGAAACTATCTGAAGATTTCATCTGAACCGGGTATGCTTAAGTCCAAGGCTGGAAGGCTTGAGCAGAATTTTCCTTAGGTTTGCTGTGCTCAGCTAGCAGGGATTATTGTCATATTAGGTACTGAAAAATGGCTATGAACTTGTCTTTTCTTTCCTATATTGCTCCCTAGAAAGGGAGGATGCACCAATGTGTAGAATGAACAGTGGTGAAGAGCTAAAGGAGGAGTAGAAATAACAAGGAGATTAGGGTGAAGAGTAAGGTGAAGGCTATAGGAAGATAAACATTTTGCTTAGGAATGGCTTGGACTCTAACAGTAACATCTCTGTGCTTCTCAGTTCTCCTGTCCCTGAGACATGGAAGTAATAATGCCAGTAAATCTCACACAGATGCTGTCAAGAGTTTTTCATGATCATTTCCAGTATATTCAGGTAGTATACTGACAGCAGCACAAAAAAGATAACAAGCAAATAGACAATGATGTTTTCAGAGGTGCATGATGTACGGTAAATACAGGGCTCCATACTGAGTGATGGAAACCATGAAGTATCAATATTCAAAGTACCTTTCCATCATAACTATGAAGTAAGTAGGTGCCCTATAGAAAAATAATTGTAATCATGGTATTAAAAAAACCCAAAACAACAAAACCTTAAAAATATTCAGATACTTACAAAGCCCTGATTCATAAACTGTCCTCAAATCTTAGCAAAACAGTGAAATGAGCATTCACAAATTAGTAACATAAGAATATGTTCTAAGGCTTCCATTTACCACTGTCAAATACCTCTGTAACTTACCTCTCACATACCGTCTTGAGCATAAGAAGCAGGCAAAAAACAGATTTTCTTTGCTTCCTGGCAGAAATTCAGTGTGTGTGTTACAATGCCTTATGCCATTGTATAAGGTTTTACAACCTTCTTCATCTGAAGACAGACAGGGGTTTTTTTAACGCACTCCTTAATCACATCTCTATTTAAATCACAATAGAATATCTGGAGCACTTTTAGAGTTAAATGGTGCTTTATCACTTCTCCATTTAAATTAGAAAAGTTTACTATTTTAATTGCAGAAGTGTGTATCATTGACAAAAGAAAGAGAACCTAATGTACTTTATATGTCCTCTTTTGACTGATTTCCCTTTAATTTGTAGCACATTTTATTTACTCTAGTTTGTATGCTTAGATGTGTCCTCATTTGACTTTTGGCTCAAGCAAGTAACTCCAGAAATGAAGGATATGCCTACTGAGATCACTTCCTGCTGAAGTCTGGTTTCTTGGCTGGGAAACTGGCTTCTCTTGTTCCTGCTGGAAAGTATTTACAATGGGGATGTTGTAGTATAGTTGCAAAGTTATTCCAGGACATGTTCGCAAGTATAAATAGACATATTAATAAAGTTATGCTAAAGAATCAGAGAAGGCAATGAAACCAAAACATGTAATAATTTTCAATCTAGGTTTTGAATTGCCTTGTTAGGATTCCTACAGGGTAACTCATCGCTAAAGGATGTTGATATTCCAGCCAGGGAACGACCATCATCTATTTCTGTCCATGAAGTATTTTTTTGTGAATACCAAATGTTCTAAATACCTTGAAAAGTTATAGTGATACACCAAATCACAGAGCTCAGGGAAGAGAACCACTGCACTACATTATTCTTATGAAAGCTAACATTTATGTCAAAATTCCTCCGAGTGGTCTTAATATACATGGTGTCACTGTGTCGTGTGTTTACTCTTGTGCTGCTGGCCGCGGTGCGGGTGTTGAGTGCAATAGTGCTAAACACAAACTCAGGAAAAGTGGCGTCTGTGAGGCGTGCACCCGGAGGCGCAGGCACAGAGGTGAGGAGCTGGGAAGTGCTGGGAAGAGCACTGATGCTTGGCTGCATCCTTGGACTGTTTGTTCCTCACCTCAGGGCTGGTGTGAACCGTTCTGGGCCACCTTTCCTAAAGGTGATACAAAAAAGGGTTTTCAAGAGTTCAACCTGTGATCGCTCACTACTTGCTGTCTTCAGGTCTTTCTGTTGCTCAAGAAGAAATTTTTATTAACTGCCCTGTTTGCAAGGGAATATAGGGAAGGTTGGAGTTTCTTGTAACAGATACTCACAAAGGAGGCAGAAATATTTATGAATGTGTCAATTAATTCAAAGTTGAAATAAGTAACTTGTTGGTACAAAAAGATTACTTAACATGCAATGGAGGTCTAAGGTCACTGGGGAGAAAAAGAGAATGAAAAAGACAGCTAAGAATTAGGAAATTCATATCTATAACAGTGAAAGGGACTGAGAAAAAAATAAGAAAATAAGGAAAGATTTTAAAGTATAACTCAAGCATAGAAATAACTGTCACAGTATCACAAAATCACTAATGTCAGAGGCCTCTGGAGATCACCTAGTGTAGCCTCCCTGCTCAAGCAGGGTCACCTAGAGCCACTTGCCCAGGACCATGTCATGGCTATGGAATAGCCATAGGGATGGAGATTCCACTATGTATCTGGGCAACCTGTGCCAGAGACAACCCTCACAGTAAAAATGCTTTTGGGTTTTTTTAATGTCGGACAGAATTTCTTGTGTTTCAGCTTGTGCCTTTTGTCCTGTCACTGGGCACCAGTGAGAAAAGCCTGGGTCTATCTTCTTTACACCCTCCCATCAGAAATTTAGACACATGGAAAACATCCCCCTGATCTTTCTCTTCTCTAGGCTGAACAGTATCACCTCTCTCAGCCTTTCCTTGAGTAAAAGATGCTGCAGTCCCATAACCATCTTGGTGGCCCTTCACTGGACTCTTCAGCATGTCCATGACTCTCTTGTACTGGGCAACCCAGAACTGGGCACAGTTCTCCAGGTGTGGCCTTACCAGGCTGCCATTCCCTAATCTGATCCTCCTCCACTGTGATATCCATAAAGTAGAATTTTCCACTTTACAGGGACAGAAGTGTGTTTGGGTTAGTGCTTAGACATTGTTTAATTTAGGGTTAAATGCACTACTTGCTTTGCTGATGACTAAATCTTTGAAGAAGAGTCGAAAGACTGATAAAATCATGCTTTGCTAAAGAATATCCTTGAAGGATGGGAAAGGTAGCTGGGTGGGGGGCAGGTTTACCACCACCTACCCAATTAAAGGACTATACAAGTTACACCTCCCAAACCCTCAAGGAGCATGCCTGCTAATTTAAAGATGCTTGACCAATAGTAGATGATGTGGTAATTAATAATCAATTAGCATAAATTTAGGTGGGTTTTGCAAATCCTGTAACAAGATAAAAATGTGGTAAGATTCTGTGTGTGGTGTGCTAGCTTTGTGGAATTACCACCTAGCACCCATCTCTGCGCAGACATGAAATAAATACGATACCTCTGCTCTGTGTGTATATTGGTGTACTGCACACTGGGTAAATGATCCCACTTTTGGGACAACAACTGGAGGTGGGTTTTCCTTGCTCCAGACTTTCTCACTGGTCTCAGAGGTCTGGGAATCCTGAAAGCCAGTCTTACTGGTAAAGACTGAGGTGAAGAAGGCACTGAGTACCTTGCACTTTTCTGTGTCCTTTGTCACCAGCTTCCCTGCCCCATTCAGCAGCAGGCCCACATTTTCCTTTGACTTCACTTTACTGTTGATGTACCTGTAGAAGCCCTTCTTGTTATCCATCATGTCCCTCATCAGATGGGCTTCATTCCAGGTGGGCTTTGGCTGTACAAACCCCATCCCTGCATGTTTGAATAGTGTCTCTCTGTTCTTCCTGGGTCATCTCTCCCAGCTTCCACCTCTTGCGTGCTTCCTTGTGTGTCACACAACTGTAGCACAAAAATGTGTCCGTGCGTTCAGAAACATATATGTAAAATAGGAAATCAATAACAAAGTGAAAAAGGTAGAAAAAGAAAAGGTAGAAAGGCCTTCAGACAAATGATAACTGTTGCTTTGTTTCAAAGTTTAACTCTGTACTCCAGAAATTCATAAGAAACTGAAGTTGAGCAAGGATGAGAAATTAGAAGGGAAATGAATATTTGGTTTAGGTTGGTATCATTTAAATTTACCAACAGATAAAATCTTTTGGTTTCTCTATTTTGTACAGGTGTCATATATCACTCCACATCTGTTCAATCTAGAAGAACAATGAATGATTTTTTTTTCTTCCTTTTTTTATTGTTGCCTTTTGTTCTTGATCTTGTTTCCACTGCACTTCTGCTGATACCTTCTGAATTGCAAATGATCAGAAGGTCACATAACCTTTAGGTTGAATGGCTTGTGCACTTCTATGTATCTGACAAAAGCTGCTTTACCCAGAGAAGTACTGTACAAGCCAGCGTCATTAGTTGCAGTTGTTAAAAGGGGACTGGAAGGATATTACCCTGAAGATTTTGGGGTTTTTGGCTCCTCACTCAACTTGTCACAGAGCATGAAGCATGCTTGGTTTGATGTCATGTCATCTGCAGTCATTTAGGTAGTAGTTACTTGCACATAGTAAATATGTGTATGTGTATTTTTAACGTGTATGCATGTGACATATAAAATACCTTATTTCTCTACAGAGTTTCAAAAATAGTTCAGTGATACAGATGTGTAAGTGCCATTGATTTTCATTGGCCCTTATGCACTTAAATGCCTTGGTGTGGCTTGAATGTCTACTTCATAGTGTGTTTAAAACAGTTCTAGTATGAATGAGACCTGATCTGAGTGATGAATTCAACTGTCTCCTTTCAGCAGTTTCCAGTCCTGTCTAAGAAAACTTAGGTTCCAACCTTTGCAGCTTGCAATGGTCTGACAAACTTGATGTATTCATGCAACGTGCAAAGAAGATGATACCTAAAACTTTAGAAGAGATACTTCTTAGTGGCTATTACACTACTTCATACAAAACAGTGTTCATTCTAGCCCTTTCTTCCAAAAATTTGGAACTATAGAATCATACCCTTTTGGTATAATTCTCAATCATATTGATATTAAGCTCAATCAGCAAAGCAATATTTTAACTTCTCAAACCAATCCCCTGCCCATCCACCATGATACCTGAGAATCCATATGATTACATTTGTAAATATTTTAACATGAATATTATTTTCTATGTAATTCATTAGCCCTTTCTTTCACTGTTTTGTAAGTTTAATTAGAGATATGCTGCTACTTCTAAGAGTTTTGTGTTAAAAATAGAATCTTATGCAATGTGTAGCCCACTTCAGCCTTTGATATGAAGAACTGTGTATTTAAACCTAACGGCACCTGTTTTCTATAGTTGATATTCTGTTGGCGTATTTACTTATTACCCGCTCGAAAAATGGCAGTAGTTCAGTGTGAACTTTTCTTCTTAACCCTTTCATACATAACTGTTTGTTAGACTTAGAGGTATCCTTACTACCACAGTTATTTTATATGTATTGCTGCTTGTCCTGACATCTGTTATGCATATCTACTTCTTACAAAGCTTTGGTAACTGCCAAAAAATGTGACAATCCAATGAAAACAAAGAACAACCATTTCTGGGATAAAGATAAATGTTCTTTAATTTTTTTTTTAATACTCTACCTTTTTGGAAAAAGATGTATAGCAAAATCATGCTAATATTGATTCTTCCAAAAAATTCCATTAAGTATATTCATAAAAATTAATAAAATCCTTTGACTTTCTGAATTAATGTGTTTAAAATGCACTGTATACAAAAATGTCTGAATAGATATGTTGTTCCTGTTCATATTACTATTGATATCACCATTGTCATGTTTTGCTCAGAAACAGACTCAAAGTCACTCTGACTTCTTCCTCTTTCTGCGTTAACCAAGTTTGTGGGCAGCCTACAGCTTGCTCATTTCTCATACATACCAAGCAGATGAGATATTACCAACTTCCATATATACACTGCTGATAATTTGTACTCATCGTCTTCCCATGCCTTTGGTGTATTACCTTTCTCTCATACAGAGGCATAGGTTTAATGCATCAATGTGAAGCTTGAGTCAAAATGAGGTGCTCCAGCCTGTGTCCTCCTTTACACAGCACCTCACTAGCTCGTGCTCATCTTGGGTCTCCAAATCCCCTTTGTACCTCTATAACATGTATTTACTGGACAGCAGGACAGACAACTGATGCTATGGATGTTGCTAAAATGCCAGCATTAAATCAAGATAAAGGAGATAAGACCACAGTTTACTTCCACATGTATATTGTGGAAAAAAAGGGACATGTGTCCCCAATGCCTCATGAAGAGTAGTGAGTTTAATACTTAAACTGTTACTTCTGTGCAACAGAAAAGTCCATGGAATGAGAGCCCAGTATCAGTAATAAAGGCACCGTGCAGTTCTGCAGGGAGAACTTGCCCTTTAGGAAGGTATTCAACATTAAGAAACGTTTGTTCACAAGAGCAAAAAGACCCAGTGGAAAGGCATCTTTTCAACTGGCATATTTTCAGCTACTTCTGATGAATTAAACTGACCTTTAGAAATACACATCTGGGCTGGCGCTAAAGCTAGCATTTCTATTTTTTTAAAGTGTGTGTATATATGAAGAAAACAGTAAGCAGGGTTACCAAGCTATTGTTTGTGTCCAAGTAGGTGTCTCTAGCAGGTACACTCTGCATGCACAGTGGTGAATGATGGCAGCTCCTCTGTTACACTTTCTTCCCGGATGCAGAACAGGGCGTTGAGCTGTGCAGTCAACATTGCCAAGGTGTTTGAAGCAAGGAACACCGTGATCTTTCTTAAGGCAACTCTGGCATTTCAATGACCTAAAAGGTTATGTTGAGTTATAACAATATCTGTAGACAGACCACTGTGAGGAGGAAAGTCTCTGGGTTTTGTTGGGGCTTTTTGGTGTTTGTTTTTTGTTTGTCTGTGTTTTTTTTCAAAATAAATATTCTAGATGATTTTTATTTTAAAGACCAGTTCAGATGGGAAAATTCTAATAAGAATACAGAGCTTTGTTACCTAAAATAAAATTTTATTTCCATAGATGGACTTCTGACCTGTATGCAGTTGCCTTATAAACGTTTGTTATACTACGAACAAATCAGGTTAGTGACATAGATCTTAAGGGTCATATTTCTAGCACTTAGAATCAGGACCATCTTTCCAGAGGAACTCAGATCATGTTCATAAGCTGGAGTGATTAATTTTTTTGAGGAAAGTTCAGCATAGGAACATCTGGTTGATGTGTTGAAAATCCTCAAGTGGAAAATCTTTGGAAAGCTTGAAAAATACTGTTTTGGAGCAGTTAGAAGCTGAGGCCTAAGCTCTTTTGAAGGTCTGACCCTGTGTAGCTTGTCAAAGAAGAGAAATCCAACTGTATTTCCAAAACTTGCTTTATAACATAAGCAATAGAAAATTTTCAGTTCCAAAGCCCTGATTCATCTTCCTTGATTTTAGCCACCTGAATACGATGTTTAAATTAGAACTAATATTGTCATCAACAGTCTCTATAGACAGTACTGAGAGAAAGAAGCACTTCAGAGTTATTAATTCTCACAGGAAAAACTTAGTCTCTGTAGGTACTTCTTTATCTAAATTTCAGTCAAATCTAGGTACAAGTTCTCTTCCTTCTCTCTACTTACTTCTTCATTGGCTAAGCTCTATTTTTTTTTTTTTTTTTTTTTTTAATTCCAGAGATGAAACTCTGACATTTTTGTACCATTAAATATGTGATGCAAAAGAAATGATCCTGTGTCTGAAATACTATAGATTTATTAACAAGAGGATCAGGTGTAGTATCTTGCTACAGGAGCAGGACTATCGCCAGAAAGAAAGAGCACAAAATCCTTACATATTTATTTGCCTGGTATTTTCTAAATACATATGTATGACGAATACTCAAGATTAGAACAAATATTCAGATGAGACCACCAAGTTGTCAGCCAAACTTCAATTTAATGTTCAGACATGAAACTTTAAAAATTAATTTGGTCTTTTGAACTGCAAAGAGTTCTTTATAAATTTATTATCTGCAGTATAGATAAGATTTGTACGTTAGTTTTTCTGTGCCATAAAAGAATAATTGCCTTTGTTGGAACTAACAGTAGCTGGCAGGTATACAAAAATTTTGTTAGTTAAGAGATGTTTGAAGGTTGCTCATGGTTACCTGTTGTCGCAGTATGTGAAAGAGTGGGGAGCAAGAAACTCAAATGATGAAAAAAACCCAACAAATACTTCAATCAATTTGATTAGATTGAGCAGTTAACAGGGAGGGATAAAAAAGGATTAGTATAAGAAACAACATTAGTATTGCCTGTTCGGAATGGAGCAACAGATGCTTTCATGATAAGTATAGGTATAAATCTTTTGCAATAGTTACTAAGCCACAAAGAAAAAGAATCTCCGTGCTCTAATTTGGCAACTGAAGGCATTGTGAAATTTCCAGCTAATTCACTAGAAGAGCCATGAGAAGGGTACTGCTCTAATGACCGCCTGTCCCTTGTTTGATGTTCCGTTGTGGTTGAAAGATTTCAGAAGATGACTATGTCTGGGTTTTTTAACTTGCTGAAGGAGACCCCCTCCTGATTTTGTGATCTGAGAACAGAAGCTGGAAAAAACAATGTGTACCAGATTCTGAAGAAGTATTAAGCAGGCAATGCTCCAATTGAAGGAAGACAGTAAGATACTGAGACACAGTATTTACTGATAAATTGCCTATCTTATTTTCTGTTAATTAAACAAGCATTTGCAAAATGTAGAAGACAAAATTGTTTAATATACTGTTAAAAATGTAGAGTAATACTCAGGAAATCTTGATTTTTATTATCTTGGTGCTTCTATACTGTTGAGCTAATAAGTTCCATTTTGTTTTTTGAACAAGCCTGCACTAATGAGAATCCTGAAATGGTTAGGCAGAAATTAGATTGAACAGACATTTCCCCATATCACTATGTATGCTTATAAGGACACTCTCTGTGACAAAAGGGAATGCCAAAGTAAAGACAAGATTTGTATTAATTCCTAAGGAAACCTGAACTCTGTATATGTCTGTAAAGCTACTAATGCCTCCTACCAGGTATCTTACTTTTGAATTCTGTCCTTATTTTAATTGCCAGGTGACTGTTTTCATCACTGAGAATAGCAAAAAGTTTTAGATGATGTAGTGAAATACCAAGCAACCTTATAGAAATCCAGAGGTACAGTACTTAAGTGAAAATTCTGCATTAAAATACTGGATTTGGTCAGAACGATTAAGCCAGGATAACATGACTTCTATTTAGAAGAATCATTTACCCAGAATTCCACAAATCACTACAAAACATTGGAGATGCAGTGCAGCTCTACTAAGGAGAAACAAGTGCCTCTTTCTCAGGTCATTAATGGTGGTTGTTCTGAAGTTATCAATTGACTGAGTTCATATGGTCTCTAAAGCAATCATCATGGTCAATGGAAAAAAAAAAAAAAAACCCAAACAAAAAAAAACGCAACAAAAAGCCCCAAACTTAAAACAGATAAAGGCTTTGTATACATAGGCAATGCAAAGAGGTGGAAATATACATTGGCTATCTTGGTACAGGCAGGTGAAGATTACAGTGAACTGATGTTTCCCTAGATCACTATCTACCCTTAAAGGGAATATGTCCAATGACAGAAGGGAATGTCAAGTAAAAGAGAATATCTGTGAGTGGATAGAAAATATATCAAAGCACTTGCTCGTCTAGTCAATCTGTCTTCACAAAATCTAATATAGGAAAGGAAATTTAAGTTATCCCTGCGAGTATTCAGCCTGGCTCAGAGCAGGAGCTTTTGACATTTGCTTTGGGTCAGCGTGTATAAAGATCAGACACAGAAAAAAACACCCCAAAACCTAAAACTCGACCTGCTTGGTTTATGCTCCTGGGAATTCCTGGGAGCTCCTGAAGGAACAGCCTACTTGGCTGTTACCCACACCAAAGAGTTTTCCCTGGGACCTCTCTAAAACGATTCTCTGTCTGAAGAATATCACATAATGGCCATAGCAGGTGATAAAATCTTTCCTGTAATCTTTTCCCCATTGTGTTTCCAGGTGATCATTGAGGAGCACAACCCACTCTATGGGCCTGTAATTTCCCTGGCTATTCTGAAGTATTTTCAAGCTCAAAATGGTCCTTATGAACTCTTTGCACACATACTTCTTCCCACCTGCCCTAACCCCTCACTTGCTGTGGTCTCTGGAGAGCTGCACAGGGTAAGGCCCCATCTCCCTTAGTGTTACTGATCATCTGTGTGAAGGATAATTTTTAAATAGCCCAAGATGCATTTGTATGTTACTGCTTCCAGTTGTCTGTCCAAAATCTGCAAAGCACTGTATCCAAGAGATAAAAATGAAAAATACTGCATAAAAAGTGATACTATTTAAAAAATTAATGTTTCAGTTTTGTACTAATACCTCCCAGAAAGGTGGGCAAATAAAGTGGTCCAAAATCGTTCCAGGAAAATTCCAAGTAAATCCTCAGAATTCTGCCAGGGATAAAACTGACACTGTAAATATTAATTAATCAAAGGCTTATGCATGAAAATATTCCATCCAAAGTTTTCTTATTCTTCAGCTGATCACCAATTAATATTTGTAAAATGCTCTGAAGAGGACAAGCACTGTTTAAATACCACACGTTGGTCATTGTTATGGATAGTGTTGTTGACTTGATTTGAAGAGTTCCATGTGATGACTTTTTAAAATAAATTACTAGTGGAATGACAACTGTATGGGGTCTGAAAGCAACCTCAAAATGCTAAGTCAACACAGTGCTCTATATTCTTGAAAACACACTGAGTTTTAGTTTTTGTATGTCTTTTTATTATGAATTAAAACATCTGTCTGGGATTTCTAAGAATCTGGAGAACAAATGGAAATGCGCATTCCTATCATTTGGTTGTACTTTTTATTAATTGCAGAGCAGAGTATAATCCAAGATCCATGTGCAGTGAGGTTTTTAAGGAGAGAGCCCCAACCAAGCTGCATGTAAAATGTGTGAGAGCATGTCTATACCACTCCGGGCAACATGGTGCCGCGAGTCCTCAGCTAGGTCCAGAGAGACTCATCCCTCCAAACCACACAGCTCAGCACTCTGAGCTGGCGTCCTGAAAACAGTGAGGTGGTGGTAGCCCACTGCTAAGCCCTGGCAAATAAGCCTCTTTCTTTGTGGCTGACATACCCATGCAATTCCCATTTTGAGTGTGAACTCTATTGCTGCCAAGTCAAAAATCTTTGCAAAAGGCCTCATTAGTCACTGTAGATTTGCCGTAAATGCTTAGGGATAACACCCATCTGGGTTTTGTTTGTTTGTTTGTTTGTTTGTTTGTTTGTTTGTTTTTATTTGTCTCAGTTTAGAAGTGGGAGGTGGTTTTAAAAGCCAGGTTCAGATCTGGAACAGAGAGGATTCTCACTGGGGATTAATTCAAGGCCTTCCTGCTTTCTGCCAATCAGTGGCTGGATTCTCTAGGCTCTTAGGTGCTTTTCCTTGATCATTCTTCAACCTGAATAGTATTTTGAATTAAAATTATATTTATAAACAGAAATATCTTTACACATATACAATAATATTTTTTATGGAAGACATGTTTTAAAGTGGAATTGCACTAAGCTGTTTGCAAACAGTGTCCACAAAAACCCCCTGAAAATAGTGATTGAGTAAATATGACACATACACCCACCAAGCAAAATTTTAAATTCAGAAATCACATTTTGAAAATAAACTGCTTCTTAAATTCAGAGAGAAAAAATATTATATAGACTAAGCAAGAAATAATTTTAGTTAAATACATAATTATCCATTAAAAAAGAGCTTTTATACAATTTCTTCCAATTCCTTTAGGTCAGATTATTTTACAATAATTATTTAGGTCAATTATTTTACAATTAGATTGCAGGATTAATTAGATTAGGATACACTTTCTTATATTAATTGTTTTTTCCATTACCTTTTTGCTTCCATAACTTTTTAATAAGTTCCCTAGTATGTAATTTAGTCATCTGATTCCTCTGCTAAAACGCAGAGAATCCAGGCTTTTATTTTGAAGTTTATAGTTTTGTAAATAAATTCTCTATTTTTGTAACTCTGTGACATGAACACTTGATCTTTTCAAGATATTCCTAAGACTTAGCTTGGCCTTAATTTATATTATGTAAGTAGGATCAAGCTTTGTTTTCAATAACAAAACTTTAAGTGGTGAAAAACATCCAAGCAAGGTTTTATTTGGGGAGCTTTTTTAATCCAATAAAAGAAGATAAAAGTTGCAAAGAATATTGGGCTCATTGACGTAATGTAAGCATTTTCTGCTCCTGCCAGATATCTCAAGCATCTTTAACAAGTACACCTGCTTAGTTAAACACTTTACAGTTCCTCGGAATAAAGATTAAGTTCTTCGGAAGGAAAACTGTACTGATGTCATGGTGGTGGTAGTACCGATCACATAACTTTGCAAAGTTCATTAGAAGTTCAAGAGACGTATTTGTAAAGGAATCACATGCCAAAATGACTTGATTCAAAGAACGAAGCCTGTAAATGGACCTGAAAAGAACATTCAGTGCTTAATTGTTTAATCCCAAATTAGGTAACAGCTTTGCTGTGAGATAAAGGAGATTCTGCAATACTAGTTCAGCTAAAATATATGATCTTTGCTCCAGACAGGGGTGACTGATAATTAGATGCAATACCTACTGGAATAATATTTTAGAATTGAGAAATCAAAATTGCAAAATGATACTTAACAAAGCCTAATGGTCATTAACTATTTAATACTCACAACACTCTTGTGAGAGAAGATAATCGTATCTTCCATTTACGTTAAGTTCTTCATGCAAAATTAATAAAGGAAATAAGTATATTCCAAGGCTCATATAAGAAGATGACCCTTATTCTTGGCAGGATGGCTCTGCACTGCCCTGTCTGCTGGTCTTGAGATCCACAAAGAAAATGGACAAGTGAGAGGTAAGGGCCAACGAAGAGCTGGAAGGCTGGGGGACAGGTGCTGGGGGGAGGATCCCGAGGTTATGATACATCCACTTGATCCCAGGGTTCTTGTGTGAGGACAGATGCAGAAAGTGGAAACATGGGGAACAAGGCTAAACTGCATGAACTCAATTTAGAGGCATAGCTACCCTTTTTATAGCTGTATGGGAAGGTCTTGACTTTTTTTCTTCATACCATAAACAATAGGTTAAAACCTTACTACTAGGCACTGCAAAGATTTCTAACTGAGGTCTTACAGCCAGCTCTGAGGCACAGCACTTGCAATTAACTGTGGCTTCTTGAAGTACTTGAGAAATGTGGGGGCTGTGTCTATAGGGGAGTGGTAAGATAGAAAGCTTTGGAGAACATTGCAGAGTTTTTTTATGCCTTCCAAAAGTATTACTTTAGGATGCTGTAATCCAGCTCTCAGGGATTTACAGTGTATATACAGCTTTATTATCTCTGTTCTACTGTTGAGTATACTGAAGTACAGAGATGTTGACTGACTTGCCCAAGGCCAAACTTAGAGTCAACATCAAGATGAGAAATGTGTTCCTAGCTTCCAGAGTAATGTACCTTCTATTGCACACATGATGTGCAAAATGGGAAAAACAGAGATGCAGAAAATAATGTTTTGTTATATCTGAATTCTCCTACACTGGACTTTTCAACTTACTTTTTTTATTAATATATAATGCCTGTACTTCCTAATATTAAAAAAACCCCACCAACTTGGAGTGCTGATTTATATACAAAATTTAGATGTTTCTGATTTGATAAAAAGCAGACTAATAACAGAAACATCTGTAGTAGCACTTTTATACAATTTTATGTTGACGATATAAATATCATAAATCTTGGTATTGTGCTAGATATACTTTTCTTGTTATTTTACTCATCACTTATTGCATCTGTACTTTTCCTTTATTAAACTTCTATGTGGTTGTAAATAACTTTCCAAATTCCTAATTGGACATGTATTTATTTAAACATGTTGGCAAAAAATGTCTTCCCCTTCCTCCCTTAAATTGCAACAGTCCCAAACCGCATGTAAGTGATATACTATCTTTGAGCAACACAAGGGAAAAACATGTCCTGTCTCTTTACTCTGCCAGTACAGATTCTTTTTCTGGGAAAGAAGAGATTTCCAGGTTCTCAGTGGTATTTTATATTCACCTCTAGCCTTGGAATGTCCCAGCAATACCAGATTTTAAACCCACAAAATTTTACAATTCAAGAAATTAAAAATAAATTTTTTAATAGATTTTCATTATATCCAACGACACTTTTAGAAACGGGTCTGATGGTATCTAGGGAAATTGTTTTTATAGATGAAAGGCTACAGCAAGCAGTCACGATAAAAATGCTAATGCTTTAAAGCATTCTAAAATGTCTTTTTGTAATAAAGGTGGCATTTGCCACCCATATAGTAGTGCTCTAGTGTAATGTTTTATTGGCAGCAATTTGGGTCTCCAGTTGGAAGGTAACGAAGCCTGCCCACAGTGATTTATGGACATACATATAGAAATATATCATGTGCATGTGTGACTCCCCTTATGAAAATAATCCTAGCTATTCAACTGAGATCAGTCCTTTCATAAGTGCTTCTCAGAATCTGGCTTAAGGTACCATGAAAAAGCCTGATTTTCATATGGGAAATGTACGTGTAATAAACTAAATTCACTTTTGTCTTTTGATGTCGTGTATATTGTGGATTTCTCCTTCCTATCATGTAACAGTTATTTTAAAAGTAATTCTCTGTTACTTCAAGATACATTTTTCTCATACGTCAAACAGTACAAATTCAGCAAAAGCTTTTCTACAAGGATGCTTTATCTCATCTCTTCTTGACTGTAGTAAATATAGTGGGAAAAAATAAAAGGATTATGTTTTATTAACTAACCCAAACTAGAATTAGAAGATTGTTGAACATGAAACCTTCAGCTGTATGGGATCAGAGATTTGTGTGTGTGCTTGCATCAAGTGTGATGAAAATGCTGTTTCAGGAATTAGCTGCCACCCTATCCCCAGTCTACTCCACTAGACAATGATGTTGTTGATGGCAAGTGAAAACGGAAAACAAATGAATAGATAGTTGTGGAAAAATCCTGGAAAACTATGAGTTTTGCTTGCTTGCTTAAACGCTGAAAAACAAAGACAGTCTGTCGACCATAATTTGAAAAAATATTGTGGTTGGTTTCTGTGTGGGTTAACAGCACGAATGGCACCTAAAGTCATTACAGAGATTACAAAAGTGAAATTGAATAGTACATTAAAGCTCAGAGGTGTTAGTTCTGGTCATAGTGTAATATTCTGTAATATTATCAACATCGACTCTTTTGTATTAAGCAATGGAAAAAAACCGGCACTCCCTTATTTCACGATTTATTACAGTCTCTAATTATATACATTTATTTGTCAGATAATTTCAAATGATGATCTTTCTCTACTTTAAGTTTCCTTGCTTTAGTTTAAAAACTAATGCTTTAGCTTTTATAGCTTCTTCTTTATTCTTTCTGCTGAGAAATGGTCTCATTTTCCATTTGTTTGGTGGTGTTAGCTACAGTCACCTTCTAGGATGCTTTGAGGATGTGCTTATGTGTTTGACATATGTTGGAAAAGGCACTATATGGACCATATCTCACCTACAGACCACACTGTAACAAGAGTGGTTGTAGTATCTGTTTCTCACTGATAAATGTATGTAGCATTTTAAAAAAATTAAGCTAACATTCTTTTAAGGTAGTAAAGCTACCACGTTCCTATAATAGAAAACATCTGTCTTTTTTTTTTGAAGAGATACCAGATTTTTTTTGTTCATTTGTTTGTTTTTAAAGACTGGTAAAATCAACTTTCAGGCAGAAAATTTCCAGCTGACTTGGGCAACAGCAAAAATTTATGAGACTAATGCTAGAGAGCTTTGCCACAGCTGTCTGCAAGCGGCAATATATTCTCAGCTCATCATTCTAGAAAGAACGTAAGGACTTTCCTCACTGCCATCCCACTCACTCCAGGAGCGAGGAGAGAACTTTCCTTTGCATTTTAGCAGTGATAAGTAACTTTCCCTTTAGAGATGCTCTCAACATACCACACTGCTTACTGTAGGTCATGACTAAGTTTGGAGGCTGAGCTTCCCATATAACAGCCAAAGTATGATCTGAATTCTTCACTTTGATAAGATCTTTTTATCACTTCATGCAAAACAGGCGATTCACTGAGCTTGCATCCATCATGATTCGAGTCATCTCTTTCTGTCCTGCCGGGGTGTATGTACAGGCATACCCCCAAAGGTGAACTTTAGGCTCTTAACAGAGAAGTAGGCAGATCAGAGAGTGGGCTCTTCCACAGTATTTTCCAGGACTGATCTTTAAAGAAGTATATACTGTTAGTGATTTCGTGTTTTCCTTGAGCCATGAATAACTTGAAACTCAGGCGGTAGATGGGAAAACATTATTATATCCCTACCCAGTCCCTATATTTTCTCACTGTTGTTGTCTGCTGCCGAGGTTTAGATCTCATACGATCAATCAAGTGTTTCTCATGTTCTGACAATCTAAAATAAATGTGATCTCTGATACACCTGAAACCAATGACACATTGCTGAAGAGCGTTCAAGGCACTTAGCGCTTTTGTGGACAACAGAGACCAACGTTATCAAAAGAAGCATGGTTTCCTTTGGTTCTCTCTGTAGTCAATGGTGAGAGCAAGACTTCTCCTGGAGACAATTTCAGGCAGGGTAAAGGCCCAGCTGGGGTTCTCAGGGTTACCTGTTTGGGAAGTCTATCTCCCCTGGCAATAAAAGGAGCCTACAGAGTTGGGGTCCTTCACCAAAGCTGGCCTTGGCGAACAGCCTCTGTCCTACACTGTAGCTGGGTGCAAGAAGGCAGGGACATCTCTGATGATAACACATTTTTTTGTTCTGGTGTACTTCTGGGAAGTTACTTTTATAACAAAACTTGTATGGTTTCTAAACACACTAAAAGGTCACCCTCAGTTCTGAAATTGTCTTAGCCTTGGGAGAAATTGTAGAGTTAAGACCCTTGCATATTGTAGGAATAGTCACCAAGGACAGCTTTTTGTCACTCACTTGGCACTGTATACTCCTTCAGTTAGCCCAACTGTTACAGGCAATTTAGCAAAGCACTTACACATATCCTATGTGTAGCCAGAGGGTATAAAAGGGCACAACAGCTTTTCCTTTGCTCCCCTGGGGAAGGAACAAGACAGTCTGACCCTGGTCCTCCCATTTTGTCCCTAAACGTCTACAGAGCCGTATTACGGAGCGATCTGTTATGTCAGGTCAGGTGGAGATAATGTAATTGAAACAGCACATCCACATGCACGTGTATATATACATACGATAAACATTCTGAAACGTGGCTGTTCCCTTACAGTGGGTAATCCTGTGAAAATCCAGCACTGCAGGCAGGACACACAGCATCCTCTGATTCAGGAACACTTTGCAAACTGATTCATACAGATGGTGGAGGGCCAAATATCCCCTTAACAGTTCTTCATCTATGTACCATATTGTTCTGAACATAGTAGAGTACTCCGGTTATTCTTGGGCTTTCCCACTGATGCAAGGACTGAGACATAAGGCCTGGAGCCTATAAATACGTGCTTTCATACATTATCACTGCTTCTTTTATTTACATGGAAAAAAACAGAAGAAAAAAGACTGTTTTCCTCAGGCAGCCAGAGTACTCGGGCAGGAGCATTGTTGTGGAATTGTATAAATCTCATTCTTTCTTTCTTTACATTTTTAAGTTCAGCATAAGCTTTCTCCCATAGTGTAGGCTTTGTGATAACAGCTCTGGTTCAGGAGGGGAAAAATGTCATATTGGGAAAATGTGTAGACAGATCCGTCAGATAACAAATAACTGAGTAGAAAGTGAATTGAGAGTGACAGCAGCAGCTCACTGGAGATAACAAGCAAAAAAGACAGGAAGCCAGTGAGACATGACAAAGAGAGTAAATGAAATTAATCTTCTTCCTGCTGACAATAAATTTTAGGCCAGCCACAGCCACCCAGTTCTGCATTACACACAATTATATTCTGGCTAAGTATATGTCCAAATTAACAGGAACTTGCTGTAGGCTTTGATCGACTGGATTTGTGATACGCAGGAATAAAAAGTAGTTTTTTTAGATGGGCTTGTAGATCTATTTTCTATAAAGCATTAGGCTCTTGTCATACATGGTATTTTACTATCAGATGTTGGCATCAGAAATGAAAAGCGTTTGTTGAAAAGTCATGGAGCAGTCACAGAGTGTCAAAGCAAGAATAACAGTGTGCTGTTTTCAATGGCAAAGATTTCCTTTCTCTTCCATTAAAGATTTTTGATTTAAGTCTCTTGGCTTAATATGAGATAAGCATCCACAATATAACTGCATTGCATTTCCCTTGAGAGATTTCTGTGAGTGGTCCCTTTTGCAGAGTGGTAAGCAAACACAAATCAGAACTAAATGTCTCTTTTAAGTAAGGCATGATCTTCCATTTCTTTACACTGTCATGATCACAACTGATGGAGAGAGTCAGAAAGTCCAGAAGCATAGCACAGGATGGAAAGGTCTGACTCTAAATTAGATATGTACTGATTGCATCTAAACTATGGGTAACTGGAAACAATCCTACTTGTTCTGACAGGAATAATTGCTTTTATTGGTGCTCTTCCTCTGCTGAGTTTGCCTGATATTTCCCTATCAGTCATTCATGACATGAAATTGTTTCCAAAGAGATAATGTAAAGAATGCAGTACTTAGTACTATGTATACTGCTCATCTTTATAAATGAATATGTTGAATTTCAAAGAAAAATATTTCAAAATGAGATCTGCCAGACATAATATGTCAAGCTCATTTTTCTCTTTATACGTGGAGATAAATGCTGAGCCAGTTACATGAATAGTCTTAACTGTATTGACCAATGTAACTTAATCCAAATGAGAATCTGGCCCACTCTGGTCGGCACAGTCATCACTAATTAGTTAGTAATCTAATGAAAACGGAGTCTTGTATGCCAGTTTTGAACTCCTAGTTTCTTTCCACGTTTACTCACTTTTGGAGAGTTGTTTTCTCTTTTCATTTTGTTTTATTAATACTTTCACTAATGTATAGCTTGCTTCAGACAGGAAAAATGTCTATTTGTTAGAACTGTGCTTTTTAAAGTGCTGCTGCTTTCATATGAAAGAGTTTGTAAAAAATAGCTATTTAATATATGAGGGATAAAGAGGTCTGAAGTTTCACTAAGCACCCCTTTGTGTGTGCTCAGGCATGAAAATGGACATACACTTGCACTGGAGAAATAAAGAACCATTTATTGTGGATGTCAATGGATGCCTTTACAAAAAGGTTAGACAAACATCTGTCAGGATTGACATAGGTATAAGCAGATGAAGACTTGGGGCAGGCAGGTGGACTAGATGACCTTTCTAAGTACCTTCTCATCCTTCTTTTATGATTCTGCAAAACATAGGAGCATTGTAGAAGCACAGGTTCCATATCATAGGACAGCATCATCTTCTCTCACTTGGACCACTACACCTGAATTATTTCATTAATTTTTTCAGTGATGGAACTGTTGCCAGAAATACATTGACTGCAAATTTCATAAAAAGCAAGGAAACTTCTGAGACAAACTGCCATCTGAAAAGCTCTAAGTTTCATTTCTCTCAGTAAGCATTAAAAGAAGTGGAGCTGTATGAGCTGTGTGAGCTGTATGAGCATGTGTGCCTGCAGAATAAATATTTGGAAATTATGGTGTGGAGATACAGGAAAAAAAAAGTGGGTTGGATATAAAAATAATTGTCACACTCACACAAATACCAGGCAATAGAAAAATCTCAAGAAGAAGAAGATGAACACACTGTGATATGTATGAATTCTAAAACTAGATGAAGGTCTGAAAAAGATGTGTTTTAAAAACAATCCCTTCTAGGTAGCGAAAGATAGAGGATAACAATATTCTAAGGCATCTCTTCTGTTATCCTGTGACTGTCTGTTCCAGTTGGAAAGCGAAAAATAAAGCATCCAACAACATAATCCCCAATCTGACTAGAAAACGTAAAACATATGTTGGAGACCTCAGGTCAGGTTCAGAGCTGGCACACCTACTCACATCATGTGTGTAATTGGCCAATCCCTCATGCAAACTGTGAGACATGTTGCAGCCAAAGCACTGCAGCGGGTAATGATTATGTGTAATAGATGTTACATAGGTTACACAATGATTTGAAGAATTCATCTTCCTAGACAAGATGCAGAAAAATAGGAAGTAAATGCCAGATGTTTAAATTTTTCTCTTTTTGGTAGAGACATATATAGCAACTTCAAAAGAAAAGCATGTTTTAAAACAAAAAGCCACACAATTTTTTTTTTTTTTTTTTTTAAAGTTAGGGCAGATATTTCAGTCGACTCTTAACACCAGATATCTGAATTGACTGTAAAGGAGTAATGCCTTTTTACACCAGCTGAAAAACAGTGCTGTGTATCTCCTAATTATTCAACAGATTTTTCAGCAAAAATTTCCCATTTGAGGCTAAGACATCCCTCAAGTCCTACTTAAACTATCAAAATGGGGTAAAAAAGACTGAAATGTTCTAGAAATGATCTATGAAAAGAAGAATGGAATATTTAAAATACATAGGAAAGTCTTTAAAAATGTGTGGAACACCTTACATAGTTAGAGATCTTATCCAGCCTACAGGTACAATAAGAAACTCCCCGGCCCAGCTGAGTTTGGGACCTATTTTTTATTCCAGGTTCAAACAATGCTGAACGTTGGATGAGAATGTTTTAAGTCAATAATTGCACAATAATGTGTTATAATAATGCAATATAAAAATACAAGTCTGGTTCGATTTATGGGTTCAGTCTGCATATAAAAATGTCTAACAACTCATTGCCTTCAGATTCCTTGTCTTATACAAGGGTTGATTTAACTTGAAGGCCCTGTCTGAGACTAAAATCCCTGTTTATGCCCTAGAGAGGCAACAGGGAAATGAGGTGATATCTCTGCTTTCTTGCCCCACGGCCTTACTCCAGAGCCTGAACATCCCTGGAAAGCGAGTTCACTTGGCCATTTGCACTGGCAATCTCTTGGAGGGTTTCTGCTTAGCTCCTCTGTGCAATGGTTCAGTCTCAGGAACAAAATATTGTGAACTAAGATCATTTCATGGTGTAAATAGGTATAGCTCCATCCAAGTCAATGTTCAACAATTACGAGAGAATGACACCAAGTTCATTTTCTTTCAGCTTGGCATGGTTTGTGCCACATTTATGTGGTTTTTACACAAATGCATACTTTTACTATCCATACAATAGGTATGGATATACCCAAATGCCGATGGGGGGGAGAGGAGCTACATTAGCATGAGCTAACTTCCCAGATGAATAGTAGTGCAAACACATCACTGTAGGGATTTGAAGCTCCCTCAAGCTCTTCCATATTTGTTGCCCAGGATTATTAGTGTTGGTCAAACCTCAGTAAGTTTGACAGTTCATTTCAGCCTAGATATAGAGAGACTTTGCCAAATTTTATCTGAATTAAGCTTAAGAATTCTTCTGCAAAAATTGAGCTAGGAATATTGGCCTGTGTATCCATGTAGCATATGATTTTCTTTTCAGTCCAGACCAAGCAGATCAGTCAGTGAATAAAAAAAGAGTGGGGAGCGTGAGGGGAAAAAATCATGGTAGGAAGTTACTAAACTTAGTTTTCATCTCTAAAAACTTCTATGCAGCAAATGTTCAATATTTGGTCAAAGGTTCAAATCATTTGCTATTTTTTATCAGTATCTTGATTTCTTAGGTCTGTAAAACAATATGAGGAAAAGTTTAAACTTGTAGTAGTAACTTTTATTACATTACACTTGAATTATTTGATAAATGAAGTCTTTATTGTACCTATCACCTGAGGAAAAATGTCTATAAGGAAGAGTGTGATGATTTATGTGAGCAAAGTCTTCAGAAAGTGTCTCAAATACATTTTATTTCACTGAAAGTTTGATTTTTTTACACTTCTAAGTTAGATGAAAGCCAGGTAAATTTTAAGGTAGCCAGAGAGCTTTTCATTAACTTTGCAAGAAGGTTTGTGTAATGTGTATTTTTGCAAATTTATACAAGATATTGAATCCTCACCATATTCTCTTGATAGGAATAATAAAGTACAGGGGAAGACATGCAGCATTGGCTTTCCTCAGGTGTAGGATATGCCTCATCAACACAAATGTCTCTGAAAAATCCATGAAAATCTGTAGTTGTAAAAGGCCTTTCACATGGAGATTTCAAAACTTTTTGCTTCAGACAGGAGTCCATTGGAAGCTATTTCATGAGTCTAAAATATCCATCTTGGTTGCACCATGTCTTCCAGTCCTGGGTTTTCTTCCAGTACAAATGCAAATGATGTCTTATCAGGACTGATAAGGCCAAATGGCCACCTGATGTTAGTGTGGAGGGCTCTGCCAAAATAAGCACTTTTGATGACGGCGGCAACTACAGCTCACCTTCTTCTAGTGTATTGGTCCCCAAAATTACTTCTGTTGAAAATACAAACACCATCCTAGCCTGCTGGACTGTAGCCCTGTGAGGCAAAATAGGGACTTTGACTTGAGAACTTGGTTGCCACTTAGCATGCAGGAGTCCTGCTATCTGCTGTTGTTTTTGCTGGGAGAAATGACTGCCTTCTTGGCAGCCAAGTTAGCTCTGGCAGACTGTGTCTACAGAAGGAGCTTTGCTTACAGAAACTACTGCCCCGGACTGCCTGTCCCAGCCATGGAAGGGCCAGGGCAGCCTCAGCCCCTCTCTTGGTAGCCAGGACAAGCCACAGTGAGCCCAAAGGAGGACTACAGAAATATATTTTAGTGCTTGGGATAACAAAGCCAGCTACAGATGAGTTAAATAAGCTATGAGCAGAGCCCAGATGTAAACTATTTTCCAATTCTAAACATCTTCTGTGCCAAGTATTCTAGCTTGACCACCCCATAGCTGTCTGAAGCAAATGAAGCTCATTTTTCTCTTCCCTCTTTCTGTTTTTTTAAACAACAGATGGCAAAGCTGTTTGTAGAATCCATTTAGACTAACGTATGCTGTATTGTAAATAATCATGAACTGAACTTTCGGTCTGACCATTCCCCAGCCTTCAAATATTTTTATGCAACATATGATAAAGTGGTTCTCAGAAAAAGTTCATATGTTTCTGTTGTTATATTGTCTAATTGTTGGGATTATTTGTGTCAGGTGGATGAACAGCCTGCCAAACTCCAGGAAGCCAAAGAGCATGAGGCTTTGTGAGCTTTTGCTATTCCTGCTTTATTGCAGAGCAAATATCTGTGCTAGAAAGTACAGATTGTAATATTGCCTTAAGGGTCTAGTGTATCAACAGCAATGTATTATAGTTTTCAAGTTCTGACATAATATGCTTTGGTGATTTATTACTTTGAAGTGTGGTGACATAACATGACAGCTATGTATATAAAATGATAATAAATTGATCTACATTTTCTGTTTCTGTGTGCCTTTGGAACTGGAAAAGGGTTAGCTCATCCTGTTCTTTCTCCACTTTTTCTTATTATTGTACAAAATGGCAAGATACTAGCTCTTCGGGAAAATTACAGGTGTCTGCATGATGAAAATTATCCTATATACTTACATTTAAACAATTTTGAGTGTTACAATGTCACAAGTTGCAAATATATTTATTCTTTTGAAATAGCAAAGGTATTTTCCAGAACCAGTGAGATTTCACAGTAGAAAATGAACTCCATAGCTCGAAGATATGTCTAAAGGATTTTCTATTTATAGTCCCTTGGAAATATTGATATATTTCATTCTCTATAGGTTTCCACTTTTTTATCACAAAACTGATAAAAAACAAAGCTAAGTTCTATCTAAAGGTAGCCAGTCAAAGAAAGACCAAATAACTGGTGTTCGATAAGACTTGGATGACAATTAGTTTATGACATCTGTCATACTGGGAGAAAGGAGGAAGGATCCCATACAGCCCTGAACATTGGCTGTATCATGTGAGAAAAACTAATGCTAATAGAAGGGTAATAGTTCGCTTAATCCTGTCTTCACTCTTCCCTATGCAGACCAACCTGTAAAGCAAAAAGATGCAAAAAAAATTCATATGTCACTTGCTGATTTTATTTTCAAATCACAATATAAATAGTTAGCAGTCCTTGCCTTTTCTTAATGAATTCTAGTGCAGGCTTTTAGTTATAAGGCTTGCAGATGCATTGTAGCTTGTGGTAGACACATTGTTCAAGTCTAAATTGCAGGGCATGTGTTTTTCCATAAGAAGTCCAGTGTTCTGGACCTCCCATGATCTGGAGTAGAGACAATGCATGTCCAAGTTTCTCCCTAGAGACCAATACATTGTTGAGAGTAGGAAGAAAGGTGAATTCCCAAAGTCTTGCCCTGACTGACAACTGACTTTGACCTGGGATGTGGGAAATGCTCCTTGGTCCCACAGTTAAAATCTAGCTAGTTTAACATACTGCTGTATGATAGTGCTCGGAACTCAGTAACCTACATGACTTTCTTCCCAATCTGTGTTCAGTTTCATGTCAGTCTTCATTCGAGTCATTTTATGTTATTACCAAATGTACACAATTTAACACAAAAAAATAGAAAATGTACAAAAAAGTCAGGTAAAATTGTTAACCTTAGACCTCACAGCAAAAGAAATAGATTTTTTTACTCTCAATATCCATATTATTAATGATTGCTATAACAGCATGAACAAGATAAAAATAAGCTAATTAAATTAGCCATGTTTTATCAAAGCCCAGTTGGCTTCCATTTTTCTCCTTAATTAAAAATGCAAATCACTACTTAATGTGATGATCACCTTCAACATTGAACAAGCACTCAGATAATGCTGTAGTAAAGTGTAGAGAACACAATAACTGTAAAAAAGTGTAGAAAGAGAACTGAGGAACCATAGAAACCAAAACCAAAACTGAAAACAACACTATTGTTTAAGTGTTACAAAGGGTTAAGATGCTACGGCCAACAAAAAAAATGTTGAACTCTATACCACGTCCTATGAAGAGAAATCCCAGAATCACAGAATCGCAGAATGGTAGAGGTTGGAAGGGACTTCAGGAAATCATCTAGTCCAACTCCCCTGCTACAGCAGGATCACCCAGAGCAGGTTGCACAGGATCATGTCCAGGTGGTTTTTGAATATCTCCAGAGAAGGAGACTCCACAACCTCTCTGGGCAGCCTGTTCCAGTGCTCCAGAAATTAAGAACTCCCTGAAGAAATGCTGCCTGGCATTCATTTGTGTAACTTTCTAAAAACATGGAGATATCCTGATATTTCAGATAATTATTGTTATTTATCTCCATCATATAAAGGACTTCCTCAGAAGCTATGAAGAAAATATGGCATTAGGGAACTTGTTTATCAGCAACTTAAATTCTCTGATTGTTATTAAGGGAATTGTACGAGTACTCAGTCAGCATGGAAATAGACAAGTGCTAGCAAAGCAAGCCACTCACCCCTTGGGACTGACAGAGGCGAAAACAAGACATTTATTTCCAAAGCAGAGGACAGTTGTTCTGCAGTGGTTTCATTATTTCTGTTATCCCAACTGACTGATCCACTTTTAATCATTCAGTCATGTGAATACTAGTGTGTCAGATGGTGGTTTTTAGCTCTGTGAGTATTGATGAAGGATCTGTTTATGTGGGACCCTCACACCTGAAGCAGCTATGACCAAACATAATTCCATTCTGCAGCTCCAGTTGTAGGGTCAAGGACCCTTGTCTGATTTTTGATCTTTCTCGTATTCATCCTATAGATCTGTTATTATTTACACATGACCATGTTTGTCTCATTCTTCTTTGTGCAACGTTAGCTTCACGCTAGCAGAAGTCCGTTGACTGGGCTGGCATTAAACCTTTACAACTGTTGAACAGCACCACAGCTTCTACATTCACATGGCTTTGAAATCAGTGGGAATGTTACTGCTGGGCTTTCTCCTGCGGAAAGAAACATGTCCCTTGCTACTCCTTAGCGAGGCAGCCTGATTAAAATCGAAGCAATATACAAAAAGTTTCTCTTGCTGTGTGAATGTAAAAATGTAAAAGTATGCGTTTCATAAGTCAGTAAGACAGCTACACACATATATGCATTATTTTGTGTCAGACGTAAGTGGCAAAACCTTTAACTGTTGCAGATCAGTGTAGTTCCAGTTATTTTGATGATGGGATACTCATTGTCAGAGATGGAGGATGTTTTCCTTGTGGACAATTTCTGGAGATGCTGCTGTTTGCTAGCAGGGAAAGCTGTGAGTTACCCTACACTGTAGAGGAAATGCCCGCTTGTTGGGGGAGATAGATCCTGTAGGACACATAGAGTATTGTCTCAGTTTTGCTTCCCACTAAGTTATTTAGGAACTGGATTTAGTGACACTATTTTGTGCCCCACTTGCAGTACTTCTTCAAGAGAATTATGGAAGTTTTTGTTAATTTGGGGGAAGATCTGAATCCCATAGCCCAGGCTATGATATGTGCCTGGTTATGCTCAGACTTCAGCTGACCTTTGGTTGCCTGAAGAGAATACTAATAAGCTGCAGCCTGTTGGATCTCTCCATGCTTTCTCAAACAAACCATACCTATTTTGTGCTCAGTTTTCTGTTCACCAGTCCTATACATTGCAGATTAGAAAGGAACCTTGCTCATCTCAAAGAGCTGTGACTACCACAGAACCTTTGGATTCAATGCTATTAGGCACTAAGCACCCTAACCCATCACCGTTGAATAATGTAAATACACATGGGAGAAGAGCAGGGCTGCTCTCAACCAGATCTAAATATATTTTTAAAATATTTATTTACATTACGAAATTCAATAAGGGCTAATACACCAATAAATGTAAAAGTTTTACCACTAAAAATGTCAGGTTTTTTATCATTGATGCTAGCATAACCACATAGGCAAGAATCTCAGTATAGTTGCAGCTGTATCTTCAGCTGCTGACATACTGTTGTCTACTGGGTTTCAGAAAATGGAATGAAACTGCAAAAAATTCTCCTTGAACATTTCTGTACACCACTTTGACACAAGTCATACTTAAGTGAACTTTGTACAAAGTTATGTAACATATATAAAGTTGTGTAATGTTTATACAAAGTTGTGTTATGTATGTAAAATGCCAAAATGCTATCTATGTACAAATAATAATAAAAACAAAAGTAGGGAGTGAAAACTGTAAGGTACAGAAATATAACTTTCTATAAAATTATTTATTTCCTTTTTCTTAAATGACAGATTGGTTTACAGGCAGTTATAAAGGACCCTGGAATAAGAAGGTGAAATAAGTAAATATTCTATTTATCTACTAAGGCACTAATATGTGATTTTTCTGCTTAGTTTCTTAGAAGAGTGAAGAGTGGTGATCATAAAGAAAATTTTATTGACAAAATTATTAAGATTCATTTCTTTAAACTGCATTTAACTTTGTAGCAGCAATACATGATGTAAATTATTATTATTTTCTCCCTCAATGAAGTGATTAAGAGATTTTCATTATGAAGTACTTACACAAGTTGTCTCACTCAAAGACAAAACACAGAAAGATTTTGTAAATAGCAATAACGTCTTGTATACAAGTACTTAACATAATAGAAGAAAAAAAAGAAAAGCAAAACTTTGGTTACAGAAGTCCTTCTTCACGTTCTTTTTCTGAGTTTGAAATATGAATTGTGTCTGAAATCTTGTCAAAATTTTTCATCTGTATTTGATCTAATGAAGTATAACACTTGTTGGTTTACTTATGAACTTTGCCCTAGCTGCAGTGAAATATTACTCACACATTGATTTCACAAATACATGAAAAATGATTTTGTAAACATTGAGACCAATTACTTTTTCTTATGAGGAAATGTGTGGAACTGGTGAAATTTTCTGTGAGAATATCCTTTCATATGCCATGGGGATGTTTTCCACGTGGTGAAGATTTCTCCTATGCATCCAGATATTTAGGTACCTATAAATGACAAGGAAAAAAGACATCCACATCCTCATCCTGTCACAATTCACATTTATCAAAGCTGATATTACTATGATTTCATAGTCCCAGGTAAGTGTGGTCTTACACTGACAGAAATCTTGTATTACCTTTCATTCTTTCTGTATCTTAAGAACAAATAGTGCAAGACACTTATTTTCTATTGGGAACTCTAGTCAAGGGAAGTATTTTGATCTAGTCAGTCCTCACTCCTGATGCCCAACATCTTTACGTAACAGATGGATATTTGGAGCAAGTTTCTCACTTTCTTGGAAGTTCAGACATTCTGGTAGCTTTCTTGCCAAATGTGTAGTTTAGTAATTCTTTTGACCTTTTTTTTTTCACCCAAAGAGGCACGTGCTGGTTGACAGAAACCAGCATGTGATTTTGAGGTAATTTTTCGGGAAGTGAAAAAAAAGGCAATTAAATATACTTGATATCAGTAATTTGAAACAATTGTTTTCTTTCAACTGCACTTCAAAAATGTTCTTAAAAGAGAAGCAATTGAAAAAAACTATTTATTCAGTCCTTTATCCATTTTAATTCACTGAAACTTAAAACAAACACACACACACACACACACAAAAGAGAGAGACTCCAAATATTTTCTTATTTCAGCTTTTTCAGAACTTTTAATTTTGGTGGACCAAACCCAGTTGTTTCCAATGGCTTTATCCAGGAGCTCATAGAGATAAAATATTCAGTCTCAGAATTAATAATTCTGAATATGATAGGAAAATACACTTTATTTGCTACAAGAGATGAATCCTTTGGACTGAATTTGTCTGGGTTGACTCTCTTTGGAGAATGTAATGTCACTACCTCCATGGACCTGTTCTATTCACTGCCAGTCTATCCTGTTTCAGAATTACAAGACACTAAAAAGTAAACTGAAGCAAACAGACTACAAATAATATTTTCTGGAGCTTTTCAGCAGCTAGTTTTATTTTTCTACATCTCTCTAAAATATGCAGACCTTGTGGTTCATATATGAAAAGGGGAAGACCTTCCTCTTCCCAACACTATCAACACAGGTGTTCTCATGGTATTCCCAGTCAAATGTTTCAGAAACATGTGGCAAGAAAGTAGGAGGAAAAATAAACATAGAAATAAATGGAAGATGATCAATGTGCAGAACAGGGTGCATTTTACAACTGCTAATCAACACTAAAATACTTTGAAGAACTAGAACAACAAACAAACTTGAAATTCTTCATTTATGGTAAGAGAAATACTCAAGTTAAATTTGGTTTAACAATTTGCCTAAAGATATCTAGTAAGCCAGAGAATTTCACAGTAAACCATCCCTGCTCCTACTTCCTTTATACTTCCTTTTGCATTTGAATTCAGTCAGAAGTTCTCTGTTCATCCATGGTGGCTGGTGGCAAGGTAGACAAGAAGCTGAATTTTATTAAGCAGTGTGACCTTCTTGCAAAGAAAGTGATCAGCTGCACATTGGCCTGTAATGTAGGCTACATTCATTAACAGGAATGTAGCCAGCAGGTCCAGGAAGCAGTAATTATTCTGCACCATGTGACACCAGTGAGACCACATCCAAAGTACTGGGCTGAGTTTGGCAACCCCCAGAACAAGACTTGAAGATAGACATACTGGAGTGAGTATAGTGAAAAGCCACTAAGAGGACCAGTAACATATGACATACAGGTTCAGAGAACCAGGTTTGTAAGGGAGAAGTAATAGCACTGGAAACGATGAACACAAATTAGAATGTGGCAAGTACTGGTTAGATATAAGGCTAAAATTTTTTACCATGAGGATAGTCAGACACCAGAGAAGGTTGCTCCACCCTTGGAGATACTTAAAATTTGATTGAACAAGACTCCGAGCAACCCACGCCAACTAGACCTGTTTATAGCAAGAGGTTGGACTAAGTGACCTTCAGAGGACTCCTCCAACTGGTTATTCTATCGTTGTATGACTTTATCTCTGCAGCAGACATAGAGGGAGGCTAAAAGGAATTTACCTTCTCATTATTTCTTGTGAAGTAGCATAAAACCTTCAGCATCTACACACATTTCAGTGCACATTCTGAACCAGCTGACGTGCTCAAAGTATTCCTCCTGCTTCTCTCCCCCTCTTCTGGCTGTGGGCAGGAGGCAGTGGTTTCACTGAATTTACTTCTCTTTTTGTACAATAGCAAACAGAAGAAGTATGCTTAACATACCTTCTCTATCCCACATGGCTACTGAAGGCCCAGCCTTGAGTTACAACTTTGATTGAAGAGACCATGTTAATGGCTGATACAAGGACATTGACCTATACTGATTTCTATGGAGTTGTGCCAATCTACAGGACTGTCTGTATTTCATGTTTACTTTTCATCTACTTTGTTTCATTTTCCCAGAGAAATATTGTCTAAAACTACTTACTGTATTTAAATTAGTGCCTTCTAATACACAGAACAAATTGTTTTATAAAAACAGAGATTTTTTTTTTCTCTCAAGTTATTATGTAAGATAATATCAATAGTAAGTGAAATTAAAATGTAAGAACTGAATACAAAATTCTGACTTGATGAAACCTTTACTGATATCCTAATGTGATGGAAAAGATGACAACATTCACCTCATGTAACTTCAGCCATTTAAAGCCAGCTGATTTAAACTGATCTCTACGTGCTCCCTACAGTCAATAAGGAAATCATAAGCACCCCTAGAGAAAAATCATCCCTGTAATAGATATACAGTTCAGGATGGGATGAATCATCCTCTAAAATCTCCCATCTTTTTACATTAATTTTAGGTAGAGTCTAAAAAATCTGAGTTAATCTAGATACCTACATTTTGTTATACTGCAGAAAAATGAGATTAATTCCATACATTGGCTGGAAGATCCCTTTCGGAGTCATTGAATATAATTTCCTGATACCTCAAACAGCTAAGTGTTATAAATTCTGTAAGAGGAATATCATGCTCTATTTTAAAGGCTCTAGGTGATCTGCACCAAGAAAAAAAACTACTGGGAAGCTGTTCAAGAATCTCTGATGGAAAGGTAGGAACTTTGCCTCAAGTCCCTCAGGATCTTGAATTTCTTTTCCCACTTCTCCCTTTTCTTTTCGTAGTAACATTATCTTTTAGTTCAGAAAGTTCTTTCCGCTCGTAAAATTTACCCCATTGTATTTATATAGAGCAGAAGCACCAACAGTTTTCCCAAATCGACCAACCCAAGCTGGTTTAATCTATTGAAACTCTCCAAACCTTTTTCTTTCCCATGATCAAGTAGTAGGGCAGCTCTGCAGCTATTCTCACTTTCATGATCTTTCATGACTGCTGGGCTGTCCGAAGCTGTACACAGATGCCTCATCTTCTCTAGTGAAAAACAAACAAAAAAGTGCAACAGCAAGCATTGTTTTGTACATTTCTTTAATGTACAAATCCCATTTGGATAAGGGTATAATTTTTGTTTGCTCGCAGTTGCAAGCCTGTGACCTTGATGAGCAGAAAGATTTAGTTTCCCAATGCACAGAGTTGTCATGCAAAGGAAGGAAAGAAGCCCTAGATCTTCTTAGATGGCACTGATGGTAGGACTGTGGTCACTTACCAGGACATTGTGGGGAGGGAGGAACTGTGTTATAAATTGTTTGAAGAGATTCAGAAAATTGCTTGCAGAAGTCAAGTGAAAATAAAAACAGACCAGATTACCAAATACCTTTTATATCTAATCCATATTCCTGGTAAATCCTATTCTTTCTTCAAAATGGATATGTGGTTAGATCCAGAGTGAGAAATATGAAAGAGAAGCTAGTTGAGGAGATAGATAGATGCGTGAATGTAGATTACATAGACAAGCAGGAAACATCGGCTACACAAGCGGGCCTGACTAAAAACCTGGAAAAATCATGCAATGGAGCCCAGAAAAGGGAAATTGTATTAACCCAGCACCGTGTGGGGTTTTTTGTTGTTTGGCAAAGCTGAATGGTTTGTCATTCTTTTTTTTTCCCAGGGGGATTCAAAACATCCCCTTTTCTTGCTTCTCCAACTTAATTTCTAGATTCCGGCCAAACATTCATTTTTAATTAAGGTGATACATTTTGAAAATCTCTTCTGATGGCAAAATAAGAGAATATTAGAATAATTTAGTTTCCATCTTTTCTTGGCAGTAAGACTGATTTTTTTCTACTAACTTAAACCAGCAGCATAGTAAAAAAAAATCATTTCACGATAAGCATTAATGGAAAAATATTAAATTCAATGTTTAAGCATTAAAATAAGACATTTAAAATATTACCTTACAGTGAATCACTGAGATGATTGCTGAAGCTACTACATTTTCAAGCATACATTCATAGACAAGTTATAGCAGAAGGATTGTAGCATGTTGTTTTCAAGTTACCCCCAAACATATCTTTTATGAAAAGATAAAATCTTTAATTAGACCAATGGATATTCCTTCAAAAACTTACAAGATTTTGGCTCAGAAAACCTTCAGAAAATATAAAAGGACCCTAGAGTCCAAAATCTTCTCTAATTTCTTTAGCTATATTGACTGGAGTGATATTAGTAAAAATATTTCCTCCCTCTGCAAACATTTCTTTCCATGTGTTGTAAAAATTATAAAACAATTATATTCTAGTTATCATGGTTGATCAACACAGCCTAAAATAAAGCATGCCCTGCTCAGTTTAGACAGAGCTAAAAAAAAAGTATTTGCTCAGGTTATTGCACTTTTCTTCAACTTTCAGAATCAGGATTTGGTAACAAATCTTTCTTGCTAGGTTGTTTTTTTGTTGTTTGGGGGGGTTTTATTTATTTTTCATCCTCCAGTACAGCAAGCATCTTGTCTATCCTTGGCAACATTATTGATAAAAATTTATAGAAGATTTTTCTCATACTTTTCTGATACCTTTTCACGAAGGGCTAATGATTTTTCTTGCCCTTGGGAAGTATATTTTCTCATAGTAACCTATGGGGAAGAGTAACTGTATTGGGTCTGGCTGAGCTGGCGTTATTTTTCCCCACAGCAGCCCCCACAGTGCTGTGCTGTGCATTGGCAGCCAGCAAGGTGTTGGTAACACACCAGTGTCTGGGCTACTGCTGAGCAGTGCCGGCACACATTAGGGCTGTCTCTCCAGCATTTCTCCCCCCCTCAGCAGCAGGCTGGGGGTGGGCAAGATCTTGGGAGGGGACACAGCCAGGACAGCTGACCCAAACTAACCAAAGGGTTACTCCATACCATATGACGTCTGCTCAGCAATAAAAGCTAAGAGAAATGAGGGGGGGACATTTATTATTTACAACATTTGTCTTCCAGAGCAGCCACTACTCATACTGAAGCCCTGCTTCCTGGGAAGTGTTTGGACATCACCTGCTGATGGGAAGTAGAGAATAAATCTCTTGTTTTCCCTTTGCTTCCACACGCGACCTTTTGCTTTATTAAACTGCCTTTACCTTGACCCACGAGTTTTATTCCATCTTATTTTTCTCCCCTCCCTGTCCTGCGGAGGAGCGGCTTGGTGGGTACCTGGTGTCCAGCCAAGGTCAACCCACCCCAATAGCATAAACACTTAAGGGTAGTTAAACACCTCTGTCTCCTGCCCTTCTCAGTTTACTCACTGAGCTGAGCAGGTGCATCATCTATAACTACCATTGCTTCCAATCAGTTTAACAGTTTATTATTTTTATCCTGCAAAAGCCCAGCAGGCCAGTTCTCCCTGTTTATGTCTGAAGGCTTTCACAGTAGCGGCATACTCTACTAGAAAGGTTTTAGATAGGTCTGAAACGTCTTTTATTTTCTTACAATCACCAAAAAGATTTAAATCAATCAATCAATCCATAAATATATAAATGGCTTCAAGTGTTCTTCACAAACACATCATTGCCAAAGGCAGTCATTAGGAACATGCAAGGGAGAACAAGTTTTCATAGATTTTCTAGTCTGAAGAAGCTGCTGGCAATGAGAAAGGGGATAAGAGGGATTGCTTAACTGAAGACAAAGGAAATGAAAGACTACATCCAGAAAGGCACCATGAAGTTATGCAAATGGATATTTCAGAATAGTACTATGTAAAACTCTGAGATGCTTGTCATCCTATGAGCACATCAGTATACATAAGTACATGCATCTATATAGTACCTTGCTTCCCCTGATGAGATGCCAGAATCACCAGCATTCCTATCCCTGTCACATTAAACACGGCTGCAGAGAAGCAGAAGTGCTATGACTCTAAATATAATGGCATATAATCAGTGCTAGAAGTTGTTGCTGTGCCTTTTTAATGAACATAATTGGAGTTCAATAACAATGTTTTCGTAAATGCTGATACATGTCAAAATGCATTAGTTTTAATACAGTTGCTTGTTTTGTTATCCAACAAAAGAATGTTATGAAGTTGTGATACATTTACTAGATCTAGCAAAGTAAAATAAATCATAATGGAACAAATTGGTGCACATACACTACAAAACTAGTAATAAATATTTACAGCTGATAGTAACAGTATATTATAAAGCTGGTATATGGTGAAATAGTAGTCTCTGGAAGGTCCACAGCATTAAGAAAAAAAAAAAAAAAAAAAAAAAAAAGGAAGGAGAGTGCAAGGGTTACAGGAATCTTAACGAGGTGATAGTCTGTACACAACAGTCAGTAGCATAGTCAAAGAAACTATTCCTCAGCCTACTTAGAACTGAGACTGAAAAAGCAACTGCAATTGCCTTTGAAAACTGCAGGCAAATATGTATTTACATTTGAAATAGGAATTATATAAGGCACCAGTGAGTTGTACGTCTCTTTTATTATACATATTCAAGAATGAAATATTCATATTAGAGCTAGCTACCAGAATTATTAAGGAAGTTTGTGTTTACCCTAAGGTAGGAAAGGCAGATTGTCAGTTGCTTAGCTTGACCAAAGTAACCTTGCAATAGGAAGACTACTGGTCTCTTGAAAGACAAATGAAAGAAACTTTAAGGAGTGAAAGAACAAACAAACAAACAAACAAACCAACCACCCCCCCACACACACTTAAGAACAATGATGTGGTGAATATTTCATTATAATAATTGTCTAAAAAAAGACAAAAGTAAAAGAAAAAGTTATACAGTGGGTGCAATGTAACTGAGTTGGAAATGAGAGAAATGATAGAATTTGACTAATTTATGACAGGGATCATATGAAATGGTTTGAAGAGCAGAGGACTGGAATTCAGCAGAGATTTCTTTCAATTCTACATCCCTAAACTAAAATTAAAAAAAAAAAAAAAAAAAGGAAAGATATATATAAACCAAGTAGGGAAAGTGGTTTTCAAGAACATATAAAAAAAATTGCAGTAGCAGGTATTTAATTCAGATGTGCACCATGATATAAACCCATTTCCTTATCTCCTGGACCAGAGATAACAGGACCACTATATGTAACTGGTTTGTGAATGCCTATAGCATATGCTGATTTTCATGGTTTTTTTCTTTAGTTTCTTTGTCTTTATTGTAGTATTGTAGGTCAATAAGATAGACATTGATATTCTGCAAATATTGAAGAACCATGTACTCCAACTCTAAAAGGGACAAAAGAACTGTATTAATCACACAGTTCCCTATTTCTGACAGTAAAAGAACAGCAGACGTCCTGCAAACTGGCAAAAGGAGCTATGGCTATTGAAAAAGTACTTCAGAACTTCAGAGGTAGAAGAAAGGAAACTGCGAGGAGTGAAATCCCCTTCCCTACATTTCCTATAAGGTCTTAGAACCAGTCTGGGAACCCACAGTGTACTTAAAAATAGGTGTTTAACATTCAGGTGCTGACCTATGACACGTTGTGTGCCTCCATACCTCTTGAATCAAGGACGGCGGACAGGGAAGGACAGGGAGCAGCAAAGCACACGTGCTCTACAAACCCTACCAGTCTTGGCAGCTGCACACTGACAGAAATCCTATTTGTAAGATTTTCACAGACATTGCTTGTGCTTTGTGTACATGGAAAGCACTTTTATACTGATATAATCATATATTGGTATAAACGGTATAATTGGGTCCTTATCAAGTGTGTACACAGTCATTATGTTTATAGTTCTCAGGCCAAAGGAGTCCAACAGAAGTTGGGCGGTTTTGTACTCAAGGCTGAGTATATGCTGTTATATCAGCGTTTCTGAAGGTCATAAAAAATGATACAGGTATTTTGCATGCTGCATGTATGCCTAATACGGTGGGCACACAGCACAGATTTCATGTTTGTGTGGCTGCAGGCCGGGTGCACGGGCTTCCCACAGGCCACGGCCTCCTTCAGGTGCCTCCACCTGCTCCGGCGTGGGGTCCCCCATGGGCTGCAGGTGGAATCTCTACACCCCCTCATCCTCCCTCCATGGGCTGCAGGGGGACAGCCTGCCTCACCATGGTCTTCACCACAGGCTACAGGGGGATCTCTGCTCCGGCGCCTGGAGCACCTCCTCCCCCTCCTTCTGCACTGACCTTGGTGTCTGCAGATGTTCTTACATCTTCTCACTCCTCTCTCCGGCTGCAAAAGCTTCCCCCTAGGTTGTTTTTTTCCTTCTTAAATATGTTATCACAGAGGCACTACCACTGTCGCTGATGGGCTTGGCCGTGGCCAGCCGTGGGTCCGTCTTGGAGCCGGCTGGCATTGGCTCTATCAGACACAGGGGAAGCTTCTAGCAGCTTCTCATAGAAACCACCACTGTAGCCCCCCCCCCCCCCCCCCCCCCCCCCCCCCCCCCCCCCCCCCCCCCCCCCGCTACCAAAACCTTGCCACGCAAAACCAATAGAGTTTGGAAATACAAATTTGCTTTCTTTTTCTTCTTTCATCAAGTCATGAAAGCCAAGAGTTACCAAATATACATGGTGACTGAGGTATGACAAATCTCCAGTTTCTGCAGAATGACATAAATTAGAGGAATTCAAAGCTCATAATAATTTCCCAATATATCTATTTCAGTGTAGCACAAAAGGCCTAAAATGGTGAGTTGCTAATGACTAACACAAGCTAATTGTTGTTTGTATACTTCAAGGTAGTTGAAGGGCAAGCAAGTCAGTTGCTGTAATAGCAAAAGTAAGTCATTAACTCATAGGACTCAGCTAACTTGGAGAGCAAAGAAATAACCACAGAAATACTTTATTTTGCAAGGCAAAAGTGGACATATTTGATTTTAATGGGTTTTGTTAATTAAAGAGGTAGACAATTTTATTATAGAAATATAATCCCTAATGTTCATAGAAACTTCCCAAATCTCTGATGCTCCTGAAAAGCCCTGTGTTTTCACTGAACAGATGTGAAAGGAGCAGTCTGAGATAGAGATCTGAGCAACCGTTCTTGAAGAACAAGAAACAAGAACAAGCTGCTTATTATTAGAAATCTCTACAATACTGCAGAGCTTTGTTTTCCCACGGTGTAATAATGTGTACTGTGTAAAAAAACCCCTTAAGATACACAAATATAATTTTTCTCTAATTCTATCAATGCTTATAGTTAACCAGTTCTTCACAGACTCTTCTGGTCTACAGTCATCATCAGAGCTCTCTGAGTGAAATATTGTTTTCTCCCCAGTTGCCTTTCACAAGAGGTCAAAAGGCTGTTACCCTCCAGGAAGATGTTGGAGTAATCTTACTGAAGCTATAAACTGAGGCTCAAAGATCTCATTAAAAAATAAAATAAAATTTATCAAACATGGCAAGGAAGAGTCACATAAATATTTAATTATGTTCTCTGCTTGTATTATATTAATGACCTCAAGAAGTATCAGAGCCCCATTTTGGCTAAATGCTATGCAAACTTACAGAAACAGTCTGTGATATAGACAGTTGTTACAGTAATTACAGCAGCGAGTCCAGCATTGAAGAAGTGGGAATGGAGATGAGTCTTTAAAATAGATAATGGTGTGTGCACTAAGGCCAACAGGTATATCTTTGTAAACTCATAAACAAATAGTTCAAAAAGGTAGTGTTGATATATATGCAAGAAGAGGGATGTTCTGTTTGTCAAGCATCACCTCTTGCCCTGGCATGTCCTGTTCCCTGATCCTTTCCTGGGAGCAGTATGCTGGCTATATGGCCTGCAGTCCTGACATCTAATGTCAGCATCTCGCAGACCTGGACTCATTGCAGTGCTACAATTTTTAGATTTCTTTCATGTGCTTAGCTTATAATGAGAATAAACAGTTTGCTATAAGTCAAGTCTCCATGTTTCTTCAAAGCATAATGTTACAGTGATTCTTCTATATTGTTGTTCATAGCACCTTTTACAAAAGTTATCCATATTGGAATTATTTTTTTTTGATGCTATGCTATGTACTTTACAAGACATATCCTTGTTTTATCTAGTGTTTGTTTTTGAAACAGGTTAATTAAAAGAGTAGAATAACTAATTTTTTTTTTTCAGTACATAAGGCTTATTTTACTTTGCTTTAGGTAAATTAAGAGGAAATTTGAGCTAAATGAAGCAAAACAAAGGAAGAAAGAAATGAAAGCAAAGTCTAGTCTATATGCTAAATTTCTGCCAGCATAGCTAAGTAAATTAGGCACATTAAAAATCGCAGCACTAAGCAACATCACTATCCTGGTTGAATAATGGTAGCATAGATACATCAACAAAAAAGTCCTTTACTGTATAATTTATTTCATTCAGGTAAAAACTCTGACAGATTGTGAAGTTGGTATAAATGGAAAGTAATTTCCAAAATGGAAATTGGAGTAAATGGGAATTGTTATAAATGGAAAGCTCGGAAACTTGCTGGTACAGGTGTTCAGTATGGATAGGTTATCAGATTCTTTAAGTGCCTAAAGATGGATATAAAAAAAATGTGAAAGCACAAACAGACCTTCCAAAATCTTGCCATGCTTGTGACGGCAACCACCTCCAGTACTCCGTTTCTCAGAGAGGTTACTGGCCTCCCATTCACCAACAGTTTCATGAGCTGGATTATAATCCTTTATAACAAGGATTTAGTGAGCAAGAAATCTCAAAAAAAACCCCCAAAAACCTACCAACAAACAAACCCCAAAAACCCCCACAAACCAAAAGCAAAAAGGAAACTCCCCCTCCCCTCCAATTAAATGATGATACTCACTGTTGCAGAATGTTAAAGCAGAGGTATAAACAGTTTTGAAAAGTGGTTATTACGGTGGACGGGTTAATATTAAACAACATAGATTGGTTACAATCACCGGCACAGGAAGCCTGAGAAGTGCAGGCAGCTAGAAACCGTGAGGCTATTCCAGAAACTATCCCCCAGGCACGCTCGGTTTCTTATATATCAGTAGCCCACGCTAAAAAGAGGTTGGCTACTGTGGTATTGATCAAGGCAAAGCATTGTTGCTCTCATGCTGAGATGTTTTCCAGCCCAGCCCATGGGACTGCAGCAGTGTGGAAGCGCTCAGGTAACAGCTCCACCAGCAGATAGATCCGAGTGAGCAGGGGACAGTGACAAACCAGTGAGGGTGAAGGGGCAGGCGTTTGACTCAGTTGTTGGCAGAAACACGTCTCTGTCTGTCCCCTCACCACCCTGTGAAAAGTTTGCACTTAAATAAAGCCAGAACAGTGCAGCCCTTCAGAAGATGTATTTGTCTAAGAGTGCTTCAAGTCCATTTCCACATCATGATTTCCAAATAAGTATTCCCTCTGCTCCATATAGCTTCTGTCCTTTGTTCTGTCCTAGGAGACTTGCTTTGCCATGGTAATTTTCCTGACAGGAGGTGCCAACCTGCATCCAGCTCAACTTTGGTTTTAAAGACTCAGGCCAATATATGCATCTATGAATACACCTAAAGGTATATGCATAAAGGCCTGTCTATATATTATAGTATTCTTCCATAATTTAAATATATTCTATATATCATAGTTTGTTGAACTTTGTATTTATCTCCAAGTTTTCTTCTGCTATATATGAAAAAAAATACTTGTATATTAAACATGACCTGTCAAAAACAGGTGTTAGGCAATTACATTCTGAGGAAAGAGAGTCTCTCTAATAGCTTTTACTAAGATGAAAAATGAGAGATTTTATAAGTTAGATGGTCCATATGTTGATGTTTGGGCAATGATTGTTTTTAAAGTATTGAGGAAAACCATTGCTACCCCTTAAGCTTAAATAAAAGTTGGATTCATTGTATAGAATCTGATTTATTTTGGAGTTTTCTTTTTCTTCTATGACAGTTAAAAAGTAGAGATGTATTAAAATGTTAAAGGGAGAAGAACCACTGTCAGCTTTCTGAAATAGCAAGAAAAGCATTATGGAGAACTAGATTCTTACCCATAGTCAGGGGAAATGTTCTCATTGACATTTGAAACTGCCTTGAGGCCTTCAAGAAACTGAATGAAACAAACAGTTCCATCAGATGATTAAAAAAAGAAATATGGGCAGAGTTGACATGAGTTAGTGCAGCAAAAGCTCGCAAATTCGATTATCATGTTTAATTTTTTATACAACAAATGGAAGTTGTAAAACCCTGCTTGTGGTTTCCTGGAATAATTGGTAGTAGAAGGAGATACCAGCAGTTTGGCTTTGAAAGTTTGTGATATTCGATACAGGTAAAAATATCTGAGGAACAGCTGTAATTTACATGCATGGAAGTGATTATGGAGCTCTTAAGACTTGTCATTTTTAAACTTCTAGAAGCCAAAAAGTTAATAAGGTTACACTGTTTCAGTTACACTGGAGAATGCTTTGTAACGTCAGCCATGTGTAGACACAATTTTTGTTCCTGTTTCATTATTTTCTAATTATTTTTTCTATTTATTGCATAATACATATGATACAGTAGGGCAGTGATAGAGTAAATAGAGTGAGTGGGGTAGGAGAAGGGGAAGAAACTCATAAACTACTGTATTTCATAGCCATCACAAACAGTATCAAATATATTTCCATGGGCCATATATGAATATCATTCCACGAGCCTGATTTTAGGTGATGTTACTTGCTTTGCAGATCCTAAAGGTATACTGATAGTTCAAATCAGGAAGTTCAGTTCCATGAGTGCAGAGAATTTTCTGCTCTAGGTAGGTCCCTGAAGTAAGTCATGTGTCCTGATGGCATTTCCATCTGTTGCTTTCATTGCTCCTGCACAAGATTTATTTTCCCAGACTTTTTTTTTTTTTCTTCTCTCTAGAAAAAGAGCATCACAGTATTATTACACTATGGACTTAGTAAAGCATATAGGAAGTATAAAACATTGTGTATGTATGGTGGCATATCAATAATCACTGACCAGTTATACTCCCTCTTACGCTGAGATTGAGAGTAATAATCTTCCAGTACATGTCTCTCCTTGTTGCATTATGATGTTTACAATGTTTCCACCAAAAAATGAAAATTAAAAAAGGGAACAATATTTTTTGCACAAGGAGCAGTATGGCCCAGTTTTCAGCTGTGATTCAGTTTAGTGAGTTGCGTTAGCTAGAGATCCATCGTTGGTGCCAGTACAATACTTGTGGTTACTGCTTGTCTCCCCTGAGCTGCCCAGGGAACACTACCACAGCAGTTTGCTACCTTTGGTATTTTGCTACTACTCACTAACATAGATATTGTCAAATAAAATCTGAGTAAATATACCATAAGTTCAGACTTCCCATTTGGACATTTTGTTATTGCTCAAACATAACTTTTAGACTAATTTTCAGTTTACTTCTCACGGACTAGCCATTTTTCTTGACTGCCTTGAGTGCTAAGGAAGCTTTGAACTCTGAATGTTCCAACCAAATAAATAATCTACTTAGCCTGATTTACAGGGCTGGATTGTCTTTTGGGTCATACCAGTTGTACGCTTGTATAGCCATATTAGTATAAAGTGAGTTCTTTCTGTGAAATGAATGATTTCCCCTCCTTCCAATGAAAAGAAAGAAGAGGAAGAACTATGAGTACTCTTTCATGCTCTGTCCCTTCCTTTTTTTTTTTTTTTTAATAAATTTGATTACAAGAGCAGACATGACATTTTGTGATGAAGAAATTAAGAACAGATAAGAAAGATAGTTCCTCATTTGTGATATGTGGTGACTCTGTGAAGTCAGATGATAGTTGTAAATGATACAATTCAATAAAATTTGGAAAAGGTGCATTGATTTCAAATGAAACATATAAATATCCATAAGCATATGCTTTGTAGGTGGGAGCGTAATGATTTTCAATGTGCTTCTCTTGAATATGACCATTGGGGCCATATTTCAGCAATTGTTAGCAGCTTGGTTCATAACAGCTCGAAGACTTCATGCTCTTTTCTGTGTCTTCCCTGTATTTTCCACAAAGATGAAAATTGAAATGAATGTGGATTACATAGCTGGGAAACAATTTCCTCTTTCTGGAATTCCTTTCCAAATGAGAGGTACGACTGGTCTTGTAGCAGCCTTGCTCCAACAGTCCAGTGAGGCTTTCCACTGACTCTTCAGTTACAAAATCTGTTGGCAAATATAAGCCTGATCTTCCCTCACTCCTTACAGGCATTGAGGTGAGTAAGGATGTCCTGCTATTCATGCTCCTTTACTGATTCTGTACCTTGTAAGAATATCCCTGATGGCTTTGTACTCTTTATTATACAGATAAGCCTCAGCTTTCGCTTAGTTACATTTTTACAGTTTTTCAGGCCTTGATATGAAAGTTTTCCGAGGTGGAGCTCTTCTGATGGGATGGAGCAGGAATTGTGTTATATTACAGACACAACAGTCATTTGAGTAATTGTGATCACATTAGGGTTAACGTTTGTGTATATCAAACACTGCAGAAAAGTGTTGCAGAAAAAACTAAGTAAATAAAGCAGAAGTTCAGGCTGCTCTTTCTGTCAAATAATTGTGTTTGTTCTTCACAGAGAGGCTTATTTTTTTGTTCATAATGAATCCAGACTAAGTTTTATGTTTACCGAGGTAAGTACTTACAATAATGGTCAAGGTGTTCTTTACAAATTAAATAATTTTGCTTTCCTTTTCTTATATTTTTTTCTTTTAATAGAGAATTGTCTTGTAAGGATTACTTTTCTAATGAAACCAATGCTAGTTCACTATTACTAATACCATTAAATTGATAATTGAGATTACTTTAAATTATTTTTTTAAATCTTGTCAAATGTTCATCTTCAAGAAAGAGAATAAAAAAGAAAACAAGATTGAAATAAGGTGAAATGCTGAGATTCCTGTTCTGGTGTATCAAGAAAAGCAGGGATCTAAACTTTTTGTACACGGGGCCATGCGGGCTCCCTTTTTATCTAGGGAGAGAGATAGGTACCTCAAAAATTATTTTCTCATTGCTTTTAGAAACTTACCTTTCAGTAAGACGAACCGCTTTACGGACATCCCTGTCTCTCTCCCTTGACTAGAGGCTGTATGCCCAACCTTTAGATAACTAGCAAAGGATTCAGTCACCTGAACACAGGCTATTGCAGGTAACCAGTATAAGCCCTGGTGTAAAACCAGTGTAAGTTACTGCTCCAGAGGGACTCAGGTCTCCTAAATATCTCCTATCATTTTAGCCAGTCTCACACAGATATGCTGCAATGCCTGAGCCGAGGCATGGTAAGAGACTCTAAAGTGCCTAAACCAGAACCAGATGCCTGTTTTAATGGAGTTTAGTTTTGGGGTTGCTGTACGTTTCAGCAGCTTTATATGTAATAGCACTGGTGGTGGCACAGACACAAGGAGAATCTGACCTTCTCAGCTATCAGCCGTTGGCTCTTCTCTCTCCAATTTGCAAATTTGCATGCAACCAAATCAGACATCCTTACTCCACGTTCTCCAGCTCCCTACTTCCAGTTCTAGATTTAGTATGGACATTTCATTGTGATGGCAGAAATGAGGTGTTAGTAATTTCCTTGGAGCATGTCTTCCAGCAGTCTTAATGCTCTGGCTACAGCATAAACAATTGTACCTGTAGAGTCTCCAGGCCCACAAAACCTGGCGTGGCCTGGTGTGCATTTAGTTGAGATCTCAGCTTGAGTTTTCCATCATGGCACTCCATTGTGTGGAGTAGACATTACCTTAGGCAGACTTCCACAGGCATATGCAGAGGGAGGGAAAGAGGGGGCCTTTTCTGCAAACCTGTATGGTAAACCACATCTTTAGTTTCACTTAGGCACTGTGGGCTGCCCCTTCACTCTGCTCCTCAAGTCTCCCAGTACGCGTGGCGCCATCCTGCCCCAGACCAGTACAGGTGCATGAGGAAAAGGAAGAGGCTGCCTGTGTTCTTTTCCCTACTTGGCACACCTTGCATTGCAAGCCAGGATTTCGCCTTGAGCATCCGTTCTAAGAGAGAATATCATACAAATAAAAGCAAAGTCTTTCATTCCATCATGTCATTAAATAATAATCCCAAAGTAGAAATTATGTGGAGCGTCTGCAAGATTTATTCTTTATATTAAATGTTCCCTGTTTTTAATGTTCACTTGTAAACCCTCTGGCTTTCATTGCAATAAAACTAATCTTCAAAGTTCTGAAGCAATATGAAGTTTCCCAATGCTCCTTAAAAAACCTCACCCAGTTTCGAAGGTGTCCGATTTCAGAAGCTGATTACTTGGCTGAATAAAATATCTTTACTCACCTGTTCGAGTTGTAAACTTATGTCATCCTAAAAGCTGCATTTTTTGCAAGGAGAGAAACTGGCTGACCACAAATGCTACGAAAGTATTTGTCTACTGAATGAGTGACTGAGAAGATTCAAATTAGTTGCCTTGAATAATGTACAAAAATAGCATGTTACCCAAGTGCTTTGTTTATATTTGTCTTTTTCTACTGATGTTTTTATTTGCATTACAATTGCGCCTGATCTAGACCAAGACAGGTAATGTGTTGGCACACGCAAAGATACATTCCCTTTCCCAAAAGAACTGTTTATTTTCAGACAAGAAATAAGAGGTGAGCGTAACCAATACAGCAAGGGGGAGAGGATAAAGGTAAAACTGAAAAGATAATGCAGCTGCATGGGTAATGAGTGCCTAATGGTTTTGATTAAATTAATCTGTTTTTAATTAGTTATATAACTCTTGCTTGACTCTCCCACATTGTGTTTGCAGAGTTGGCAGTTAGGAAAACCATCTCCCTGTTTGCAAGTTTCATCTGGAAATCGTTTAGAAACAATAAACAACTATATGATGCCATTTTAATGCAGAGTATTTTTTGCTCAGAAGCCTATTGCTGTACAACACTGTTCCTCTCATTTCTGGCCCTCAAATCTGATACTGAAGCACTCGTAGAAGTGCAGGCATTCGTAATACTTTATTTTACTGGGATACCAAACTCTGTGAGACATAACTGAATTATATAAACAAAGAAATAGTCTATTTCTATATGTGTTAAATGTAAGCATAGAAATGAACCAAATACACCTTCACTGGCTTCTCCCCTCAAATTTCCCCCCATATAGGGGGAAATGGAAAATCTGCCATGTGGAATACAAGAGTAAAAAAAAATCATGAGATTGATGGGATGACATCTCCAGCAAACTGAGTGTAAAACCCTACACAAATAAAGTTGCTAACTAAGGCTCCAAGCCCTTATTTAGTAAGATGCTGTAAGCACCCATATGGTTGTTCTAAAGCTTAAATCCTGTTTCCATGCTTGTATTCCTAATTAGTCATATGTAGTGCTTTGCTGAATGGGGGCCAGAAAGACATTGCTGAGTAACCCCAATACATTTAATCAGTATCAGTGATCTGAACTACATGCCTTTATTTGGTTTAAACTGTTATCCTAAAAAAAACATTGCACTATTTCTGATGAGTCTCCTACTTTCTGCTTTTAGAATTGTTATTCCTTTGCGCACTTTGGATACTTAAGATAGGAATAATGTACGTTACACGCTATTTAAAATTGAGGGGTTTGTTTGGGTTTTGTGGGGTTTTGTTTCATATTTTAGGCAGGGTGGCGCTTTTTTTTTTTTTTTTTTTTTACACTACTGACTAATATCTCTTATAGAAACTTAAAAAAAAAGAGAAGAGAGAAAAAACAAAAAAAGACATTCACGTTTGATTTGGGAGGAAGCCAGTGTCAACGTGACCAATGATGGGAACACTGATGATATGTTGGGTGCGTCTTTCAAGTTCTGGAACATGTAGAAGCCTGTTAAATGGGGCTGAGAGATCCTGACAAAAGAGCTCACCTGGCAATAAAACTCACTGCAGGGAATAAGAAAAATAAAACAATCCAACAACGAAACTTATCAGGTTTTAAAATTCTCTTCCTTCTGCACAGATCTCAAATCAGAGTAGCAAAAGTAGCTGTTGTAGGTGAATATTCTCTACATCCCTGATAGGAAAAAGCATGAGGTAGTCTTTCTCAGTATTATCCCCAAAATATTCTTTGCCCTCTTTAAAATGACTTGTGGGTGTGTTTTCCTTCATAATTAAATACTTTGTAACCTCTGTTGTTTCATTACATGTAAGAAAAAAGCCTAACGAAGATGTGAACTTTCTTACTTATCTTTGAATTCAGTATTCACAAAAAGGGTTGGTTTGTCTACCAGATGGTCTAGTCATAACTGAGTTGTAGCATATACCATATACCATATACCATATACTTACACTACTATGAAAATTCAAAGTAAAAAATGTCCTGTGAGGTTCCCACCTCCTCTTTTAGTATTGTGCAAGTGCTTCCCTCCTCCAGTTCTGCTTGCCAGTGTTCCTCTGTTCCAGTCTCAGCAGGTGAGAATAGTTTCCACAATGCAAACCCAGTACTCTGTTTCTCTACTGAAACTGTAACAGGGTATGGCTATTACATCCAAGCCAAAGTCTGACTGTGCTTTTTTGAATATAGCTGGAATAAGATAACAATAGCAGTTGAGAGATGTTACCACAGCTTTCTGATCAGGCTGAAGGTGCAGAGTTTTAGCATATTAGGGAAGCATACACTGGTTGCATGGTTATATGCTCAAATTTGTATCCCATGCAGGCATTTATGCCATGGTGCTGTCGGTTCTATTTTTATCTTATTTGGCCAATGCATCTAAAGTGGCAATGCTTATTGCACATTTGTTTTGATGTGTACGCATATCCTAGTTGCCAATTAGTACTGTTAGTTGCTTCATGATCTGGCCAGAGGATTTGGACTATAATTAAAATAGTTTTTGTATTTGGTACCAAATAACCATTATGGTTTCATCTAACTAGGATCAAAAAACTAACAAAGAGATGTGAAACAACTTGTTCTAAAAGTGCAGTACAAGCACGTTATGTTTACTCCACATTTGCATGGATCCCACCTATGTGTTAAACTGATGAGTTTTACCACCTCTTCCAGACAAGGTGGACTCTTCAGTCATTTCTAAACTAATGTAGATTCAGTGTCACTGAAGCCCTCAAATCATTCTACCCATCATATTCACAGTCACTGACTATTATTTCTGGAATAAAATAACAATTCCTCATTTTATTTTTTTTTTCCTTTGGGAGTGGAGGGGAGGTATTTAACAGCTTGAAGACCAGAGGATATAATGCTTAAAATGATGGTCTTCTATAAACAGAGATGACTTGAGAACTATGAACTAGGAAGCCTAATTAAACCACTTTAAACCAGGAAGGAATGAGCTAGTAAGAAATATACCAGGGAAAAATAAAACATAGAAAAAATGAATCTTCTAGTCATGCAGAAGAAGGACACAGACTGTAACACTAGACATTAATTTAAAACTTGGACTGCATCGAGTAATGCCAAAACTTTTGCTTGAAAGGTAAAATAACAGATGACTACACCTCTTCCATCTTTACTCGAGTCTGCTGTTTTTAATCCTGTCTTTGTTAACCCATTTAAAGCAAAACCAAGGGAATTCATTCTATACTACCCTATGGCTCCACCGGATTTCTTGAACAGCTTTAAATCCAAGTTATCCTGGCAAATTAATATTTCTGAATAATATTAAGCTCCTACTACAAACACCCTCCTCCTCTCAATTCCCAAACCCTCTCTCATGAAGAAGAGAATAACTGACCTTTAATTCTTAGCACTAACACTGAAGTATTTGCTATGGTCATTCATTCGGAATAAATAAAAATTATGATAAACAAAGGACTATAAAAGTACAGTGCATAGCAATAATGTATTGCTGTCCATCCATCTCTCATTTTCTGTATGCACTGTCATTCTTACTTAACCCACTGTATTCTCTGTCTGATTTGGACTGCCAAATGACAGAGTCATTCCATCTGGAAGGGACCTTGGAGGGCTCTCACTTCAGACAGGGTCAACACTGAATGTAGATCAGGCTGCTCAGGACTTTACTGGCTCCATGAAGGTGGGGATTCCTTGGCCTTTCTGCACAACCTGTTTCAGTGCTTATTTATCCTCACAGTGGAAATCCTTTCCTTATATCCAGCTGGAACCTCTCTTGGTTTGCTCTGTGCCCATTGCATCTCATCCATGCCCCACTGTGCAGGGTCTGGCTTCATCTCCTTGATGCTCATGGGCACTGGGAGTTGCTGTTCTGTCCCACCAAAGCCAACCCTGCTGCAGGCTGGACAAGCTCCCTCACCCTTCCCTTGCAGGCCAAGTGCTCCAGCCCCAGCCATCACGATGGCCCTGAACTCGCTCCAGTTTATCAGCATCCTTGTTGTTCCAGGGACCTAAAACTAGATGCAAGAATCCAGATGTGGTCTAACAAGCGCCAAGTGGGATAATCACTTTCATTCATCTATTGGCTACACTCCTGTTGATACGGCCCAGTATGCTGTTAGCCTCCACCGCTGCCAGGGCACGCTGGTAGACCTGACCTCTGGAACAGCTTTAAGTGATAGCTTAAAGTGATTTGGCAATTAATGCTTTAATTGTTCTCCTCCTCTCAGTTCACAGAATTTCCCAGGTCAGAATAAATTAAACTGAGTACAGAATGTGCAAACCTTTAGTGGGCAGATGTAAACATTATAATTCACCTGAAAATCATGGGCTCTTTGGTGTGGACAGCACTGATACTTATGTGTTAATTTGTCATCTTATATTAGATGATCCAGTCACTGTGGGCCTGAAAGACAACTTCTGGGAATCTCTGCAAGCTCCTTGGTCATTCAGTCATTTAGATTTCTTGCAGCTCTACACTTAATGCTCTTTTTCTATTGATCACCTCAATGTGGAATATCACTCATCCTTCTCTACAGTCGATGCCTTCTTTTGATACCTTCCGTCAGGTTAACGTGTTAGTGGATTAAAGCTCTCTATGTCTGGGCAACCTTTTGTCTAACATTTATACTATGTTTTATTATGCAACACTGATTACACTGATGACATGAAATAACTGGCCTGTGAACTGATTTGCCCGTCAAAGGCTTTTAGATGTGCAATTGTGTATGAATTCAGTAAGTGACATAAGAGGCCATAAAGAACTGTGACCACTCAATCTGGGATATGAAGTGGGATGTGAAGCTTTCCTACGCAGGTCTATGAAAATATTAGAAGCCAGGCACATGCCTATTTCAGCAAAGCACTGCAGCACATGAATAAAGACCTGCTGATTTTTTTTTTTTTTTTTTCCTGAGTAGGAATGGATTGTAGTTATTACAGAAGTACTCAGCAAGTATTTATTATTTTTTAAATGCCCTATTAGTGACCACAGGTAAAGTCTACTTCAGCAACTGCTGGTTTTGTATTATCTCACTTCATCTAATTATTGATGAAATCAATGCTAGTTTATTATATTTCACTACAGATTTGTATGCATGTATGCATGTGTGTATGTGTGTGCATGTGAGATGTAAAGAAGAAGGAAATCCAATTCTACTGGTGAAATGTCAAAAAAAAAAATGTTTATGAAATGTGCCACATGAGAGAAAATTGTTGAAAGATGACAGTATATTTTTACACAAATGGTGCTTTTTTTTTTCTGGTAGTGTGCAACTTTTTTCTCTCTTTTTTTTAAAATTTTTTTTTATTTTGGTAGCATTGAGCTTTCAGGAGATGAGGAAGGTTGTGATTGCTTCTTTTCCAGCCTGAACTTCCTCTGCAAAAACCCTAGAAGTTCCTCACTTTTTTTTTCTCTCTCCGTCTTTCTGAGTCTCAGTAGGACAGTTTATAAATTCAGACTTTTTTCCTGTAAGAATTTACAGCTACATGAAAAAAACCTACCTAACTCCAAAGCCTTCTACTGGGAACAGAGGTTTTTGTTTTCTGTGGTGACTTGTGCAAGTTGCAGTTAAAGGCTTAATGCCGCCTTTCTGCTCAATTGCCTCTGTGGCCTGGCCTTCCATGATAACCTCTTATTGAATCTCTGCAAAGGACCGTAGATACCCCTCACTGTGCTAAATAATGGGAAATATCTCTCTAAGAAATCTGGAACATGGAACAGAATGAAAGCAAGAGGTATACAAACACTGCAATGGGTAATTAAATAGACTGTCTACAGTGGGCAGGTCTAATAGACATCATGGCACCTTCTCTTCACCAACTTCTTAAGATGCCAAAGACTGGTAAAATAAGCAGTGTGAATTACTCATTGTTCTTTCTTTTTTCCTTTTAATTTTCATATTCTTTTCATCATAGTTACTCCTATATCAGATTGCCTGAGTAAAGTTCATAATTCCTCTTCTTTGTAGCAATACATCTAGAGAGCATTAGAGCCAAGAGAATCGTGGAAAGTAACCAAGATTACTGTCTGTAAGAGAGATCCAGGCTTCAAATCTCTGTAAGGAGGAAACATCTTCCTAGAGATCCTGAGAGGTTAGAGTCACTAATGTTAGAAATCACTGCAGCCCGCAAAGACCCAGGCATGAAGTCCAACAAAAACTGTAGGATTTTCTGAAAGGGAAAGTAATTTTACATACTCTTGTATGGAGAAAGTTTACTTCACCACAAAGTGGAACTTCAAAATTTTTGCAAAAAAATTTTCACTTGGCAAAGTAAAGAAAATGCACTGTCAACAACATAAACACAATCCTTTAGAATAACTGTAGCTTGTACAAATGGAAATGCTTTTGAAAAAAAAATTAAATGCAATATTTACATTAAAAAATATAAAATCCAGGCCATTTTAACTATTCTGAAAATTTCTTACATCAGTAATTAGAAAACAGTTGTTTATATATTTAAGTTTAACTGCAGCTTATTGGAGTGGGGGACTGTGGTTTTGGTCTTTTAAATGAAATCCAGATATTTTCTCTACTTCAAGCTGAAATACAGTTGGACATCTGCTCCTGCAAGTTAATCAAATCATTATTGGTTTTCTTCCAGAGTGAGTTTAACTGTTCTATAACCAGGCTGGGTGCACAATGCAATCCTCCCCATGGCTGCATATATTTATTTAAATTGCTTCTGAAGGTGACAGTGATATATGATAATATGAAGTTTGGGTTGATCAACAGCAAACTCCCCACAAAACAGTAAGTATGAGCACTGCAATAATATGAACAAATCATTCAGCTAAACAATCTGGCAGGTGGAAGATCTGGTTTTAAATACCGAGAATGCAATCAGTTGAAGTGCTGAACTGTAGGCACTCTTGATTAGGATGTGATTCTAAGTGAAAATAGAAAGGGGCTGCCTAGAGTGGAACTCTATTAGGGAAGATCGACATTTATTTATCTTAATTACAGTGGCTTTTGGGTATAAGGCCCTTATGACAAGACTTTCTTTAAAATGAAGTGTTATTTTGTTTGCAAAAAGAGTCAAGACGGAAAGTGACTGTAACTGGCAAGCGAATATTAAGAAAATGAAATACTGTTTAATAACACACTTGAAATAAAGATTGTGTAATTTACAATGCTGAGGATGTCCACACTCATGTCTCCTAGTATTAAAGTTACACAGCAGTTTAAGTACCTGGCTGCACTGGTGCCGTAAATAATAGCATTGAAGTTGGTGTAACTAATGATCAACTACTTACAGGTGTGTATTGGGACAGCACAGTCTGCCCCAGTGTAATTTCTTTTCTTTTTTTTTTCCCCTACCCTTAAAGAGCTACTAGATCAAATGGCCATTTGATTGTTTCCATTATTCTCAATGATATGCATACGTGTCCCGGAGTTTTCTTTGCAGTAGAGTGATTTGGCTTTTCAAAAATGATGATCAATATATCAGCAGGTAACAATTTGAACTTTTTAATGGTTGTTCTATAAACCCTTCCTGTGCTCTTCTCTGGACTTTTTTCCTAGATATGTGCATTTCTTCCTGGACTTTAACATACTCTGTCTGCTTTTTACTGCAGGCAACCAGTTCACATGTCAGATTTTTATTTGTTTTGACAGTATCCCACAACCCAGAGTAAGTTACTGGGGTAGTATGTAGCTGCCCTAAACTGTGAGTAGTGGGACTTCATGCGATTTTTCACTGAGTGAAATAAAAGTGAAAACACTTAGAAAAACATACTTGTGCAACAATTTTTCCTGGGTAAGTGTTTATAGATATCTATTAAGGCATACTCCACAGCGCAGTATCCACTGTGTGCAGTAGCAGTACTTCGTGGTTATACTGGATTAGTTTAGACTTCAAAGTGAATCCAGATCTTTAGAAAATCAGTTCATTAACTTATACCATTTCAAATATCCTGGAAATTAGGAAGAAGTAATATTTCCTGTTCTCAAGGAAAAGGGGTTACAGGCAGGACCCTGCTCCTTGAGCTGTTTTTCATGTCACTTAGAGGTAAGACCCTGAACTTCAACAGGCAGTACCCAATGAATAGAAAATGAATAATGCAGGGGGAGATTTCTATGTAAATTGGGATAGTTTCCAAAGTGACTCACCCTAAATCATAACAAAGATTCTGATGCCTTGAAACTGCTCATTGTGCCAGAATTACACAGCTGAGCTCTCTCACCCTCTATTTCACAATCCCACTCTACAGCAGTTTACAGAAAATAATCATGTAGCGCTCCACCCTGAAAATAAAACACTGAAATCAACCTGAGGTTACATGACTGAACAGTGAAAATGAATGGGAACGAAAGAAGGAATTATGTTGCATGTAGGTAGATTCCCCCGGGTCCCCTTGGAAAGTGATAATGACTTTCTGACATGTTTTTTTTTACTCTTTATGAGGAAGGCTACTAAATGATCCCAGGCTTGGCAATCATGTGGGCAACCTGAATAACGTTCCAGACCATGTTATATACTTGCAAGAGGGCCAAGCGCTGATGGCAGAAATATTTTCAGCAAAAACTATAGGTTATCTATGGCAGAATTCTTGAAATTAGTTTGAGTGTTAGCAATACTTCTACAAAGCAACCAGACTGAAAAATCTCTCCAAGTAAACTGAATGAAAATGGAGTACATCAGCATTTCAGAGAAATCAGAGAAGCTCCTGGCTGCACACTGCTTTTTGCAGGCTGTCTTCTTACCGGAGCATTAGGGGGTTTGTTTTGTTTGGTTTACCTTGACCTTTATTTGGAAGAATAAAACTTGTGATCTTATGAGGAACAAGTATGGGAAGAGTCAGGTGTATGAGTCAACTGTTTTACAAGTGCTGATGAAGAGGCTAAGATTTGCGTCATACTGAGAGAAACCTTGTTTCACAAGGGGGTCAAGATTGTTGCTGAAATGCCTCATCTTGTCAAGGACCCAGCCCGCAGTGGTTAAAAGAAGATAAATATTTGTTACATTAAATAGACCATGAAATTAATTTAAAAAAATGCAGAGACTGATAAACTTGTGGCTGGAAAGTTAGCATTAAAAAAGAAAAAAAAAAAGTGTATTTATTAGGAAACAGTGAAATTTTACTCTGAAATAATAATTTCTCACATTGCCTTATACTAAAGAAAATGAAATTAATCTCCATTCTTATCCTATGCGGCAATAGCAGTATCCTAGAATAGTCACATGCAGTTGGCATAATACCCACCTGAGGCTTTTTTAAAAAATATATATCACAGACAAATGGGGATTCTGCTGAGAACCATCAACTAAGGGTCAAATTTCTGTTTAGAAACAGCAGTGAAAAAGCAAGTCCTGAAAGTGTGGCTGTAAAAGAGTAATGGGAATGCGCGATAAGCCGAGACAGTAGCAAAGGTCCTCAAAGTCCCTGTTTTTGGGCATCAGCTGATCCTGCTGGAAAAAGCCGGTGGTCACAGCAGAGGTGCATGGAGAAACACATTCATGTGACAAAACGGCTAACACAAAGATTTGTGCTGATCAGCACATATTTTGGCAATATGTGCTTATGACTGAGCAAGCATGGACACTATCATTTTTGTCAAAGCTGAATTTCTATATATTTCTGAAGAATCTCACATTACCCCTGTACACAGTTATGCCTACAGATCAAAGCTACCTTTTATAAGTGCCCATGTAGAAGTGTTCCTGAAAATACATGTAGAATTAAGACAGAAAAAAACATGAAGAAAACTAAATGCTTTGCTAATATTGTTGCTTAGCATTATTTTGAGGAGGTCATCAACAATGATAGCAGGTGCTAAATGTTTCATGCTTAGGACAAGAGAGCATCTGAAATGATTTATGGGAATACAGACAGCTTTAGCCACCCCAGATAAAGCTATATGGAGAAGGCTGAACCCCAGGTTCAAGCCCAAACTTTCTTCACATCTCTATTTTGATGAAGCCTGTCCTGAGTCAACAGCACACCAAGGAAAAAAATATAGGCTCCTATATCTGTTTGCACAGACTGAAGCATATACCACCCTGCAGGTTGCCAGTGTCAGGCTTTGCCACTTTACTGTGACCTCGTACTGACTTTTCTCATGTTGTCATGGGACTAACACAGTGCAGACATCTCAGCTGAGAAGCTCAGTTCCAGAAGGCTCAAGGCTGGAAGCCTTCACCTCCTTTTCACACTGTTTATATACGAGCTGAGTGAATGATATCTTGCAAGGTGAATGAATAAAACTGGATTAGGGATTTTTCTGTGTTTTAGCATAATTTCTAAGGGAAGTGTACATGTACTCTGTTAGAGGAATAGTCTGTACCTATTCATGTCCACTGGCTAGTACAGAAGATAGATGTGGAATATAGGTTGCCTCACAGTGCTAAACTTTGGGCCATGTGTGTGTGAAATTCAAGCAGTGCAGTGGACAGCCAGTGAAATGGGAGGTTTTGATTAAAGTCCTTCTTTCCTTCTTTCTTCTTGTCAGGATTAGAGGCAATCAGGTTGTTTGGGTTTATTTGTATTAGCCTGTAAATTAAAAAGTATCTTTCTATAGATAAGGCAATAAGAAAACCTCCAGGTAATTGGAGTATTATTTTGATATTTTGATTATTTCATATTAACAAACTTCTTGGATTAAATCTGATATTCCCTATATGATCCCTCCTGTGCTGTGGAGGAAGTAAGATTTGGTGATCATAACAGTTCATTCTAACCTTAAAAAGCTGCATGTTATTAAAGTCTAACACCAGCACCTCTACCATAATTCTGGTCTTTAGAAGCTAGCTAGGTAATGCAACATTAGCCAGCCTAATCGTGTTGAGACTTCAGAGTCAATGAAGAATCATTACATATATCACAGTTACATGTTTTAGGATTAAGTGAATTGCACTCTGGAGAGGCCTATTTGTATTTCCCTGTCGTTGCCAAGGGAACTTCTGTGAATAGCTCAGATGTTCATTCTTAGTATTTAGGTGTTTAATGCTAGCTGAGTTTAGTTTGGTTTGGTTGAATGAGGGCACGATCAGTATGCAATATTTTTATTATATCAATTTGTTGATACATGACAACAATCATTTCCTTTCTAATTAAGCAGAAGAATAATATGAACAGTTTAGTTCACCTTTCTCCACAAAATGCTTGAATTCAGCAAGTCTCTGAGGTATATGTCAAACTTCAGCTTAACCTTCAGTGTAGAGTACCCATTATAGAGAGGTACTGTGTGAAAGAAAGTTTCCTGGTTAAGGGGAATTCCCTTCCTAGGTATATCTCTTGAATCTTTGCCTCTGCATTCCTACCTAGAGTATCAATGAAGTAGGAAAGGGTGTGGAGGAGGCACAGCAGGTCAGGAAGGATAAGGAAAGTCACGGTGGTCTGTTGTGCTTGCCCCTGGTGTAGAGCATTGGCAGAATGCCTGGAGGTGCCCCATAGTACCTTTAGCGTTACAGCTATAACGTGTGTTTGCGCTCGGTCTCCAAGGCAGCTGGACTCAGGCTGGCCCTGGTTCAAAAGCTGCGTTTGTACAGCACCAGTCCTGAGCTCTGTCTCTCAGAAGGGTTCACTAGCAAGTGTAGCATTGCACTGTCAGCAGTTACGTAGATTTTAGTTTGCATGAAACTCACAAGATGCGAGTTCATGTCTGCGCAGAGCGTGGTGGGTATGCCTCACCGTGCCTGTAATATCCCAGGTAAGTATTTTCCAGGTAGTCCCAGGAGCGCTAGGCATTGTGATGGAGACTAAAGTTCTGCTTCAATATGGTATATGACTGCAGTCAGCATCTTTCTGAGTTGCCTTGTTAGTATGTTTACAATATAAGGAAATGTTAGAATCTCTATTTTTATATGTGGAAGGGGTACCAAGGGATACTTGCTCTTAGAAGCAGTAGCTCGTGTTAGCTCCATTCTACACTTATGCATGTGGTTACGTTCGTTCATTCGAGTGGTCTCTTTCCAGTTCCATGGGACTACTCATGTATGAAGACTATTCATATGTGTGAGTATATTTGCAGGATTGAAGTTCATAAAAAGAGTTCAAAGTTCACCTCTGAAAGCAGAATAAATTTTAAATCTCATTAAAAATATAGATCTGTGGCCTGTCAATCAATCAGATGTACAAACCGATAAATGCCACAGTGAAACATGTCTTTGAGCAAGAAGGTAGGAAGAGAAGGAAGTGATTGTTAGTGATTGTAGCTCACCCAAGGGCTTGCCTCAAGGCAAAGCCTGAGGGCATATGAAATTTTCAAGAAGCCAGCATCAACAACTTTCTGCTTTCCAGAGATCATTATTGTTGTTAGATCACTGTTTGTGAATCTGGATCTGAAGAAGATCACATCATTTGCACAAAATCCACATTTCCTTAAAGTAGAATGTGGTTAGTATAGCTTAGCTTTGAGATTGACCTATAAAATATAAATGAATGTCTGGACACACTGGATGTCATTTTTAAAAACTGAGCCATGCTGCTTTTTCTCTACTTGCACCACAGAACTTTGAAAATAGAAATATTTTAAAGCAACCTGTGAATGAATAAACTGTACTTTGTCATTTGCCTCTGCATTACATTTCTTAATTAATTAAGAAATTCTCTGGTAGTTTTCCTAAGAAAGAACAGGAATTGTAGAAATGAAATCTGGGTTGGAGATAGTAGCCACTCTTTGGAGTTTATGAGATTTTGAAGTTTGCTTCCTTTTAAAATAATTTATTTCTTTTTGCAGTCCTTGTATTTAATCCCTGTATTTGAAAACACTGGGACAATTGAATATCCGGGACATGCTTTCTAGTCTGTGCCATATGTAAGAGATAAAATGGAAATGTTTCAAAAGCTACGTTAGTGCAACATAGTCTTCGTTTGGAGTTTTTTTGGTTTTGATTCTTTCTGAGCATGTTTGTAAGAGGTTTTCATTGGGAGACAACTTGGCAGTCTACAGTTAGAAATTGTCTAGATCCATTTTCTCACCATCTTCTGTCCTATGGCCAAAAGATGTCAAGAATGAATTTCTTGATGTATCACCCGTTGTGTTGTCAAGACTCACTTTTCAGGGGAGTATATTTATTTACAAAGCGCATATAAGACCATTAGGTCTTATATGTTGTTCACAATGGTTGTTCACAATGTTCAGGCTAAGACATTCTGCAGAAATGTCAGGCAAAGCATCTGCATTATGTGCTAAGAAGTAGTTTTCTTGGTCATTTCCTCTCCCTTCAGGTATTTAACAGCTGTCTCTCCAGACAACCAATAATTTGGCATAACTTTCCCCATTTTCTTGGCCTGGTCTATTTCTTTTCTCACAAGGGCACGAGGGACACTTGCACTGCTTGAACATTCAACAGCAATGTCATTGTTACACTTTTATATACCTCCCCTTTGTGCATCTCGGACACAAAATCCACAGACTTCTTTAATACCTTGTGTCTTGGAAATAAAAAGGGGTCTGATCATCATGTGTCCTTTCCACAACTGCTTTACCACACAAAGAAAGCTCAGGAAGATCTAAGGCCTTGACAAAGAAGGATGTTTTAATCCAAACAGTTCTGCTAAGAACTGCCTGGCTGTTATTACTGGAGGGAAGCTTTCTCTGGAAAATGTCATCTTGAGAGATTACATCTGTAAGCGTCATCACTAATGGGGCATCCATTTGCCTTAGCATTATTTTCATTGATGCTTCATTCACTTCCTCCCTCTGTTCTTTGTTTATTGTCAAATATTCATTTCACTTTGCTGTTCCTAACTTCGTTTCTCAATTGGATGCTGTCTTCTACTTTTTCATCCGGTCTTAACACATACAGTTTAAAAGGAGTCGTGTATCACATACATATGATATAATTTCTTCTCCCCAGTTCCTGCTTCTCTCCTTTATCCTCCCAACATTAAGGGATGGGATTTTTGTTAAATCATTTCTGTAGATATAGTTATCTGTATTATAAAACATGATAATAAGCAGAATAAGATTCTTTTAAATTTGAAGTCCCAGTGTTTTTCTACCTATTCATTCTGCTGTAACATCTATTCTCAGTGGAAGGAGGAGTGAAATTACAGAACTGAGATCTAATTCTGCACATCTCCACAAAGGTTGGCACTTCAAACACACACTATATATACTAGCGTGTGTATGTGTGCAGAATATATTGCAATACATGCACACACACACATATATACACATACATACCTATGTGTATATACTGCAATATATAGGAATAAAAGCATATAATATATATTTACTTGTATATAGAAAAGTATATGATATATGAATTATGTATTAGCTATATATGAATGTATATACCATATATAATAAACATAATTAGAATAAAACAGAGTAGAATAGACTAGAGAAAGGTAGAACAAAAGAGAACAAGAGTGCAATGAATAAAAAGGTTCAGGTTTTATGACATGGTAGTTAACACTACATCAGATTACTATTATGTTTCTGCATGTTCAGACTAGAATTTATGGGTGATGTAAAAGGATGAAGTGGCATGGTGGAATATTTATGTTGTATAACGTTACGCTTAGAGGCCTAAGTTAGCTAGCAGGTGTCTCATGATCCTGTGGGAAGGTAGACGACTCCACCAAGGATAAACTGGATCAGAAGGCTGATCAGAATGCTCTTAAGTAACCTGTGGAGTAGCTATTCACTCTTCACAAACCCTGTGAAAAATTATGCCCTGCATACTCCTGGCTGATATCAAGGACTTGAGGATTCTTCATCACACTTCATCCTTTTTGCCTGGTGTTTGTAAGTTGGGACAGGAATGAAAAGTTCACTCTTGGTATAGAAAGGACAAACAGTAGTCTTACTTTGATTTTGCTAGTCAAGGTGAACATTACTCTTTTCAGCATCTTAACTCCAGTCTTCAGGCCAAGCAGCCAAGTTGAGATAAATCTACTCACTGTATTGCCTGTGATATAAAGAATTAGTTAGGTTATGGAATTGTAACTTTGCTTTTCTTATTGTAGATGTGCTAAGTGGGATCCTGTGCAGTGACTTACCCAGATATAGTGAAAGCTCTTACCAATCAGCATTTTGTAACGGTTATGTTACCACTTGCTATTTGGTTTTAACCCAGATGCACTAAAATCTATACATAAAAAAAGAGACCTCATCTTATTTTTAAAATTCTTACTGGAGAAATAAATTATGATCATTGAATATAAAGGGTTCTCACTGATACATTCAGCTTCTGTCACCTTCACTCCTGTTCAGTAATACCTTATTCGACAGCAGTTCTACAGATACGTAGGGGACAGCTCAAAGAGCAGGATATTATTTTCCCTGAGCAAAGCTGACAATATGTCCTTGAGATACTAAATGTGACAGAATTCAGTGGGGCACCTGTTAAGGGAGACACAAGTTCACAGTCTGGAGCAGGTTTTCACATACTATTATGTAGTAGAAGATTAGCACCCCATGTAAAATCACTTCCAGTCATCCAGTCTAAAATAAATATAAGGTTGTATCCAGTTTGCAGAGGTGAGTGCTGACCTATTTCTTCAGTGAGAAAATATTATGTGATTGCTTGCACTTAGCAAGATTGGGAAATAGAACAATAATGGGCTGATCTGGCAGATATCTCAAAATTTATTTTATTTGAGTTTTGAAATATATATTCTGCTTACTTTATGTTGCACATTATTTTTAGATCATGCAAAAAAAGAAAGAATATAGTAGAAAATGTTCAAAACTCAAATGAAGAAGTCATTGGAAATGAATGGGCTGTGTGCAGTGAGATCATTACCACAATATCCTGCAGGATACAAAAAGCAGACTAGCAGTAATTACAGTCCTGCAGGAAAAATCAATAAGTGTTTCTCATGCCTTTCTGATCAAGACTGTAGCATGATATTAGGAACCTGTGAAACAATGGGGTATCCATTTAATCTTACTTGGAAGGATGTAATATTTATCAAGTCAGTCATATTCTCTGTGCTTGCAAAACTCTTCAGTCTCCTGCTATGATAGTCTCTGTGGTGGAATCCTGGAGGAAGAACATTTCTGTCATGCTCACGTGAACTATATGCTGAAGAGGAAAGAGAAAGAAGTGGTAATCCACTTAAGCATTCAAAAGTAAAACAAAAATACTAAATTTAAAGTTCCAGGGGCATCTGTTACACTGCGGGATTTAATTCTTTTCTCCTTCCATTGTGTAAATGAAGAATAAATCCTCTGACTTCCCTAGAGAAACACCACATGAATCTGCTATAGTATGAGAATCGAGTCTAAAGGATACAACTGCCTCTTGTTTTACATTATCACTATTAATTAAAAAACAAAGAAGTTTTAAAACAACACTGTTACTGAATTGTGGCTTTTCAGAACTGACTTTCAGCTCCCAAAATGTTAATACCGCAGGGACTTCATAATTATATATCAGGTTGTAATTTTGTGCTTAAAATAATTTCCTTTAGGAATGATACTTGTCCTCCCTTACCTGGAGAATTAACTACTTTGTTATGGGAAACTGAATTGCTTTCCGAAATGGAGAGCTCAAGAAGCACATTATAATTTCAAGTCTCTTTCAGGAACATAATATTGTTCTGTGACTTATTTATGGTTCTATCTTTTCATATCTGGCATGGCAATATAGAATATCTTTTACTTACAGTTCAGCTGATCTTATTTACTGAGTAAGTGTATATTGCAAAAATACATTAAGCCATGCGTATATGGTATATTGACAAATGCAGTCGCAAGTCCTCAAAGCACTTATTCAGCTCAACACACATGAAAAAGCTTATCTTGAATCATATACTTAAGCTGATAACTTCTGGATAAGCCACTTTAAATGGGGAATTAACTTTAAGCAACTACTTAAATGTTCTGCTCAGTCAGAACCTTCTCCATTGAGTCTTCCCCTGCACCCCCATACCCACATCAACTGCCTGGCGAGCATCAGACAAGTATTACCCTGTGCTGCAACTGAGAAAATGTCAGTCCACAGGTCAATTTGAAGAACATGGTGATATGAAGAAGAAAGTGCAATTACTAACTGCAATAAATAATAGAAATTACAGTCCGGCGGTAAAATCCATTAGGGATTATTTAAATTTCAGTGCAATGAAAACACTGTAAATTGTCATAAATAAATGAGTTCATTGCTTATTGAGCCATGTTTACTTCAGATTAGTTCTGAGGAAAACAACAGTTTTTAACACTCCGGTTGAACTGTAAAAAATGAGAAATCATGTTTCAAAAATGTCTATTTCAAATATTAAAATAAAATCACAATGATGATTCTAACATATACACGAAAATAGTTCCTTAAAGAAAGAATGCTCCAATTTAGACAAAATTAAACATGTGCTTAGTTTAATTAATCTGTTTAAATATTTCACTAGATATCAGATGTATTCTAAAACAAGGCCTGGGGAAGGAACAATAGCTTTGCCTATACTACTCTCATCTGATTAGCCCTCAGTACAGTTTACTTCAGTAATTAAGATCTAACAGACAGAGTATTTCTATCCGAGCATAAGAAAAAGTACATCTGATCACCTTGCCTGTGGACAACTTGCAATGAAATATAAGCTTATCTTTTTAACCCACTGCATGAGGCCATTACAAGAATAAATTAGAACAAACTAGTGGCTAAAGTCTGTATGCTGTCTACAGTGTGTTAGTAATTTGCTTAGCCATAAATGCCTTCAAAATCACAAATTCTTTATGTAAGATACTCAGCAGCACTAAATAAAATAGGCCTATTGCTTATTGTTCCATTAAATTTTATATGTACCATAACAGAGCTACTCTGGATGGAATTCTTAATTTAGTGATGGGATTGTCATTCAAGTTTATCTCTGGAAATAGGTACCTACCAACATTTATGGGCATGATTTTCATATCTGCTAAGCATCTGCACCTCCTACTGACTTCATTAGAAATTGTGGGTCCCCACCACATCTGCAGGTTCAGACGATAAGAACCTGAGTGGATTAGAAACACTTGCCTCACAGCTCACAAATTGTTATTATGCCACAACACAGTGATCTCCAGACCCAGCAATTTGTGAAGGTAACACACCATTATGGTCATCAACTATCTGCATCCTCACACGTACCCTGGCTTTGTACTACGATATACACATCAAGCAAGTCATTATGTTAATTACAATGCATTTGTAAAGTTGCAGATTTTCAGGCCAGAAGGGACCATTCTAATCAAATAATCTGACCATTTGTGAAATAAAGATGATACATTTACCCAGAAATTTCTGCATCAGGCTAAAATTTTTGTTTAAGCTCAAGAGTAGCTTCTGGAAAGAAGTCTAATAAAACTTGTAAGTGACTGTTAATAATACCATCATGTGGCATGCCATCTCTAAATGCATTTTGACTTACCTTCATGTCTACACCAATATTGTTAAGTCAGTCAGTCATTATATTGTCTCTGCTAACGTATTACGTATTGCTTCATTTACTTACAGGCATCATTTAATTATCCCATGTATGATGCACAACCCGGTGCTGATGGCATTCTAGGATACACCCACCTGATTACATCCTCTATATTTTCAAGTCAGTTTCTCTTTGTAATTCAGTGCTGCTGCATCTGCAAAAAACAATACTCTTCTCTTTCAGCTTTCCAGAAATTTGCTTTGTATGTTTCAGGTAGATACACAGTCATCATTAATAAACAGTTTAGCATCTTTGCTTATTGTAAATCTGTCCTGCTAATTCTGTAAGACAATTGATTTGCTGTGTGCAGTAGTGATAGATACTACATTCCCTATGTAGTCAAACTTACATAATAAATGCACTTGCTTTAAGCTTGTGTGCCTATGTTGCACACAAATAGCATAGGTTACTGGATTAGCTTTACCTAAAAACCAGATAAACCGTTATAATAAGAAAAATGCTTATACTGTATTGCATTTTGTTGATGAAGCAATCTCTCGCCTGATTTACACCAGTCGCCACTCTCTGCCCCACAAGGAGAAAAATAGGGAATAAAATTTCTTCTTCAAAGCCAAAATCATACTCATAAGGAATTACTCAAAATTCAGTGACAGTATACCTAAGGATCAAATAGTATACATTCGGTGAATACACTGGAAGTCTGGCAGTTCAGTTATGGCTCAAAATTTAAAAATAGTTTATGCTGTGGGTAAGTGTACAATTTGCGATGTATGTGTAAAATTGTGCTAAATTGTGCAAATTGTGATGTATGTGCTAAATTGTGTATGTGGGTCTTGCATACCTCTACTAATCATTAAAATTGTTTGAATTGCAGCTACTGTGCTGCACTGCATTAAGATTATCAGCCAAGTTTAGAAACTTGTTTGCCATGTCTTTCTGCTTCCTGTGCCAGTGTGTAAACTTTTGGACTGGGGAGCACTTTCCAGTTCCTGGGTTTGGGGGCTTGCCATCAATACGTCTCATCTCCATGCCAGGGCCAAAACTCTGGGACACAGTATTTCCCTTTATCTTATCTTGGCAAATTTCTGGTTTACATAGAAATGAAATGCAAATGTATGATTTGGGTGGAAAAACCCACCAAAACAAAAAAAAATTATACACTCTGGTTGTCTCCCAAAGTCCATGAAGTCTTTCCTTGGTGAGAATGGTTATCAGTCTTGTAAGCCCCTTTGGTTCAAGTGTTCATAGGACAGTACAGGTTGGAAGGGACCTCAGGAGGTCTGTAGTTCAACCTCCTGCTCAGAGTCTAGCGAGCTGCAAGTCCAGACAGATTAATCAGGGCTTTAGTAAATTTGGTCTTGAAAATCAAGGAGCAGGGAGATTGTATATCATCCTTGGGCTTGTCCTCATCATGAAAGAGTTTCTTCTTATATCTGGTCATAGCTCTGTTGTTTCAGCTAATGCCTGTTGTCTCCTGTCATCCCATGTTCCACTCTGCCCGGCTCCGTCTTCTTGATACCATCCCCGTAGGAGCTGGAGGGCTGCTGTTTTCTCCCTCTGGAGCTATCCCTGCTCCAGGATGAACAAGCCCAGCTCCCTCAGCCTCTCCTGATAAGGTAAATGATGTTGCTGCCCATCAACATGGTAGCCCTGTGCTGAACTCATCCAGTTTTCTGGTGTCTTCCCTATTGGAAGGTCCAAACTGGGGAGATACTCAGTACTCAAGAAATAGCTCAGTGAATGCTGAGTACAGGCAGATAATCACTTCCCTGATTGTCAGGCCATGCCGCAGAAGTCTGGGATGCCATTAGCCACCTTTGCTGCTGAGCCACTCTGCTGTCTCATGTTCAACTTGACGTCTGCCAGGACCTCCAGGGGCTCTTCTGCAGAGCTGTCCCCCGTCCCAGTCTGTATGGTTGCAAGGGGCTCTTCCTTGCATAAACAGGTGGAGGGATTTTCATTTGTCCTTGAATTTCGTAAGGCTGCTCTGAGTCCATTCCTCCAGCAGGTCCAGGCTCCTCTGGATGGCAGCCATGCCCTCGAGTATATTGGCAGTTCTCCTCAATTTGATGCCATCTGCAAACCTGACAGGAGTACACTCCATTCAATTCTTCACTCTGATCAGGTGAATTGGTAGGCAGTATGTGAAAGAATGAGACAGAGAGAGAACATGTCCAGCTTTCCCATCCCTTCTGTTCAGTTGTCACAAGCATCCATACAGACCGACTATGGAAAATAGTTGTATTCATATCTGGCAGTACAATGTTGACATATGTAAATGGAGGCTACCTTTTTCCCATATTTGTTGCCTTTCAGAGACTTACCATGGACAGGAAGCAGTTTGGCATTGCTTTGAGGAAAGAAAAGAATGATCAAGTTGTTCAACATGGCTTCTTGCATCAGGTAGCCAAATAATCAAGATGATTATTTCTTGGTTCACACGTCATTACCTTTGCATATATATTCAACTGATTGAGCCACATACTTTTGCTGTTTTCCTTAAGCCAAGCATCATGCCTGTCCTAGACATTGTTCTGAGTTAAATGAGCAGTCCTGTGCTTACTTTCCAAAAGTAGGCAGCTAATGTCAAGGGTGGTACCATTGTTTTGCCTTGATTTGGGTATTCTGTTAATGGCTTTAAAGAATAAATTGCTGCTTCTGTGGGTGTGACCAGATAGAGAAATGCAAATCTCACTGTTTGTCTTAATTCCAAAGTAATTTATGTATGCATCCAACATTCTTGAGCACTCATGGTAATTATTATAAATTTCCATTAGGACAGGCTGTGGCAAATCAGTACTCTCGAGAAATCTGATCATAAACACCTACGAGTTGATCAGCACACAGTAACACCACTTGTGCACATGGAGTTAATTCTTGACTGAATTCTTGACTTGGTTGAAAATGTTACTACCATCTTTAAAACTATGCACAGAATATGGCACATCTTTTGTAAACTTATTGTAAATATGTGACACATGCCAAAAATTTTAGTGCTTTTGGGTCTAGTGATATCTCAAGTGAGATATATATCTGGAAATGGTTTATACACAAAAACTTAGGACCTTTTGAGATCTGATAGCTATGATAGTATATATCTGATATATGATAGAATACATGTCCCATACTAGATCAACTTTTGTTGTAACTTCACAATCAGTCTCTTCATTCTGCAAAACATTTCAATATTTCAGGTATGTGAGTTCTACTGAAGTATGGAACATGTTTCATTGATAAAGGTTTGATGTAGTGATGAAAACTCAGAAAAAATTAATTCAAAACATCCCAATGGAAGAAACAAAACTCTCTTGTTAGTATGCAGGGCCATAAAGAGGGGGAAAATCTAAATCTGTTTCCTATATCAGGAAAGGAAAAGATTTTTAGAAGCTAAGAAGTGTGTACTGCAAGGAAGACCAAGCTCAGATAGCTTCATAGATCCAGTGCTCAGCTGGTGCTTACAAGGGCAAATATTTGAGCTGAGGCTGCTGAGATAGTGACAGCATTACAACATATTCTTGTAACAGCTTCATGAAATATACCTGACCAGTAGTCAGACTACTTGGCACACATATTTTGCTTTATCCTTTAAAAAATCCCTAAGAATTTATGTATCAATGCCTTTCTCAAAATGAGAAATAAGTGCCACCTAAATACTGTGCTGAGTTGTCACAAACTGGATAATTGCATGTCTTTCTCAAAACCACGTGTAAAATAAAAATTACCTTAGTCAACTATTTCTTACACCTAAACATGACTATAAGCAACTTATATTACAGGAGCAGGCGGAGGTTAAATCAAGTAGGTGCTGCATTGTGCCAGCCCCCATAAAGCAGAGTACAACACAGTTCCTGCTCCAAAGAGTCCACTGCTTAAAGTACAAAATCTAACTGGTATGTGCAACCAGCAGGCATTAGGAAGGGGAAAGTAAACACAGGCTTCCAGTACAGATGACCCGCTTCAATTTTCTGTACATTTTTTCTTATAGTGTAATCATGGTAAGATTTATAAGTGACTTGAGGGGAAAAGACGAACAAAAATCCAGCAACAACAGAAAACACCTTTTTTTTTTTTCATAATTCATCCTTACTAAGAAAAGTATATTTAGACAATTAGTCTTTATCATCTCAAGTTAGAAATCAAAAGGCAAATCTATTTGCAGTGTGTTATCACATAAGTCTCCATGTCTAAAAGTAGAACTGACAATTTTAACAGCAACATTGCTATACCTACATGCTGGCATGAGTCACATTGCACTTAACAAAATGAAGTTAGAATTTCTTTGCAGTATTTTGCAAAACCTGCAGGTCAAGTAATGAGAAATGGATTATCTAAATGATAGGTAGAATGTCCATTGATTACAATGACTTCAGTAACAGGCAAACTATAATTCAAGGTCCATGCACAGGAAACATAATGTCAGATATTCTGCAGGTTGGAATAGCACACATTTTGTATTCTAGAATACTGCAGTGGTGTCAGGAGTCTTCTCTCTGTCCATACAAACCTTCCCAATACAGCAGATAATCCAAATGATGATTTGAACATACCTGAATTATCAGTACTGATTTAAACTGATTTAAACAAAAATCTTGTTAGAAAACTTTTTCATTTCCTTTTAAATCTAGGATTGTTAATCCTTTTTGGACTGGATCACAGACAGCAATCAGTCTTACCAGTTCTGTACTTATAGTGCTCTCCTGGCTTGATGTAAAGCATGCAGAGAGATTAAAAGATGGAAGGTAGAAACAATGATATGTATGTATTTTTTGTATTGTTAAACTTTAATAATGTTCTTGGATAGAACATGGATTGGATCTCTTTAAGCCAATTCTCCTGTTCTTACATCTAAGTAAAATTTAGAGAGTTAATGGCAATGGTCCAAAATGCTGAAGTTATACATTAATATTGGTACGCACTTTTTTTTAAGAAGTTCCCAAGTTCACTTTGTAAGAAGAGGCGTTAAATTGCATTCTGCCTATCCATACTGCTGGTTTATGTACTGTAGATATTATTTCCGTAGCGTAGAAGGTCATTACTAAAATTAGAAAGTGAACCCAGTATCCCACTGTTTTATCTTTACTCAGTAAAGCAGGTTTTACTGGATAGGAATTTCAGAGAGATAGAGGACCTTAATAGCTACAGCTGTATCTATTTCCATGTAAAACATGATTACAGTTTACCAACATTAAGAGTATTAGCTTAGAAAGTATTTTGAATACATTGATTGTAAAAAGGAGCTACTAAAATATATCCTATTTCCATTTTAACTAGATTGCCATTTCACAACTTGCCCTGAAGAAGGACATCATGTTTGCAACCTTGCTTTCGGAGAGAAACGTATCACACAATAAATCTGAGTATGTTCTAGTTCTTTTCTTCAGCAATGGAGTGACCCATTGGTTATTTGAGCTGGTAGAACTGAATTATATCAGCACAAAAATACCAGCCAGAGCACTGAGGACTGCTTTATCCCCTTCTCTATCACCTGTAATTAAACAAATAATCACTGCAGAAAGGTTATGGGATGTTCTGAATGGAACTTACCCGGTATAGCTTTACATGCCTGTGATATAGATGATTAAATGTGAGCAACTTATTAACTCTTCTATTCTAACAAGGGGAAAAGAACTGTTTTTTTGCAGACATTCTTAAATGTCTGCTTTATGATGAGTCTTTTCCTGCTGATGTCCGAAGGTAGGCTGAGATATCTCACACCTTGCTCGGGTGCAAAAGACAATGGAAAATTTTGCAACTAAATAAAATCTAGTCTTATTCTCTAAACATAAAGGAGACCAGGAGTTCTCAGTAGCACACTTAGGAATAATAAATGCATTGCAGCAATATCCTCACACTATGTCAGTGAACATCACAGCTTCAGGATGCAGAAAAGTCTTTAAATTTTTCTAATATAATTTTTTGGTTTATGTTACCTCTATACTTTTTGCTCTTTGGTGATCATCTGCCTCACTAAAACATGACTGATCAAAACTGAAATGCTAAAAGGAGACAACCTATTAGGAATCCTTAAAAAAAATAAATTAAAAAATCACATTTATTTCTCTAAATATTGTCTTGTGAAAGTAAATTTTCTCTTAGTGTAGGAACTATAATATAAAGATTAACACTAACATCATTGAAACTTGATTGTGCTGCATCAGACATGACCTTCATCTATCACATCTCTTAAATATGTTTAAGTAAGAAAATATTATCCTTGACTTCAGGGACACTATTTACAGTCTTAAACAAGTTCACACATGCTTTGTAGATTTGGGCCCAAGTACTCAGAGCACAGAATCTAAAGGATAAAACCAGGCAAAAGTTTGTTACTTTTCCATAAACTTAACCTCTGCTCTATCAGCTGCTTAGGTAATGGAATGATCAATAACTATTTAAAGTTTTACCCAGGTTAATCATTACACAGAAACAAGTTGCAGATTAAGTGAAATGCCTGCCTGAGGTATGTGCCTGCACTTTTCACACAGCTAGAGATAAACCTTCAACTGTGACATTTAAATTAGCGAACCTAAGTTGAGAATAAACAGTTCTGTAAGTGGAAAGCTTTTTCTAACACTTCCCACCCCTCCTCAAATACAACAGTAAAGCTTATCTTATAGGCTTATCATATAGGCACTTTATTTTTTCCCACTTAAGAGATCTTTACACCACTAGTAACAGGTTCTCGTTATGTAAATGGCCACATTGAAATTTCTTCTAAAACTCTGTTAAAACAAATTCCGGTCAATAGCGTTCTGTTTTTATTGTGGTGTCAGAAGTTCTTCTGTTTTCTTTCCTTATCATGTCCATCCTTAAGAATCAAATTTCCTGACTATTAATATTCATGTATTTTGAATTTTTGAGTTCTGTCCCACTTAGACCTTTTTATTTTTCAGTAATGTGATTTCCTAGCTTTGCTGTCTTACCTTGTTTATGATTCTCTTAAATTCTTTGGAAGAGAGAAAATAACATGCCAACCATACTCTATGGCATCATATTGCGAATGTCTGTATAATATGATATTACAATCCTCTATAGAATTCACAGCAAGTCAGACACAGAAATCTGAGAAAATTTTCTCATGAACAAAATTGTGTTAGTTAATGGCACGACATGCATCTGTTCTGATGAGAACGTTTTATTCGGAGCAATCTTTAGTTTATGACTTAGTGCCAGGCTTCTTCAGGATGTTGTAGCTGGGCTTGCATTGCATATATTTTCAGTTTGTCTGTTACAGAAGGGAAAGTATCAAGTAAAACAGAGAAGAACAGAAACAAAAACTACACCTCAGTCTCAGGACCTTTGAGGATAGTTTGAACATTTATCATTTGGCCTGCTCTATATTCTTCAGGTACAGGCATCTAAATCCTAAAATGGCTGAGGCACTAACTAATGGACTCAAGTGCTTAACAATTCTTAGGCTTTGACAACTATTAAAATGTAAATAGCAAATAGTCTATTGACTGCGAACCTATTCAGGGATGATGTCCCTTCATCTGCATGGCCCTGAAATTAACAACTCTTTGAAGGGCTTTATCCTCTGTTCTTGGGTCTCCTACAGGACAGAAACCACTTAGAGGAAAAAGTGGACAGAGCAGCATTAGAGGAGTTGGGATGAGCCCTAGCAGATTCAAGATGAGAAGTGACAAATAAAAATTGACACTCTCAGGGACACTACAATTATTTTATTCATGGAACATCTGGGACTGTATGTCTAGTGCAGCAGCAAGAACAAGAAATGTTAATTGAGGGATCAGTCATGGCTCCCACTGAGTCACGCTAACAAAGATATTGTGGGACAGCAGCAAAGGCTTCTGCAGGTCAGGTGAGAAATTTGAGATAGATAGCTTTATTTTCTTCCTTTTCAAGGATTATCTAAGGTTGGTGGTGATTTTAATGGCTTAATCTAAATAGGTGAGAACAAAGTAAATAATTTTAAAACAATGAAGCTGTGAAACTCCATGAAGAATACTCACAGGATTTGCTTTCATCTCTTTTCTTCTGTGGTTTTTACCACAGCTTATGATAATAGGTGTCCCTATTTTTTCTTGCAAATGTAGATAAATCTAGAAAATCTATAGGCATTAGGTAGGCAGTCAGTATTGTTGAAAAATCTCTCATTATGTCAATAAAGGTTTTCATGGTGATTTCAGTAGCAACAGACCTCTAATGACTTTTAACATTTTTCCTGTATGGTTTGCAGAATGCAGATACTTTCCCTTTATTCTGAAATAATTTTTGAACTTTGTGGCACTTGACATTTTCTGATTTTAGCAGGAAAACCCAAGAGTCTTTCCTGTTTAAAACAAAAATGTTGAAGTCATTCTCCTCTGATCTGGTTAAGTTTCTATACAGTTCAAGGGCACCATCCTTTCTAAAAAGCAGAGTGATTAAAGTTTGTATGCACCTAGCAGATAAGAGATTCAGATTCAAATACAGGTCTTTTTGATTTGAAGCAGACACCGAACCAGAAGTTCCTGTCTGAAATGTATTGTAACTAACTGCATCAAAAGAGTTGTGACATGAACTTTTCCTAAACTCTTCCTATTTCAGTGAACAAAAAGTGATTAAAGATTTTTCTGAAGAATTCAATTATTTAGGAGAGTGGACCACTTGAATAGGAGAAATATTGCAAACCAGAATATCCTGTAATTTTTTCATTTGGTCACTCTCTTTGCAAAGTGAGATTTTAATTTCTTTCAAGCAAAGGGTCAGGCAAAGATGGGATTTGAACTTTGGTCTCCAAAATAAGATTTCTACATACCCATTTACAAATATTGATAAGAATTCAGATAAAAACATGGGTTAGGAATTTTAAATTTGAATCTTAAATCTGATGTTAGAATGGAAGCTAGCAGCATAAGATGGTCAATTGGACTCATCTTTGAGTCTTAATTTCTCAGTTTGTAAAACTGAGATAATATCAGCCTCCTCTGCAGAGTGCATTGAGATTACTGGATGAATACGCCAGTTTATTGCTTTTTTGGTTTGTTTTTAACACATTATATTTCTGTCAGATTTATTGACCCCAGTGTATTATTTGTAAATGTGCTACACTTAAAAGTGTTTTCATGTAAACTGTGTTAGCCTGCCTCACCTCTGTCTAATGATTATATATTTCCCCCACAAAATACCAGATCTTTGAAGAAAACAAAAGAAAAAAACTGACATGAATAAACTCCTCCTTCTGCCGAGCATTCTACTTCAAGCTTTTGCTTAAACTTTGCATTCTATTTATTTATTTAGTGTTGTCCAGGAGGGACCCTCAGGCACAAAAGCATGAGTAAAGCCCATTCAAGAAGCACAGATTCCTCATGTTTTGTTCCATTGGTTCATTTGGCACCATGTCACATACTCATCCAGATGGTTATAGGCGTTCTGCCATGGTTTCCTTCTCCTTGGAGGCCTTCATAACTGACACGGTGTTCTAAAACCTGCAAGATTAGGATGCCCGCACTTATACCCAAAGGTCTAAAGACACTGCTTTGATATCTCTAGTAGTCTCCATAATCACGTATATCAAATGGCAGCTTAAAATTTTACATACTAATGGTGTCTCAGAAATATAATAAAAATGCGTCTTGAAGTACCTTCTGTCATCAGTAGATACACACATGATATTCACTGTCATTAGTATATACACTATATAGAGCATGTATACAATATTGCAATTCTTCCTTATCCAAATCTCTCTTGGCCATAGTGCATGAAGTGCCATAGTCCAGGACTATGGTGGTTTGCATGTGGCTTCCCTGTCATGGAGCCTAAGTGTGTTTGGTAGCACCAAAATTGACCATTTCATGCCCAATTGCCTTGGTGCAAGAGAACAGTTGTAGTCTTATTTTAACATAGCATAGATATAATCCTAGAGTCTCATTCATTTCAGTAGGAATCTACACATAAGTGCCATCAATAGAGAGCAGATTTTGCAGGACCAGAGCCAAAACTGCTCAAATATTTGCAAAAATGATCTTATCAAATTATCCAATTAATGCTTGTTACTACTCTTCAAATACATTACTTAACGAACAGTATTTAATTAGGTACATTTGCATACGAAGGAGGTTATCTTAATTTATTCAATGCAGAGAAGAAGGCTTCCCTAAATAATATATATCTAGTGCAAAAAATGTCCATCCAGCCATCACAATGACTGTTTCTCACGCTTCAGTACTTCATCCACAGGCCAATACTGCCATGAACTGGAAGAGGTCCCATCATAGGTAATTAGCTGGCCACTGATTCAGCTGACTTCCCTTATCAGACTTGGTTTGCTTTTTGCAGCAATTTGTCTATCTCGTGGCTGTAATAAGGTTTATACTCAGCAGGTACAGAGTTTAAGAGCAAGTTATCAGTAAATTAGTTGAACTTGGTGTGAGGGTCAACAGCTTACTGTTATTTTTCCAACAGTTTATATTTGCTCATCTCCTGGCATAGTTCTATTGTGCTACAATTTTAATGCCCACAACTGTGCAATGCAATGCCAAAATGATATTTGCCATAAAAGTTTTATAACGGTTTGTGCATCTAACTTTTGTTTGTGTGTTTGTGTTTTTAACTTGTCCAGGAAAAAAAAAAAAAAAAAAGAAAAGAGTAAAACTGATTTAAAAAATTAAGCATGCAGTAAGCACCAGCTCTCTATTAGCAAAAATTAATACATAAGATCAGTTGTAATCCCATTACTAAAACCAATTATTTTTGTATTGTTACACAAGGTAATAGCTCATTATTATTATTGTTATTGACTATTTATATTAAAATAGCACCAAGATGCTTATGAGAATCAGTCACAGTTTATAAAGCATAATAATATAAATAATATACAATATAAACATTTCTTCAAGGGCTTGCTGTTTGATTTAACCTCAGACTGCTTCAGCTTTTCATAGAACCTGCTGTTCTGAATAATATTTTAAAATTGCTTCAGTGGCTGTCTGTGAATATTTGACTGAAATGTGAAGATTGTTGGATGGAAGGGAAAAATCTGTTTCATAGGACTTCTCAGTGAAATGGGATCTCAGGTTATTTCTAGGGTTACTTACCCTTCATGCGAGCACATAAAAAATTCTTTATAGCAGGCTTTGTCTTTATCTACTGTAAATCAAAGGATTTTTATCAGTCTTTCTCATATATGAACATGCTCTGTTTTTTTTTCTGGGGATGAAGTAGTCCATTAGTGTCTGGATTCAGATTCAAGTTATATCTAAACTACAAACCAAGACTGAGATTTCTAGCAATGTACTGGGAATATCCCTGACCAATTCATACTATCTTACCTACCGATCAGCATACCACTTCCAAGACAAGTCTACGATTTTGGTAGGTATCCCCATCATCCTGTTCTTACATTTACAGATTCTAGTCATCTTGCGTGCTTTCTGTTCTCAAGCCACTCTTTATTACTTATTAATATCTCTTTATAGGGCATTTATAGTATTTCTCTTCATGCCACAGCCCACAGTCTGCTCAGTGACTTCTGTGTCCTGATAGCACAAGTGCAAGGGACATGCTCCCGGGACGGCAGCCACATGTTTTCCCGCGTGACAAGGCACTGCTCTTGTGCCTACGAGGCCTTCCAAACAAGATGCCCTCCCTCATCTCCTCAGCACTGGCAGAACATTTTCTTAATGCTTTCTTTATTAGAATATGACTTGGTAAAACTGCTGAAGTGTCTGTGATCATGCTAGGAAACGGTTGCTTCACAGAACTGGTGCTTTTGTCTACACCGATCAACAGATTTGCAGGGCTGATGTGCCGACAGGAGAGTTTTGAAGACTCCTACAAACATGAGCGAAGTTTTAACCACTCCTGGCTTCCTGCTCCCACAGCAGAGTCAATAAAACATGTTCACACCACAGCAATGCCCGAGTGCAGCCTGAAGTTATAGCTGAAGCCATTACCGAAGGGCTGGGTTACGAGCTATGATGGCTGAGGTGCTGACATCCATTTCTTTTCTCCAAGGATGTTACAGATGCAGAAACCCCTGGGAGATCAGTACAAAAGGCTGAGAGCAGAAACATCACAACTCTGTACCTAAATCCAGCAATGTTTGTATGTCAGAGTCCTTAGATTTACAGCCGAGCCTTTAGAAATAAAGCAGAATAGTTTTGCCTTTAACTAGTCTTTTTCAGAATGCATGCATAAAATAAAAGAAATTAAATGAAAGAGTTTTCATTTACAGCAATCCAAAATATTGTCATTCCACTGTGGATACAATAAGAAACTAATTTAACTAATAATTATATCCTGTCAAAGGCAGGACACTTTCCGGAGCTAAATTCTTTAGTTTACTGCATACCTTTGTAGGCACAATTATTATTTTATTGATGTTGTTCAAAATGATTACCTTGGCTAAACATTTTGTGCTTTTGGCATTTATCTTTCATTTGTTATGCTAAAAGAAATGTCGTATGTTCTGCTATGTATGCATTGTACTCTACGGTTTGTGACGCTTTCAACATTACTGTTGTGGCTTATTACAAAGAATAAAGAATATAAAACACTTCCCGGAGCTGTACATGATAATTAAAGCTTATTCGAGAAGGTATAGACTTTCTGAGCGTATTCACTGTCTTGCAAATGGTGCAGGTACCTCCTTCTATCAGAAAGCTGTTTTTACTGAATTATTATACTTTGTTCATAACATCAGACTGAGAAAATACAGCACTGCAGCTCTTAGGATTGAGTTTGCTTCAGAATATTCCACTTCTCACTAGAATTAATGTTACAACAAGCAATATCCCACCAAATTTTTGGTCATGTTGCAAAATCAGTATGTCTTGCAGATCCTCTGCAAAACAATGCAAGCCACAATGTTTTGATCTGTTTACAGTGTTCTCCATTGGCTAGATGGATGCTCCCAGGATCTCTATTTCCTTCACATAGCTAGGGGAAAAAAGAAGAGAGCTGAAACTGTTGAAAATATAAACTTGGCTGGCTGAAACCAGAAAGAATTTTTTCATTTACTTTCATGAGTGTTGGATCTCATCTTGGAGTGGCTACATGTCCAGTATTTCAGAGAAAGAAGATACTAGGTTCTATATTTTTTAACAGTAATATTGGATTTATTCAATTAATTTGTTTCCCCTTGTAATTCTTAAGGGCTTTGGTCTATAAATAACAGAAATACTTAGGGATATAGATTCCATTAGCTACCTGCAACATTAAATAGATCAGTTTCTTATTCATAGGCCATGATTCAAAAGTAACTATCAGAACCTTCAGAAACTCACCTGATTCATGCCCCTACCTGTTCTCTGCTTGGTCTTCCTTCCACGTTTCCTGCCTACCTTCACCCCTTCCTGCTTTCCTTCCTTCCCTCCTCCCTTTCTTCCCTTCTGCCCTACCCTCTTCCTGCCTTCACTCCTTCCTTCCCTCCTTCCTTCCCCTCTCCCTCCTCACTTCATGTTGTTTTGCTTCATTTTCTTTTTTTTTAGCTTCAGTCAGATTAGAATGAGTAAAGAAGAAAACTCCAGTTGTGATATTTTTGTGTCTGTAGATAATTTTGTTCAAGGAATAGTCTATCATCACAGCTCTAATCCAGAGTCTACTTCTTGGAAGGAAAATCTGTTCTACACAGATCATGAGTGTGTGTCTTCTTATACTCAACTGATAATATTGGTGTCTCAGTTATGATAAAGCTTGCAATAAGACCAGATTACCCTTAAATTGGAGCTATTCTGTTAGGAAAATATTTAAAAAAGAATAGGTAGAGGCAGAATTTTAGAGCATTTTCATCACAGTGTAATAAGAAAGAAGTATTTCCACACTGCAATTGGTTTAGAGTTTTATTTCTGTAATCCAATCATAATTTCATCTTCTGGCTCAAAATGCAATGGGCTAGACTTTTCAGCGGTGCAAATTGATGTAGCTACTGTAAAGATACTATATTTTGTTCAATTAGGGTGTAAGAAATGGCTGAAGAAAAACAAGCAATTAAGGAAAAGAAGTAAAAATAAACCAATATTTTAGGGACATTTGTTCATCCACTTATATTTAATCTCTGCCAGTGTAGATTACAAGGCATGCAACAACAAAGAAAGTTAACATATTGTATTTATAACCATATACTGAGTATATTTCACAATCTGTTGAGTACATTTAAAAATATTTGGAAGCCATCCAAGCTCTTATAAAAATTGATATATCTCTCATTAGCATTTTGAAGATGTCAGCCATTTTTATATAGGGTAATAGAAAGTAATCTGCCAAGGGAAATAGTTGGTGTACTGCTGTGTGTCAGAACAAATATGATTAACATTGTGCCAGATGCGTGTCCTCATGAACTCCCGTGAGGGATTGGAGGAGTAGAGCTTGTAGTCAATTATTGAAAGTGGAAATGCTCTGTACCTCAGATTTGTGTGCACCAACAGTAACTTTCACATAGGACTACCAGAAATACTGCTTGTGCGTGTTTCTGTGCAGAGCATTAATAAGCAGATATATACACATCATTATCCATGTCTTTTTCTTGTTTGCTGAATGTCATTTTTTCCAAGAGAAATTAACATGCTCTAGTGCTTCTACATAATAAACATACATTTAGCTAAAAGTCATAGAAAGCAGAAAAAAATATTGCTGATGTAGATGTTTATCCCTTTTTGTTTATTAAAGGTCTAGGAGAGAGAGATAATTAACCTGAAAAGTAGTGTAGAAAAAAAACCTGGAAAAGGAGTATGGAGTTATACTGATATATTTTAATTTTGCCTCTCCATCTTGGGTTATTCTACACAGCTCTTTTAACTATTTCAAGTACAGAATGATCAGATCAACACATTTGTTTTTTATTTTTACTGTTACTCTTCTGTATAAATATCAACTGCATAAATTTTGTTTAATTTTGACTAATGACACTGAATACGATTTGTTGAGATTCAAAACAGGTTCACAATTTGTTCAGGAGAAAGTGTTTCAGTAAAGTCAATCGAATTTTTCAGAAATGTCTAGTTTCACACTCCTTTCCCTGAGGACCTTTTTTCTTTGAGATAAATGTGAAAACTGTCCAGTGATCCATAGGCATGAGGGTGATATGGTCTATGTCAAAGGCTAATGGTGTACTCGGGATACTTCTGAACACTACAATATGAGCAGACAGGAGCCTGTCTGCTTATGACAGTCCCAAGATAGCAGGATACAAGCCATGTGATGGCATTACAAGTGTCAAGTCTGAATGAGTAAGTGCTGCTGGGAAGAAAGATTAGTAGTTCAAACGCCTTGACATGATAACTGAAGTTTCTCTGGTTTTAGTCACTTCAGAATGGCCAGAGGAATGAGCTCACTTTTTCTTAGATAGTATGTTTCTGAAAAATCACTTCATATGAGATAAGGCTATGTCTACATGGGCTATTTTCAGTTCAGAATCAAGAGGATTTACTTACATTGTATAAAGCCTTAAGGACTATGAAATTCATACTGGACTCTATTAAAGGAGCAACACATATTGAATGCTGATTAGCATACTGTCCATCCATCACCTCAGCCCTCGAGATGTGACAGGACATGTGGGTAGCACCTGCCATGGCTTGCTGGTCTGATATCTGGACATCACACTCGTGAGTGGTACATCTAAAACAAACTGCTGCCCTAACACGTGCAGAAAAGGGTTGTCTCTCACGTAGCTACAACCCAGGTATGCACGGATATGAATCAGCTTGTTGAGCTGCATGCTGAAACACTTATGAAAATAACCTATTTTGGGGTTTTGTGGGATTTTTTGTTTTTTCTATCTTGCAAAAGTCTATGCTTTATAAAGGAGTGGTTTTGACCAGAGGTGATGCTGGAAGAACCAAGAAAAATTAGTTACATGACACAGCTTTATACTATGAACTTCTTTGATAAGGGTGAGCTATGGTTACGGCTATAGGAGCAAAAACAATTCCTGCCATTCCTTCTTGCTGCCCACCTCCTCCCCCTCCTGTCTCCCTCAATAATCTCTCTTTTGTCTGATCTGAGTGCCAAGTTTCAATCGCACCCAGACACTGTGAAGGCAAAGACACTGTGCCATCTGGGTGTGCTGGTTTGCTGAGAAAGAAACATCGATCTGTGTGCTATGTCAGTGCAGTGCAGATTTTCATTCTAATTACCCAGGCAACCTCGTGTACACACTGAACAAGACAGGTGATAGCAGAGATATCTGCATAACTTCACATAAGATGGATAACCTCACTTTGGGCCTTTGGGCTGTAGAACAGTTGGCTGATGCTAACCAGTCTGATCTATGTAGGATGAAAGAATAAGACTTCTTGAGCTGACTCATTCAGAATACAATAAATAGAAAGTATCCAATACACACTGTGTAAAGATCTTATAGTAGAAAAGAGGCGCTAAAAATATGCAGAAAACATAGCAATATACTTTTGTAGCAGATTAAAAGTGCAGGTAAATTCAGCTATGAAAGAAAAGCATGTCAAAGAAAAGGAAAACAAATGTGCAATAACATTTTTTTTTAAATTATTTCCATAAGTGTTTTAATACTTTTGAGAGCAATGTAAAGTCAAATGTTCTATGTACCTCAGAAATAATTCATCAGAGGCAGCAGCTTTTTGAACTTCTCCATCTTCCTTTATCCATATGTTTCATCTACCACATGAAAGACCATCTGTTGGCAAAAGACTATTTAATTTTCAAGCTGGTCCCTCTCTGGGGGCATTTAAGTCCCAGTCTCTAAGAATGCTGTGGTTCTCTTTGACCCTCTGTACTTGAGTTGTCTCTGGTGAAAAAGCAAGGTGAAAATCTTGAAATCTGGGTAAAGAGTTTTCAGGCAGAACCAAAACAGGGTTGGAAATGTTCTCAGACACAGAGGTTTAGACCATAGTCTCTTACAACAATAGAAGGATGCCCATAGGTGCCTGCTAGTACTACAAAACACATACGCCTCTCCAGAACTAAGCTGAGATATGAGGCTCTGGAGCTTTTAAAAATGTAACAATGGACATCATCTACAACCTCTGATGTAAAGTGATTAAAAACTTCAGTCATTACAGGAAGGAATATATAAATTAGGCTTACATCTGGAAACTTATTTTTAAACTATCTATCATCCTCATTTCCTTTTTATTCCTGCTTTTGCTATGGCTGTTGCCCTTTTCAGCAACAGTTTAACGTTTTTATCTGATGTTCTCAGTGTCAGTGAAATACAATTTGAACAGTGAAATTGGTATGGATTTGCGCAGAGACAGAGAGACCGGGTTTTAAAATAATGAACTTGCACGTAAGTGATAAGGAGCAGAATTTGGAAGGAGGTTGAGAATGTGGGGATATGATTGGGAAAAAAAATGTATCCAAATTCTGTCTTCAAAAGAACAAAAAGATTCTTTAAAAAATTCATATACTTTTCAGAGGCTTTTGCAAACATGTCTACTTATTTACTGTGATTTAAGTCTTATAAAAATGAAAGCTTAAGAATCACTTTGAATTAGAAGATTTTTAATCTATTGAAAATCCATTTTGATATTAAATCTACTCATATTTAAGTTACAAGATATATTTCATTGTGCCTTCATTTTGATATCAAAAGACAGGAAGCATTTGAAGCCCTTACTCATCCTATTTCAGTTCCTATTCCATCTGAGACATTACTCTTGTAAATCACTTAGACTGTGGCTCTCTGTGCATTACTTCTCCAGCCACAGGAGCAGTCCCACCCTTTAAGGAGTGTTTTGAGGATAACTAAATATTGCGAGGTTTGAGATCACATGCAAATAGTTACAATTGAGAGAAAGAATTCAAACACTTTTCACTGGAAATGATTGACTATGCTATCAGTTTGCAAATCAGAGTTTACATAAACAAAATTGTACATGCATACACATGTATATGTATATATGTTCATATGTACACACACATAGATATTTTGAGAGGGAAAGCAGGTATTTAAATTAGGCAGACAAAAAGTCTAGCATTTAAATGTGTCCTAATCTTCCAAATGGCATCGGTTTATTTTCCATCTCATTTTGATTTCATTTTTCCAAAACAAAGTATTTAATCCCTTAGCAAAACTGATAAAAGAGGTTTTAGACAGATAGAGTGTAAGGATCCTTCCAAGGTTATCGACCTGTGAGAGCTCTGCCACCTGTAGCTTCCCAGCGTTCCTCAGATCTTTCCTACTGTTTGATTTTCCACTCTCCGCTGAGCTGTTTTACATCCAGCTGTTAGAGCTTGACCAGGTCCCACAACCCAGGCCATGCCAAGGTTTGAACAGGAGCATGATAATGGAAACAGCACGCTGGCAAGACAGTGTTTTGAAAAGTTTTACAGGAGCTTTACAGCTGTGGTTTTGCTGGAATACAAGCTGCACTGGGGTGAGACACAATAGGGAAACTTGTACGTGAGTCTATGAAAGGGATAGAGCTATGCCATTCAGTAAGTCCCATTGTAGACAAGATCTTAGAAAGCAGATTATTGAAAGAGTTTCCAGAAGCATTTAGAATATTTTAGAAGAGAACACAAAGAAATTGAAACATTGCCTGCCCCCTCCATCCCCAAATATTTCCTATATGGGCTGGGAGCTGGAAATGCTTCCATATTTTAAGCTCAAAATGGAAAGATTTTGATTGAAAATCTAGAAAAAAATATGTGTGAGTTTGCTGATGCTGGAGATTCTTGCTACTGTTGAATTATTTGGGTGGGTAGATTCCCTAGAAGACAGTCCCAAGACTAATCTGTTCTGTAAAGAGGGATCCCATTCAGGCAGGTAGCTGTTGCTGTCGAATATTTCTTCAAATCACCTTTCAGTAATTGTGATCCAGTTTGCAACACTTTCTCTTCTTTGTAACCTGAACTTAAGCAGTGAGTTATTTTCTGGTTTGGTTTTTTTGGATTTTTTGGGGGGTTTTTTGTTTGGTTTTTTGTGTTTGTTTTTTTTTTTCCAATGGTGATAAAAACTAGAAAACCAAACAAAGATAGAAACAATTCCAAAACAGGTAAAGCACTCCCTAGGAAAAGAGCACTCTAAATTAGTTTCAGTGTTAGAGATGGAAGTGGTAAGTGTCTTTTATTAAAGTTCCCATTATAAGATGCTGCATTCTGCCACCTATAATTTTGTTGTATTTTAAATAATTGAGCTGACATTTCAAAAGCTGGTTGTCTGTCTTAGGCAGAATTACATTATTTTTATATATATTTTAATTTAAGTCGGAATGATTTGGCTATTTCTGAGAATGAAGCTTGAGAAAAATATATAGCTTTGTTCATATTAAACAAGAGAAATCTTTCCTTTGAAAGAAAGTTAGTTATCTGAAGGAAAAGGAAAAAGCCTTTATATCAGGGATGTGCCTTTTGCCACCCTCAGGAAAGGCTGTACAGATTGGTCTGGGGTTTAAGTCTGTCTGAACAGGTCAAATGTGAAAACTCAAAAAAGACATAGTAGCTTTTATCTGAGCTTGGATGTGTTTGTTTAGCATTAACTAGTTCAATCTTTTTGCCGCTATTGTAATCTTAGAGACCTTGGGGCTGGTGAATCTGCTGTCCAGAGACTCGAACACTGTCTTTCAGAGAACAACCATAGGCTAAGTCCAGCATTTAGGGTACAGTTCTAACACGCTTGCACTCTGACAGACACATGCTAACTCATGTATGCTCTTGCCATGTATTGGGACAATGTCACATAGGATTTCTGAGACCAATAAAGCCTTGCAAGTTTTTTCACACTAATTTTTTTATAGAGATCAAGATACTCATATATTACATTGTACTTGCATCCTGATCTGGATTTTTACATACCTTATCTATCATATAGCACCTGCTCCATAAATATGTCTTCTTTTGCTCCCTTTCTTTTACCTCTGCTAATTAGCAAGACTGTTCACCTTGTACCAGACTCTTCAACTTGTAAGCATATTCTTGTGTGGACAGTACTTCTGCCTGCCACATCTATCTTCTGCAGGGCCTGCTTTGACTAATTCTTTAGAAAACCTGTATATGATCATACCTACATGAATGTCCTAGCAGGAATACCGAGCCTACCATCACAACCACAGGCAGCAAACCTGCCCATCCTGTAGTCTGAACAATCTGCCCCTGGCCCTCTCTCAGGCTCTTCCTCAAACAGTGTAAGAAGAAACGCAAGGCAGAAGAGTGAGGAAGGAATAAGATTGTATTAAAGAAGAAATACAGGTGACAACAGGATTGGGGAGGAGGAGGAGAAATAGGATCGACAGTTGGAAGATGGAAAATTGGGCTAATCAAGCATGAGACGGGATGCCTGAGGGAAACCAAGCTGCATGAGGTTTGCTGTGGAGAATGAGACTGGAGTCTGGTGTGTGGGCGACTGGATCCATGAGCTAGCAAAGAGACAAGTATAGATTGTTCTAACAAGAAAAACAACATGAATCAAGGAAGCAGTGGAGGAAATGACATCTGGTTTGCTGGAAAAGAATGACCACTGAGATTAGACAGTTTTCTGAAGCAAAGAGTAAAACTGGAATCTAATCCAGCAGTCTGCAAGTAGGACTGTTCAGAAAGCATAGGTAGAATGGAACAGACCATTCATTATGGGAACTGACTGTGCAACCAGTCTTTGAAAAAGAGATGGTAGGAACAGTAGAACAGAAGACTTTTTTTTTTTTCTTTTTTAGTAATTTCAAAAGGCTCAGAGAGATAGTAAATGAGCCATGTTGGGACTAAGACCGAGTAAAAAGGAAAATAGGAGGCGACGAGAGCCCAGGAGAGTGAAATAACAATAGAATGATTAGAGGGGACAATGCAAAATAACTCAAGGTTGGGGTAAACAGAAGCTCCTGCTAGAATCCAGGATAGACCCTTGATTTTTTTTTTTTTTTAATTCCAAATGTCTTCTATGAGCAATTTTGTTCTTCTGTCTGCTGATAGAAACACTTTATGTGGGAAACATTTACATTTATTTCTTGTGCACAGAGCATAAAACCTTGCAACTGCTATCTCTTAGTTAGTCCTTTAGCTCAAGACCTTGATCCCTGTGTAGGATGCATGGAGATGCACTGTGATGCCCTCAGATGGAGCATCTCTACTTCCAGGTTGGAGCTGAAAGGAAATCACATATACAAACACACACAACACATGTACACAGATACATACCTACATATAAGAAAGAAAACATAAACAAAACTTAAAGGACTCAGAAGTTATAAAATTCCAGGATAAAATTATTCAGATATTATTAATTCAGCCTCCTTGCACATATACATTATGATATAAAGTTTAGTGATGTGATCATTCCACAAGAATCCTGGTGCATTCAGTGCATAAGAGGAATATTCAAAGGGTGAATCAGGTCTTATTATTAAAAGAGGTGGTTTGTGACTAAAATGGGACATCAAAAAGAAAAGGCAGGATTTCCTTGTTGAGATCTTTGAATACAGTTCTGAGGAATTTCATTCCTTCCCTCCCTCTTTGCAAGGTGTCTGTGTGATGCTAAATGAGTCATGCAAACCAGACTTTTCTGAGGTCATAGCTAATTGCATGTGCTCATGTCCTTCAAGTCCAGCATGAGACATAAGAACATACGAGAAATTCTCTACTCTCAGAACTGCAACTGAACTTACTGGAACCAGAACTTGAAAAACATGAAAAGCTGTATAGCATCCACTTCTCAGGAAAATTAAATAAATGTCCTAAGCGGGAACCTTAAAGCACCATGGATACTCTGACCTTTAAACATCTAACCCTTCTCCTCTAACTTGCTCTCCCATTTGAAAATCGGAAGTTACAATGCCCTTGATTAATAGCGATGTTTCAGAAACAAATTCAGGAATGTTTGTGAAGCCATCAGGCATTAATCTCTAGTATGGAACAGCATAAATAATATTAACCTTAAAATTAATATTCTGTCTATGTGTAGGGTAGGGATTCTTGGAAGTAGATAAAGCTTGGGTCATTGGGCTTCTTCACTGATAACTACAGTTGATTAATCTAAATCACAATTTTAAACAGTTTCTCAAATGAGTAAGCATCTTCTATCATTTGCATTAGGCAAAAAAGGGCCCTTAAAAATGAGAGTATATAGTCATGTAATTAAAGTTAATGTCCTAATGTAAATATACAAGAAGGCTGAATTAAAGTTGCATAGGTAATCTTAAAGGTGCTTTTTCTAAATTGAGCGATGGATATTTCAGCCTTAATAAAATTCTAACAGCATTGCATGTGCATTTAGGCATAGAAGAGGTATTTATAAGCTACATAAGTGTGTGTCTTGTATATCCATAATACCTGGTTTTTTCATTGGTCTTTTCATCACGCTTCCTCGCTGCTTCTCTTTCCATCATTTTGCCAATGAATTAGGGGAATTCACTAATGATTTAGCTGAGCTTTGAAAAATGAACCAGATTCTTTCTTAATCTACAATAGAGTATCTGAACCAGCAGGTCTGAGTACGTGTGAAATGAGGTAAAACAAGCTTATGAATCCACAACTGAAATACAGTTTTCTAACATGTATTCAGTGTGTGGGACTTAGTACTGTACACTTCTGAATTGTTTGTTTTTCCAGCCTCTAGTCTTTAAAGAGGGTACATTATATGTGGCGGCAACCACAGAGGCATGTCTGCTGCCAAGAAAACATATTACTACAGTTCAGTAATGTAGCCTAATTGTTTTCCCTCTGGTCAAGTTACCCAGAAATACTTGCTTTTCTACAGCTCTACAGTAACAGTTAGTTAGATGAAATGACCTGCCTTCAGGAGAATTAGAGTCATTTTCTGAGCTTCTATTACGGAAAAAGGCTTCCTTCTTTGGGAAATTATGTATCCTCCCTGAGCTCGGTATTTTTACAGATGAAGATTTCTATCAGGAACAATCATTTTATGGTGAAAAATGTTCTTGCCTCGTGAATGCGTACATACCATACTGTGTGGGATAGCTGTAGGACATGAAATGATTTGCAAGTTACTAAGGCACTAAAACTACAACGGGAAAAAAGCAAAAATAACAGCAGTGTGCAGGACTAGCATCTTCCTGCTCCAAACCTAGATGTACAGGACGAGGAATGAATGGAAAAAGACTGCCCAGTGTTCCTGGACAAAGTAATTAGCTTCCTTTCTTATCAGGAGACAATGAATCTAAAAAACAGAGATTAGAGGAACTGCTCCATGTGCCCCCTTTACGGTTGCATACAGTGTGCTTTCTGTGCTCCCTCAGGGCTGGGTGCTGGAGTTTCACTCAGCATAGGACTATGCTTAAATGGCACAATCCAGGTCCTTAAAAAGTGTGAAGACATTCTCGGCACACTCAGAGCTAAGTGAAACAAATCAGCTTATCAGTCTCTGGTGGAAAGCTAGAGATTGTTTCCTTACTTATCTCTAAATAACCTAGTATTAAGCTAAATTTGATAGAGAGTAAAATTCTGTCATCTGAGAAAAATTTTATAAAGCCTGCGAACCAAGTACAATTTTCTATAATGAGTCTAATGAGCTGAAAAGGCCTGTTCTTCAGTCAGTAGTGTAATTTAGAAGGCCGTGCTTTGCTGATTCCATATGTGGAAACTGATCTATTGATTAGCTCTGCTAAACTAATTGAAAAAGCTAACAAAATAGACTGGAAGTTAAAGAATTCTGTGAGGTAGAGATAATAGAAATAATTTAAATATTTTATATTGATTTAAAAGAAATGCAATTAAATCTTTTTGGTAATTAGTAATTTCTTTTCTCTACCAAGATAAATATGTTGTGCCTCAACATAATTACTCACACAGCGTAGCACAAAGAAAAATTGGCTAAGAGTCTGCTGTTGGCCTTTCCTAAGAGGTGAAACGAAGCATAACTTAAAATTAAATTGGGGTTACAAGGAGTTTCTTTGGAGAAGGAGTATGCAGCTTTACTTGCCCTATGGGCTGCAGGAAGGTGTGGCTGAGACACAAGAGGCATTTCCACACACAGCCAAGCGGGGGGAGACCTCCAGGAACAAGTTCATAGGTAAGAGATGCCAGCAGCACTGCAAGGCTCTTGTTGCTCTGTTTCCAGGTGGTACAGCGCTGGCTCTCCTGTTTCTCTGAGACCTTCCCCAGCCACCTGCACCCGTCTCTGTCACATCCTGGGGTGTAAGCATGAGGGAAGCACTTTGACCGTCTTTGAGTTATACACACACTTGGGAGCTACTGCTTGGTATTTAAAGCATATGAATGAGGTGCCAGAAAAGAACTACAATACGAAGAGGTCATACTGAACTTGTGCTTCTAAAACGTACATTTCATGGCTCATTTTCAAATCATCGCAGCTCCTCTGTATCCGGTAATCTTCCTTGCAAGAAACCTTGTAAAATCTCCTGAACCAGCTAATATAGTAATGTATTTTCCAGGAAGAAAAGAATTTATTTACAATAGCTCCCTTTATGAATGTTGAGGCATGTACAACTTTTTCAGTAGTTTTTGTAGTTTGGTTATGTCGATTTTCAATATACTGTATAAAAATAACACTTTGATTTTTGTAATATCTGTAGTTTAGATCAGTTCAAACAGAGTTTGTAGAAACATTGCAATCCAGAGGTTTTGCCGTTATACCTAATGCAAAAACCAAACAAAAGCCAGAGTAATATAAAAGTCAACATTTTCTGGATTGACTAGGGATTTGGGACAGCTTGCAGGTTTTCTGGGGTTTTTTTGCTATTGATATCCACCAGCCATTGGAAAATCTTGACCAGAATTTTGTTACAACCTTGTCACCACTCTGAAAGCTGTATTTTATTTGAGATACAGCCCAAAATATTTTCACCAGAAAGTTTATTTCAGCCATTTGGTTTTCTCTATTTGGAAGGCAAGGACTTTGGGATGGTGGTAGCTTCAGTTAATAATCAGTTTATTCCTGCTGGTAGATTATTTTGCTGTAATTAGGTTTTCTAAAAGTTTAAAAATCTCCATGGTGTGGTTCCTGAAGTACTAGGTCAGCTGAAGCCCTTTAATTAGGAAAAAATTGCTAATATACTACTGTTGAGGAGAAGAACCCAGCATGGAATATTTTTTTTTAGTTGGCCTGACAATCATAGTCTTAATTTGTTGCTCAGTGCTTCAAGACCTAAGAAAAATGCTAAGCAAATTTTCTGAAGGTTGAAGTTATATATTAGTGTTTTGGCATGGACTACAGTAGAAAAAGTAGAAACACTGTGGAAGTGTGTTGCAACTTCAGTATTACATTAACTCTCTGAAATGTAGGAAGAATCCTGGAGCATAAGTAGTTTGTGTAAAATTAGCTCTGATTTTTAACCCTGACTAAAAGGCTGCCAGTTTTCCTGGCAATCTCTTTATTTAATAATTTAATATTTTTTAACAAAAATAATGCAATATGAGTCTAAAACCACATGAAGTCACCAGTGAATGACATAGGAACATTCTGAGACTATAAAATAAAAACCATTAAGTAGTGTTAAAAAAAGATAATTCCACTATAATTAGTACTTCTGCTAGTTGCCATTTATTCATTAGTAGATTACATTGGGCAGGATTTTCCACCAACATCCTTTTCCATTACTTCTGTTGCAGAAAGACTTCACATTTACCTTTATCCTAAATTCAAAAACATTGTTCTCCACTGTACATACAGGGCCTAGATTCACTGTTTTCTTGAGTGGTGTTATTTTATAATATAATTTTATATAATTTCAAACTGTATGTGAGAAGCAGAACACTTGTACTTCTTACACCTGTATAGAAAAGAGTAAATTAGGTCCGTACATGTGCATGAAGATTACTTATTCTTGTTAATAATCCAAGGATCAGTTGTCCTTATGTAATACCAGATTTTTTTTGCATAATTATAAAGAATTCTTTTTATTGACTTTCTTTTTTTTAGGAAATCTATTAAGCCCAATATCACTGCAATTAGAAATGAAATTGCTTCATATACAATGAAAATAGCTTTATTTTGCAGTGCCTATTCCAGTTCTTCTAATAACTTATTTACTTACTACTATCACATGAAAAAGAACATAACTGTCCTAATCTCCAGAGTGCTATTCTGCACACTTTACAAGCCAAACCAACCAGATGCTGAGCTACAACTGGCTTTACTGCTTTTAAGGACATGTATATATATACGTATTTGTGCTAGTGATGTACTTGCAAGCAAGTAAAGTGTATAAAGAATTAGAAAAGCGACTGAATGCCCACTCCTCCCTAGAAATCTGACAATTATTAAGGCAAAACAAGCAACCAAAAATAACAACAACCAACCTCCTGTAAAAAAAAAAAAAATTGAGAAACTGGTTGAACATGTTAATAGGGACTGCTCTTAGCATAGCTTTCGTTCCAGGGTTCAGGTGTTAATAAAACATTGAAATAGTTTGTGCTTCACAGCCCTTTGCCAGTGACTGAGGACTAAAATCTTATACGTGTATTTTAATTACAGCAGTGTAATGCATTTCTTTGCACCAAGTACTGCAAGTCCATGCTGACATTTCTTCAAGCTGTGTTCTGCAAGTTGTAATTCCTCTGCATGGTATAGTATAGTTATTTAAACTGTGTTATTCAAACATTTTGCAAGAATTCTTCAGCTTTGATTCCCCTTTGTATGAAATGGAACCCATTCTAGTACACTCTATACACTGACATGTGGGTAATAATGCTTTTTGAATTTTCTATAGTCAAAAATAATATTCTGTTCTTTATTTAATAGCTGTAAAAATCACAAGAGATCAATTTCACCATTAATTTCTCTTGGAAATTTCCTCTTGAGTGTGATCCAATTTTTCCAAGAGCCTTTTTTTTTAGTTCTTTTTCTGCATAAAACATCATATTTCTGTCTTTCCTTTTAATCCATGCTGCAGAGAGATGCCTTCTCATCATTATATGGCAGACGATACCATTCTGTCCCACAAGGAATGACCTGAAGGCATGAAATGCTAATACAAAGATCATGAAAATGCAGATCAATGAGAAAGAACAGGAAACCAGTCCTGCCCTGTAACTGTGATGATTGCCATCAGAAAAAGAGCAAGAACTGCTGGTTGAAGGGTCTGTCATTTGGGGAAGGTTCACACCAACAATTGTGAGCTGAGCATATGAAGGCACTTTAGGCGGTAGATGGAGCAGATGGATAGGAATACCACTGGTAACACTGCCTGGTGTTTCCACGCCATAGATTTGCACTTGGTCCTTCACCTTTCACTAAACGAGAGGGTGTGGCTGCTTTCTGCCCTTGCAAACCTTTATCTGTGGCATTTGCTCTTCAAGGCTCTTCCTATTGAGTCTGAGCCAGCACAGAGACCTCTATGAAGGACATATGCTATTAGTCTGGGATGAACTTTGCTCAATGGCTTGAATAGTTCAGGAAAGAAATGGAGATGAAGATGATTCTTGCAAACTCCCTCACCTTTGGCTGGCACTCAGCTTCCCACATTACTGTAGTCTGTACTGAGCTATGTAACTTCGCCGTAGGGACTGCTTAGGACTCCTGCTACAGAGTCTCTATAACAGAATCAGACCAGAGGGGTGCTACTGCAAGAGTGGTTTTTTAAAATAACACAAATGTGCATCGGTTGTGAAGTCCAATTTTCAGAAATCACTTCTAGTAATAAAAAAAGTGAAGTAGCAAGTTCTTCAAGTTGCACATGGTACAATTGTAAAAGTCCTTAAGTTTATTCTTAGATTATCAATTCTTCTTAATCTTAAAACAGAATCAATCAATTCCCCTTAATCCCTATAAATGCTTTTCCTTTTAAATTGTTACTTCAATTTTTCAAGTCTTTGGCTCACAGAGGAATAGGAATTAGCTCTGCAGACATAACAAATTAGTCATATTGATCCTGCCAAAGGTACTAAATTATTAATTATCAGCCCCTCCCTACACAGCCAGCTTTAAACTCACCAAAAGCCTTTATGAAATCTCTGATAGAACCATCTGGGCAACATATAAAAACTTCTTTTTTCTTCCCCAAATCTGTTGCATGTTTTAATCTGCTTCACTGTTTTGCGTCACTTGGGATATACATGGAGGAAAACACAAAAATAGATTTTGCCAGTTTTGCTTTCATGTTTTGGGAGGTGACTAGCATTCTTAAATGCACTAAAGTTCCACCAAAGGGAAAAAGATAAAAAAGAAGAGAGAAAGTCAATATTCTTTAATGACGTTCCAGCTGTCTTAGTTCTCAGAGCCTTGTTTGCAGACAGCCATGTCAGCACTCCAAGTGAAATAAACTTTATTGGCCTGAAGTGCCAATAGTGAATGACTGTATTACAATTGCTGATATGCATACTCTGGTGCCAGAGACTGCTTAGACAGAATGAATATTGTTGTTATAAATTACTCCTCAGAATAGAGAAAAAAAAAGTAAACACTTCTGCTCCATTCTCAGACAAGTGGCTGTACTGAGGTTTATGCCTGTTAGATTTGCATTTTGAATGAGCTGTGCCTTTTCTATAGGGATACTGGAGAACTATTTAGAGGTTGTCTTGTGACATTGTGTGCTGTGTTTCTCCCACATGAGTGCAATCACTATGCATTCCCTCCCCTATCATCAACACTGTACCCTTGGGAAGATCACAAGAAAGATTAAAGAGGTTATTCCTATAATGAGAGTCATATTGTATTATATTAATTCAAAGCAAGTCATCGTTTTCTTCTGTAAAAGTCTCATCAGTTTATAAAGAGTACTCCAAAAGGGCAAAGCTTTGATACCTTTGTACTGGGCAACAATATATATATAGTCAATGGACACATGACAAAAGTACTACTGTGAAGCATGCTGGTGGTTATCACATAGCAAAAAATTGTTAAAGACTAGAAGAGCCCTAGTGACTCCAGCACCAATTCATATAATAAGGTGCTGTTAGGAGACAAAAACTAGTCTGAATAATTGCTGATTTCTTTAGTAGAATCTAGACCTTAACCTACAATTTATGCATACTGTATATTCATAAGCATCACATGAGACCCTCTAATTCATGAATATGAAGTAAAATTTTGCAACTTTCTATTTCACGCTTTTGTAAACCACATTTGCTATTATATGTCCAGAAATCTCTTTGCAGTTGGACTTTTACTCATTCACTAAATTGCATGTATATAGAAGAAGCATATGTTATGTGTTAACAGAGCAAGATTAGTGTACAGTATGGGCCACAGTCAGATTTTAGTTACCTTCATGTTCATCAGGGTTTTAGCAGGGCATTTACAAATGCATTCTTTAGAATCACTATTTCTTGCACTGAATTTCTTCTTTCTCACAAAATGGCCTTCGTGAAAAACAGCATCAGGTTCTGTCAGGGCATAGCCCTGATAGTGCTGATGTGTCAGAGTCAATGTCCTATTGCCTGGCTACCTCCTCCCACAGTTCAGCCTTGAAACAAAGGCTTGAAACAAACTGGTCCTGACCAGTTACCCACTCTTTGTTCAGGGGCTCTTCTGTGTCATAGAGGGCTATGAAAAATTAAGTTTTCTCATTAGCCCTGTGATCAATCCCACATGTTTTCAGTCCAAGACGAAGTTAAAGCAATATCATGCAAACAGGCAAACCCGACATTTAAATGCAATTTGTACCCTGATACCAGTTCATAGAGACATGAGTCACCAGAATCAAACAGAATTAATCAGTTGTAAATAGATAGATTACCCTCAATATCACATTGTTCTAAACCAAGACAATGCTTCTCTGCTACCCACCAACGTACTTCTAAATGAAGTTTTACAATAATAAGAGATAGATCTGCACTGCATATAAATCAGCATTCTTCAGCTGAAATTGGGAATGACACCCTTGTTATTTATTAAAAATGGTTAACCAAAGGGTTAATCAGCTATATAGTTATAGTTTCTCTGCTACTGGAAGCAGAACAGAAAAAAATCTCTTAAGATTGCCCTCAGAACTCCCCAAAAACCTAATGCTTCACTCTGGACTTCTGTTTTGTTTATTCTTTTGTTTCTTGTGCTATTTACAGACACAAACTTATGCCAAGGTTTTAAAATGCCATAAAATTGATAGCTTCTGAACTCAGACATGGAAATGTCAACACAGTTTGGGTTTAGCTCAAACGTAAAACATCTTTGAAGTTTACATGTGCTTATATTTTGTTCCTAACTTTTGGCCAAAGCCTAGACTACGACAATAAAAATAGCTTGGCAGCATCATGTAAAACCAAGCCATCTACACCCAACTTACTTACTTAAGTAAATTTTCTGTCTTTGCTGATTAGTATTTTTGGGCCATTGCCACTCTGTATGGTTAAACTGGTATAGTCTTGCCAATAAGATATTTTAAACAGTGCAACCAGCATCTGCATCATTTTAAAAGTACATCTTCTTTTGAGTCACTTCATTTTTGTGGCAGCTGAAGTACGAAACTCAAGGCTCAGATTTTCTTTCTGAAGTGCTGTCTGGAAGCTTGAGGGAAGAATCAGAATTGTAAAATAACAAATTGTATCTAACCTTCCATGATTATCTTTTTATCTAATTCTGACATTAACGAATTAAATTGGTAAATCAATTTTTTTCCAATTTAAAACATTCCATTAAATAGTCTTGGGTCTAATAGAAGGAAGCAATTAATGTTACAGGTGATATGGGTACTCTGCTGATGATGTTTTATATTATATTTACTGATTATAATTATACTATGACAATGTCTATAAGCCTCAGCCAAAATTATATGCTATGCTAGTATCTGTGGATGCAAACATTGTGAGAGTTCCCAGTCCCTGTAAGCTTTCAATTCTTCTAAGTCCATATTTTTTATCAATTGAGCTGCTTGCGTTTGTATATGAGAACCATACAAAAGCCTACCTGCTACCACTGGGGAAGTAATTTTATGTTTCATAAGTGAAAATTAGCTATATGATTGCCTTGAGGTTTATATATGTCTTTCCAATGTATACAGCAGAACTTATGTGAACTCTACCCAATTTACCTCCACATCAGATTCCCATGAAGGGCCCATACACCATACATTATGTACTCTACTTACCTAAAGCACAATAAAATAATTACAATTGCAAATCTGCAGAAAAATACAATGAGTTACTACATTTCATTTCCAAGCTGACCAGTAGTAAAAAAAATACAGGGCACACTTTTAAAAAGGACATTTCAATTACAACTACACAACAGTGCTAAAGGAACAGATCAAGCTAAGTCTATGTCTTGACATATTTTTCTCTTTACACTTTCAGGTAGAATTCTTTGTCCATGTCTTAAAATAAATGTAGAACTTGGGAAAGGAAGTAGGATGAGAGCACTTGAAACTGAGCTCCTAGGTGAGTTACAGACAGCCAGAGAAGGTGAAGGGTTCTGTATGTTCCCAGCAGACCAGTTCAGGCACGACAGAGAGAGGAGATTTTGGGGAGTGAGAGGTGGAGCTCCATCTTCATGTACTTTCTTTCCTTGGCCTTTTCACTAAGGTATCTGAGATAAGGAACAAAAGTAATGCTAGATTTTATCATATTGAAAATTGCCAAAGTATAATTGGACTGAATATCTGCATTCCTGTTGTGCACTCCACGTGCCAAAAAAATTATAAAAATTTTGCACATTAATGTCTTCTGTTATCCATCTTTCTAAACCATCTATGTCATTAATATTTACTTTTTTTTTTTTTTTTTTTTTTAAGGGAAAATATCCAGATGTTCAGTTGCTGAAAAGCAGCTCATTTTTCTTGTGGGGTTCAACTCTCTCAGTTATCTCCAGTCCCAGGTTGTGCAAATGTATACATATAAAATCAGGATGAAAATCCACTGAAAGAGAGCTCATTCTTATCCCTTATTTATAGATCTTATTCACTTTTGGAGAATAGGTATATATAGACATTGTATAATCATATCAGTAAAATACAGACGGGCGACATACAGGGAAGAGAGAAAGTACCGGGCAGAGGGCTGGGCTTTGAGCATGTAGTAACGTTTCTCTGTGTGTTGCTAAATTCAAAGCATTTGCTAAGACTTACCCTTGTTTATAGACTCTATCTATACAGTTAACCATGTTACAGCAGCAGTTCACAAATGCTTAGACACGCTGAAGTTAACGAAGATATACTAAAGCTTAATGTTACTTTTCTGCATCAGAGCCTTTTCAGTGTAAAGAAGCAGTCATTGCCCAGTTTACTGAACGGGTCACTTTATGGATTACGTACCTTCTCCTCCTCCACGTCCTGCTCTCTTTTATCTATCATGTTCCTCCTCTTTCGTCTCAGGCATAAGGAGATATCATGCTAATAGCTTCATCTTCATTCCCAGAAAGGAAAAAACCAAACCAAACCAAACCAAAAAACCACAAACAAACAAACAACAAAAATGAATGTAAGTGTGTGTCATTCACAGGTCAACTCTTTCCTCCGGAAACACCAACTCCCTAGTGCTACCTGCTGTAACAAGGTGCATTTAGCAGCTGAACTCTACCTGTTGAAGTAAAAACTATTTCCTGTCCTTGAAGAACAGGAGAAAGGCCATACAGCATCCATCCAGCCCAGCATTTTGTCCTGAAGAAGGTCAAAAGCAGATATTGGCAGACGATTACAAGAACAGATGCTTATGGCCCCTCATATTCCACCAGTTACTAAGTGGGGACTATCTAAGCCAGACGTAGTTCCTATGTATTTATTAATCCGTGGCATCTTTCTCTTGTAAGGAACCAAAAACTGGAAACCATTCACAGTAGTGCTTTCATTTGGTTGATATGTTTATGAAATTCAGAGGTTAGGAAAATGATATACACTTCAAGGCATAATCATACAGAAAAAAGACAAGAGGAGTTAGTCATTTTTGTTGCTGCTGTAACAAGGAGGATGGCTCACTGTAGTTATTATGAACATGAGTTATAATAAAGACATTTTAAAACCTGCAGAAAGTATCTCCATTGCATGCTGTAACAGGCATAACAAACCTGCCCAGTTTTGGCTTTGTATTGCTGTGGGAGAGGTGTTAATGACCTATTGGAATTGAAGCTGATTACAGTTCTCATTAAACTAATGGGTGGAGTAAGCATTCAACTCCCTTGAGTAGTAAAACCAGCTGTATACGCAGGAGCCAAAACTCGCTGCCACCTGACAAGACCACGTTGTCTAAAGAAATGCACGAAACTGCAAAATGGGTGTTCCCATTGCGTAAGTGACGGCGTAGGCAGCCGGGGGAGCCCTTGCGGAGGAACACGCAGGACAGCTGTTGCTCGAGCAAGGACAGGGAAGCCCAAGGCTTTGTAGAACAGTTGTCCAAATGCAAATTAGTCCCACTACTAATCATATATGTGAGAGAGAAATATATATATGTGTTCTCTCAAAAATTATCAAGGAAAATAATCCATCATTTTCTTTCTCACGGTAAAGGAAATCACTTTTGAAAGTCTCAGATTTCAGCTACTAGTCAATGAAATAGTGAATAATACCTGTAGTGTGACTTCTTGACTATTTTTTTTTTCTTCATCTACTTACAGTGCTGCAGGACACTTAAGCTATACAGTATTCGCTTATGCTACTACATTTATTCTTCAGAAATATTTCAGTTACTCCACTTGCAAAATGGACACCACAGAGAATTTGTCTGAAAAGAACCAGGACAATTATTGATGAAAAGTGCTTTATAAATACAAGATATTAATTATCCCTAGTCCACCTGCTTACTTTCATAATGAGACTGTCTGTCAGGGGAAAAAAATAATCTATTACCTTCTTTAATTAATCACACAAGTTAAAAAATAATAATAAAAAAAATCAACAGCAACAAAAGGCTTAAGACTTGTTGGAACAGATAAGCAAGAATAATAAAAAAAGGATGAAGGACAACAAAAAAGCATTTATTTGTAACATATACATTTATTCCAGGAATGGAATTTTAACTATTCTTATTTCAGTGACTGTGTACTAACAGAAAATAATGGAATTCTACATTTCATATATTGTTCCCAGCTTCAGCAGATAATGTTGATTAAGTTTTGGAATACAGAATCATATTCTGCTGGAATCTATGCAGCTGTTCTCTCCATGGGTCTTCTGGACACTATTGTATTGTCCAGGGTATGATAGTACATATTTACTAGAACAGGTTTGTTAGTAAGTGCATGTACATACACAGTAATAGTGCCATGTATATGTATCTAATAACACAAAAATGCATTAAAATTATACCAAATTCTTTTATAATGTTAAATCTTCTGTGCACTTTGATATCAGAAATTCATTAGTTCTAATGACAGTCCTGCGAAGTATACAGGAAGTCTTTACCAGTACTGCTGTTTTACAGACAAGGGAAACTGAGACAAAAAGTGGCTCGCTAAAGCAAGCGTGACTTGGTAGCACAGCCAGCACGATAGTCTCTCTGCATGTTTCCAGTTAACTAGCCATTGCTGCCCCTCTGGAAGCCTAATTCCTAGGTTGCATGCACTGTGCCTTGTGATACTTCCACATCAAAGGCTCCCTGTCACCTGGCCGCAGCTGGTGATTTGTCTCATCTGTGCACTTCACATCCTGACAGGGTGAAGCAAAGATAAAGCTGACCCACAGAGACAGGGAGGAAGTCTCTGGCCCCATGCAGCAGGTTTAGTCACTGCTATACAGATCCTGTAACATGATTACAGAACCAGCTTAGAGGGTTTTGCTGCTGACTCCATCCTAATGACTAAGCCTGTCTTTATAAAGACTATGCTCAGTGCTTTCTACCCTTCAGCCAGAACCCCAGAAAGAGCACAGGCAGGATTCTTCTGCAACGCCTCCTGAAAAAGCTTCAGAAGATAAAAAGCTTAAACTTCTTCAAGAGGGCATATTTTGCATCAGTCACAGTATTTGTAGAGACCAGGCCTTGTCCTCTGCAACCACTTTTCTTGCATCGGGATGCCAAAAGGAGAAGTTTGTCTCGCTGTCGCAAGTAGGGTGCTGAGCATCCTCCAAGGGACCAGTTTTGTAATCAATAAATTATAGAGTCATAGAACAGTTTGCGTTGGAAGGGACCTTTAAAGATCATCTAGTCCAACCTCCTTGCAATGAGCAGGGACATCTTCAAGCAGATCAGGTTGATCAAAGGCCCATCCAGCCTTACCTTTAATGTTTCCAGGGATGGGGCATCTACCATGTCTCTGGGCAAGATGTTTCAGTGTTTCACCACTCTCATTGTAAAAAAAAATAATTATTCCTTATAACTAGTCTAAATCTACCCTCTTTTAGTTTAAAACCATTACCCCTTGTCCTATTGCTACAGTCCCTACTAAAAAGTTTTTCCCCATCTTTCTTATAAGCCCTCTTTAAGTACTAAAGGGACACAGTAAGGTCTTCCCCTAGAGAAGAGCCTTCTCTTCTCCAGGCTGAACAAGCCCAACTCTCTCAGCCTGTCCTCATAGGAGAGGTGCTCCAGCCCTCTGATCAGCTTTGTGGCCCTCCTCTGGACTCGCTCCAACAGCTCCATGTCTCTCCTGTACTGGTGCCCCCAGAGCTGGATGCAGTACTCCAGGTGGGGTCTCACAAGAGCAGAGTAGAGGGGCAGGATCACCTCCCTCGACCTGCTGGTCATGCTTCTTTTGATGCAGCCCAGGACATGGTTGGCTTTCTGGGCTGCGAGCACACACTGCTGCCTCATGTCCAGCTTTTCATCCACCAGTACCCTCAAGTCCTTCTCCTCAGGGCTGCTCTCAATCCCCTCATGCCCAGCATGTATTGATACCAGGGGTTGCCCTGGCCTTTCCCTCAGACATAATTATTTATGGGAAGTTCTGATACATTTAGTTTCCCCTACCCATTTGTCTTCACAGTTGGAAGAAATTCATTGTCCTTCAGACCTTTCCCTATCAAACTGTATCACTAACTTTATCTTCCTCCTAGGTAGGGAGAGACACATGCTGAAATTGATTACATAAGCTTTGTTTCCTTAGGCAAAGAGGCAAAAATACTAATAAATACCTTATTGTTTTCTCTAGTGTGAGTAGAGAAGGGTGCATTAGCTGCTGAGCCTTCCAAAGAAAATTCCTGTCTGTTATTCTGAGAAAGGGAAAGTAAGGTAGAAGGGTCAAGTCGGTGAGAAAGGCTGTGCACTTCCCTTTGGAGAAGTGCCACTGAATGGTCACTGCATATTTTTATAGAAGCAGAAACTTCAGCCCATACACAGCCAGATTTGATTACCCAGTTTAAAGCAAACATATGCAAAAGCAGTGAATCAAATCCAACAAGTTAAAATTAATTAGAGTACATGCTGTCTATTGATAACAAACAATTGCATACACAAATGATTTTTTTCCTGTGATAATCTCTTATGGGAACTACTTTTACTGAGTACATGCACGTCAGTGCTGTGAGAATTCTATTAAAATGCAATGACCTGCTATGCAAACACCAGTCTTTGAAGAGAGCTTTTGTTTACGAGTTGCTGTTTCACATGGCTCTTTAAGATGTGTAGACTTTTGTGTACATAGGAACCATTTAAAATCTTTTCCTGTGTTTCAATGCATTGACTCAGTAATGTATCTGCAGAGATACTTGGGAGAGAGTAACATGCAGACCATCACACCTGGGAGATGTATTTGTCAGAGTAGGATTCTACTTAGAACCTTCATAGAATTCATGAACAACCAGTAATACCGCAACTCTGCCTTTCTAATCATGAACACAATTTCACCTCTTGTGACCATTATTTAGACAGTAAAAAACATTTGGCCCTATTGCACATGATGACTTTTTAAAATTTACATAGAACGAAATTAAAAGAATGAGTGCAGACATGCTAAAAATTTGTCTATCATACTGTGGAAATCAGATTTGCTAATTTTATGTGCTTTTCATACACTGCTGGAAACTGAGGATCCAAGGTGGTGTGATGCAGCTGTGTTTGTAGCAGTGGATATCCAGTCATACCTGCAGCATCTCTGAACTAACGGCTTTTCAGCGTCTCTGACTGTATAAAAGACCTTCAGATAATTTGGCATAACTCTAGAGAAAAACAGACAAACAAGGTCAGGGAAGATTGTTAAGTCAATTTTTCCAGAAGGAAAAAGAAGTGGCATTCTATGATCTTTTGATTATATCATCATTTTTCTCAAGAGCATCTCATATTTTTTCACTTTTACCATTTGATCTTAAAAGATCATTTCTAATGTATTTATTGGAAGTTGAGGAGGAGAATTTTTTTGTTCATTTTCTGACTGTCAAGAGAGATTAGAAAGGTTTCTTTAAGTTCTTCTTCAATTCATTGAAGAAGATCTGAAGAATTAGATCACTGTAGATCTATTTGAAAACAGGATCTGAAGTAGCCTTCCTATTGTCTGTTATCCTTGACATCTCTCTTTGCCTTATCAGTCTCATTGGGTACTCAGGGTCACCTGCCCATTCCTTAGTTAAACTCAGTGGGGCAAATTCTGGTTTTGAAAAATACACACATTGCTTGAAATGCTCAAAGCCGTCTAGCACTATTTTGCTACATGACTTCCATCAAATGTCATGAAATTTGTAGGGCTATATCCCTCAGCTGGCTTTGCAAATCTCAGTTATTGTCTACAATAAGATTCCTGTATGTGTTTGCAATGGCAAAGTTTTAGCACTATAAACTGAGGTTTAATAAGGGATTATCTTTTTCATGTAGCTGAGTTGAGAACTTAATGTGGACAAGCACAGGCTATAAAATTATTTCCATTTCAACCTTCTTGAAACAAAAGATTAAGTTTTTCCTTTGAAGGAAATTGTAGGTTTCTATTACAAAAATGGATTGCCCAACAGCAACTGTATTCTTTAAAATTTTCGAAATCAAATGAAAATGTTAAACATTAGTAAAGTGAAATATTTTCAAAGACTCAAAATGGAGATTTTGAAAACAAATGTTGAAACTCAGAAGTCTAATACAAAACAGAATTTCCAGTCTTCACTACTCTCATGAAAAACTTTGATTACTAGTTACCCAATGTCTTGAACTCTCTACGATGTAGCCTCTGAAATAAGTTATTTGTAGTTTCTTAACAGTTTATAAACAGACTTTATACAGAATGGGATCTACTTTTCACCCTTTTAGAGATGTAGACTCTCAGATGGTAATCAGTTGCTTATAGACAAGGCTAGGCAATCAGCAGGATAAATGACATGGGAAATAGCAGGACAAAAGCAACTTGCCCAGTCCCCTCTGTGTGCTGTTGCAAATTTTTCTTTCCATAGAAAGAAGACAATAGAGGCAATAAAGGCAATGCTGGGGTGCACACCACACAGTCCAGAGGGGTCAGTTTCTCACAGGGCTGCATGTCTAGCTGCTTTGCAGCAAGTGACGACAGGAAAGTGGGATGTTACTTCTGATCCTGATACTCGTTGAAAAGTCTCCTGGGCATAGCTGTGGTCCTTAGTCCAGCAATTTGAAAGCAACATCTTTGAAAAGTACTTTTTGAACTACTGAGTGTAAGGACATATATAAGGTAATACTAAGTTGTTGTTATCCTTGTGTGCGTGCAATACCTCGGCTTCCAAATGTCAATGAAGTGGCTTCACTAAGCCAAAACTTCAATCTCATCCCACTCATATAGGATGGGAATTTAAATCCCCTTTGGCAAGGGGATGAATGGGACCTGATTTCCTGCATACTACATTCTGTCCTGCTAAACTGAAGGGAGTTTACCAGCAGCAGCACCCCTAGCATCTTTGCCACAGCTTAATCTGGAAAATTTACCCCACAAATACCCCCAACATGCATTTTTGCATGTAGGATTGGCAAAGAAATACTTGCTTTTTTATCCTGAAACTACTCAACTCTTGACAGATTACAGACGCAGAATTAGCAATTAGTGCCAATTTTGCAACAGTTTAATAGTACATTTATATTCTAATAAGTGTAATAATAATAACATAATAGATATAATAATATATAATAAATATTCTCTGTTTTAGAAGAATAGTTTGAAGATTAATGAGTCACTTGTTTTGTACCCATTTTCCCCATTATTAATAGGAACCTCATGTCATTCTTTATCGGTATATAAATAATAAATACTGTCCTAAGAAACATGATGGGAATTAGAAAGGATCACACCAAATAAAGAACAAACTCCAGTTACTTTTGTGGTTGGTTTCATTTATTTATACAGCAATGGAGGAGTTAAACTAAGGGTTTTTTAGCTCCTGAATGGAATCCACACCAATTTAAAGGAGATAAAAAATATTTAAGCAATTAGAAAGGATACCATTCTATGAGTTATTTTGAATTTGACTTTAACCATCCTCTTTTATATTCTTTATGACACATATCTAAATCTTTTATCTATTTGTAACATTTTCCCTACTGTCTTCTATGATTTACTTCTGGCTTCCCTGATGTGCTTTTTCTATGCAGTTCAGGCAAACAGTCTTAGCAGAGGAACCATCTGGTTAAGCTGGTTATATGTCTTACTGGATACAAATCAGTGCAAATACGGAGCATGCAGGCATCTCAGTGGGGTGTGAGGGACCTCATGCATTCCACAGTTGAAACGCTGTCTTGGCTTCTGTGACAAAGTTCTTTGTTTTTACTGAATTGAATAAAAAGACAAAAGGAAAGCACCAACCAAAAAAGCTCAAATAAGAGCAGGATCTTGCAAGTTATTAAATGTGATGTCCAGTGAAAAGGAGAACATGGTCTCTGATGGTACGTTCCATCTACAGCATGCCAGACTGTAGGCTGTGCCCAAATAGACATGCACATCCCGACTGATGTAAATCCTACTGTAACCAGTGAAAGCGAAAGCCTTTCCAAACCAGCACAAGGGTCTGTCTCACCTTTTCTAGCTTCATAGCTGGGTGCATAACTTCTATGCAGACCTGGGAGCATCAGTGCAGCTGCAGGAATCTGTGTTAGCTATGCCATTATGACTTGATAAAAGCTTTGAAATTAGCAGTCAGAAAAGATGCTTTTTAGCTTCTGTCAACAAGGAAAGCATTATAAATAGTTAGGAATTGTAGAATAAGGTCATCAGTTGCACTTTTTTCCTCTTTTTTTTTCTTTCTCCTAGAAAAATTAGTGAAATAATTAGATGTAGAGGCATTAAAATTACTATAAAACTCAGCTCCAGAGTTAATTCTGTGACCAAAGTTCCCCAGAACTTGCAGACTCAAGAAGAAATCAGTGTTCTGACTAAATTTGTTTTATTCAGATAGGATTTTAGTTTTCATTAAAAAAGCATCTAATTCATATTTTTATTTATCAGGATTTTTTTAGAATCCTCATTTGTATTCCCAAATATACGAAATGCCTGCAAAAGTAGTAGGTGAATTTCTTTTTCTTATAGGCTTGATATCAAATGACATGTTTGTTTGTCAGCAAGAACAGAACAAGAGATGGTAGCTGATGGTAAAAGTGGATAAGTGGAGTATTTTCAATTCTAATTTGGGTAATACAGTATTTATTTGGTATACATAGTTTGGACAGGAACATTGAACAGATTGCCTTACAAATTCACAAGATTGTCTTGTAAAGTTTATCATATTTATCACCAGAGTTATATACTCTGGATAGGAGGATAAGTTTTATACAATTGTGTGGCTATAAACTTCTGAAGATATGCTTGGTATGTTGCACCCATACCTCTACTTCATTTATGATGATGAATAAAAGCATAAAGTAAATATTTGCTTTTTATTCATGACCATTTTCAGTTAATTATATCATAAGTTTAATAGCAATCAGAAGCATAAATAAACGGGAAAGTAAACCCACCATTAGTCTTAAAAAACATCAGTGTTTTAAATTTTTAGTCAACAGTTAAAATAATCCACTACAAGATAAAAAAATTGTTTTCCTGGTGAATTAGTGCTCCAACTAAATAGTCTTTATAACTATCTCATTGCTCATTCCGCTCTCCAGAACCAGGTGAACAGATGTCTGTCTGAACATGATACTTTAGCAAGTAGACCATGCAGTCTACAAGTGAAAAGATTTTCCTTGTTACCAGCAAGACTTTTAAAACTATGGTTCATGTTTGCTAAATAAGAAATGTTAGGTCACTTTCAAAATGTCCCTCCTGGCTTCATAATATGAATAACAGTACTGGCCTAAATTCCCAGAAATCACTAGTGATATTGGAAACCAGGGCTGAGAGATCATTTTAGAAAGCAGATGCACAACATTTTCAAGGGGGAACCAATAAAGCAAGTCATATGTCTATGTGTAATAACACTGGATGTTGAGACTTTGACCATGTAGTAGATAAAATTCCATTTTATAAATACTTTATCTGAAATAGTAAATGGTATGCTAGATGTTTGCACATGTGTGTGCATGTGTGGCTGAGACACAGATTGAATTGTACACATTTGTTGGCTTGTGAAAATCAGTGAAAAAGTGTTGGCTCTGCAAAATTGTATTGGATTATACCTAACAGAATTTATTACTAACTCTATTGCTTCTGTGTTTACATTCAAACTCCAGGCTCATGTCTCAGCGTTATTCCTCAGAGATGTCTGGTGGTATGTAGAAAGATGGTGCTTAGAGTTACTTTTAGAGCTCTCAGAACACAGTAAATTAGGAAAGAGGTTTTCTGTATCAGAAGCAGAATAACATGTTCCTAAAGAGTCAGAGAAAGAAAACAGCATGAATATAAATCTTAGGCTTAGAAAGAGAAATATCGACTGGAAATCAGAATGCACATGATGAAACTTGTCAGCTGTAGGAGTCCAACATCTAGCTCACAAATCCTAAAACCCTTCTCTCCTCTCCCTCAGATCTTGCCCTTTATATTTTGCAAAATGCCTTGAAAGCAGGGACTCCAGCACATAAGGATGAAGCTGCTCTCTAAGAAGTCTCTCCTGAGTTGAGGAAGGGCTGCAGACAGATAGGGCCATATTCAATAGAGCTGCTGATATGAAGAACAAAGTAACATAATGAACATACGAGGAAGATGCTGTAACTTGTAAGATTGCTAAAGTCTGTCAGCGGCCTCTTAAATGCCCTTAATAGAGCCTTAAGATTATCTTCTTTCTCTCTGATGAATATTTACCTCTTTATTTCATTTCCTTGATTAAACCCCCTTTTATTTCTTATTATTGCATCACAGCACTTAGAGTGATATTAATCTTATCATATTAAAAGTTTCTTGCCAATATTCTTCCTCTTGCAATTTAAAGGATAATGGTGTGCTTTGATCAACATCTGTGCACATGAGAAAATGAATAGAAACCTGAACTAATCTTACATGATGTTTTCAGAAGTAACAGAGGCGAAAGCAGGTGTGCCATCTCCTGTTGAAGCCTCACAGCTAGAGACATTCCCTTGAGTGGCCAAGGTGGGCTTTAGCATTTGAAGAGAAACACTTTGAAAAGGAGCAGTATGACTAAGAAAACTCTGGTAATGACAGAGGATGTCACTTCTATTTCAGAATACTTTCGGATTTCCCTTCCACATATATTTTAGTGCTTGCAACCTAGTATGGGAGATCTTGAGATTATCCTTTTCTGTCTACAGGGAGATGCGGTGACTTCGTGTATTATGTTTTACTGTGTTCATATGGGTGAGGCAGAGAGATGTAGATATGTGCATGTAACCTGGTTTTGGTGTGGATGACTAGTATAAATGAAAGCTTTACAGAGAAGTGCTTTTCATAACTGAGTTTGTGGGACCAATGAAAACAAGCAAAAAAAGGAAGTTAAAAATGAATGAGAAGATATCGTACTGACCCATATTCTCTTGCTGTGTCTGAGTTGCTGCTTTCTTCAAAGCAGTGGTGTGTTGGACACTGGAAATGTTTCAGAAAGTATACTGGAAATGAATAACACTGAGTGGAACCACAATGCCCAGCAGATACATGAACTGTACTGTGAAAACTGGCAGGTACTTGACAACCTTTGCTTGTCTGCATAATGGCTAGAGGCAATCATTTTGATCTGACTTCGCAATACAGACGTATAAGCCATGAGCATCAACAAAGATAGTGAATAGGTCTTTAAACCGGCCTTTGCATTCTCCCAGGATAGCTGCATTCTTCAGGGTCAGTGATAACAACTGCACAGTGTTTGCTGTGAGAGCACACGCCAGTAAGATCACAGGATTCTTCTAATTGACTTCAAATAGAATAATCTGAGTGAGTGCTTTTTGTAAACACCACAGCAGTATTTTTTAGCTCTACACTAATAGCATATCTCTAACCTCACATGAGGTCTTTAGAGGGGCCGAGTTGATTCATTATTTGCCAAAAATGACAGAGATCATTGCAATCCGGCGGTGCTGCCAACATGGCACCACCCTGTTCTTTTGTTTTATCATTAGCTCAGAGAGAAATGTGGGGGTTTGGTTTGTTTTGTATTTGAATGTTATATAGTCCAAAAGGCCATGCTTACAGTAAAAGAGTTATTGTTACTGGCTCCGAATATTAGAGACGGTTAGCTTTATTAAGGCAAAACTGCGCTGCATGCCTGGGTTTTGAGCCAAGATGTATTTCTGTGACCATTTACACATAGCTGCAGTGAGTTTGATTTTCCCATAGTTCAGCCTGGCTAGAAATATGAAATGATCTATCTTCACTATGGAAATTTGTTGTGAATTTTTGCCTTAATTTGCCTCTCCTACAAAAATACAGACATGCAAATTTTATAATACCAAGTATTCATGCCCTAAGGAGAGAATGAAAGCATTTCGGAGATCAAGGTATGGCTGAACGTGGGAAAGGATTAGATATGGGACCTTTTACTATGCTCCTTTGATTCCAGTTCTAGTATCAAATTAGTCATGGTCACATATGACACAAGGAAAGGCAAATAATCTTTCCATTTCTGTTTCTTCATTTTTCACATAGCACTAAGAAAACATAGATCAGTACTAGGAATACAATATAAACACTGTTAACAGGTTGCCTTTCACAGAGATCATCAACTTAGAAATGTACATAGCAAAAACCATGCTGTGCCAAAAGAAGTCAATGACTTTGTAACTGGTTTCAACTAACAGTTTTCATGCAAACTATAACATTAGTTATCTGCTGCCTAATGGCACCCAGCAAGCTGTGGAGATCTCTCCTGCCTTCAAACACATCAAAGAAACCAAGTACATTATTATCAGCCTCTTGCAATGACTTCAGCATAAGCAGAGAAAAATGAGTAGAAATACATAGTTCTGTTATAGAGTCCAATTAATGTAACTGAAATGTAGGTACATGCATAAGTCTTTAGGTTTTAAAATTATTAACTGATCCTTATGTTTACATGTCATACTCTATTTCTAGACAGTGTTATGACTGAAATCTTAAAAGACTCGTGGATTGACTGGAAAGTACTGGAAAAACATATGCTTATTTGAATTCTAGGTGAGGAATAAAAACCCTTTTTGACACCAGGGTCCAGCACAATGCAAAAAGATTTTTGGCCCTCTGAAGTTTTTCCAATTTTCAGCTATAACTTCCAGCATCCCAAAATGCTTCTCTGAAATTGGCCCTTTGGATATGGAAGAGAATAGCTGCCTCCTTAACACAGACATTTGGGAGCGGGCTCCTTGTACAGTGTGTACCAAGAGGTGAATTTTAGCCTACTGAAGCTAATTTCTGTAGGTCTCTTAGACGGTCTATGGACTGAGCTCATGTTTGCTTTTATGAATGTCCCACTGAATTTCCTGCTCCTCCAGGTGTTTTTTCTTTTTCACCTATTATCTTAGCATCTTCTTTGCCTTATAGTCCTGGAGTTGTTAGTGAATTTTTTAAGAGAGTCAGTATATTCCTCCTTATGTGGCAAGTCAGCAGAGAGAGAAGCCCCTCCCTGATTTCCCAGCAGCAGAGGAGCTGAAGTTGTGCTGCTTGTGATTTCCTTTGTCTTCAGCAGCCAACAAAGGATGTTGTTGGAGAAATTTTGAACACGGTTCTTGCCATTTAGTCTATAAAGCACTTCTGTTCACGATGGCATTTTTTCCATACTCAGTAAAAGCATATTTGTTGTTGACAAAGACGAATATGAGAAAACCTACAGTAGTCTTACCAGTCAAGACTCTTTAGAAGGCAGGAGGTATCTGCAACTTTGCTGCCTGCAATAGCAAGTCACTGGAAAATGCTACATACACGTCCTTTGTTTCCTTTTTCCTATGAAAAGACAACTTCTTTACAGGCTGTTTTACAGTCTGTCCATTTGGGATGTTCAGATTCCTTGAGATGCACATTCTTTAACTAATCACCAGAATTGTAAATCAATAATCAGATTAGGAGCTTCTTACAGAAAGCAAGGGATTTGCTCTCCCTGACTGACAGCAGTCATGTAGTTCATAATTAGGATTAGTCCTTTCAGGAGACTGAAGATTACAATGATATGTACACTAGGACATTTTTTTCTCTTTAGGTATCTCTTCCAGCTCTTTATTCCAACTTGGGCGGTACTATATGACTTCTGTGTCTGCTCCCCAGATCACCGGACAAACCAAAGAGAGTGTAATGTTTGCTTTTTAAATTGATAGAATTTGGCATTTTGAAAGAAGCTCCCAGCAGGATAGCCTCCCCTGCTGAAATATGTCAGTAGCCATCTCTCCTCATTATCCAAATGGCCTTTTTGATGAATGGCAGCAGCAGTCTTTCCTTGTTAGAGCTAGTTAGCTGAATGCTCATCACTATTGTTTTAGCATAATTATCTTCAGGGTTAGGTGAAGGCCAGACTGTTCCCCATTAATGCTACAATACTGGAGTTGATTTTTGTTCACAACTGTTAGCACCAAGGCATGAAAACAGATTGTGAATACTGAAAAAAAACAATACATCATTTAGACATGCTGAATATACAATAACTTTTTTTAATTCCTTCCTTTTTTAGAAGGTATCACTTTAAAAATTCTTTGAGGTGTGTAAACCTATAGTCATGTCAAATCAAACGCTATTAATCTGTTGAGCAGGAAGGAATGAACATATTTTCAGGAAAGTTTGTATATCCTTGACTTGAGTAAACTAAACATAATCTCCTGATGTCATTGCACGTCCAAGAAGGGGGAGAGAAAAGGGAAGAGGTGAGTACAGTTCGCTGGTTAAGAAATGTGAAGTAATTGTGTTGCTTGAAGTTATAACAAGGGAAAGGTTTAGATGGTTTGAGGCTTTACTGCAAATAAAGGATGGGGGCAGGGGGAGAAATCTCTGTGCTAATCTCTTGATGAGATAACTTTACATGTCCCCTTACTGTAAGACCTCAGTCCACCACTGCGGATTGCGTGGCTGTTATGTAAGCTGTTATTTGCATTATGAAACTGAGATCTCATTGCAATTTGCTCACAGGGCAAGAAGCTTCACTGACTCTATTCAAATTTTCAGAGAAAGCACCTGTTTGTTGTGCTCCTGTATCCTATTACGCTTCCCATGTAAGCCTGGCAGGTCAGCTGCAGAAGGGAGAGGTCCCAGGCGCTGGATGCCCATGGGGAGCAGGGAGAAAGGGGAGGAAAAGGCGATGTCCAAGGGGTTGGATCTGGTCCTGTACAATATGTGGTGAGATTTGGATAACGGTGGTAGTGGGGTTTGGTTGGTTGGGGTTTTTTCGCACAAGAAATTGAGATTTCTTTTCTAAGGTATTGATTTGAACGTACGTGCTGTGGTATCTCTCTGCTGTCCTAACACTTAGCTGCTGTTTTCTGTACATGAGCAAGAGGAAACACTCCTCAGCAGGAGATTGTTTCTTTTGGTTTCCATTTGCCCTCACACTCTTGTCAGAGGCCAGAGATTTAACCTGAGCAAACGCGATACTCATCTCCTTTCTCTACTACTTCCCCTTCTCACAGCCTGGCCAGCCTAAGGTTTTGGAATGACTACGTCAAAGTGAGGTGTGTTGTTATGTACTGTTGTTATCTGTTTGTTTCAGGGAACGAGACAGGCACACAAAGGGCACATGGACTGTAAGTAGTGTTGTGAAATACAGTCTCGTTCGTATGGAAGTGAGCTGGAGAATGAATTCAACACAGAGCGTGTCTGAGCAGAGCAAGTGTCCCCACTCCAGAGAGACTGCAAGAAGTAGGGTCCAGGGAGGGCTAAGATATTTGTATGGTGCTACCAGCTGACGGTATTCACCAAAGTATTGGAAACGTACATTTGGGTAAGAAATTTGTTCCAGCAATTTGCAGGACAGCCTCCACCCACTTTAAATATTTTTTTTCATTACATGATTTAAATAAATATTTTTAGTTTCAGTAGGAAGTTATGCATTATTCAAATGACAGTTCTGAGGCAATTTATTCAGATGCAAAAAGCACTTTAAATTGATTTTGAAACCAGCAGCAGCAGAGAGGAAAAAAGGTGGGTGGGAGCACAAACTGACTTATAAAATATTTACACAACTAATTGTATATTTCATATCTTGATAGACTTATATTCTGTGATCCCCAAAGTACTAATGAACATTAGTTATTCTTGACACTCACTTTAATTAAGCACGTCTTCAGTTCATAAACATGGTGAGTAACAAGTTGCTCATTGGAAAAAAAATTATCACCGTTTTTAAAAAAACACAAACCAAAAACATTGCATTAAGAAGAAGAAGAAAGAAAAGTAATTAATATGCTGTGTAATCATTTTACAAGTTAGAATGTAAGAGTATTTAAAGTTGAATTGTAATCCAGTGAGAGTATTGCGTACCCTGCATTGCTGATAAATTGTGTTGCACTCATTGTCACCAAGGAAGAACTTTTGTTATTTAGTTCTGCCACACTGTATGCATTTTTCCCAGCCATTTATATTAGGAACAGCTTTTGTGTGCCACATAAGTGAACCTGGCTCTAATCTGCAACTGATTTATGGCTCTTGCCTGCAGGGCCATCATCTGTGTTCTTAGCAGAACTAGTGGACATACCAGCTTTGACATACTGTACAGGAAGTTTTTTTCACAAAAATCAGGGTTGTGAAACCCTGAGGCTGTCAGTCAAATGAAGTCGCATTGACTGAATAAAAGCTGAGTGGTTCTTGAGGTCTGGCCCGCTATTTAACATCAGATGACAAGCTTCTCTTATTTAACAAAAATTTGAAGGATGGCCTTCAGCTCAGAAAGCCACTGTGCACATGGCTGTCTTTAAGAATGTGTGAAATCCTGTTGATTTGGATATGAGTACTTCCTGCAGCAGGAGGCAATGGGAAGTTTGGTAAAATTATGTATAAGATCACATGTCCTCTTCCTTGGTCTTGATCTCCTTGTGAGATCCGAGTACAGTAGTGTTTTCTTCTAAGATCCTGAGATCATACAGAGCCACTTTTCCTACCACAGAAGAATATACTTAACAGAAAGCGGAGTCCAGATTCAAAGGCTAGTGTTGCTTGTCACAGTTATCTTTTGGATGCACAGAAATCTTGCTGGATGGACTCCTGACATGCATTCATATATGAGTGCTGTGAACTCACACCAGGAGTCTCTGGCTCTGTGTGTAACAGTTCAGACACTGCGCTTGGATCTCCTGGAAAACTTCACTTGTTGCTATCACAAAACACGTGTGTAAGAGACTGAAAATTAAACATTCAGAAAAAGGAGGCACTGGACAGAAGAAAAATATAAAGTAACTATTTAGGCAAAAAATTCTTTAAGCAAAAATAATTTTCATGAGTGTTGAAATGGATACGCAACAAAAATTCCCCCCACTGTTTTTATGCCTCGTATGCCTTGCTCTGCTTTTAATGACATAAAATTCCCACAAGAAACACAAATATGAAACAGGGAGAAAATAAACAACGATCTACTTATCTTGAGATTTTGTGTTATTGTCACTATGGTGTCAGAACACCTCCTGTGTAAGATAGGCTTGTTTGGTAATCACAGATTTTCTAGGGTGCTTCATAACTACAAAAAGGAAATTTGAAAAGATCTTGCATCAAGGTTAGAGGCTTAGAAAGAATCTGTTTTCATTTAGAAATAAAGGAAAGTGACATTCATATTTGTAAAGGATTACAACTGAGTGCTGCAAGAGTTTATTGATGCTTTTTTCCCTCTGATTTCTTAATATTACAGTGCATGGGAGAAGAATTGGTTTTGTCACAATACCATAAAGACAATTTTATAGTCATTCTTATTTTGGGCATATTATTAAGGCCATTTAGATCTGGTAAAATAACTGAATGTCAAGTAACTGTACTTTTAAAAGAGTATTTTAAAAAAGTATACATATTATTTATAAAGTTTTCTGGTCTAATGATGATCTGTACTATCTCCAAGAGATTTTTTAAAATAAAATTTATATTTGCTTGAATGTGACCATGATTTCACTCCTAAAGCTATTCATGCCAACAGCTTGCATGTCTGTATAAGCAGTTGCAGTTGTATGCTTTTCCTTTAAAAGAAAAGGAAGCTGAGATCAAGTTTGTGCTGTGTAGCATTTGGCTATGTATCTCTAGTTAAAATGACATTGGACCTTTTTTGATGCAATATCTCAGACACTAAGTGGTTTGGTCTTTGTCTTTCCTCCCTAGAACAGAATTTGATACCTGGCTTTCTCCCAAAATTAGGAGCATTATAATGTGGGAACTCAACCTACCAAACTTGGGAGGGAGAGGATAATTGTTGTTGTAGGTGTTCACATACCAAGGCATTTATATTTACTCCTGTTTGTTTCCAGCAACCCTTACCTCAGCAAATTTGGCAAGTCTCTCCATTTAGCCCACATCTCCATTGCTTACAGACTAATTGTGGAATTCAGCAGCTGTGAGCGTCACCCTGCTCATAGAGCCCTACAGTGGTGTAATCTCAGGAACGTCTCCTTCAAGTAGAATAGGCATTGTTGTTCTTTGCCTGGCATATAGTTTCCTGAAGAAATCCCAATTGTTTGACTTCGTATGGTATCCTGACAGAGCAGCGAAGCAAGTGTAACACACAGTGCCAGTGTGCAAAGAAGTGGTAGATAAAAAAAATATTCTCTTTTAAGGTCACTAGCAATTAAAGAGCATCAAGGAGTCCCATGACTTTGAAAAATAAGTCTTTTTTTTTCTGGAGTTCCTGGTTAGCGTGAGTCAAGCTTAATTGTGCATATGATCCCACTGATACAGAGATTTAACAGCTATAATATAACACTTATAATAGCACTTTTGATCAATTTTAAACTGTACACAATGGGCATTTGGGGATGTCTTCATTAGGCTCCAAGTGATATTTCCCCGGGCATTATTTTAAAGAAACTCTCATATTTAAACTGCATGTTTAAACTGCATGTTTGCAGCCTGCACCTAGAAAACAAAATTCATCCTATATTTTTAGCATTTCAGTACTTTTTACAGGCTTTCTTTATTTTCTCTAAATGTCCTCTCTGCCTGAAATCTTCCCCCAATGTAGTGGAAATGGAACCTCAGAAATGAGCACAAAGCATCCTGTGCGGACCCCTTGTGCAACGAAATGGCAGACCAGTTTTATTCCCTGTGCAATTCCACAGAAGACTGAGAGATCCACACTCATGAACTTATTTGCATGACGATGGACCAGATTTCAGTGTAATTGGCTTATTCAAATCACATTAGCAGGAAATACAGACCAAAAAATGCAAAGAATGAAGACAGTTGCAGCCTTATCTAAAATCTCTTACACATAGGTAGTCTGTTCTCTTTCTGAAAGCCTCTAAACCCTGGGAATCAGAACAAAAGCTAGAGGAAGTGGCATTAATATTAAAATAGTTAGAAATTGTAAATACCTTCAGACTCTCTTAAAGCTTTCAGTACGTGAAGAGCACATGCACCTTAACACCAAATTTATATAGCCTATTTTTTAGCAAAACATAGAAGAATGCCCTAAGTAAAGTTTCCTTATACAGTATATAGATTTTTAGTAATTTTTACAGGGTTTCCTTTTGCAGGATGATGTCACAAGTGTTTGCTTAAGATCTTGTGTATGAGAACTGATTCCCAAATGTCTGTATTTTGAAAGAGCGTTGCATAATTTAACAAAGAATTATCCAATACTCTAGCTTTGGTGGGGCAAGACTAGCACATTCACATTTTAAAAAAGAACCTCCTACACAACTATTTCTACTCAAGGCTTGTCATCTTGTACATGCGATATCATTTTTATTACTAATTTAATAACATCATCAGAGAATAAAATTTTACCAAAATAACTCTCAATACTCACCAAATTTCAACAGCAGTGTGCAAGTCTTTAAGAAACTTTGTAAACAGGGTAGGTTTACAAAAAGCTTTAAGCATATCCGTGTTAAACAGTTTTAGGCAATTTTAACCATTTCAGATCTCATTATAATCAGTTAATAAAAAGAACTGTTCATGACAGAAAGAAACAAAGAATAAGCTATACTTTTTGCTTTCCCCAAAAATAAAATTAACCTACCACAGTAAAGAAACCAAACCAAACCAAACCAAACCAAACCAGATTAAATAAGGCAAAAATCTTGCAGAAAATGTAAGATATGATTTTTGAAGTTTGAGCCATAACAAATGTGCTCCTATAACCAAATAGGATTTATAGTGAACTTAATTCTGTTGGTCTCCAATTCCATAAATTGTCATCCAGCATGAGGTCTTTACTGTGCACCCTCTCTCCTGTGTTAGCTAGGTGACTTGCTGGAGGAGGATATCAAGCTCCTACAGATGTTGTAGAACAGGATTCCCTTGTAGTAGGTTCCTAGTCCCCTCCACTCCTGACCTTTTCCTGTCTGTTTCTGCTCTGACCTCAGCTTCTGATCCCATTTCCTTTCTGATATCTTTTTCTGAATCTCCCATATATTTTTCTCTTCCTATTCCTATCACTCAACTTTCCGCCAATGGATGTAACTCACTCATCCTTTCTCCAAGTCAGTCTCCAACATACCTCCCTGTACCTGAACATCCTTCCCTTTTTTCTGATCATATTTGATCTTTCTACATTTGAATCAAATGGTTTTGTGGTGATTCTCTAGGTAGGGAAGGCAGAACACTGAACAGAGAGAAGAAATGGAGTCTCAGAAGAAGCACTATGACTTTCCTATAGACTAGTTGCTGACAATGTGCTCCACATTCATTTTAGTCCTTCATATACATGAAAACAGACTGTTCTGAGAGTTTTACTAGCAAGAAGCTATTGAGTTTGTATGAACTGAGACTTTCAAGAGATGCAATGTTGGGTGCTTTTGAGTATATTCTTGCAGAGATGTCAAAAGTGTGAAGTGACTGATCCCCATGTGTTAAGTGATTGCTTCTCTCTCTGGAGATAAACAAGTATTGATAGCTCCTGAGCAGGCAATAAAGAGGGTAGCAACAAAAAATTTACAAACCACAAGCAAATTACATTTGCTTCCTTCTGCTTGAATCCCACAGCTGCCTCTCCTCAGCTAAGCCTAAGATATTGCTTTACTGTCTAGGAGAAACTGGCAGCACTTTCTTTCTTGAATATTACTGTGAGAAATAACTGGAATATTTTTGGTAAATTTGCCATCACTGAAATGTTCAGCATAAACAGTCAAAATTTGGAAAGGTTATAAACAACTGAAAATGAAGCTTCATAATTGGAAGACTCAAGCTCATCATTTATACAAGACAACAATTCAACACATAACATTGTTCCATCGCGTGAACCATAAGCTAAATTTTAGCAGCTATTGTTTGAATGAGAAAATAAAAGAGAATGTGAAGGAAGTACTCCTCTTACATACCTGCTCAGACTGCAGTCAGAATATCAGTGTTTTTATCTTAAGAGCCTGTCTTGGCTTAACCCTGCTGGCAGCTATAACAACCACACAGCCATTCGCTCACCCCCCCTCACCTTCCCCCCACCCCCCAGTGGGATGGGGGAGAGAATTGAAAAGGGGGAAAAAAAAAAAGTAAAACTCATGGGTTGAAATAAAAACATTTTAATAGGACAGAAGAGGAAGACAACAACAATAATAATAATAACAACAACAACAATAATATAATACAAAACAAGTGATGAACAGCACAATTTCTCACCACCCAAAGCCAATGCTCAGCTAGTTCCTGAGCTGCCCCGCATCCCAGCCAACCCCCAGTTATATACAGACCATGGCGTCAAATGGTATGGAATATCTCTTCAGTCAGTTTGGGTCAGCTGTCCTGGCTGTGTCCCCTCCCAGCTTCATGTGCACCCCCCACCTTCTCGTTGGCAGGGCAATGTGAGAAGCTGAAAAGTCCTTGACCACTCAGCAACGACTAAAAACATCAGTGTGTTATCAACATTATTCTCATCCTAAATCCAAACCACAGCACTATACCAGCTGCTAGGAAGAAAATCAACTCTATCCCTGCCAAAACCAGGACAGAATTTCAGGTGCAGCACAACCTGTGGTGCAGCCAATGACTGTCTGTATTGTTTGGCAGTCCGGGGATTGCAGTGGGACAAGAACACAAATTAGAATTGGTTTTCTGGTTTTGCTGATCTGAGCCTTAGGAGAGGGTGATTAACAGCCCACCTATCCAATGCTTTAGTGCTGACACAGCTGCAAACTATTTCTATCCATAAAGAAAAATATTTTCAGAATTAAACCCTTCCAATGAAATAAAAAGATGCATTAGTATCACTGTTTTCTTTTTCAGTTGGCCTAAATCTTAAGTTATCTGTTTAAATATACTGTGTCCATACTGGGCATTCATCTCATGCTCATTGTTTGAATGACTAGCTACAAATTTGCATATTTATAAGCATTTTTTATCCTTCTCTAATTTCCTGTGCTTAAATGACCTGCTTCAAGAATGTCTTTTTTAAGATTTTGTTTTCTCCTTGTGGCCATTATTGACATGCACATAAATTCGAATGTGAGAATGCTGTGTGCATACAGGGCACGGAGGGCTTGAGGCTGGTCCCTTAATGGTCTCAGCAAAAAATCCATAGTGTGAAGTGATTCAGAAGACAGGTATGATCAATAACCTGCCAGCACAAAACTGACAGACATTTTTTCCATCCCAGTATTGGTCAGAAGGACACAGCAGAGACAGCTGTACTTTGTGCAATGTCTTCTGCGGTATGTCTGTAGAATGCTATTGAGGCCTAAATTTTAGAAATCTAAATAATTTGTGTTGCACCAAAAGTGAGGGTAAGATGAAGAAGAGGTTTTGTATGTTGTTATTATTTAGTTACCTTTAATACAAATCAGTAGGTGAATTCTAGAGCATCTAATGCTGATTCTTGCAGACATGGATAACCTATTAAGATAAGTGTCCTTGTCTTTCAGGTGCTCTGCGGAGTTTAAGAGACTTTTAAGTAATTTTTACTGCAATTTTTTTAACAGGGCTTCAATGATATTATAAGCCTTCTGATTGGCTATTGACATTTGAAGACTCATCGCTAGAGTTAATATTATACATAATTTTCCATAAAATATTCCCTTTTTACTGTGAAAATAACATTAAGAATATTCTGTATTCTACTGTATCTATCCCACGTCTACACATTTTAAAGGTTTACCAACCATCTATACAATTTTGCCATTGAAATGGTCAGGTTTAGGTTAGGTTATGATTATAAGTATTATTAATTCTAGTAAAAAATAAGAACCTTGAAAGTTCAGCCATCCCAAACCTTCCACATGGCAACTAAGTACCATAACCTCATTACTCTTCAGTTGAAGCCATTTGGTCTTTTGACATATATTAACACAGAAGGGGGAATTCAGACATCCAAATTCACTGAGATCAGATATGGACGTTCTTCAGAGGGGTATCTTTTCTTTTGCTCATGCATGGGATGTTAGCTCTGGGGAGAACTGGGGAGCCACAAAGAGTTTGTCTTCATGGGATTTGAAATCCAAGGCAGGGTGGGGAGTGGGGAAAAGCATGTATGGGAGGACTTAGACATGGTGCAAGTTCGAGACTAAAAAAGACGAGATGTTTGTGAAAGTAGTTCAGAGGGTTTTTTGACATGTGAGGAAATTCCACTGGCTTGGAGCAGATTACTTAGCCGAGTGAGGAAATACTTTGGAAGGAGACATACGACAAAGTACCTGATTTAGCTTTGATCTTGAAAACTACATCTGTCTGTTTTCTCATTTCTCCATCTATTGTTTGCAGCTCCCACTGGTTTTGTCAGGTCTGCTGTTCTGCTATTAGACATGTAAGCTCCTAAGGGCCTGGAATGTGTTTCCCTGTGTGTTTCCCAAAGGCCAGCCTTAACGCTACTCATAAATAATACATTTGTGTAGTCTGCACACTGTCTTCTGACCCAACATAAGTTCTCTCTTTTTCAGAAGAGAATTGCTAAAGACATGTGCACATACGTGCTAAATTCTCTTCTCTAAGAAATATGAGAAGACCCCTTTCATGCAGGGCAGACTCATAGTCACCTCAGCTGTCAGTAAATAGTCAGAATTCTGGCTGGAGCACCAACCGGCCACGCCAGCATTCCAGTGCTCAGCCCGCGTGCCTCTGCTTTGAAATTAGGCCTTTGCAACACTGGGCAGCTGCTGCTTTCCGAAAGTACGAACAAAACTTAGTCAACAAGGAACAGAAACTATACAAACAATTTAAAAAATGAGTCTGAAAACCAAGCATGCTGTATGACTCGTATGCTTTAGCCTAGCCAGGAATGATGCAGAACCTCACAAAACTAGACAGTAAAAGAAGTAAACCAAATGATAATAATGAAAAAAATCCTGCTGAAATAGATACAGATACTATTAAAAATATTATGTGTAATTGCAAACAATGTATAGAACTGTGTTCCACTTTTTTCTGTACATTAAGATGCAAATAGAAAAAACCTTGGTCTTCCAAAATGCTTATAATTATGCACATTACAGATGAATTTGAGATTATGTGTTCTAACTTCATTTAAGTGAGAATCACTTGATCCTCTTCTTGAGTCATTTACAATAATTTAGCTTTGGGTGACTCCAGATTCAGTCTGGCATCCTGAACTACAGTGAAAGTTGTACATGATTAGCTCAAATCAGGTAATTTGTCTAGCATACAAATGAGACTTTAGAAATCCATGGGTGTGCCTGAAAACTGGCATCCATGAGTCAGGAAGGTCCAGATTTTTCAACAGGATTTTAAGTGCTGGGTTATGGAGAGGGAAGAACACTCAAAAAGCAGATTGCTTTAGCTTCATTGTCTTAAAACTTTTTTGCTGCAACATATTATTGGCCACCAGATTTGTGTTGGTGGAACACTGTTCTTTTCCTTTTCTTCTGTTACAGCTCTGTAGGTCAAATCTTCTAAAAAAAGGGATGGGGGGGTGGGGGGGAAGAGATAGAAAGAAGGCTAGAAACTACTTTATATGTCTGAAAAATTGCAAGGGATGAAACTAAATATACTGAGCAGGACCTTTAGTTTCTGTTTCTCCCTATGACCAAGCAATTAATCTTTCTGTCGCCCATAAAGCAACCTGCTTTGAACATAAAAAACTCTTCTGCATTCTGTAAACTTTTAATGTAGATTGTAAGACACAATGAGGTGTGCTTTTGCATATGCACAGAGGAGAAAACATCTCTGGACCCTCTGTTTATAAATGTACTCCAAATGACTGTGTGGAATATCAAAAGCATATGTTTGCTCCTTTCACAATATAGTTATATTATTTTGCAATTTATTAAATAAAGACAGAAGCAAAGACCCAAACCCCTTGTTATACCACATGGATACTCAGTGTGTCATGGTTGGTGCTTTAGAGACCCAACGATCTATATGCCATCTCCCAGACATCACAGTTGAAGAGCTATTTCTACTTACGCTGGTCTTTGAATAGCCTCCTATGGGAAGTTCATTGGGTGGGGAAGCACAGCACTAGCCTTGCCCTCTGCAGGTTCCTTAAGCACCAGAAGGCAGCTCTGTCTGAAGAGGCACCAGAAGGATGGCCTTTAAGGTAACTATGAACACCATGATCCAGGCTGGGATTCCCCCTTACAGGGAATAATATTGTCAAAGTGTACTACCCAGTTTAAATTAATCAAACTTCCATGCCCAAACAGGAAGTGTTCAGAGAATTAAACAACGGGCAATCTGATTCATATAGCAGTTATGACCCCAGAATGTCAAGGGGGATTAGCAAAACTGTAAAGGAACAGCAGTAGCAAATTTGGTCCTTTAGGTTGGTCATTTATCCAAGGAAACAAGATAAATGTCATTTAGAGGCATAGTGCAGAGACTATGTTTTTGAATAACAAAACTCAGTTGTTACTTGAAGAAAATACTCAGAAACCTTATGAGAACAGAAGTTCTTATAGTATCCTTGATTTTATTCAAGGCAGTGCAGGGGCGCAGTTCTAGATGTAGCTATTAAAGAACCATTCTGTCATAGTGAGTATAAAGTGTAAAATTCATTATCTTAGTTGGATGAAAGGAGCCATATAAAAATGCACATGGTATTGTTTACCTTCAAAAAAAACCCAACAAACAAACAAAAAAAAAACCAACCAAAACCGAAAATGAGAATGTTAATTACAAAGACATTAAAAGTAGCAGCTAAACACATTCAATGTTCATGTATATCCCTGGCTGAAAAAAACCCAAACACCAAAATGTAAAGAAACAAACACAAAAATTGGTGGACTTTAACGGTAAACTAACAGATGCTACTAAAAAGAGGAACATTGTTTAGAAATTATAAATTGTGTCAGTATTTAAAAAGTAATGAAAGAAGAAGAAACACTGGCAAATTAGATGTAAAAACTTAAGAGGTCAGGCTGAAATTACTTTGAGGAGCAACTTGCTGAACTAAAACTAAACAACCTCTTTTTTTAAGTACATGAGAAGCCTCCTTATGAATGAAGGACAAATAAACTAGAGTTTTTCAACTTAGTAAAAAGATGATTGAGACTATAAAATGAAAGAATGAATAGGAAACAAGCATTCACCATTTTCCCCTCAATATTAAGTGTATCCAATAATATCATCAAGCTGACAATTTTAATGGAATGAAAAGATTTTTTTCATCCAACTCATAATGCAGTTATGGATTTTCTTGCCACAGGATGTTGGGGAATTCAGAAAACAATTAGACAAGTTCATAGTAACAGATCCACTGGTGTCAATTGAAGATGATGGTCTGTGGGCATTCACCAGCTAAGGAAGCTCTTAAACTTGTTGGCTGGAGTGTAAAAGGAATAGACCCTTTCTGAGTACCTGTGCAGGATTCTATATGTTTTTCTTGAGTATCCATTATTGGCTTACCTTAGAGATACAGGATCCTATACTAAACAGCCGTCTGGTTTGAGCTGGTACAAATGTTCTTGAGGTCTTATGTTGAAAATATACAGGATGGAGTAAAATGCAAATATCTTTCCTTCTGAATTGCTGTGATAAATTTTGTTCTTTTCGTTAAACAGAAAAAGACCAAAACTCAAAAATCCAGCTGATCTTTATATAGCCGAAAAGAAAAAAAGAGCATTGTAAATTGTTACTTCCACAGAATATATCCATATTATCATGAGCTATAATATTTAATCTAAATCATAAATGTTGTTTTCTAACTTTCTTAGCATTTTGCATGTGGTGAGACATTGGTCTGCTGGTTGATAATTAACTCTTCTGAAAACTGAGACTACAGAATTTGTTTTGCAAATTTAATTCCTAGGAAGGCTCTTAGATGCTGAAATGTATGCACAGGTTTCCATTAAAATCCTTCTCATTTGTTTTTACAGGTATTATTCTTACTGCTTACATTGGTGTCATGTATTTTAGAACTTGTTTAGGACTGAGAATGTGTTTGGCACTTCATGAACCAGAAATGTTGGTTCTCTGAAAGGAAATTAAAGCTAACATCACCGGGGTAGTGGGAGGAAAGGTCTGAGAGATTTGAATATACTTTACTTAAATCTTAGAGCACTGTGTTGAAATATTTTTTCTCATTTTACAAGGGTGCAAACCGAAGCAAAAATTTGTATTGCAACAAATCATCCAGCTAAGTTAGTGAAGTGATAGTTATAATTTGGTGAATACTAAACATCCAAACATCAGCTCTAAGTAATTAGTAAAGCCCAGGGTGTAAAGTAAGCACACCTGTTATAGACCTCTCAGCAGATACATTATTAGTGTTCAGAAATATTGTGTGTTCAACCGGTACATTATAAATTGCTAGTTGGGTCAGGAAATCTCTTTTGTCTGGATTGTATCCTATCAAACAGGTCAATAAGGTATGATGATAACTATGATAAAAACCAATAGTGATAGGTAATTCTATCTATGGTATATCATAGAGATCAAGATATCACAGATCATCATCATCATCATCCTCATCATCCTCATCATCATCTGGAAAGAATTACCTTCATTATCTACGTTTTGTGAGATAACTACAGAAAAACAGTTCTACACATGTACTATGTCAGTACAGAAATTCTTATGGTTGTGAATAGGCTCATATTTCCCACAAACCATCAGGACTTGCAGAGTCTGTGAAGTAAGTGCTTCACATCATACACAGATAATATTTTAGCCATGTCATCAGCTGCCTTTCAGAATGAAGAGAGTTGAAGAAATCAAAAACCCAAACTGGTGCTTACTGGAAAAGAGACCTACCCAGTAACCTAGGGACTTGCTGCTTTTGTCCAAATGACACAAGCCATCGTGTGTCCATTAGCAGCCAGAGCAGCTTAGAGTAGTTCTGAGTCTATCCAGGCTTCAGTTATGGGTCTGTCCTAACAGAAATGACTGTGTGTGTATATATATATATATATATTTTTTTTTTTTTTTTTAAAAGGTGGCTATCCACTGCAATAATTCACTTTGATATGTGACTTCAGGAGAGTAGACTTTCTCCTGTTCGTGGATCTGCCTGGAAGAACCCTGTGAGAGATGGTACTGGAGAGAAGTGGGCTCCAGGAGAGTTGGTATTTTTCAAGGATCAGTTCCTCCAAGCTCAAGAATGGTCCATATCCACACAGGAAATCAAGCGAAGGTGGATAAACAAGTAGATCCTGACTAAACTCAAACTGACCTCCCAGTCAGCACCAACAAGGGAGATCCAAGCAAAGGGCTTTGAGTCTGCTTACTTTCAGAGCAGATGAGTAATCCTGTTGATGTTCAGATCAAAGTTAAGCATGTGTGAACTGTGCAGCCCAGGCTGTGTAGTGCAAGGCTATGCAAAGCCCTCATTTCCAGCCCTGAGGGAATGCCCTTCGCAGAGCGGTGCCTGAGAGTGCTCAGGACCTGCCATTGGTCACTCTAAGGACTGATCCAGTCTCCCAAAGGCAAGCGGAACTTCAGTTTATTCCTTGGGGCGTTTAATCAGGACTACATAGAACCATATTAACAACAGATGCATAAATTTTAAGTGTTAACCAATCCATCCCCATGCCATATTTAACTGGGTGTATGTATGTCATGCTTGTTATACTTTAGTCTTGTATTTAATACTGTTTTCCATGCATTTTTAATCACTTAAAATTAAAAATACTTGAAGCACATTAATAGCTATAAAACACAAATTAACTTGACTCTTACTCTCATGTATTCAAACATAAGTCATAGCTGCATATGACATGAACTAGGAAAAAAAAAAAGAAAATAAAATTACACAGTCTCTAACTAAGTTAAGTTATGGGTTTTTTCTGCCATTTATGTTTTGTGCCACAACTATACAGAACTGTTTCAGCTTCCTATCTGAGATCCAGGTAGTGTGAAAGAAGCAGAAGGTATTAGATCCAGGTGGCATTAATAAGGGGCATGGACAATTTAATTTTCTTTGTTTTTCTCTGGTACAGGATCCACCTTCATAAAAACACCATTATCAGCAAACACATGCTGATTTACAGCATCTCATATCTTCTCTAGTTTTAAAGTATGTAAACTGTCTTATATGAAAAAGTATGTCTTCCAGCATACTTTGGGTCTTTAATAATTAAGATGTAGGCACAATAAATGGAACTTTTTGCTGAGCTATTTAGGGTTTGTAGAAACAAGCCCATGTCTTTGAGTGTTCCTATTTGTATGGTGACTGTTTCAATATGTATGAGAGGAAAAGAGGAGGAACAGCCTGATGTAATGATTTCTTTATTTTTATTTTTTAACAGAAACTACTTGGTTATTACATTCGCTTTTGTACTTTTAGTACAATTTGCTGAAGTGGAAAATATATAACATTAAAGCACTGATTGAAAAACAGGCAATCAAAGGAAATTTCTTTTCCTCAGCATGTTGTGGATCTTAAATAATGAAGAGGACACGTGCAGTACAATCCAAATAAATAACTCTTCAGGGCATTTAGTCATGTCAAAAGTTGTGGTCAAAAGGAAGGCAAACAAGCATTTACAGAAATGTGTGCTTTAAACATGAGAATGAATGTGCTGCACCTCTTTCTCTATCCTGGTTCCCAAGGATTCTTAAGAAATTGGATTCAACAACCGTACTACGCTCTGCCAGAGAAGCTTCCTTCAATATGACATTTAGAAAGCAAACATTGTATTATGTGATTTGTAACTTCAGACAGGATTTGCTAAACTATATTTTTTCTCTAAATATTAGTAAATCCAAGCTGTAAATAGGCTTAAAGCTTTTGATACTTAAAGGTGAACTGGAATTTACTTTAGATGATTGGTTTTGATGCATGGATGGCTTACACATGCGGTATTACTTTTTTCTTTTAAAATAAATTAGAACTGGTTTAGAGATAACTTTAAAGGTCATCTGCTAATTATCTATGCTGAACATCTTCAAATGATGTGACATATTTCAGAGTGCAGCATTGGTTCCAAGAGTGGTTGTTGGAATCAGTGAACTTTATAATCAAAAGGATGGCAAAAGGTAGAGGCTTACCTGGAAAAAATGAGCAACATTGAATACACAGGTCAATGATTATCTTCTTTTCTACAAAGTTTTCTTTGCTTATGCATCATATTATTCTTTAAAATTTTTCTTTCTTTATTCCTCCCCTCCCCTTTTTTTGTTTTGTTTTGGGTATACATATGAGTAGCATTAACAGTAACACCACTCACAGGTCTGAGTCGATTTAACGCTGGTAGGAACAGCCACTCAGTAGAGACAATGTACCTCAGATTTGACACGACCATGCACCTAAAACAATTGCCCTTTCACTGAGACTCTGAATTCAAAGCTCTCATGTTCTCTTTTTCGGTAATATTTTTCTGAGATTGCTTAGAAAACAAAAAAGAACTCTTTTTTTCACTTGTGTTTTGGACTACCTTACAAAATTTCAATTAAGCCATTTGCAGAAATGGAGGTAGAAATCATATAATGACATGCATTCATCCTACAACCAAAATGCATGAGTAGTGCAGGCACATTTTGGCCATTTATGAAGTACTGGTGTACAGCATGTATAGGGATAATTTGGGGCATTACTTGGGTTTTTCCAGAGCTCAATTTAAGATTTGGTAGCTGAGCACCAAAAGGAAGGCATGCAAAATTATCAGTCATTCTTAAAAATCTGGACTTTAGCCACCTTAGCACACCCAATTAAATATGCACTTCATTACAAGGCTTTTTTTGCACTTTCTTTCTCTCAGTATCATTTCAATATTCCTCATCTAATGGCTGTACCTCCTTTATATCATATCACTTTACCTTCTCCCTCCTGCTTCATGACTGAAGTAAAATAACATCTATTTCTTAATAAGCCTTCTTTTTGGTCATCTGAATTACTGTGCTTTGAGGCTGATTCACAACAAATAGATCTGTATGAATAATTTGGGGAAAAAAATATGTCGGAATTACACTACTGAGACCCAACCCTATTTTGGAGACACGTCAGAGCTTCAGTTTTAGGAGCCAGGAATTTGTCCAGGAAGCAGACCGGGGACACCACAGTGTCCCACTGGACCAGGGCCGTGTGTGCCTGAGAGTGGCTGACCACTCTGTGGACTAGAGCATGAAGCTACAGACCTGCACTGTCAACGGACTTACAGGACCAAATGTTGGATTCAGAAGGGTAGACATCTTACATCCCTGTCTCATTCTCACACTGTGCAAAAACAGGAAGCTAAAACTTATTTATACACTTACCAATCACATATATATAGGGGATAAACAGAAGTAGCCAACTTTTCCCGTGCAAGTAATCTGCAAAACTGGTGCATTTTAAAAGTTATGTCATCTTGTAAATGAACTTCAAGAATTAGCTACATGGTCTATTTCTTACAGGATTTACAGGAGTAGAAACTGGAAGCTCAGTGTGATGCTGTAAGGCATCTCAAATGACCTAAGGTGGCTATCGTGATGCTCTATGTCTCTTAGTCTGGAAGTTGAACCCCCTCCCTAAAGTCAGACAGTTCTCATATCATGAAATATATTTTGTTCTAAGATTAAAATCTGCACCCCGGATATTATTTTTCTGGAATAATTCATGGAAATGTCATTAGTTTACCCGAATGTTAGCAAAAGAGAGGGATAAAAATTTGTTCAAAGATATTTTAACTTAAAAATTGGAGATAAATTTGGAAGGGTCAATTCTTTCTTTTCATAATGACTGTATATTTGTGTAATTAATCTCTTTCTGTTTGCATTTCTTCTTAAAGCCATATTTCAAATTCTACTTTTGTGTGAGTTGATGCAGCAGTTCCATTCATGTTGTCTGATAGAGAGAATGAACCTAGAAATTTGGATTATCAGACACATTTCTTAGCTTTTCAAGGCAAGTCTGACTGTAGCATAGTTTTCTTTGATTCTCTTTAGTCACTGAGGATTTCAATATCCTAAATGTATCTCTATCTACAGATGACATTTTCACATAAACCAGAAATGTCCCACTTTGTTGGAGAAAAACATTAGGATCTATTACTACCATGTGTATGTGTCATCTTTCTAAACATGTGCTGTTTGCTGAATGGTATTTACACCATATTTGCACAGGGCAATGTAAGAAGCTCCATAAACCCCTTGGATTATGTGTGTGTGGTATCAAAACTATCAGCCTAAATCTATCTGCTTATTCTGATTGAAGAACATAATTCTGAAATCTAGTGGTCTAATGATTAATAACTTATCAGAGGCTAACAGACATTAAACTCCTTATACATACTCCTTTGCTCTCCAATTCTCAGAAACAACAGTAGAAACAAAATTTGAAAGAACAGGGGCTTTATTGGCATAATAATTTAAAAAATCTTGCTCTATATTCCAAAGAGATTTTTTTTGTTTAATATATATGTAAGCAAAGATTACACTAAAATATCAGAGGTCACCAAGATATCAGACTTGGCCAAATAAACATAATCATTTCTTGAAATAGGAAAATCAGTCAAAATAACTCAGCTTCCTTGGATTCCAAAAATTGCATTACTACTCCTGGCTGACAAGGGTGCATTTCACAGCTGGTTTTTTTCTGTGTGGTTTTTTTTTTTTGCAGTTTCAGTAGTGTGATTACAAATTAAAGTTCCATCCTAAATTTGTTTCTGTTGTTCCTGTCCTGTCAGTTTTTTGTAGCCCAGTTCTCTATTGAAAGCATGCATAGATGCATGAGGGCAGCTTTAAGTATTCCCTTCTTTTTTTTTCTGCTAAATTGGTCTAAAGCGGTTGCAATGCAACAACAAGCTGCCTCCTAGCAATGCATGGTATACCTGAAGAACATTGTCAACTCCATTACCCAGCTCCTTCAACTAGAGTTAGAGACAGAACCTCTGGCCCCATTAATTTGCATCCATATAATCAATTGTGCTTGTGCAGACATAGCACTGGTGTCACTAGCTGCTCTGGTGTAAATTAGGAAGCTGATATTGCTTCTTTTAGTGCACCTGGCTGTGGGAAAATTCAGTGTTTTTCCACATGATCTCAGAATCACCATTATGGCTTGTGCTTGTAATTCAAACCTACATTTATGCTTTGCATCCATACTCACGCAAAGCACAGAGTGCCAGACCGCGTTTGTGACTGTGAAGGGCTCAGTGCATCCCCTCCAGCTAAGGTCACAAGACAGTTTTCTGGCTGTCAGTCAGTAAAGCACTAATCTCCAAAGAGCCATATGTCCAAGATGCGATCTCCCTGGTGAAGCTCTGGGTCAGCAATTGGCCCCTTACCTATCAAGTTAAAGATTTCTTTCCAAGAAGTTCTTTGAGGAAAGTAGAGGCAAAGAGTGCTTTCCCATTGGGTAAGAGATAGTTCTCTTTGGTGATCATTGGTATAAATCCCACTAATTAGATTGTCCCAGCAATAGATCAACGATAATAAACTGTTATTTCCCTTTCCATCCCTCCCCATGCAAGAAGGGAATTTAATTTTGTTATGCTAACAAAAACAAATCAAAGCAAGATCTCCAAATCTACTTTACCTACAGTCCCTCCTTCACTATTTTTCTGACACACTCCTGCAGATCAGTGCGTAACCAGCATGTCATACTGAGAAAGACCAAAAGTCACTTGCAGCATTCTTGTCTGGGGCAGATTGCTGAGTACGGTCACTGGTGAAATGGAGGCTGCAAGACCTTGTACTAGTGGGAACTGTACCTTATCTGCTACTCATGAATAATACCTGCACCCACCCACTTTTAAAGAAATGATGTAGCTCAAAATTCCAATAAAACCTGCTAAGTGCTTTATGAGGCACTGGGATATTTTTAGTTCCATGTGATGAAGCATGTCCTGAAATAACTTAATGCAATATCAAATGAGTTAGTACAGTTGTAGCCCACAGGGAAAGATGATTATATGAATCTTGAAAATCATGGAAGTGATTCAATCAATTCTGGGCTGCTTACTGAATAAATTGGGTGGCAAATCAGGGTGACCAGTAGGTATCAAATAACCTGATGCTTACATGTTTTTTGAAGGTGAGAAAACAAGCTGGTTTTATTGAAAAGATCATTTGGGGTGGGGGAGAAGATCTCTGACATAATCTATTTCTCCCATTTCACATGAGTGTTAGCAGTGCTAGTACTCATGTGGAGACAGGAGATGAATCAGGGTTCACTTTCCTTCTTACCCAGTTTTTTCTCCTGAGTCAAATAGAGTCGTTGTTGAAAATTATCATGAGGGGAAACCTCCCGGACAGTGGCCAAACATCCTGTCTTCACATTGCTCCAAGTCCTTGCCAGCTGGTTTGGAATTTAAACTCTGATCTCCTGCCCGATGGCACAATGAACTGCCACAAGACCATCTGGCTGGCTCCAATTAAAATCTTTCAAATCTTTTGCACTTTTTACAGACTGAGAATGTTCTTGAGTCCTTTGCAACCGCTTCTCCCCACCCCCACCAGTCTCCAAGCATTTCGCTTGTCAAGCAGCCTAACACCAAATGTGCTGTTTTTGTTTGACCTATATTACAATGCAAAGCTACTTGGTTCTTTAATTCAGTGCCAAATAAAGCTGTTGTTATCTCTGGATGGATAAAGGGAACTAGGCCAAATGGTGATAAAGTCTCAGGGATGAAATGAGATTAAACCACTTCTATCTCACCTTGCTATTTGCTAATTATATATGCGCTGGTCAGCAGAGCTCACTGTCTGTCTAATCATATGTCTAAAGGTCAATTAAAAGGGGCTAATGTCCACAATTTAATATCCAGTGAAAAGTATTAATTGGCATAGGGGTCATGCCTGTCCCTTTTTCTTTTTGTCTTTTCAAGACGTATTCAGGGCACGATACATAATGTATAAAATTACAGTGTGCTTTTAAAACACAAGAGGATTTCTCCCTCTTGCTCTTTTTTTTTTTTTTTTTCTTCTTTAAAATTCAAAATGACTTGGCAAACACAATTCTAATGCAGATCTACAACCAGGTCAAAGAACTGCCTCTCGTTTCTTTTTTAATTAACACTTGGCAATATTGTTAAGGAAAGCCTTACTCAGAGAGCTGGAGTCACGTTAGCACCAGAAACCTCTCCAGGGCATCAAACAATGCTGAGAAGCTTCCACGGAAACCTTTTTGGAACAGTTGCTCACTTTACATCTTTGCTGTCATTGCATAAATACAGATCCCTCTATAAAATGGTTGACTTACTTATAAATAAACTCAGTAGGAAAGGTTTTTTGGCTTGTTGAGAGGGACGGAAGGGGAGAGCTGAAGTTTAGTAACTCCTGGCCTGCCCTGTTTGGAAATACATCCAATGCAGAGAGCTGCAGATGAGGGCAGAGGTGTAATCAGGAAACACGTTGCTGTTTTCAAACTGCCCCTGCATATCCTAGCAAACCGAGGGCTACATCTCCTGGCTCCTCTTCCTTCTTGGCCCCAGCTGCTCTTTCATAGACATCAGGGCATCAGAGCAAAACAAGTGCGAGTGGCAAGAGGATCAGGCCCTCTCTCTCTGTCTCATGTCTAAACAGCTCCTCTGGAAGCAGCATCTGCTGCTCAGCAGGTGAGAGGAGGATTTGCAGCCTCACAGATCCCCTACTCTGAAACACCTATTTTGCCAGCCTCCCCTCCCACTTCAAAGGAGGGAGTAAACCAAAAATGGTAGGGAGAGGTCTAGTACACAGGGGCCAGGAGTAAAGGAAAGAGAGCCAGGAGGGCAGGGAATAAGGCAGGAATGCAGGAGGGCAAGAGGGAAAGTCAGTATAGACAGAAGAAAAGGGCTGTCAAAAATACCTCTAGCTGCAATGTCCTCTAGCTGAAACAGGTGTGAGAGAGGTGCAGAGGAAAACGGAATCAAAGCATTAAAATGGTCAGGTTTATGCATAACTGGTCTTTTGAATTTCAAACAGTTCAGAGGTCAGGAGCAAGGAGTGGAGTACTTAGGTTCAAAATAAGAACATACACAATCTGAAAGATAGAAACCTGAATAAATGCCAGAGTTTCAGGCAGTATAATTTCTTTGAGACAGGACACATATGGAATAAGTTGTCATCAAAGCAGTGAGCATTAGCAGACGTCTAGACACTGTCGGGTATAGCATGACACAGCAGGGAGGTGAGATTGCATCTAAAAGTGGACTGTCTTTTTTCCAGAAGAATAGCTCCCTGCATCTTTGCAGGAGTAGACTGAAATTCTTCTGGAAACCTAACTGCTGTAACATTTATAAATGGCTATTTCAAATTACTCAGAGATCATTCAGTCAGAACTGGCAATGCAGAACTCTGAGTTCTTCTAGCAGACTCTTTTGCTTGTATTAATATCAGGACAAGCCATCAGAGCATCTTGTTTGAACCCAAATATATTACCTGTCTTCAGTGTCACTCATTTACTTCTGGATACTGTGTGTTTTGTAGACAGGCATCCACTACCATTACATACTGACATACCAGGATGTGGACTATGCATCCCTGGTACTCTGTTGCAGTAATTGATCACCATCACTGTTTACACACATGCTTTAGTTTCAAATCAGACTTGCCTGGTTTCAACTTCCAGCCTTCCACTACTAGATGAAGGAGCTAGTTTTGTTTTTAACAAGTATGTTCATCTCCTGAGGATAACTTTATGCTGTAATCAAGTCATCAGCTGCAGCTAACTGGCTGAGCAAGAGAAACCATATCCAGCTCTCCAAAGTCACTGCACATCCCATTGTGGGGAAATACTCAAAATGCAAACTTCATGGTAACTGCAACATGGATACCCGTGCCCAAGCTGGCTGCCTCAGTGCTGGTAATGGTGTGGCTCCCTGGCACTAAGGTTTCATTTATTTAAAGCAAGCTTGGGGCAGTGGCACAAACTGCCAGCTGATTAAGTGATTATAGCAGGAAGGTACCCCATAGAGAGACTCTATAAGATGACACCACAGACCTTTGAAACTATGTTAGTGCTGAGAGAGACCTGACAGAGGAAGTAAGCCTATCTACAGGTTCCTCTATGTACAGCAGCTTGTAAAAAACCCAGATTCCTTAGCTTTACATCTTTTTCTATTTATTCTCATGTTTCTTTTTCCTGTATATAATTATGTTAAAATATTACTCCATTTTAATTTTCACCTTTTATGCTTTACTCTCCACACAATTTATATGTGCATACACACAAACCAAAACACAAGTAATATTCCCTTTTTTGCAGTTTTCCTTTAAGTGTCAGATAAATTAAGGCTTGCCAGACACACACAGAATTATCTGAGTAGTTAACAAAATCCTGTAAAACAGTTTAGTACAAAATGATTAGTCCTATATATAATAAAAATGTTGTTTGGTGATACTTCATCAAAGACTTCACCTATTTTCGTCATAAAGCTTTGCCAAAAGCAGTAGAATTAGCTGTTCACTCAGCTATGAAGGCTGCATAAATCAGATAGTGTCATTGTATTATGTTAAGTATTGTTCAAAATACTTAAATATTAATAAAAATATTAATGAAAGACAGTGAAACAGTCTTAGTACTAATGATATTTTTCTTAACACACAGTAGGTCTAAATTTGTTCTCAGAATTTAAATATTAAATCTAAACAGACTCTTGTTTAAGAACAATTCTCCAATGGAATCAAGGGTTGGCATGCACCAATCTGGCATAGAATGTAGGCTATAGCATTTCACTTGTTCAGTCTTTATTGGATACATCGTGTAGTAGTTAAGAAACATGTTACAGAACTATGATAACCTACATTCAAAATCAGGATATGGATAAATATCTACTGGAAATTCATTATAATGGCTAGTTTCTTTTACAGAAAAATTACCCAAACCGTTAAAAGCTTCGAAAAACAAAGGTGTCAACAGAAGGTAGGGTCTATTTATATCAAACAGATTTTTAAAAATAATTATATTTTAGTTACAAAATATTGTTTTATATCTGTCAGGCTGTCCTGGGTTTTGGGTAGAATAGAGTTACTTCTCACAAGAAGCTGGGATGGGACACAGTCAGGACAGGTGACCCAAACTAGCCAAAGGGGTACCACACCTCGAGTACTGTGTTCAGTTTTGGGCCCCTCAGTACAAGAAGGACATTGACATGCTGGAGCATGTCCAGAGGAGGGCAACGAAGCTGGTGAAGGGTCTAGAGCACCCGTTCTATGAGGAGCAGTTGAGGGAACTGGGTTTGTTTAGCCTGGAGAAGAGGAGGCTGAGGGGACACCTGATCACTCTCTACAACTACCTGAAAGGAGGTTGTAGCCAGGTGGGTGTTGGTCTCTTCTCCCAGGTAACAAGCGATAGGACAAGAGGAAATGGCCTCAAGTTGTGCAAGAGGAGGTTTAGATTGAATATTAGGAAAAATTTCTTCACCAAAAGGGTTGTGAAGATTGGAACAGGCTGCCCAGGGAAGTGGTTGAATCGCCATCCCTGGAGGTATTTAAAACACACATAGATGTGGTGCTTAGGGACATGGTTTAGTGGTGGACTTGGCAGTGCTAGGTTAACAGTCAGACTTGATGATCTTAAAGGTCTTTTCCAACCAAAATGGTTCTATGATGCTATGATTCTATGATTCTATAAATGGCAAAAACAAGATTAGGAAAAATGTGGGCTCACTGCTGAATAAGGACCTGGAGACATGGAGATGGCTGAGGTACTGAATGCCTTCTCACCTCAGCCTTTACTAGCAAGATCAGCCTTCAGGAGTCCCAGGCCCCAGAGACCAGAGGGAACAAAGAGTTTTGACGGAAGACCGTTTGGCTAAGAATATTTAAGTCCTAGCCCCTGATGGGATTTTATGCATGAGTGCTGAGGGAGCTGGATGATGTCATTGTGAGGCCATTCCCAATAATCGTTGAATGTTCATGGTGATTGGGAGAGTTCCCTGAGGACTGGAAGAAAGCAAATGTCACTCCTATCTTCAAAAAATGGAAAAAGGAAAATCCACAGAACTACAGGCCAGTCAGCCTCACCTTGATCCCTGGGAAAATGATAGAGCAACTAATGCTGGAAAACATTTCCAGGCACATGAGGAACAAGAAGGTGATTGGGAGTAGTCAACATGGGCTCACAAAGGAGGAGTTATTCTTGACCAATTTGTTAACCTTCTATGATGAACTGACTGGATTGGTAGATAAGGGGAAAGCAGTGGACATTGTCTACCTGGACTTCAGAAAAGCTTTTGACACTGTTCCATAACATCCTTATAGAGAGAATGAGAGAATTGTGGTTTGGATGAGCAGCCAGTGAGGTGTATTGAAAAGTGGCTGAATAACTGGGCCCAGAGTGTGGTGATCAGTGGCACAAAGTCCACTTGGAGGCCGGTAACTAGTGGTGTACCCTAGAGGTCAATACTTGTACTAACACTGTTCAACACCTTAATAATATGAATGATAGGGATAATAGGGATGGAGTACCTCTCCTATGAGGACAGGCTGAGAGAGTTGGATTGTTCAGCCTGGAGAAGAGAAGGCTCTGGGGAGATCTAATTGCAGCTTACCAGTACCTGAAGGGGCCTACAGGAAAGATGGTGAGGGACTGTTTATCAGGGAGTGTAGTGACAGGACAAGGGGTAAAGGGTTTAAGCTGAAGGAGGGTCGATTTAGATGAGATGTTAGAAAGAAATTCTTTACTGTTAGAGTGGTGAGGCACTGGAACAGGTTGCCCAGAGGGGTTGTGGAGGTCCCATCCCTGGAAGTGTTCAAGGCTAGGTTGGATAAGGCTTTGGGCAATGTGGTCTAGTGGAGGGTGTCCCTGCCCATGGCAGGGGGGTTGGAACTAGATGGTCTTTGAGGCCCCTTCCAACCCAAACCATTCTATAATTCTATGATTCTATGATTCTATGATTCTATGATGGGGCAGAGTGTACCCTCAGCAAGTTCGCTGTTGACACAAAACTGGGAGGAGTGGCTGATACAACCGGAAGGTTGTGCTGCCATCCAGAGGGACCTCATCAGGCTGATGAAATAATCCCATGTAGCAGTACAGGCCAGGGCCAACATGTGAAGCAGCTTTGCAGAAAATGGCCTGAGTGTCCTGGTGGACATGAAGTTGAACATGAGCCAGTGTCCTGGTTCTGGCTAGGATAGAGTTAATTTTCACAAGGAGCCAGGACGGGTGAGCCCAACTGGCCAGGGGGTTATTCCATACCATGTGATGTCATGCTCACCATAAAAGGGGGCCAGTTGGGGAGGGGCAGGTTCAGCGTGGCTCCAGCATGGACCGCTCGGTCGTGGGATCAGTAAATTGCTTTCTGTTATCACCCATTGTGAATATCTGTTATCAGCACTGTTGTTGATTGTTTCCCTCTCCCTTGCCGTCCCAGTAAACTGCCCTTATCCCAACCCTCGAGGCTTTGCCGTTGTTTTTCCATTCTCCTCCCCATCCTGCCGGGGGAGGGGTGAATGAGCAGCGGCGTGGTGCGTGGTGCTCAGCTGTCGGCTGGGGCTAAACCACGTCAGCCAGCAATGTGTTCTTGCCACAGAGAAGATTAAAAGTATCCTGAGCTACATAAGGAGGAGTGTTGCCAGCAAGCTGAGGGGGGTGATCCTTCCACTTTATTCAGCACTGGTGAGGACACAACTACAGTTTTCAGTTCTGGGGTATCCAGTACAAGAGAGACATGGACATACTAGAGACAAGTAGTGAAGGGCCATTAAGATGACAAAGGGACTGGAGCATCTCTCATATGACAAAAAGCTGAGACAGCCAGGACCATTCAACCTACACAAGAGAAGGCTCAAGCGGGATCTTATTAATATAAGTAAATACCTGAGGGGAGGTAAAGAAGATAGAGCCAGGCTCTTTTCAGTGGTGTCCAGTGACATGACAAGAGGCAATGGCACAAACTGAAACATGGGACATTCTGTCTGAACATAAGGAAAAACTTTTTTACTGTGAGCACTGGCATAGATTGCCCAGAGAAGTTGTGGAGTCTCCATCCTTGGAGATGTTCAAAATCCATCTGGACACGGTCCTGGGCAACGTGCTATAGGTGGCCCTGCTTGAGCAAGGGGGTTGGACACGATGACCTTCAGAGGTCCCTTTTAACTTAGATCATTCTGTGATTCTGTGATCTGCTATAGCCATCTTTTGTACAATTGACCCTATCTAAGGGGGGCAAATATTATGAGATAGAGCAAATGCAGTATGTGAATTAGGCTTTGATGTTAGGCAAGTGTTTAGTCTTCATAAGGACGAAGCAAACAAACTAAATATCCTTATTCTAAACAACCCATGCAAAAAATGTGGATTAAAGAAATGGTTTGAATGTCTGATAATGAATATTAGTGGTAAATGGCATTGTATTGAATGGGAGGAAGCAAATAGTAGTATGGAAAGAAATCAATGTTAAGTCTTGTAGTAGTTAACATCTTTGTTAATGATCTGGAAAGAGGATTAATGGCATGTTAATGAAACTGACAAACAAGTATCTGTTGAGCTGTTTCAGAGACATATATATAAAATAATGGCATGGGATAGCATGCACATGTAAGCTAGAAAGACAAAAAGCAGTTAAGGAAATTATATTTCAGCACAGAGAGAAAACAAGTGAGTTTGTACATGTACACACATATGTATTGTGTATACACAGAAAATGAAAGAGGAATATGAAGGAGTAATATTGAAAAGCAATAAGGGAAAGTAAATTACCTCGGGTTTGAGAGAGAGCAGCACAGAGAACCATGAACTTCTAGGCTTCCTAACTGTCTCTTGAAAGGTCTTATTTGTCCCTCATGCCATAATACATGGGCATCTCAAAATTTCCAGAACATTCAACCATATGATAGGTCTGCAAGGAAAATATTTTTAAGACAATAACTTGAGGATACTATTATATTTATCTTATAGATAGGAAGTCAGATACAGGAAGATTAGTAACTAGAACCAATAAAGGACTTTACTAGTAGTAACTGTGTTAAAAGCGATACTTACTTGACCTGAATTTATTATAATAATCAATGCAAGAAATCAGCTCTGCTTCCTACCCTGTCTGTCTTCTAGGCTGCACTAACTTAATGGTGGGAACATTTTCATCAGCAAGGAAATCAATCTTCTATCACTTCTGTGTAGACAGAACTTCCTAGCTGAGTGTTTTTACTAGTACTAAAAACCACTCTTTGCCACAACTGCAGGAGGGAGTTCAAACTTGCTGGCCAGTAAAAGGACAGAGAAGAAAGAGAGCAAAGACAGATTTTGGGAATTAGGGAATTAGGGGATTAGGGAATACAATATCTAAAATATATTTCATACCAGAAACAAACATTTTACATTGCCCTGAGTATTGTAATAAAATACAATTCTAAAGAAACTTGACAGTCAGCTACATTTACAACTGCTTAACCTCTTTAATCAAGAATCCCTGAGAAAGGAATCATCTTCCAAAACTGTAAATGCAGCAGCACTGACCTAAAAATGTGTTATTCTCATGATTAGTTTTAAAGTTCCTGAGATCTTGATGACCTCCCTCTTCACCTATCAGAACTCTGCCTTTAACTACACTGTTAATTTGGCTATAAAGCTCATAAACTTAAAATTCTTCCGATATGTGCTGTGAAACATTGCTTCAGTGTAGGCTCACTGCTTTTAACTTGTTCAGAAAAGTCACGTCTTTTTTGTAAAAGCAGGTTTTAGGCCAGATCAGAATGTCACCTGTCTGACACTGTAACATTGGTGTAACATTGTCCTCCTTGAGCTGACGTAAAAGCATGAACTCCATAGAGTGTGCTGGTTTTCATTTTCACAGAATTATAGTCTGGTTACTGGGGCCAAATCCAGATCAGATTCACACTGTTTTGTGGTCTAGTAATGTTTGTCCATTACTGATTGTGAAAGCATGGCCTTATATACTCTTGAAGTTTTTTTAGTATGCATACACAAATGTCATCAGTGGCTCTCTCCAGATACAGATTCTTGGAGATTAATGATCCTTTCCTCCTTATCTTTTTGTCTTTCAGGAAGCAAGTTCACACCTGTGATGATGGATTTTTCTGGAGAACAGAAATTTTGTGAGCTTAAAGGATCTTTCTCCTTTGTTCCTGTTAAGCCTGTTGCCTCACACTCTTAGCTCTTTATTTCTTTCTATTGGTTATACATACATTCTATGATTGTATAACCAATAGAAAGATGATTTCTGCATGATTTCTGCTCAGACTTTAGAGGTATCCATAGATGAAATCAACTGTGGTCTGATATCCAAAATATTATAAACTTTGGTAGAGATGTGCTTACTTACTGCAGCACTTATGCTTTGAAGAAAAGTACTCATTCTGCTGTAATTATTGACAGAAATCGGGGTGGAGGGAGAAAGAAGAATTGACCTAAGAGCTTATAGATGTCTCCAGTACAAGACCATTCTTGTGCAAGGGGAAACGTCCCTCCAATCTCAATTATTCTTTGAAGATCAGTGTTAACCCTCTCATCATCATAGCTGATGTTACAAAGTTCAAAGTCATAACACATCTGTCCATCTTTGATAATGGGAGACCAGTATCTAGATCAGATTCAGTTCAAAACTTTGTTACAGTGTGAAAAAATGGATTCAGAATTCAGCTGAGATGCTTCTGTACCACATTGTCATAATTTCTGCTCTCCTGTATGAGTCTAGGTCTTGAACTTTGAACTGTTCCCATTTCACATAGTTTTATGAACTCCACCAGCACTCTTCCACCTATGACTGAATTGAATAGTGTTTATTTAATGGGCTGGAGGAGGTCTTGGTCTCACATTAAACATTTGCCAGACTGTTGGCTAGGAACTCTTCAAGCCAAGCAATTGCATCCGCTATTCAAGGTTACTCAGGGCTATTCAATCCTCCTAACTTTAGGCATATAATTTACTTGTCTCTCAAAGTTAAATTCCTGCTCTGAATAATCCCCTGGAGGAGCTTGTCTTTTTGCAATAATTATATAGGAAGCTTAAGGTGACTGGCCTCATATCTTAGTCATTCTTACATGCCTAAAGTTGAATGCTGTTAAGGTCCTGTTCTTGTGTTTCTGTTTTCCTAAGTGGTCTAACTACTTGGATGTTATTATGAAAGGACATTTCTTTAAAAGAATATTTGTAGATACCTACAAAAAGAAGCAGCATTCAGGACTCTGGATTCTAGGTAGAATGAGGTGTTACTTCCTGAACTGAATGTCAGTCCTAGAGAGGAACATGATTTCAGATGTGCATTATGCTTCATTTTTCCTCTTGAATGACAGCCTATCCTCCCCTGCCCCCCCCCCCCCCCCAACAGAGAATAGGTCATGGTAAACTGCATGCCCAGAGAATAGGGGACCATGGCCCAAGAGTGGTATTCATTAATTACCTGAACCTTGTAGCAGCAACCTTTTTGACAGCTCATGTTTGTGTTATCCACAGCACTGTGTTGCAGAGATCCCAGGGCTGCTGCCAGAAACAGACCAATACCTTTGCATTTAGTAGGAGATCAGATTCCCATCTTAATTTCTGAAACCACATGAACGCTGAGCCATTAGATTCACACAGATACAGTGAGATTGTAATAGCTCTAAAATACGTGAGTAACATGCTCACCGAGTGTGGCCCTGAAACTTCTGGAGAAGAGCCAATGAAGCAAATAGCCACCTTAGCACAGTACGGTGGCTGTGCTAATTCATCTAACAAAGGTGAATTAGAAACATAGAAATATAGTTAATTAACCTGAATACAATACTTATCCTGAGCCAGGACCTAATTAACCACAGAACTCTGCATGCTGCTGTGGAGAGGTACCTATAGCCCCATGGGCTGCTCAATGGTCATTACCCTGCCCAACAATGCACAGTGCAGGTCTGTCTTAAGGACTTTGTACTTAACCCTAAAGAATTTCCCTAAAATTACAGAGGATATCTCTGTTTTTTCAAAGAAATAAGCCCGTACCTTTTGAAGCCCTGGCTAGCATTGGAACCACTGTGCCATCCTTTCCTGACAAACATCATTGCACCTAAATCAATGACTTAATAATACTTTGATATGTAACTGTTTAGAACACATATCTAAATCAGCACAATTGGTTGTGGCTCTCCACTGGTGAGGGTATTGACAAATTGGAAGGAAATTGAAAGAAGAGATGCGCAAGTGATAAAAAAAGCTAGAGAATATGATACATGGGGAAAGATTGAAAGAGCTAAATAGTATATCTAGCATGTTTAAATCATAATCAAGACAGAACATGGAAAGATTTTACTAATATTTATAGGATGCAAACGCCATAACAAAATATAGATTATTTAACATAAAGAAGGCTTTATAGCAATGAAAAATAGGCATGAACTAAAGTAAAAACTACAAACAAAATTCTTGAAAGCTGCAGTATTGAGTGCATATCATAACTGCTCTGCTTCAAAGTGTGTGTTCCAAGTCTGTTACCTATGAGAGTGTGAAAATGTCTCTTGAGAGAGAAGCTGGGGAAGTTCTGTCTCTCTCTTACATCTAAATTTGGATTGGAAAAATTGCTAGAGTATTTAATACTCCATATTGGTCAAGGCTTGGACTAGGTAAGTCTTGTGCTTTTTGAATGTCTGTTATCTGCAGCTGAGCAAGAGTTTTCCAGATTCCTTTGGTTACTGACTGAATACTTTGTGACTCAGAAGCTGAACATAAAAAATAGTTCATGGGATGTGGCTAGTAATGTATCACTGAACTTTCCCTGTCCCATTAAAAGCTTGTTCATCATGTGGGAAGACTTTAATCCCTGTAGGGATTGAAATATGTTCCCTTTCCAGATCAAGACCTTGGTCTTTTGCATTTCTTTCTCTGTCTCAATTCTCCTTGCATTAGAGCAGCATACTTACAGAGAGATTTTCTTCCCTAGAAGAGTCAGAAAAGCTATAGAGTCTTTCTGACATGAACAGCATCCCAGAAAAAATAAAAAAAAAAAAGAGAAGAAAAAGCAGACAACTAAAAATTGCTGAGTCCAAATTCCTGAAATGTGTGGACTTCCACTAGAATCATAGAATCATATAATATCTTGATTTGGAAGGGACTCAAGAAGATCCAAATCCTGATTCTGCACAGGCAACCTAAACGTTAAACCATATATCTGAGTATTGTACAAATGTCTCTTGAACACCAACAGGCCATGAACTCTTCCCTGAGGAGCTTGTTCCAATGATTGACCACCCTCTCAGTGAAGAACTTTTTCCTAATATCCAATCTAAACTTCCTGTGATGTAGCTTTTTAAGCCATTCCCTCACATCCTATCAATGGACACCACAGATAAAAGATCAGCACTTCCTTCTCTGATCCCCCTCATAATGAAGTTGTGAACACCAAAGAGGTCACCCTTCAGTCTCCTTTTTTCTAAGCTGAACAAACTAAGTATCCTCAGCCACTCCTCATAAGTCTTGCCCTCTAGTCCTTTGACCATCTTTGTTGCCCTCCTTTGGACACATTGTACAAACACATTCTTACATTGGGGAGCCCAAAACTGCACACAGTACTCGAGTTAAGGCCGCACAAATGCTGAGTATCATAGGATAATCACTTCTTCCTGCTGGTTAGCACTCCAGGATATGGTTGGCCCTTTTGGCTGCCAGGGCACATTGTTGACTCATATTGAGTTTATCATCAACCAAAACCCCCATACCCCTTTCTGCAGGGCTGCACTCTAGCCTCTTGCCTCCCACTCTATATATATATACATCCATGATTACACTGTTCTGGGTGCAGAATCTGGCATGTGTCCTTGTTAAATTTCATATGGCCAGTGATTGTCCAGTGCTTTAATCTATCAAGATCTCTTTGTAAGGCCTCTCTACCCTCAGGGGAATCAACAGCTCCTCCTAATTTAGTATTGTCAGCAAACTTACTTAGTGTGCACTCAATTCCTGTGTCCAGGTCACTGATAAAAACATTGAAGAGAACTAAAGGTCCCTAAAACTGAGCGCTGTGGAACCCAACTAGTGACTGGCCGCCAGCCATATGTTACTCCATTTACTACAAACTCTTTGAGTCTGATCTTTCAGCCAATTGTTCACCCTTCATAATGTGTACATGACATGTCTAGCTGTATGCCAGACATTTTGTCCAGGAGGATACTGTGAGAGACAGTAACAAAAGCTTTGCTAAAATACAAAAAAATCCACATCCACTGCCTTCCTTCCATCCATTAGGTGGGTAACCTTGTCATGAAAGGATGCTCAGTTAATAAGGCATGACTTTCCCTTCAGGAACCCACATTGGCTTGCATTGATGACTGCATTGTCTTTCTAGTGTTTTTCAATAACTCCCAGGAAAATCTCTTTAATTTTACCAGGCACTGAGGTAAGACTGACATATATAGGCCTATAATTACTAGGGTCTTCTTTCTTGCCCTTCTTGAAATCTGGAATGACATTTGCTAGCTTCCAGTTTACTGGTACCTCTCTGGATTCCCAATACCATTGATAAATAACAGAGAAGTCTCACAATAACATTGGCCAACTCTCTCAGTACCCTGGGATGAATCCCACGAGACCCCATAGACTGGTCTTAAATGCTAATACTAGGGCTAGCCACCTAAACAGTTTAGTATATTTTGCTCACTTTTACTAGACATTAAAGCATTTCTTAAACAAATTTGTTGCCCTTAAAAATAATTCATGATGTTTAGTTTTAAGATATATGTTATAGACTTTCAGGAATGTAAAAAAACTCTCAGAGCTTCAGCCTTCATCAGACCGGGATATTCAAAGCCTTTATAATACACCTTTGTTTTTAATTTCAAGGCTATACATTGGAGTCAAATGTGCCAACCCAAGCACACTGAAAGATCAGATTGCTTATACAGGTAAGTTTCTTACTGTGCTTTTGTTGTTGTTGTTGAAATCTTGGTAATGACAGTGACAAAATTAAAGTTCTTCTTCATCACCACATAAAAGAGGTAAATCACCTGGGAAAATAAGCTGTAGCTTATTACTCATCATTAGTAATAATTGAAACGCTGCCTTAGTTCCATTCTGAGTGTACAATGGGAACGTAAGAATGTTTGTGACAAGTTTAACTGTAGAGAGAAGCAAAAGTATCATGATGTAACCAGTCACATAAAATGAACTTATACGTTAGTGCTAAATTGCCTTTTGTAGGTTTGGAATTCACTAATTGTTTTCAGGAATCCTTGATAAGTAACTTGATAATTATGGCAGTTGTTATTTCTTTTGCGATTGTTTACAGAGGCCTTACCTACATCAAGTTGCCATGGTCCTGGGTTCTACATTTATCAACAAAATGCAGGTTTCTTTTTTGTTACAGTCCTCTTGGTATAGAGTTAATTTGACTCTCATTCTAGTATCTTCATGGAGCTCCTTAAACAAATATACAGTTTGTTAACAACATATTTTAAATAATTAATTTTATTTGGTGATCACCAGCATGCCCAAGGCTACAGAGGTGACAGTAAGATAACGAAGAAGATCTTTGGCCACTGCCTTTACCACTCTGCCTTGGGAACCCTTAAATGCTAGACGACACTCAGTTATTTGTCTTGGCAGAGTTTATACTTTGCAGCAGGTTTTTTTGTGGAGAGCAAAGTTCTACATAGAAAAAGGAATAATGAATCTACTTACCTACCTACCTATGTACCTACGTACCTCTTCCCTTTGCCTCCCTCCCTTATCACCCACAAACACATCAAAGAGTGTGGCTAAGAGGAAGGTAAAAAACCTGTAATAACTGATAGTAGATTCTAGTATAGGCTGAAGTGATTGGTAAAAAGGACCTTTGCCAGACGGTACCTGTTAATCTACAGTTCAATCTTTGTGGAAGACTCCTGACCAGTTATTTTAAGAAAGCAAGATCCATATAAGATTAGTAATTTAATTTCCATATTTTAAAACTAAGCACTTAATTTTGACAGTTTTTCATGTGTTTATACCAAATGGGTTTTGGGGTTTGGGGTTTTTTTTTTGGGTCTTGTAATTAAGACAAATTAACTTCATAAATGGAATATACAAATGGGATTTCATTGTTAGGTTCAGGTCAAATACATTATTTTGCAGTCACAAAACACACAGTTTTGTGTTTTGCCAGAAGATGCAAAAAATTTTCCATATTCGTTCCATGCAAATTGTTTTTTCATCCAGTTTCCAAATTTAGCCTAACAGAAAATAATATTATTTTCCCATTATTATAAGTCTGCCTTGCCTGCAGTGTTTAATAATGTTATAAGTATCTGAAGAGAAATTCTACTGTAGCGTAAATAAAATCCACCAGTGTGCATTAATAAATATAAGCAGATAATAAAATTGGTGAACTTCTCATTATTTTCAGTGGTGTAAAGTCCTAAAAGAACTGCAAGACACACAAAGGTATTTAAGTGCTGTGTCTCACAACTCAGCAACGCCTAACAACTGAGGATCCATAAGACTCTGGAGAGTTTTTGAGCACATTCGTAAACCTAAGATGCTTAAGGGCTCTAGATACCCTGAAAATAAGATACAGCCTTTGGGAATTTCTTGGTAGTGCTTGCTTTGCTCAAAAAGTTTCAGGGACCTTTTAAGATACTGTCAGAGGAGACTAAGCTCAGATTCCTGATGGAAGATTTGCTCAAATCTTTCTTCTGGTTTTATCTCAGAGTACAAACAGAAAGAAAAAAAAAAAAAAAAAGAAAAAAAGAATAGTAGGTGGAGCTGAAGTATCTTCTTCATTAAGATGACTGTATATCACAGACAATTATTATTGTTTATACATTTCATACCAATAAATAAAACCTCTAAGGATTGTGAAAGGATTACATTGGTGTGGCAATATCAAATTAAGTGGGTTTACTACATTAAAATAGGCCTGAATTTAACTAAAATTTTATAAAATTTTTACTTTCTTCAGTTCTGATTAGTTTTCTGACTGGCATCAATTTTCTGTTTTCCCTTGGTTCTGGTGTGAATGCCAGTCTGTAACATCTTTCCTCTTGTGTTACAGGTCCATAATCTTTGAACAGCTCAGTTTATGCTTATGCTATCATGTCTGCGCATGCTTACTTGCCTATACTGGTCCATTTGAACTTATTATCATAATAACTAGGCAATTCAAATGTGTCTTAATGTTCAGATGTAACTTGCTGACTACTCAGTTGCTTGTATATACTGACATCATACTCACTACATTAAAAATATCATGAACATTCAGAGTAGAAGGCACATTATTTTTTAAATGAAGCTACGTCCTAAGTTGTAGAAGATGCAGCTTATGCAAATATCCTCTGTATGCAAATGTCTTTCTGTCTCTCTCCTCCCCACCACCAAAACCAGCAAAAATTCAAACAAAATAAACCCCTTTAACTGATAACTGACTTCAGTAAATTTGACAGAGTGGTAGGATTCTTGAAGATAACAGTGTGTTACCAAATATTGAGAAAATAGACAGCTGAGTAAAGGAAAGACGTAGTCTGTAGGCTTCTTCCAACAGAGGGAAAGGGTGAGCTCTCCATTTGTTATAAATGACTGAATATGAAGATGGGAGAGACTCAGATTTCATCCACTCAGGAGAAAAGATCTCCAGTCAAATCACTGCCAACCATGAGACACAAATCAGTAGGAAACTGGGCTTTATTCATTTTGTTGTACCCAAAATGACTTATTCCTCTTACAGCTTTAGCTTCTCCTGCTGGACAAATCTCATTTCTTTTTCTTCTCTTTTGAAGGTCTTACAGTTGGTTGAGGGCTTCTAGGCTGAGACAAATTAAGGTCCATGCTATTTAGCTCAGCTACAACATCACAGTGATAAGTCTCTGCTGCTTTTGAACCTACCTCTTCATGGCACTACCCTGTGCCAAAGAACCGTTGCAGGTTCTTCATTATCTGGAACTACCTCAAATATCTCTACATGATGCTATTTTGTGTTGATTCTGGGGTTTATCTATATCAATTGCCTCATATCAGTGTGTTCTCCTTAGAAACCTTCCATTGGGATAGTTACATGTTGAGACAAGACAATCCTTCAGCATAGGCCTTCACTGAGTTGGGATGGAAGGGGTGAATCAAGAGGACAAAACACTCAAATTGTCCACCAATCTCATTATGAAATGGCTGCGCTGGAAGCAGGGACAAACTTTTCTTTTTCTCTCTGGTCTACTAGTAGGTACTTGAGAACACAGTTAAGAGTTTGAAATAACTTCCTGTCATGCTGGAAGTTTGAATTAGCAAATTAAACATAGTTCATTAATGATATTTGCAGCCCATGTTGTGCTAATTAAAACTAGCTTATTTTTCCATTATTATTTGCATACTGTTGTTCTGTAGCTATGCACTTGGAAGGATAATACTGCCTTGAGATGCCAGTTTTTTGGCATCACTCTGTGCTAATGAATGGAATGAGTATATTCTTAAGCTGTACTGGAGCTTCTTGTTCTTCTGTTTCAAATATTTCACAACTAATCAACTATGAAATAACAGCTGCTTCACAGCCTCTGTTAAAGAACTGCTTGTTTCTACAGTGACAAACAAAATCAACTTTGTAAACTAATTCTCATATTAAAAAATAAAGTCCCTGTAGTCTTTCCAGATTGCAAATTAGTTGGAATTGGGAGAAAATACACTGAGGCACACTTAGAGGGGAAAACAAAATGGCAGTAGAAGGCCTAGTGGCATAGTCGCCAAGGAAGTGTCTCTAGATGAGTGTGATTTTCTATTGTATACTAGGACCAAGATTAAGGCAAGTTGGAAATACCAGATGTGATGACGCCTAGGCACAGTAAGACTTGAAGTATCCATACTGATCTGAGTGCCTTGAGATTTAAGACTCTACCAGATCAAAAGAGTTCAGGGATAAGAAAACTTCAGACAAATGAATGATCAACAGAACTGACTTGTGAGTGCACCTTTGGGGTCTGATTGTCTTGGTCTTCCAAGTCACAACAGCGGTGAAACATAACTATTAACTTATGTTAACCCAAAATATCTAGGCAGACCTTAAACCTCTTCATAATCTCAGATAGACACAAGGAAGCTGAAGAATTTCTTGAATAAAAACATGTGAGAGAAAAGTAAGTAAATTTGTTGTAAGAAACAAATTTACAAGGCAAGCAGCATATTACACAGAGCAAGGCAAAAGCTGGATTTGTAAAGTTAATGATATTAAGGCTGTCTTAATAAAGAGTCTTCAAGATAGTAGCTTGACATCGTCTGAGTTGCATGAGCTTGCTCAGTTGCTGTGAAGGTGGCTTTGAGCCATCACCTTCTATGACTCCTAGTTAATTGGGAAATTTATTCAAAGTCTACTTTCTCTATCATTACCCTGTGGCATTAGGACTGATTTAATCCATTTCCCTGCATACGTAAGTTAGTATCTAAGCAAGAGCATTTTGCCAATGATAAGTGTTTTTTTCAAAACCTTTTCACCACCAATTCTTTGTACAGGACAGAATGAAGAGGGCGGTCAAATTAAAAAAGAAAAAAATAAGCAAACCTGTAAAGCATTCTTTAACTGAGCTAGTCATTGACATCCACAATAGCTCATTGAACCTATTGGCATCCATAATTAATTAAAGCTGCCAGAAGCCTGGGCAAAATTGCTAATTAATGCAATTCTAAGATTATTTTTTATTTAAACTGGCCATTAAGGAATTTCCATGTTGTTACAGTTCATGGGCATTGATACAGTCCTGCCTCTGTGAAGGTCAGTAGCATAGCAATATGTATGATATCTTTCTCCTGCACATGATTCCTCTAGGCTGGGAAAATTACTCCGTGGTCTGCTGCAATGAGTGACACTCATGAACTAAGACAAATGTGGTACAGTACATCACAGAATCCAGGGCTCAATAAAGAAAGGTATGGGTCTAAATAAATATCTCAGATTGCTATTTGAGTGGCTTCTGGATTATCCAGGATTGTTAAACTTTGCACAGCAGGTGGGAAAACAACAAAATCCTGAACTTTTTATTAATACAAACCACAGTATAGATTTTTCAAAATGATGCAAAGAAATTAAAGTCGCTACAATGAGTTAGATGAGGCTATACACCTCCTTAGAGAAACAAACGAGTACTTTCCTGAGGGGAGGGACCACACTACTTATTTGCGTTGGACAATAATATTGAGAGTTTCTGACCTTCTGAAACTCCATCAGATTCCCTTAGGGTAGTTTTCACAATCATCACTTGCATCAGCATTGGGTTTGTGTGGCTTCTCAGTGAGTCAAAGTGGCGGAGAGCTGACTGCAGATAAATAAATCCCTTGTTTTTCACCTGAGTCAGAGAGTTGATCTGACTTGGTAGCTGTACAAGTGCAAGAGCTCCAGAAGGGAGGAGAAACATTATTTGTGGCAGCAGCCCAGTTTTATAACTAGTTAATCCAATGATCAAACCACACCCTTGGAGTATATTTTCTCTCCTCTTCTGCATGGTCTAAAATGGCTGGGGCCACCCATAGGTCCTTGCCAGTTTTAACCTTTCTCCCTCTTGTAAGAGTAAGACTCTCTCGGATTCCTGTTTCCCATCAGCTGTAAACAAAGATTCAAACTCAGGGGTCTATAAATCCCGTCTCTTCTAAAAAGCTATTGGATGAGTCAACTCTGAGACAAAATCTATAATCAGTTTCCATCACCAATTGAAGTTAATCATGCTTTTGCATGAGAGTCAGATGAAGTTCTAGGTGGTTCTATCAACCTATGGCAAAAAGCAACATTATTTTACACAAATGAATTTCAAAAGCATATTTAGTGCAAAGGCAGAGAAATGTGTGAAAACCTTCTGAAAATAAATACTGGAGCTCTTCATTCCACTCCACCTTACCATTTTCTCAATTGAGAACTGCACTTGTCTGGCACATTAGTAATCTCCAAAGCACCATCCTTTTCCCTTCCCTAGCATGACTAATTATTTAAGTGGTGTATCCTTAAGGAGGAGTCAGGAAGATGCCTGCGATTAACACAGGCTGAGATCACATAATGAGGATATATTTTCATCTCTTTGATCAAAGCAAATGGTATAATGAGGGGACCAGACCCTTTTTCTCACTAGAAGAGAGAATACAGAAGGATGACATTGCTGACATTCAGATGTTCTAGGGGAAGTGTGATATGGTGGGGAGTAGAGGTGTTTATAATTGGTGGTTCAGGGAAGTGTGTTGAAAGGTCTATTACATATAAGGTGTCAGGTCCATACAGTACTGCAAACAGATGCTTGTGATAGCCACAGAGATACTTAGGGTGCAGTTATATGAAATGTAGGGCAGGTGTCTTCACCTTTGCTTTCAGCAGTTTACTATTCCTCTTGCCTTATATGGTCTCTGGAGCTCAGTGACAAGTGGATTTGTCATGAAAACAGTTTAAAAAAAAAAATCCCTCTTCTTACTCCCTGAAAAAAACAGACCATATAGCTGCTATATTATTGAGCTGAAATGGCTAAGCAAAAAAAAAAAAAGAGCCAGAAAAGAAGATGAAAAGAGAGGAGGAGCAGGACCTTTTCTTTTGGTAGTGATTGACTTAGCTGTCTTGTGTAACTTCACCCTTACGAATTATTTATAGAAAGTGTTTTCTTCCTTGGCCAGGCTATTTTAAGAAATCATTCTACTTTACCAAAGACAACTCTACATAGCTCTATACTGACTGTGATGATGTGGGCTGATTTATTTACTTGTTTTTTGGTGGTTTTTTGAGAGGTATTTTAAAGTCAAGAGTAAATTAATTATTTTGGCCCATAAACACCCATAACAACACAAGTTGTTCTGTGTCAAACTGTGTCAAAAAGTGCAAGACTGTCTGGGTGTCAGGGAAAGCAGGGAAGGACTTGAAGAAGAAATTGATTGCATAAGTATGCCACTAAGTACGTCTGAGGAACTGAACACTGTCAAATTGTCCTGAATGAACTTACCTACCTCAATAAATACTCCGATGTCCATTGGTGTGCTAAATTTTTGCAAACAGACTCCTTCACTTTAGTGGTGCTCCTTTGCATATTCCTTCTTTTTGCAGCCTTCCTTCACTGTAGTAGCATTCCCCTTTGACAGAAAGGAATATTTTTAAAAGATCTTTGTGGCTGTCACTCCTTCACACTCACATAAGCTCACTGTACTGACCAACTATTTCTGTACCACCCATCCCACAGGGTAGTACAGAGGACAGTTCAGGAAAGCCTCCTGATATTACTTGGCCTACAGAAAAACAGTAGTTATGCTGGTTTTGTCTTGTAAATGTGTCTTTCCTCTAAAAGAAGTGTCCTTTCTTACATATACAAACAAACAAACAAACAAAAACCTGTCCCTACCATTTGATTTAAGATACTTTTCTTTAATTTTCAACTATTTTTTAGGGACTGATCCTACTGATCCTTCCCTCATTCTCCCACCAGGACAACTGCTATCCTTAACCAGGGTCCTGTGCATAGTCTGCTCATTGTTAACCATTTGGAAAAAAAAACCCAACCCTGTTGTACTTGTTTGTGATGTTCATGGGGGAAGTTTGATCCTCTTAACTAAGCATCTTTGATCTAAAATAGCACTTCCTTGTGTGTTTGATAACCTGGAAAAGCAGAGTACAAAGAAGTGAGGATTGAAACTCACTGTTTTACTGACTCTGGTCTAAGTATTTAGCTCATAAATTCTGTTACTCTGATGGAAAGGTTTGAAAAGCCTGTGAAAAGCCAAAATGGTTTGCATTTGTGTTGTCAGCTGGTATAAACCAAAAGTGCAAGCTTGAGAGGATGAAATTTCCACTGTCACACCATAGTATTTCCAAGGATGTTTTCAGGGTCTTTCAGTACATAATACACTGTTGTGGTTTAACCCCAGCCAGTAACTAAGCACCACACAGCTGCTCGCTCACCCCTCTCCCCGCAAGTGGATTAGGAGGAGAATGGAAAAAAACCTTTTGGGTTGAGATAAAGACAGTTTAATAGGATAAGAAAGGAAGAGGATGATGATGATATTAAAAAAAAATTATTATGATTATCATTAATATAATAAAACAAGTGATGCACAAATTGAATTGCTCACCACCTGCAGAAAAAAACCCACCACCCTGATGCCCCGTCTGTTTCTGACCAGCGATTCCACCTCCCAGCTAGCTTCCCCAGTTATATCTGGAGCATGATGTTACATGGCGTGGAATATCCCTTTGGCCAGTCTGGGTCAGCACAGTCTTGGCTGTGCTCTCCCAGCTTCTTGTGCACCTGGCAGGGTGTGAGAAGCTGAAAAGCCCTTGACTTAGTGTAGACACTATAACTACCTAGCAACCATTAAAAACATCAGTGTGTTATCATTATTATTATCCTACTAAATCCAAAACACAGTGCTATACCGACAACTAGAAAGAAAATTAACTCTATCATCTCAGCTGAAAGCAGCACATACAGCTAGTATTTGAGCCGTAAAAATGTCTATTATGCATTTTGGACAAAAAAATTGTAACAGCAGTTCAAAATTACAGGGTAAGAGTTGTTGGATAATCTATCATTGGTAGACTAACAGCTAGTTTTTCCAAAAGGTTTATCACCTATCAACTCCTATTTAAGCATCTGAATAGCAGTCAGATTTTCCTAGAGTGTTCAAATTCCATTTAAGTAGCTAAAAGAAGTGTGAAAATCTCAGAAGTACTCTCTTTGCCAACTGTGAGATGATGAGCACTTTGGAATAGATGACCAGTTTAATAAGGTCCTTGCATGGAAACTGAGGTATTTTTTCAAATACTATGAATAAAGTATGAGAGTTGAAAATATTTTACTACATTTTCAAGAACTATTGCTCATCTGTAATGTTGTCTCCAGTTATATCTACCTAATAGATTGATGAGTGTCTCTTAAACTGAGAGTCTTTAGTCATAATAATAGCGTAGACCTATCAACAAATCGTCAGTTTTCTAGAAACAAAGACTCCAGATATAACTCCAAGAAAAAATTCTGTTAATGTTTTAAAGTCTAATATCAAAAATTCCATTGCAAGTGTCCCTGTACAAACATTAAAAATAAAGTGTTAGAAATCAGTGTCTGTGGTAAGATATGTATAATGGAGATGAATCCCAATCTCATACATGAAGTGGCAGGAAGGAAATGAAAACGTAGATGATATATGTGTTACAACAGCAAATAACATGTCAGTTCCACATCAGGGGAAGACCTGGAAATCAAGCATTTGCCATATCAATTTCTTGGTTTCCATACAAAAGAACCACAGGGCACACAGCAAAACCGAACAGGTAAATTTTGTGACAGCCAGAGAGGCTCAGAATTTTGTACACAGGAAAAACAATCTGGAACACAATAGATCATCACCTTCTTCTCTATAGCTATGTATAAAGGTATTGAACTCCTTGATGGGAATATGACTTTTTGAACTTTCTTCTCTGGCAGGATCTGAAAAATTAATGTCCTGAGTAAACATGGGATGCATTGTTTTATCACACTACTTGATCTGGCAGATAGCTGCTCATGTTGTATGTTTAAGTGAATTATAAAATTAGTGACTTTACATTGATTTCCCATTTCCATGAGATATTATGGAATTGGGTAACATGTATGTCCCAAAATATGAAATAACTTGAAATAAAGAACTGAACATATCAACAAAAGTAAAATCTTTAACCTGTTACAGGTTAGGTTTTGCCATTTGGATTGATATTACTAGTTTGAGTATTTTGAAATGAATGCTTCTTTTTCTTTTTCTGGTACAGTTTTCATAAGTTAGCCAAGACTAAATCTAAATCTAAATTGAAAAGTGATGATACCATTAGAAACCAGATCACATTCCATAAGCTTACAGACACCACTTCTAGTCAAGATATTCAGTGATAGTATGGGTTTTGGTGTTTTTTGTTATTGCTTGTTTTGTGGGGGTTTTTGTTTGTTTGTTTGTTTTGGTTTTTTTCTCTCTGCTGCATGACCATGAAATTAAACAGACTGAAACAAACATGTGAGGTATCCTCACTTAGGAGAGAACTTCCATTTCATTCAATACCCCACATGTACATGTCTGCTGAAGGTAAGAGAGATGGTAATGATTCAGGAAAACAAGAACTCTGGAAACCTGAAAACAGAACATAAAACTCAAGGAAGTTAATAATTCTGGAGTGCTTCAGTTACTGAAAAAAAGAGGACTCTGTTGTAGGCTCTGTTGCTAGGCATGAGCAGGCTGAGGGAGCACAGGTTCCTATCCCATGTCCTGAATCACTTCAACAATTTGCACTGACAGCTGAGGAAAGACGAAAAGATGTATGACATGCAAGAAGAGCTATGCTTTATAGGTAAAAATGGCCTGTGGTAGTTGTGTTAACATGAATACTTTAGTCAAAACAAACCATCTTTAGGCTACATATGGAGGCTACACATGTCACAGAAGGAGTGCCGTGACTAAAATTTACTAGAACATTTTTTTAATAATACTTATATTGGAATTAAAAGTGGTAAAACAGGAGTAGACAAGTCTCTGGTATGTCAGTAGCACTGGCACCATAATCAGACTTTAAAGGAGCTAGGAAAAAAGGGTCACAGATACCCTGAAAACTCCAGCCCACTGAAGTCTGTGATAGAGGAAATTGCACTGAAATTAATCTCGGGAAAAAGTCAGTCAAAGGACATTGTAAGCAGACAGAATCTCATTTTGTGCAGGGTCTGAGCTATCAGGTCCTGGCCAGTGTGACATCAGTCCAAAAATCATGTAGACATTTTACTCTAGCAACACAAACACTGGATCTTCTCAGGGTATGTTATTTCAGGATCAGTAATACACTGATGCTGTAATGGCCCTCATCACATTGACCGGTTTTCAACTACCTGTGGTCTGCCATGCAGACACAGATAAAGGTTAGTTGAACATATTTTTTTCTAGGGTAAGAGTCAGATGGGACAGCGCAAAACCACAGGAGAACCTGAATTTGGGCCTCAGTTTTGGTACACCAGATTAATGGTCTTGCGTCAAAAGGTATGCAGGAAGACCATTAGGTGAAGAGATGCATACAGTCTAACTGGTGTGATCAGGTATTTGAAATGCAGTTGACACCTCTGTAGGCAAAACTCTGATTCTGAATAAAAAGAACTTCAAATATGAGTAGCAATTAAATATATGACTCTCTTCACTGGACCCAGCAGAAATAACTGGTTTTATCAGCACTCAATATAAACAGAGATATCTTCAATCTTGGGGACTGGGCAGAAAGGTCTGTTTGACTAAAGGGAGAGTAAACTGAAGATTTTTCTTCTGGTGTTTCCTAAGAAATGTCTGTCTGGGGTTTTTTGGGTTTTTTTGTTTGTTTGTTTTTGACTGGGCTATAGGGTCTCTACGTGCTAATCTATGATTTCACTTTTTATAGCTTTATATGGTAGCTTTCCTGCCATGTTTTAATATTTCATGCATGGTGCTAGGAGTTTGTGGCATAATGAAAAAAATGCAAATAATTTATTTGAACAAATTTATTGGATTAATTATTCACAATGAATAATTGACTATCTCTGCCAATAGTATTCACTCTTTTCCCTTTCTCCTGCCCTTGGTCCATGTCACATTAGATACTGAAGTGAACGGTTAATAGCAATACAGCAGATGCTGGAGCTTCTGGAACCCTGTTTAGGAAGTGCATATTTTCTAAGCATTCATACAAGCTTAGAAAGAAAAGAAGTGGAACTGAAAAATACAGCATGTGTGTGTGGAAAGGTGGGGAGAAGAATATGATAGAAAGAAGGAAAAAAAGGAGAGAATATGCAGCTATACTTGCTGTAATCCTCCCTTAAAGTAAACACTTGCTATACCTTATCAAATCATTATGTAAACCTGGACTGTATGCAAATCTGCATTAGTGCGATTGATATGAATCATCTAGCTGAGTAATAAAAGAAAGCTATTAATCATTTAATCCCAATTTTCAGCCTCTAGTGACTGCAAATGTAACTATCTTCAGCTGGAATCCTCAACTAAACACAGATGTTGAGAAGCCAAACATTGCTCAGGAGGTTACTTTCAGCAAGTAATCTGTCATTGCCTAATATATATTCCTTTATAAGAAAATCTGCTACCAGATGTGTTCGTATATATGGCAAGCTTTCCCTCTTGATGACTGTAAAGATGTTTGCTCCAAGGTAGGTAGCTCCCAGTCGCCTTCCTTCTTTTCTTACACTACTTGCGGTAAGAGTCCTATGCTGAATGTAACCCATTGTGTCATTTATTCCTTTAAATAATCTGAGATATTAATCTCAATTCCAGAGACGGAGAACAGAAAAATTATGTATTTACATACTGCAGTTTACAATACATAGGACTTGACACTCAGCCCTGTGGAGTTGTAATACCTGTATCTCAGCTGATGGCAAAAGGGAAGAACTATAACTGTTGGCATGTTGCTGGAAACAAAGGTCAGTCTCCCTTTCAAAATAAGACTGATGCATCATACAGACTAGTTTATGGACTCGTCTTGTTTTGCTGGTCTTAATTACATAGCTATGCATCACAACTCCACAAAACCTTTCACTTCTCTAAGATCGAAGGGTCAGCAAAACCAGAAAGGTACAGTGTTGCCTGGCGCTCCTCTATGTATCACCAAAAGTAACCAAAAGATGATTATGTTCTACAAAACGGTCCCCAGAAAAAGCCACATGAACCACAAAAGGAAACCCAGTTCTTCTTTCTCTGTAATATTCGAAGTGCCCCTCGTGGCCAATGGCCCTCCCTATCTGAAGCAATGAAGTGTAAAAACAGGGTTATAATTTTATCGACTTTTGGATGAAAAAAGCTCATAGCTTTTAATGTTCCTTCCATCAGATACATGAGACATCCAGTCCAGTGCTAACAAACATTGTGCTAACAAACAAACAGGTTTTTCAGCTATATCTTTAACCTTTTAAGATGAATTGTCAATCGAAAGTATGTAATTTCACCACAGTGAAAAGCTAGACTGGTTTTACCTGTTTTGGCAAAGAAACAACCTTAACTAGTCATAGATTTACTTGGGAGGGAGGAGAACAGTGTTGAAGGAAGAGGAAGAGAGAAACGTAAGCACAATTGGCTGCTGCTTGCATTTCTACATCACAGTCATGCCACATTGCTTTCTGCCCCTTTCACAGATCACAGCAGCATCTCTCCCTGTCTGAACATTTATAGGTAGTTTTTCAGCCTATTCACAATGAAGGAAACTAAGGCTAAAGATTGATTTTAATGATTGTGTAGATTTACTGTCATTTAATTCACTGCCAGTCTGGCAAAGTCAAGAGTAGTTGAAGACCCTTTCCTGAGAACTGGAAGTGCTTTAACTCCCCAGAAAGAAAAAACTGAAATTCTCTTTCCTGTATCCTTAAACTATGAGGTTATTGTATAAAAGGGGTCACCTTTCCTTCCCTTGAGCTTTGAATAAAAGTGGAGGCCCCCAAAATATCTGGACTCTGTCCTTACAGGAATTCATTATGTCCTAAGAGCAGGCTCCTCAACATGAATAAGCATGGAAAATCTTGTCTGTGGATCCTAGATGTGAAATATATACAAAGGTGTTTAGATCTGACAAAAGTGAATGAGTTCCAGACAAATGTAGAAAGAGGTTAGTTGCTTAGGGAATATACTGATGAAAACTAGGGTATTTATGGACTTTCACTGTCTAGAGGTTTTGAGAGAGAATTTGAGGATAGCACTAATAATCTTAAATGCCTAAATTATGTGAACCTGTCCCTCGGTCCCTTCAAGGAAATTCCTTTAAGTCCTCTTCAATCTGACCTAGAAACAGGTTTTTATATATGTTGGCCTATGACTGTTAAGGGTTGTTTTCTTCAATTCAGTTGTGCAAGCATTATTTGATGAACAATGTATTTGCCAGATTTTGCCCATATTTGTCAAATAAATTATTCAACAAATCATTTTCGCTTTATTTGATCAGCTATAACAGCCTTTCTGACTCTTTTGCAATCAAGATACCTTTTAAATAAATAAGTATGCTTGCCTCCAGAGACTTCAGGAGTCGAACAGCTGGTTTCCATCACCATGGTAAAAGCCTTGAGGGTGATTCTGGATGAATACCATTATTCTTCCTTGGTATAGGACTGTGTGTAGGGAGAACCTGAGCAATCTTTTGTAATTTAGGTACATGAGAATATTAGGAAAAGTGAGTTCTGAATTAGCCTTTGTGGGAAAAGTGGCAAGATCCTGAAGCCTGGTTTGATACGAAGCAAGTAGGTACCACCGAGGTGTCTCATTTCTTAAAACAAATGAGATGTGGTGTAGCAGGTGGGCCGGTAAAGTCAAGCATCAGAAACCAAGTCTGCAGGGCAGTCAGCTCCTCAATACAGGTGATACCAGTCACTGAAGGGAGGAAATAAACTATTTAAAGTACCCGTGATTTATTTTTTAACATGAAACATAAAACTTTGATAAAGAACCTTGAACATTTTTAACGAAGTATCTTCAATCACAACAGTCTGCTTCACTATTCTTTTGCTGGATAAATGATAAAAATACGCAGCTGTGATTCCTAAACATTGATGTTCAGAATTATTTAAGCTCAGTATGGCATCTACAGACTGCTATTGTTGCTTACAAATGTTCACCTGCATAAAGAAGCAAATTTTCTACCACAGCAATCTCAGGGAAGCAGCTGGCTGCAAATGAGAATATCATCATTATCTTCAAGTCCTGAAGGAGACGTTGAAATAATAAAGGCTTACAATTGTTTTACCTAACTTGCAATTAAAATAGTCATTTTCTTAATAGGAAATTTGGATTAACAGAGGTAAATCTGTTACAGGATTCATACTTGATTCTTCATGGTTATCATCAGCCTCAGGGTTGTACTTTACACTAAAGGTAAATTTATACATAATTTATTTAGCGTTCATTAATTATTAATCAAAATTTCAAGTGTGTTACAGGTGTATGTGGTATGTGCCATGGATGATTATGAACACCTCAGTAAAATGTATTCTATTCACTTGCTGTCTTTGGCTACAAATGATAAAATTACTTGTCAAATTCTGCAGTCATCTCTTTAAAATAGTCATTTATTAACACATGCTAAGCACATATTAGATATTTATCAGTTATTTAGAAATTTATCTTTAAAATAAAGTTTATGCCCAGTTAGCAGCTGGATAAATATCATGTGAAAATACACAGTATTACTGTATTTTCCTGTTTCTTGCATAGAAAAATGGATTTATGTGGGATTAACATATGATGCTATAATTTTGAAGTATATGTGCTTCATTTTGCTGTAAAATTTGTAGTGCAAAGTAGAACATTACTAGGTAGAAGAACTGGGAGTGGTTGTTTTCTCCTTAAATGCTTCTTTAGGCACTTCTAGACTAATTGCAAAACTTATTCTAAGCACTGCAAAGTCAAGGAATGAATATGCACCCATTAATGGAAACAGTGTGAGTTGCAATCTGACTGAATCCTCTTGGATAAAGCAAAGACAGTTAGATTGATGAGAAAAGTGTATGTTTTCCTGCAGAGAATAATGAAAAGGAGACAGCCTTCTGAAGGAATTAGTTTCTAGGTAGGTCTTTTTCCAAAAAAATATGGTTTGATGATAGGTTTGGGACTATGTGCCTGTGTGCACAGAGTTGCAGAGTGCCATGTGATCGCCGCTGTCAATTCTTCAGCTCAAGAGTGTGCTGTTGAAGACATAAAGCTGGAAACAGCTTAAAAAAACAGATGAACTTCAGGATTAGAAAAACAGTATTGAGATTACACTTAACATTGACTATCAGAAATATTTTTGTGATCATTTTGGGTCCTATCAGCTGGAAATGATGAAAAAGAGAGGCCCAGTCATGACAGTAGATGATAGAAAGATTCAGTTAGATGAAAGATGTTGTAGGCAGATGTGACTTTTGGATGCATGAGGTGAGATATTTCTTCATAAGATCAAGATAGCTCCAGTACCAGAAGTGGAGTGACTGCTCTTCACAGTCACGAAGAGATGAAGAACATAAGGAACAGCCCTGAATGACTCAAACTACACAGTAACTGTTCCATATTCTTTTTTTCCCCCTCAGGAAGATTCAGATTTATTAAGACTGTCCTGGTTTTCGTAGGATAGAGTAAATTTTCCTAAGAAGCTGGGAGGGGACACAGCCAGGACAGGTGACCCAAACTAGCCAAAAGGGTATGCCATACCATATGACATCATGCTCAGTATATAAAGGGGGCTGGCCAGGGAGGAGGGGCCATGACCTGGGGACAGGCTGGGTGTCCAGTTGAGTGAGCAAATTACATTGTGTATCACCTGCTTTGTGTATTCTAAGTACTGTTGTTATTTTCCTCTTCCTTTACTGTCCTAGTAAACTGTCTGTATCCCAACTGACAAGTTTTACCTTTTTCTTCTGTTTTTCCTCCCCGTCCCACCAGGGGAAAAGTGTGAGTGAGCAGACACGTGGTGCTTAGCTGCTGGCTGGGGCTAAACCATGACAAAGACTTTCTGTGGGATCTATAATACTATGTGTAGAAGTCTACAATGTCTACACCTGAACCTGAGGTCATCACCTTAGGCCACTTTTACAGCCAGTAGAGGAAAATAGCCACTTTGAGCAGGAAATTGATTTGCCTTGTTTTAGATCTATATTTAGAATGAGTTGAACCCCACAGAGAGGAACAGAGAGACCTTGACCACTGGTTTGGTAACTTATGTAGAACATGTCTCTCCCAGTCCTAATACCTTTTTCACATGATTGAGGCAGGCATCGCATGGCTCAGCCCATCCCAAATTAGAGTTCTAAACATCTTGTAATGTTCTTTTAGAGAATCCTTTCTTGTTTCCCTGATCAGGACTGCTGTCACCCTGGTGCAGAGCAGGCACAGATGAGGGTAGCAGCTTCTTACTGAGATTTTTCTGGCTTCTGAGAGTCCCATAGACCGGTCTGCACATAGGACTCAGTGGACCATACTGTAAATCCCCAGCTATATTTTAAACACAGTTTTATAGTGTCTGTCTCATAACCTTCTTCTTCCTGTTCATCTGCAATGAACATTAGCTTCAAATGGAGTAGAGACCCTTTAAACAATTAAACATCCAAGGGCTCTTTGTCATATGGTTCATTCATGACCTTCTAATCTGATTAAACCTCAAAGGTAAAATTGCCACTGAAGTTGATATGAATTTGAATTATAATAAGAATATTAGCTTTGGCTTTCAGTCGAACTCTCCTAGTGTCTCAAATTTGATTATTGTGTGGTAGCTCCTTTTTATAATCCTTTGCTCTTTGTTACGGGATATCATCATGGTGTAAACATGTAAAAAAAATTAAGATTAAAGAGAATAACAATCCCCAAGCATTGTTATTCATTCTGAAACTAACTAAAAAGGCACTTGAGGGAAATATGACCTCTGTTAACAACCTGTTATAAAACAGTTGTCCTGCAGAGGATTTTGTGTGCACTGAATTCAGTACTTTATCCTGTAGTGGAATTCAGTGTTGATCTATGGTATGTAAAGCTTCAAATCTAATATGCATGTACGTCCTGTGTGACGAAGAGGAAAGAGGGAAAGCACCTGTGGAAATTCTAGACAGAGAAAAGTCAATATTTTGTTTTCAATTTAGTGTGCAAGTTGCGCAGAATTTAACCCAGACTTTAAAGCAATGGAAAAAAAATGTGAGTGTCATGCTCACTGTGATTTTTAGATAAAGTAATCCTAAAACATTTCTCAAAGATATAGATTAAATGCTCATTACGTAAATGCACTTCCTCATCAATCTCTTCTTTGTTCATTTAGATAAAGTGGTATAGCGTTTCCGTGTCAAACAACTGCTGATTACAAATAAATAATTCAACACTGAGATACAGTTGTCCACAGTGCATGAAAAAGGGAAACAAATTGGAAAGGAATGTCAATAAATTGACAATATTAAATTTCAATCAACTTACTCTGATTGCATAATTAAAGCTTGCAGTTTGTATAGGAGCAGAAAGGGAAGGGAAAAGTCAACAGTTCCAGTGTGCTAACATTTGACTTTTTATAATTGCACGTAAAACCTTCAAAATTAACCGAAAAAGTGCCCCAGAATGACGGAAAAGAAAATACTACTTCTATGACATCATAATATCAGTATTATTGTTGGTTTAAATGATAACCAACGGAGGGAATTAGTTTGTAAATTTATGAAGCATTTACACTGAAATTTTACAATGAAAAGAAATAATATTATTGTCTGTTACATCAGGTCCATTTTGTTTGGAATTGTGTCTCAGAGGTTGATATCATCAACTTGTGAGAAAGAGAAAAGAATCCCTGTTACAGGCACTTGTAGAAAACCCTGAACAAAGGACAAGTTTTTAATCTATTCTTTGCTCCAATAGCAGTTAAATTAGTTGGGGGGGGGGGGGGGGGGGGGGGGGGGGGGGGGGGGGGGGGGCCTGGAGGGTGAGGGTAAGGGTGGGGAGAAGTAAAAAAAAAAAAGAAAAAAGTATCTCCATTCCTCTTATTTAGTTTGGAGGTATTTTGGTTATTCAAACACATTCCTTCATCTCTCTATCTATGATATTTAAAAGGTAGAAGTCCCTTCACACTGTATCTACAAGATGTTTTTCTTAATCTGAAACCATGTGTAGCCTTTGAGAAAATGGATAAGCATGTTTTTAGTTTTACACTGTTAGCTCTTCCACGGAAGCTGTTGCTAACAGAGAGTCACTTTGTTCCATGCCTTCCTATCTCTCACAGAAGTATTTCCCAGAAACCAGATACTTATATTTCAGCAGAGATTTTTGAAAAAGAAAAAGAAAAGACTTCATGATGTTTATGATTTCCTTGTTCAAAGACTGTTTATTTGATTAGATTGACAGAATAAATTTGGGATTATTTTTCTGGGGCTACAGAGTAAATTAAAACCTGAAATAGACTTTTCCAACAGTATTCTTTACCATGTTTCCACAATACAGAAAAATTTACTGGTTGGTGATAAATTAAACAGTAGCAATTAAAAGGGGCGGGGGAGGAGAAGAAGAAGAAGCCACAAATAAAACACCACCACCAAAGAATGTGTACTAGAAGTAATAATGGAACAAGCCAATCTTTGGTTAGCAAACCCCAAAGGTATCCTCTAGTTGATATTCAGATATTTACAATAAGAATATATATTTGCACATATGTTTTGTATTTTTTTAACATTATCTTATTAGCATCATTATTAATACAATTGAATGAGGAAACAGAGATCTGGCTGGGTAGCAGTAGATGTTCTGTTTCACTTAAGCATTTATTAGGCTACTGCTAATTAGACTGGAGGTTTTCAGCTACAACTGCACGTTTCGCTTTATTACACAGTTAGGGATGCAATATGAATATTTAATGTTTTCATTAACTTTTCTGTATAGAGAAAGGGTTGCATCTCCTACAAACAACAAAACCAGCCATCCAGATTCCCAATGGTCCAACAGGGAAAAATCAAGTTTACATCTGTATTAATGCAATTTGAAGATAGGTTGAAGAAAATGCTGGGAACCAAGCAAGTTTTCTTCTATGCCAAAGTTTCCATATGTGGAATGCAAATCGACATAAAGATGGGGAGAAATCAGGAGTAAAGTGAAGAAAAACAAGCAATGCAGATCTGACTTAGGGAGAAGAAAAATGGGGAATGTTCAGTTTACATTCTTTTTGCAAGCCTCAAAGATTTATTTCTCTGGCTTCTTTGCAGACATCAGGATCATTGGTAAGGCAGGTTTGAAAACACTATAGTTCCAGAGGGTAGAAAACTATGGCCCTGGTCTCTGCTAGTGTCAAGTCAATTTGCCTGGTAGCTCAGGGAGGAAGTAGCAGGATGCTATCAAGCAAGCAAACACAAGATTAAATTTGCATGGCGTATGGCTGTTTGCCACTGGGTACTGCAACAAAATCCAGCAGGCACGGAAGAAAAAATGTTTAGAGAAAACTGTGAAACAATGTAAAAAGTAATTCTGTTCACCTTTTAGGTTTCATTTCCAAAACAAAAGAATAAAGGAGATGTTGCCAAATATTGATAAATGTCTGGGCTTTAAAACATACCTCTGGTCTAAAAGTACCACAGGTCTGGAGTTAACATATCCAAGATGCAGAGAAACATACTATAGGAATTACCTTATAGGCATGTTTCCATGAGACGGCTGAACTATTCAAACAGCTAGCAGATACTCTCCTTCCATATTCTCCCTCCTTTTCCCCTGCCCTAATCTGCCACTGCACTTCTTTCTACTGCCTCTGTGGTCCTTCCTTCCTTCAAGCCAGCTGGGACTCTCATGTGGTTACACGTGAGCCAGTTTCTGTCCCTGCCCTGCCTGTTACTCAACTATATTTGAACCAGCTTCTAGTGTGATCAGATGAGCTTTGTGTGAGCAGCAGAATCTTGCAGAGGGGGAAGAATGGGAGGAGGACCTCCCTTCTTCCTTAAGGATGAACTATGTATTTGGCTAGAGCTGCCTCCTGAACACTTAGCCTTGGAAATAAAACTGTTCTGAAATTGTCTGAAATTGAGGCTTTACCAGGTTCCTGTGCTCTTATTGATTACCACTTGTAGCAGTCTATTGTGTTTCAATGTTCATCTGGTTCCTCAAAACAGGTTTCATAGCTTGCCTAGGGAATGTACAAATTGCTTGCTGACAGCGACCCCGAGGCCACCCTAAAAACCAAACTCGTAGGATATGGAGAGCAGTTAGCATGCCATGAGTCACACCCCAGGAGATCCCAGCACACTCAGGTCTGCAGGGTGTCTGACAGCAAACCGGGGGATGCAAGGCACAGAGCTCAGCATGTATGCTTGGTTTGGAGACTAAGCTTTCCAAGCAATACAGGTCTATCCAAACAGTCTGAGTTTGGGGCAGATCTGCTTTTCCTTTCACGTTCATCTGTGAAGAGGACAGAAAACCAGAAAGTATTACAGATGTCTAGAATAAATAGGAAGAACATCCCATCCCTCAAAGTTTTTCTATGATTACTTTGGGATGCATATTTCCATGATACGTGTGGTGATACATATTTCCCCACTGATTTTGGGCACCATAATTTTGCTTTTCCCAGATGCTGCTGCTTCCCCGCCCCCCCCCCCCCCCCCCCCCCCCCCATTTTTCACTAGTGATGTTTTTGTAACTTTACTAAATACCCAGTCATGAGCTCTGTGATAGAAAATATCCAAAAATATTATCCCTTCCTTGTAATAGACAAGTTTTCCTCTTAACTTTGGTTGATTGAAAAAGATGAATATCTTCCTGGGCAGTGGGGAAGGGTGGTATGAAGTAGGAAGGGACAAAGAGAGTACTCTTCCTTTTGGGGACAGGTGAATAAATTTTCGTCTCAGAGATTTCTCAAGATTTCTCAATACTCTCTGTCTCTTAAAATAAATGAGGCAGAAAATGATGGTCAGAGGAGAAAGAGGCTAGCAAGGAAATTGTCTTTCTAATTTATGCATTTAATGGGCTTGTTTTTGTAGTTCAGTTGTTATCTAGAGAGTAGCTAAAATATCTTCTTGGTATATTTGCTATCTGTACAAAATAATTCCTGAGCACTTTCTCCCCCTCTCCTTTTCTGTGGTGGAAATTAAGGAAACATTCTTAGGTGTTGGAGAATGGAGAATTCCCAAAGCAGTCCTCAGCTGCAGCCGTTGAGTTACGTTGCCTCGCTGCTTCTGAGATGGAGAATGACATACATATGACAGGGATTGTCATCCGGTGGTATCTGAAATTGATAGTACTTAGACTTAATGAGCAGAAAGTCCAGATTCTCTTTACTTTTCCCCTTTTCTTTTATGAATGTTGCTGAACAGGTACTCCAGAGAATACCTAGGTACTCTCTCAACTTGTAGTACTTGCTTTAGATCTGTTGTCTTTTGTGGGTTAAAAATGATCCAAAAATTAAGTGCAAAGGAAGTGTTTAAATGTTTTCCCAAATGGAGGCCCAGGACAAAGCTTGTGAGGGTCAGGGAAGTAATTGAGGACCCAAGAGTTCCAAGGTAAGTTTTTTTCTGAGATTTAAAGAAGAGGGTCCTGACATTTCAAAGCAAAAATTACCTGCTCATGTTTAGAGTGCTATGTTATTTTATCTAGTTTATTTATTGAGGGCTATTGTGCTTTGTGTTAAACGACAAGAATTGTTTTGGTTGTTTTCTGCAATAAGTGAGCATTAAGAAGAAAAGAAAATATTCACCTGTTAAACCATCTTTATTCTTTACTCTATTTTGACACTTATCTCTAAATATTGAGATGCTACTGGAAAAAAGTGTGACATGATAGCTAGATAAATAAATTCTAAGAAATTACACAATTAATTTTAACAAGGGAAAGGTGGGGGATTGATGTGGATTCTTCAAAGACCAACAAATTCCTGTATTACCAGAAGTAATCGATCCCTCATGCTCACTTTCTGTTAGAACAGACAAGTAAATGATTTTTCATATATGGGCTTATCTAAAATCTCATCTTCCAATTTTTCAGTAGGAACAGTCTGAGGCAGATATAATCAGTCTTTTATCAGTCAGATAAGATGTCCCTGTTCTGTCATATTAAATCATCTCATTAATGTATTGTCATCAGAAAAAGTGCTTTCACATGTTTGGAGTTGTTGTGAGCTGCTTAACAGTGCTACTCTCTTCTGACAGAAAAAAGCACCGGTGGGATGAAATGTAACATCCCACCAAAGATAAAGCAGTAAAATAGAGGCATTCTGCTTTGGTGAGGAGACTATAACAACTGTGAGCCCTAGTTGCAGCACGGGTGTCTGATGCTGGACCAGCATGTTCAGAAATTCATCATAACTTGGGTGGTGCTGCCCAGTCTCCACAAGTGAGCTTTTCCTCATGACTGCTGAAGTCACAGGAGGAGTCACCAGCTGGGCAGGAGCTACCTTCTGGCTCTGGTGCCCTGCGTCATGGTGCTGGGTGTCTGTGCCCAGGCGCTGGCAGCACGGTCGTGGGGCAGCCTCGGTCAGGAGGGGCCAGGGCTGCCCCATGCTGGACACAGCTGGTTCCAGCCAGTCCCAACAGACATGGCACGGCTCAGCCCCGTGGCCAAGATGGCGGTGCCTCCAGGAAGGGGCAAAGCATGGGACAGCAGTAAGGAGTGAGGAAAAACTGTGTGAGAAATAAATCCAAATAGAGCAGTTTAATGCAAAATAACTTTGAGTCAGTGTACAACTGAGAGTTAAGTGAGAAAAATAGTTGCTTGTTAAAAAGTTTTTATTTATTTCAATCACATTATTTTAATTTTCTTAACATGATTTTTCTGTGGAAATTATTCTTTTATTTTTATTAATATTGCTTATGGATATGGGTTTCCAGACTAGAATAAATGATTTCATGATTAACATAAATTCACATGAAGTGAAAGAGGCAGGTTCCCCTGTGCTTGTTCTGATGGTCCTTCTGTTACGTACCAGCATAACCAGCACTGCAGTGGTAGCCTATGTTCCCCAAACTCCCAGTCTAGAGACCAGGCTCTAGTGTATATAATGTAGCTGAGATTATTACAATATATTTTTCTTTTTCTCTCTGGCAGTCTTGCCTCAGGAATATCTGCCTCAAGTGGCTTGGAAAGGGAGAAGTTAAAACTGTTCTAGCATTTTCAGATGGCTGAGTCCTTCCCAATGTCATGCCAGTGGTTCCATCTTTTTCTTCACTTAATGTCAACCACTTTGTCACTGGAGTTACACTTCTATGATCGGATGGTGAAAAAAAAATAAAAAAGAAGCAACTATGCATCTAAAACATCATTTTCACAGTTGCCTTGATCTTCTGAAGTGAGTTGTCATTCAGTCATCAAGCATCAGCCAGGTGTTTGTCAGACCTGTAAACAACATGGTTTGTGGGAGACGTCTCTTCAGTCTGTGTCCTTTACTAGAGCATCCAAACCAGGCTCTAAATAGTTTCCTGGCTGCAACTATGCTGCATTTTAAGTTCTGAGGTTCAGTTGACTGGATATAAATCTAATCTCAGGGGAAAAAAGTTTGGTCTTACTTTGCCCCTTAGTCCAGACCCCAGTCTACTTCTACTTGATTTGTAGACAGGACAGAGGACAGAGACAGATAAGATGTGGCACGCAGTTTGCCTTAATTTGTCTATCACCTGTCACCTCAGCCCTGTACAGACTTCACAAGTGGTCTAAGTCAGCTTTGAGTACCTTCCCCAGCATCCAGAAGGATCTTGGTCAGGGTGCCTGGAGAGTGGGATGGCCACTCCACTCCCAGCCTGGGGCTGGCCACATGCAGGAATGGGACGGTTTCAGCTAGTGTTCACTTACATAGTTTGTGGTCATTTATGCGGTGTAGACAACCATGTCGTTGAGTCTAACCTGTGAGAGAAAACAAAACTTCCTAAAATTCAAGTAGTCAAGTAAAAAATATGTTTTAGGAGGAACTCAGTAGTCAGACAGAAAAGCAAACAAACCCAGTAGAGCTATAAATCATATCCAAACCTGCGCTCTTCTATATGTATGTTTTAGAGGAGTCTGTAAAGCAACAAGTTATTACTCTCCTTTTGGTCTGAAGTATACAAGGCCTTTGGTCACTTAAGTTTTCCTTTCTCTTCCTCTGTTAGTTTAGTGTGTGACTGTTACCCTTTATAAAGTTAAAAATGTGGCAGAGTTCATTACTGTATCAGCCATGAAGATCTAGGTTGCATCAGTTGTTTCCAGAGTATGGTATCCTGTTGATTTTATGGGGACATGTAACAACACTTCTGCCTCACATAGTGCTAATTTTCCCTGACAGGTTCTAGCATTCCCCTCTGTGCTTCTGAGGAAGACCAGCACTACAGGGACTATACAGATTCTATTCTTCAATTCCTCAGACTAAATATTGAGTAAAAGTTCATCCTGAAGGTGAATATTATTTTTTATTGGATGTCCATGGCAAAGTTTTGGTAGCGGGGAGCTGCAGGGGTGGCCTCTATGAGGAGAGGCCAGGGCTGCCCCATGCTGGACAAAGTCTGTTCCAGCCTCTGCAGAACAGAGAGGAGTGAGGAAAGAAAAATGTGAGAAACAGCCCTGCAAGCACCAAGGTCAGAAAAGGAGGAGGGGGAAGAGGTGCTCCACGTACTAGAGCAGGGATTCCCCTCCAGCTTGTGGAGACACCATGATGGAGAAGGTATTTCCCTGCAGCCCATGGAGGAGACCACCAACACGATGGAGTAGGTATCCACACTGCGGCCCATGTAGGACCCCATGTTGAATAAGGTGGATATTTCCTGCAGGAACTGTAGCCCATAGAGAGGACCCAGCCTGGAGTAGGGGAAAAGCGTGAGAAGGAAGGAGCAGCAGAGAGGAACTGTTATGGACTGACCACAGCCACCATTCCCCATCCACCCTGCATCACTTGAGGGGGAGGAAGTAAAGAAATTGGAAATGAAGGAGTGAAGTTGAACTTGGGAAAGGGGGGGATGGTGGGAAAAAGGTGGTTTATGTTTTGTTTTCTCTGATATTAATTGGCAATAAATTCATTTGCGCCAAGTCTAGTCTGTTTTGTCCACCATGGTAGCTGTCGAGTGATATTTCTGCCTTCATCCTGACTCACAAGCTTTTTCATCCTATTTTCTCCCCCCTGTTCTGTTGATGAGGGGGAGTAAGTGGCTGGGTTGGTGTCCGGCAGCTGACCAAGGTTAATTCATCCCATATTTTTAGGAAAAAAATAAGGTTATGTATTTCTGTCACACTGAAAGTTCAAGGTAGTTAGGCCACAGCCTGTCTGCCAATTATTTATAGCTAAATATACTATATCCATTCAAATTTACCTGACTATTAAGCATATATTTCTGTCTCTTAAATAAGTGTTTCTCATTCATATCAAATATGTCTTATTAATGGGTTTAACATGTTGCACATACAGTAGTTGACAAACATGTGAGCTGAAAATAATTTCTGAATAACAAAATGTTGAAATGTGTTCAAACAACATATTTGTCAAACAATGAAAAACAACAGCAACAACAGCAACACACTGAATTTCTAAATCTGTGCATGAAAAATATGCAAATGGAAAAATGGGTGAAATGTGCCTGACAAAAGATAAAATCACTCTAGACACTTTTCAAATGGACAACTATTTTTCCCCTCATAAATTTTGGCAAATATTGTATAAGAATAATTTACAACATCATAAAAATTAATATGCACATTTAGTCTAGAAGTCACTGAAATTCTGTGGGGCTAAAAAAAAACCAACCTGAAAAGCAAACAAGACCCCCAAAGAAAATGATAACTCAGAATGAGGCATTAATCATGCAAATTTAATGTTCTTTCAGCAGGGATTGGGTGTCTCAAGTTCCCCAGTCCTCTTCATCACCTATCTATGAATGCAAAAAAATTTATGTAATTTGTGTCACAGTATCAGTTATTCAGTATTCCATTCTAGTGTAGATGCGCATTTTCCCTCTTTTGACACCATATGATTTCACTGCAAACCTCATCAATCAGTATTCATATTATGGCAGGAGGCACTGAATGACCGAGAAAAAGCATGGGAACTTGTTACTATTAAAGTTTTTATCAAGTATCAAGGAAACCTTGAATTTCCTAGTTTAGGGCGCTGTAAATTTATTTACAGGCTCTCTGTCACAGTAGAAGCAATCTGGAATCTCACATAATCAGGCCAGCACTTTTCTACTGCCAGTCTATTCTCAGTTAAATTATTGACTATTGTATAAGGGGTTTTAGTTCAGTATTCTGATAATGATGCTGTCGCTTAACTGTAAATCAATGTTCATTGCTGCCCAGCTGTCTACTGTTTTGAAAAGTGTATTATGAAAGTTTAATATAAACTTTGCATTTAAAAACCTATCTTTCACTCAAGACTGATGATTTTTAAGTGACAGTTTTCAGGGGTAAACTAAGATTGATTTCTAAATTGCTTGTCATATACGTTATGAGTCCAGCCCTGAGGTCCTGTCATAGCTAAATATCCTATTGACTTAATTTAAATGGAACCCTGCAGTGCCACGACTGAAGATACTGTTCTGGTTGTCACTTCATCCCCAAATATGAAGTGAGGCAAGATTCACCACTGCTTTTTCTAGAAGGTGCTTTGCTAATTACTAATCCCAGAGGAGAATTGTTACTAGACAAGGTAAGCAGATGTACCTGCTGCGATGAAGCACTGCTGCGGACTCCAGAGCTACCTCTGAACTGTGGCAATCTGAACACTCCTGACAGACAGACTCCTGCTTGAACCAATGCGTATAGACATACTGTGAACGAGATGGTGAAGTTACTAATACAGCCACGCTCTTGTCACCAGACATCACATCCGTATCGTATTTGCCAGGGATACCTAGCTGCTGGCTATGCTGTTTCTAGGATGATTTCAACCAGGCCAGAAGAGCAAGGATATGGACCTGACGTGGGTCTGGAGACAACTCTGTCATGGTGCTTGAGCATCTCTGCAATGGGCCTTTTCCATAGCTGATCCACTGGGACAGGAATCCTGACTTGAACACAGTCAGTGGGAGCTCTGCTGGGAGGAACAACTACTGTAGAAAGTGACAGGGGGATGCATTGAAGTGTTTCTGTTGAACTCAGTGCCCATTAAGTAAAAGACCACGTTTTGATGATTAATGACTGTCAGGGAGCGTCCTGGGCACATCTATGCTGGATTGTTTCCTGACTATCAATGAAGTAATTTGTGTTTAAATATGTCTGCTTGGTGAAATTTCAAAACATAAAAACAGCATTAGAAATTGCCTCTTTGATCCATTTTTGGTACAGATGGGAAGGAAAAGCTCCACTTAGCCCTAGCCACCACTTGGATAAACTAAAGTCATTCTCCTGTAGATTCTCATGGGTTGATGTGAAAAATAGGCATTTGTCAGACTAGTTTTTCAATGTAGAAGTCTTTTGCCAGCTTCATGAAAACTGCATTTGGGAAAAATACTGCATACAGTTAATATCACATATTTTCTGATTGTTATGCTTGATGTTAACTACAATTAAACAGAATGAAATAATTAACAAGAGCATTGTTGCATTGCAGTCTCTCAACAGATAGTCGTTCCAGTGGGAGAGGACAGCAAGACCTTTAAGCAGCTGCAAGGAAGGAACAGCTGACAACCTTTGTTGGGTGTAAATGCGAAATGTACATTCAGTGTACTTGTTTTATCTTTTGTTCTAACATCTGTGACTTAGTCTATATGCCACCAGCAATTACTTGTGGAATTCTGGTAAAGAAAATAAAATATGATTACAAGTAGGAAAGCAAATATGATGAGTTATCATGGCCATTATAGAATGAGAATACTGATCTGGCACTCTTCAAATTCCTTAACTGCACTGCAAATGCAACCAATCAGCTTTATTTGTGCAATATATTAACTCCTTTTAAATAATTTTTTTAAATCTTCTAACAAAATATGTCCTTTATTATATCAATTCCCATTGTATACTCCTCTCTTTTGGTCTCTGTGGTTCTCACTCTCTCTCAAAGCCTTGTTTCTAGGAGAGCTCTCATATCAGAAATGTTGCCCCAAGCTGTTACCACTTCATAGTTCATCTGGCAGGAAATGGAACTTGAATTGGAAGGGAGAATATAGGTTTTCATGAATGCCTCTCACAACTGAGTATCAAAATTCTTTATTCTGTACTCATTTTCAGGATAATTAAACTGGGTCAAAGAGTGAGAAGTATTTGGGTGGCTATTTTCAAAATGCATTAGCCTCTGCATTGTTGCAAGGATGTCTTATAGGGGTGTCTACATTTTGTAGTATGCGCAATAACCTTTCTCTGCTTGTAATTACTGTCACTCTTTAATTGCCTGTCTCTAAGTGCTCCAAGTGTTAGACTTCCCATGGAAGATGTTCTTGTTAAAGGAGCAATGAGAATAATAAGTAATAGGGATTTTTCATGATAATGTATGATGCACTAAAGAAAAGAGCGAAAAATATTGAGTTCCAGAGGAGTGAACAATTGCTCTGAGCAAAGTGTGTTTGTAGTCACCTGAAGTGTGAATTTTTCAATTAAAACAATGTTTGTAATATGTTAGTAATATTATGCTTCAATAGTATTTTTTTGTATTTACTTTTTCATTAGTTGGATTCACTACCAAGAGGAGTAAAACTGATCTCTCTGCAAAAATTGTTTTTTGCAACACATTGTTTCTCTCTCTGCTCTACTTGTGTAAGCCAAAGATTGACTTATGGTGGTGTTTTGCTGCAAAAACCCCTTTCTAAGTGGAGTTAGCTTTGATACATAAAGAATAAACATGAGATATTAAACTTTTTAATCATATGGGAGGTTATGTATCCCTTTACACTGTTGGTGTCTGTCACCTCTGTGAGCTAACATTGCCAAATTCAGAGTTAAAAGAAAAGAGCTACTTGATACTATGAAATGAGTTAATTGTACTTCATTAGACTTTAATTTTGTTGTTCAATATACAACAAAAAATTGGTCCTTTGTAACCTTTTTCTTACCAAGATTAAAACCATAAAAATGTAATTTACTTCAGGATGTAGCTCTTACTTTGTGCTTGTACAGGTATGCTCCTTTTGATGTCATTGGTGCTGTAGCAGATTAAAAGACAAATCTATGTGACATTTGGCATCATCAGAGGTCTCTGACATAAATATTCCATCCACGATGTCCTGATCATGTCACCATTATTCACAGAGCATATTACTACATTCAACAACTAATCCCAATGACATTAAAAAAAAAAAAAAAAAAAAGAAGAAAAAAGAAAAAAAAACAGAAATGAACCTGAAAAGTCCCAATTAGACTGTGCTGACGTTGATCAGATAAGTTAGTTAGGGACTTAATGATTCCTTTGCACCCAGATATAGTGCAAATATTAAAAAGAAATTTGTTACATATTGTAGTGAAATGTACCACAGCTGGGATGATCTCAATTTCTGACAACCAAAAGATGCAGTCATGGTGTGACCCCAGTGGCAGTTTGATTTCTACAGGCTTCAAATTGCATGGCCCTGCAAAAGTGCTGGGAATAACTTGGAGCTTCATGAAAGCAGATCAAGAAAGGTTTTTGTGTTGTGTGTGGGGGAAAAAAAAAAGAGAGAGAGAGAGAAAAAAAAAGAACATTTGACATTGGTTAGAAAAAGAGTTTAATCTATAAAATGATGAGATAAACCTGGCACAGAAATACAGAAAGAATAGCTCTGGTATGATTGAAAATTGGTCAGCCAGGAGGGAAGGAGAATGGATTCTAATGAGCATTCTACTACACCAAGCCTCAAACAGAACTGCGTGAGAGAAATTTCAGTGCAGGACAACTGCAGGAACAGTTTGATGTCTAAATTTCCCCAGGGGACATACAGACTGACAGAATGTATTCATAATGCAGTTGAGGTTTTCAGAGAATTGATACTAGGTCCAGCATTGAATCTAAGTCCAAGCCCCTGCACTAGGGTACCTCTTAACCTGCAGCTCTAACTAGACCAACCCAACTGTTTTTCTTTCTGACCTCTTAAAACCACAAATGAGTTAGAGGTTGTAGTGTCTAGAAAGCCCTAAACAATTCCCGCCCCCCCCCCCCCCCCCCCCCCAACTCTCAACTCCCACCACATATAACAGTTTTAGGCCATGCCCACAGTACAGTGAATATACCTTCTAAAAGAATCTCCATCCAGCACTAGACTGTAGTGTCTCTGTATGTGCAGGACAAACAGGGCCTGTTGGAGGTGATGGGTACAGCCGGTGCATCTACATTAGCTGCACAGAGCACAGAAGGGTTTCCTCTTTTTGGTGCATATTTGCTTTATGTCTATACATTAAGTCTAGAGATATGTCCCCGAGGACAGCACTGCCATGCTCAAAGTGCTTTCCTCCATTTTGGATGTAAGGTTTCAGAGATAGAGTAGGATAGCACTTAGACTGAGTAGCACCCATGGTGTGGATGCAAGGTCCTTTTGCAGTTTGTGTTGTTTGCATGAAAGGTGAGGACCTAGTACCAACAAGTGATGGGAACTTCAATGCCAGCAAAGACATGAAGTGGACATACGGTCCTAGGACCGCCACAGATGGCAGTGAACCAAACCTCGCTTCTTTCCTGTTTGTACTACATCACTCAGTAATGTAGGTATACCTTGCGAGTCAAGTCCTGGTTAACTTTATGATTTCATGGCAAATAAAAACTTTAGATTTTCCCCTGATTTTTATTTATTTGTATTACATTATTCAATTGCAGTACCAGTTATAAGACATTAAACAGCTGCTCAAGCAAATATTGCATGCATCACCATGCCTTCCCCTTACAGTTCCAAAGCAGGAACTATCAGAGTAGGCTGTCATTTTCAGAGTCTACTGCATGAAGCCCTCTTGCATAGGAATAAGAAAACAAGTATGGCACATAGCCATACCTTTCTTGATCTGGAATTGGAGCATAGTCTGGCCAAAAACCTACCCACAGGAACATGGAGACATTCCTGGTTTAGTAACTTAAACTCAGTATCTACTTACAACTTCTCTCCATTTCACTTTCCTGTCCTGTTGCTCTGTTTCAGGTAGGAAAAACCAATGAGAGTTGATGTTCTCTGGATAAAATCTCTGCACGCTCTAGAAACTGTTACACTACTAGTGTTGGAGAGCTGCAGTAGCCCAATGCTGACAAGACATTAGTAGCTTGCTTGCTTTCCTAGATCTCTATTAATACATGATTTTTTTTCTTCAGACTACAGCTTTTCTAAGTCTGCCAAATGTTTATAGTATTTATGATTTAATTTTATCTCTAGCTTTAATGTAAGTAGATCTATAAACTGAAAAATCAAAACTATGTGCCTGTTTCTCTCCCCTCATGTTTTTTTCACTCAGTGGCTCTCACAGTAGAAGCTAAAGTAGACTTCATGAGAATTTATTACATATTTCATCCAAACAAAAAACACATGTAGAGTTTTTTCAATTCATACTTAGACTTCCCTTTGATTTGATCTGAATCTGAAACATGGACAAGTACTGAAGCAGAACTTAGAGTATATATGTTTTTCATTCTGGAAATGTTAAGAATAATAGCTTCATAAGAAAGGTACATTAACTTCCAGGCAATTATAATTATTTTAAAATAGGCAGTCTAGATAAAAGGAGGTCCTGTCAGAAGGACCTGTCAGAATATACAGGATAAAATTTACTTCTATTAGGACACGTAGCATAGCAATAATTTACTAAAGGGTCTGACCAACCTATACAAATGGACTTCTTGGCTGAGAGGATAAAAGAGGATCTAGCACTTCTCCACACATGTGTCTCTATGGTTTCATTGCCTAGCAAAATTGAAGGTGCATCTTTTCAAGTGCTTAGAAACCTCTTTCAGGCTTCAAGGCCTGAAAATCATTCCGTCAGTAGAAAACTTAATAAAGGAGGTGGGAGAGAAAGAGTGATCAGGAAACAGGGAGCAAGAAACAAGAATAATGCAAAAACATATTAGCAGAAACAAGTTGAAGAGAAACCTGAAGATGCAGGTCTAGTTCCAATATAAGGAGAACAAGCTAAACGCTTCAAAGGCAGAATGGTGAAATTGGTTCTCAAATTCAAAATGGCAGTCCTGCAATTCCTTATTAATTTGCTAGCTCACCACAGGTACCTCAGCCCCATAGATATCTTTTTTTTTTTTTTTTTTTTTTTTCCTTAATGTGAAGTGCCAAACTATTATAACAACGCTACTGGCAAGGACAAAACTGTGCTTAGCTCCTGCTTTGCACCCAAACCCAATAGTGTTTCTCTGGTGAAGAGTTGAGGCGAAGTGGGGACAGATCAGGCAGGTGTATCGCTAGAACGTAACATCAAAGTAACACTGAACATGCAATTGTAGCATCTGGATTCTCTTAGGGGACAACTAGAAGAGGTGGTGGGTGACACCATGGCAGTCCCATTTCTTTAGACTAGCTGTGCAATGAGAATCTTTGCCTAAGATACAGATGATTACATATTCCTGTTTCTCTAGATTTTGTTCCTTTCTGTATTTATCTTTTCTGTTTTTTCTGCAGACTTCTGAAATTCTCCCTTGTTACTCAGCTGTGTCTAAAGATACAATCAAAACCTTTGTCTTACTGGTGTATAAAACCAGCAGAAAGTCAATGTCCTCCATTCTCTGTTGGACCCTCAAGATGTAAGTTTAAGTAATATGACACTACAGTTGTTAGAAACATTTTACTCCTTACAGAACGCATCTTTCAAATACATTCCTGTAGTTAGGTTTAGTTCGGTTAGTCTGATATGAGGGATAGTACAGAACAGGAGGTCTGGGAAGACAAGCCTCTCTCAGGTTCATCCTTGCATCCTATTTTCTCTGCTAGAATGACTTTTAGTGGTTAGATAGAGGTTTCTATACCGCAGTGTGATGCTTCAGCAAAAGACTGGTAAGGTAAGAAAATTCAAAATTCACAGTCTACAGAATACGTAGGGTCCTGAATATAGCTGTTACTTTTGTTTATCACTAACACCTTCAGCCTAAATGCAGGAATAGAAACAGGGTGTTTCCAAAATCACAATATACCTGTGTGCTACCGAGCTGAAGCTGCCGAGGTATTTCAGACTTGAAAGATGGTTTTGAAGAGTTTTCTTTCACTGTAGAGTTCTAACTAACTTTATCTCCTTACTTCCAGACATCTTACTGTGGCATGGATCATCTACTGCGTCTGCAGTCTGGGAATCTGTATGCCTCAGAAGGTATAAGCACGTGAGAGATACTTGAGCTACTTTAAAGTAGCTGCCATGTCTTTATGACACAGTACAGCTCTCTGCAGAGGGTCCCGGGAGCAATATAGCTATGTTAGTGCACCGCTGTGCTGCATGAATTTTCTTACTATGGCTAAGTAGCTGGGAAGACTATTTTTGGCTGAGTGCTTCCTTGACATAGCTATATTATTTCCAGTTGTGGATTAAACTAATTCCAAGTGTGGTGCTTCACAAGTCCTGCCTGAAATCCAACTGTAGTCAATGTCTCCTGTTGGGACATTCATGAGGTCCTTCATCCAAGAAATTTGGAGCCCTAGTTAGGTGTTAACCGTAGTTAGGTGTTCCACACATGATCCCTGCTGGAGCATCATTAGTGCCTTGATCCAGTCTACTGACCCTGAATTAGAAGAACTTAACTGACAGTAGTCTTCAGAGCCCCAAAAGGGTGTTAGTTATACAGCAGCCAGGAACACTAAGGTACTGTGAAGATTAAGGTATGTGCCCTTCATCACTAGTAATTTTCTCACACCAGCAACAGGAGTGAGACTGATACAAGCTATGCCACATGCCAGAGCAGGGTCAGCATGCTTTGCCTGGCTGTTTCCATGAAAACGTGAGCTGTGTTCTTGACAGTCCTTTTCCATTGTTGTTTGTTTGTAGGACATGGTCTTTTCAAATGTTCAGTAGGAGAGTTCATGCTAGTACAGAATGACAAGAGCGCTGATTGCTGAAAAGCGGCAGTTGTAAAATGCGTGATCTGGATTATACATGGACCGTGAGGGGAGTGAGACATTTAAAAGAATTAAATGAAAGAAGGAAGCAGGTAAAGTGGCTTAGCAAACTAATGTTTTTATCCGTCAGATCCTTCAGGCAATGTGATGCTGCCAGTTCTTCATAGGAAATTCTTAAATCCTAAAAAAGGAGTGATTCCACAATATAAAGTTTAAGTAGTACAACACAAGCATTCAAATAAATCAGAAAAGCTATTTCAAAAGCTTCTCTTATTAAAGAGGAAAAGAAAGCAATGATTTGCCCTAGAGTCCTAACAAGCTCACCATGTAGAAGTAGAGCAATTACTGTTTAGTCTCCATCTCCATTTGCCGGATAGGCACAAAGGATATCGTGCTATTATATGTGACTTTGTTGATAAACAATAGTGAATGCTTTAGACACACCCAGACTTTCAATCTGCCATTGACCTTTTGACATTTGTACTGCCTCCGATTTGTTCAGTCTGGTGTTAACAAACATGGTTGGGATGACAACATACTGTAGGCAAATCATAGGCTTCGGATCACATGCAAATGTTTTGTTTGCAAATAAACACACAGGCCTTCCAGTGAATAAAGGCCTGCGTCACTGAGTTTCCCTCCAGGAAGCTGGCAAGGCATTTACAAGGATATGGGAGCAAAGTCTCATTTGTAAACACTTGTGTCTGTTGCTATTTACATTAGAGTAAAATAACCATAGTGGGTTTAAGAATAGACCACTCCTAAGTAATGCATAGTATTTGTACGAGAATAACAAGCTCCGTGTCCTGATGTAGGACTCTGGGTTTCACTGTTTTGAGTCTGAAAACTTGAAACACTGAAAAAGTTATGTGATTTTCTGGATGTTTTGTGTTGGGCTATCTGTAATTCAGTGCTCCTGTTAGAACAGATGTATAATGGATGACAATTGGGGCCAAATGCCATTTGGAAGTTCCCAGACTATCTAACAGTTTCTACACAGCAGGGAATCTTGTGCTGATGGCTTGCCAGAAGTGATTTAGGATTTGGGATGATGCTATCTCCAACCCTGGGACAGATTAATAGATTAATGTGACTTCATTTGATTTTGTTCCCCACCCTAGGAGGTATTTAACAGCAGGTTTTTTGTTTGTTTGGGTGTTTTGTTTTTGTGGGGTTTTTTTTTTTGAGCCACTCTAACTGCATGCATTCCTTTCCCCAAGTTATTTCACAGACCAATAAATTGAACTCTTCTTTCCATGACTTCTGACCAACTCCAGGCAATGGCATGAATAATAGTGATTATTTATTTAGACTTCATATTGTTGCTCTCGAGCAAGGCTTCAGTATCACAGGAGAGAAGATATCAATTCATTTTCTCTCAGAGATTTTTTAGTGGTGAGATAATTACAGGATGAGGGACAAAGTTTCTAAGGAACAAGAAGGAAAACCTGATGTGAAGAGGAATGTTTTCAGAACTCCCCTTTTGGAACAGATTTCAATTCTAAGCTGGTGTCAGGTTTTTGCAGAAAAAAATCCACATCTTACTAGGCTGCTGATGATTACTGGATAGGAATCCAGCCACTCACTATTTTGGCCACTGTCCATTTTTTTCTTTCATGTAGCACACAATTACTGAATGCTAGTAATGAATATTTAAGGCATAGATGTAGCATTCTGATCAGATTTATAATCACAGAGGCATTTGACAAAAGGTTTGCAGACCTGGTTTAGATTAGTATTCAAATGAACTCACCCAGAGTCATGAAACTCATGCTTAGAGACCTCATGCAAACAATATTTCCTATGAATCTTCCAGTATTTTCTGGCTTAAGTCTATGCTGGAAATACTACAAACATAGTAACTCTTTTTCTTCTTTATTTTCTTTTTTTTTTTTCTTCCTTTTTCTTTTTTTTTCTCGCAGGCTTATATTTCTTCCTCCATTCCCAACTGAATATGGTAATGTTAACAGAATAGGGTGAGCCAAAGGAATCTCCACCCTGACACTCATTGTAGTGAGGCAATAAGTCACCATGTTTGGAATTTGGTTTTACCATGAAGAAGCATAATTCAAAACACTATGATTGTACTGAAAACTTACTCAACAGGCATTTTCCCACAATATTTGTTCCAGACGCTAACTTCCTCTTCCCTATGGCTGCTTTCATATCCCTTACGTGCAGGGTGGATCTCACCTGTTCCGGCAAGTCAGCAACCTTCAACATCCCCCTAATAGGCTGCAGCTAGTTATCACAGGTTGAAATATGCAGCCAAACATTCCTGTGGTTTTTCACCTATCAGACAGAGACTGGGCCTCACTGGAGGCCCAAATTAGGGCAGAGTTCTGTGTGAATTTTTTACTTTATCAAGTCCAAACTTAGCAATGTGTAGAATTACACAAATTCTGAATGATTAGTTTTTCCCAGTGAATCTAGCAGATGTTCTCTATTTTGGCACAAGCCCCAGACCGGTGGGGTTATTCCATGTCTCAGGTTCTGTGGGACAGCAGCACTTGGCTTTCTGGCACAGGCTGAAGTGACTACTGTCATAAAAAGGAAATGTCAACTCTCCAGACATCCTCAGCTTCAAGATCGAACCTTCTTAAACACAGACCAACTGTGCAGATGCTCAGGGCTGGGTACCAACCCCTGTGAAGTTCCAGTATCCTTCAGGGTTGAGATATGGGTATGCCACATCCTCCTGCTTGCCCCAGCTTTCCTTAGAGATTTGGGAGTGTGGTCAGGAACAAAACTTTAGTGGGTCCCCCAGCCCATTCCTGCAAGGAATCAAGTTACAGTTTAGACACAAACATAGAACTCAAAACCATAGCCTGGGTCATTAAAAGTTGTGGAGCACTAGCTAAGTCATAAGATTCTTTTTTTCTCAGAAAAATCCTCTCTAGGACACCATTTTACCACCCCAGCATTGTATTATTACTGACTAAAATCAGTCCTTGCTTCTAAATGTTTGAACTGGATACAGTCAGCATAAAAGTACTTGGAATAGGTTCAGGTACCCGCTGGAAACAAACAGCATCTCTCAGAGTTACTGCTGCAGCAGTATCGTTTAATCACCTGCCTTTTCCATTGGCACCTAATAAATTTTTATACTCTCTCTAGTTATTTGTGGAAATACACACACAATTCTTCTGTTTACAATTCATTATTCACTTAACTCAAGGGGCCAATCTCCCCCAAAGCAGAACTGACTTGTAGAAGATGTGCCTGTATCCTTCACTGCAGCATCACCTGGGGGCTGTGGTTTGCCCTGCCGAACAAAATGAGCAGGGGTTACGATCCTCTGTGTCTTAACTCCCGAGAAGCCATGGAAATAGAGAGGACTTCTGCTCTCTATTTCACACACAGCTCTCCTGTGCACTTTGTCTGTTTCTTTAACAAGTAGTACTCCCATGGGGCCCTGACTCTCGTCCGGGTACATATGATCAGTATTTATAGCAACAGAGAAAGCCATATCCTCATGATTGATTCTTCATGAACCTGAAGCAGAGGAACTCAGCAGACTGCTGCTGACAGCCTTATTGCATGCCCTTTCCAAAGGAGAGGACTTATTGGAAAGTTTACAATGAATATGAAGTCAGACATCCTTTCTTCTCACCTCTTCCTGCTTTTCTTTTCTTTTCTTCTTTTCTCTTTTCTTTTCTTTTCTTTTCTTTTCTTTTCTTTTCTTTTCTTTTCTTTTCTTTTCTTTTCTTTTCTTTTCTTTTCTTTTCTTTTCTTTTCTTTTCTTTTCTTTTCTTTTCTTTTCTTTTCTTTTCTTTTCTTTTCTTTTCTTTTCTTTTCTTTTCTCTTCTCTTTTTTCTTTTCTTCTCTTCTCTTCTCTTTTCTTCTCTTCTCTTCTCTTCTCTTCTCTTTTATTTTCTTTTCTTTTCTTTTCTTTTCTTTTATTTTCTTTTCTTTTCTTTTCTTTTCTTTTCTTTTCTTTTCTTTTCTTTTCTTTTCTTTTCTTTTCTTTTCTTTTCTTTTCTTTTCTTTTTTCTTTTTTTTTTCTCTTGTCTTTTTTCTTCTCTTCTCTTCTCTTCTCTTCTCTTCTCTTCTCTTCTCTTCTCTTCTCTTCTCTTCTCTTCTCTTCTCTTCTCTTCTCTTCTCTTCTCTTCTCTTCTCTTCTCTTCTCTTCTCTTCTTTTCCCTTCCCTTCCCTTCCCTTCCCTTCCCTTCCCTTCCCTTCCCTTCCCTTCCCTTCCCTTTTCCCTTCCCTTTTCCCTTCCCTTTTCCCTTCCCTTTTCCCTTCCCTTTTCCCTTCCCTTTTCCCTTCCCTCACAATCTACTCAGACTTTTTCTGAGCTCAGGGAAGCAAATGGAAGCTTTTTAGTTGATTTTCATGTGCTATGTTGTAGTTTGCTGGACATGTACAAGAACAATCCAACACCGTTGTTTTGTTGTTTGGGTTTTGGGAGTTTTTTCCCCCTTAAAGTGAGTTCTTGAGGGTTTGGGTTTTTTTAGCAGCCCATGAACATTGCTCATTAGAGATCTGTTTTCAAAATATAAAGTGGTCTTTTCAGATCAGCCTGTTGGGTTTGGTTTTGCTGGCATTTCTGGTATTATTTTTTTATGCAATGCAACATCTTTTGAAGGAGAAAAAAAAAAGTCAATAGAGCTATATTCAGCTGAATACCTAGCCAAAGAGTAGATGTTTTCTCTGTATATTGTTATTTAGCTACTCAGCAGAGAATATTACAGTATAACGTTTCCTTGGGCTTCAACCTTTCAAAGATTTTTCTAGACCGTTGAAGTTATATGACAATACTCTGCAAATATTCTGCTAAGGATTAGGAAGGGGATTTTATGAAAGAAATTATGTTTCCATGTTTTGCATTTTAACCTAATATATTCAATTTTCATATCGCTGAAGATCTTTAACAGATTTTTTTTTTTTTAATTTGTCCTTAAATTAATTTGTATACAACCTAAACCAAAAGAGCAGTGAGGAGAGATTTTGATGTAGTTAAAAGGTCTTAAAAATTTATAACATCAAAACTGTATCTGAAATAATAATTTGCGGCAATAATGAATTTTTCAAGGTTCTTCCCTTTTTGATTTTCAATTGACCATGAACAGCATGTTCCTCAGATGTATATGTCTTATACAATATTTATTAGATAGTTTCAAAGAATAAATCTTAGTCTTTAAATTGTGACAAAGCACCTTTTCAGAAAAAAAAAAAAAATTGCTATTTTTATCTGAAGAAGTGCTTAGGTATTTTTCATTGTGTAGTTAAAGCACGTAGTATGCTCTTCTGGCCCCTCATTAGCAGACAATATCTTTGTACACTGAAAGACCAGATTTTGTTCCTTCTCTACATTTTAAATGGCAATCAACAACTAAATGTTGGATGGAGTCACTGTGGTTTTCTTCTAAGCACTCTTACTGTTTTATCAAGTTGCTGTTTACTCAGTGGGTGGTATCTTGCTATGGTCTATTATTAACTTCACTGCTATTAGCAGGTATTTTCCTTCTTCCACAGAAGAAGGTGGTTTGTTGCTTTCCTTATGCATAATTTTGTTTTAGGGGAAATCCTCCTCTAATCTAGAAGAGCCACCCTTCATTTGCAGTATGAGAAGGTAGACACCCTCAGTTTGCAATATCACGGCACAGGATCTTTAGTGAACTGCTCTAGCATTCACCTCCTCCAGGGCTGTAGCTGATATTATGGCTCCTGTGGAGCTTCGGAACCATGTTTTGGGGGAAAAGAAACCCTTTACCCAAGTGAAGGGACCTCCCTGTAGGAAGGGGTAAACTGGGTCATGGTTAACCACCAAACTTCTGAACTGCTCTGTGTGCCCTTGTGAGTGCCTCACGTTGCATTTCCATTGCAATAAATATTATGGCAGACAGGTGCCCCCTTTTCCCCAAATTGCACCAAACAAATGCAGCTCTTTATAAATGAACAGAACTTATTTTTAACACATAACATTTTAATTTCACACCACCCCTGTTTAGGATGTAAATAAAGGACAGGAAGTTACAAGAAAATCTGCATTATTATTGGAGGTGGTAAATCATAGGAGAGAAAGGGAAAGACATAAAAAATATTTTCAGCTGAAAAGGTATTACATGAGGAATAACACACATTTTATTTATTCACAGAGTAATTATTAACTTAAAACAATAAGGGAAATTTAAAAAATACATTTTAAAAGTTCTTCCAGAATTCATAATTGGCCAAATCTACTAGGTATAGGAGCTTGGCTAACAGTGTTATGAAGTCAGTGGACATTTTTGTTATAATTTCTGACTGAAGGCCTTCTGCAGGAGACTCAAATAATTTCACAGAGATTTGGTATATACATTTTCTGATTTTACCTTCAATACATGCAAACTCTTTTTTTTTTCTTTACATTCTTCACTAAAAATAGTAAAACAACAATGAAATATATTATGTTACATTTTCAACTGGATTGATAATACATTTTATTGCAAAATTATGCCCTATTCTATTCTATTCTATTCTATATAGACAGGTGTATAGAATTAGTGACAGATGTTAGCTTTACCCAATGACACCTCTCAATAACCTGTTCTTACCAGGATCACAGGCACCCTGATGTGATTACTATTTTCATTGTTTTCCAGACAATTGTGCAGGGAATTTCTTTTAGAACTAAAGAGCACCTACAGGAGTAAGAGTGAACTGTTAAGGTCAGGCAGAAGTCATATGTACCACTTAAATTCAAGCGGTCTTTGGAGGACTGGATGTTCGTGCTGACCTTCTGTGTAAGGATGAGACGATTTTTGCAACTGTTGCTCGTTTTACTCTAGGTCTCAAAATAGCTGGTGTAAAGGAGTAGTCCGATGTCTGCAGAAAGCTCACCTCTATAATAATACATGTCAACAAGAAAGCACATGTGTATGCACACACATACACACAAAGACAAGGGGTCTCAATTTCAGCTTGTCTGGGATATTTTCATACTCTGTAATAAAAGTTACAGTTTCAAAGGACTTCTGTGCTTTTTTGTTCTAACGACAGATGGTTTGAGTGGAGCAGTCTATAAATGAATTGGTGGTGACCAACACCGGGCACCATTTATTTACTTTCTGTTTATAAACCTTAATGTTTGTTTTCCATGCATTCTGCTTCATGAAGATGATCACTAAGTACAAGAGTTCCTTTAAATCAGCAGTGACTGTGGTTTGGCTCTTCTTAACAATGTAATTTATAGCTTGGTTGAAGACATTCCAGACTGCACTGTCTAGTTCTTTCCTCTCTTTTTCTTTTGTGCATGTGTGTGTAACTTCATAGAACTGATGCTGATTTTGAGTATCATCTGACTTCAAAAGCAGGACACAGTAAAAGAAAACAAGAAAAACAGGGTTTATGCAGCTTCTCAAATTCAGCATAAAAAATGAGCAAAAAGCTGAGTCACACTATAAAGGAAGACGCTGCAATCATCTGATTTGAGACTCACCTTCTGGTCTCTAAATTATAGATTTCAACAACGATGTCTACAAAATAAGAAAGGCAGAAAAGCACAGAATTTCTGATCGTGCATTCAGCCCATCAAATTTCAATTCCAGCCTCTCTTGCTGACAGCACACTCTGACCTCTAAATCACCCTTACTCTGTCTGTCTGGAATCACCCCTAAATCATCTTTGTTGGAGCAATGGGTGACCAAACAGGCAATGCTCTGTGGGATGGCTGTACATGTTCTAGCGTAATTCTCAACAGCAGGAAGAGATGCTGCAATTTCATAGTTGGTGTTTAGAGCTCTGTTGATGAAGAGCAGACAATGTAAATACTGATGGAAAACAACCTAACCCCTTTCTAGGAAGACAGTGACTCAGGAATGTTCAGTGAAGGAGTCAGTAGTATTTGTGAAGATTAAGATAGATTTGTATGATCACTTTTCCCACTGCTGCTTTTTGTAGAAAATAAACCCAGTAATTTTTTAATGAGTTACACAGAGGAAGGGAAGAGAATTCAAGCTCTGAGAATTGGGTCATTATTACCTGTATCCGTGTCCAGCTTGTAGCTGCTGCTAGGGACATCCCTGTTTTCCAGGGTGTTTACATGCTATGTGACTGCCTTAGGAAAGGAGAAGTGTTCGAGGTAGCAGCTCTCAGATTCTCCAAAGCCAGCTGAGATGTCATCAGAGCATTTCTGCCAGCAAATTAGAGCAGTCCAGCTTGGAGAGGGCTTACAGGCCAGAACTGATCATTCTACCCCAATCTCACTGAATGTGAACCTCTATCCTTTCTACCCTGTACATGCTCTGCTTTTCAGGAGGCAGACACAGGAGGAAACAAAGTGAGCCCATTTCGTCCTTCATCTGGGTGCTGATTTTCCTGCTTCAACTTCTTAATTAAAAGTGGAGAGAAAATATCTTAGTTTTAAACTACCACCTCTCTGTGGAAGGAGAAACTGGGTGGTTATTTCATGGACTGCTGTAGCCCAGGGAAATCTACGTCAAGTTTAGCACTGAAATGTCTGCTGCAGCTCTGAGTGTTTATGGGATGATGGGTTTGAGTTCAGACCAGAATGACTGCTCCATATACTTAAAAAGCAGTTAGCTAGTGTGTACTAGTCCAGTAGCAAAAGCACGCGCTTGTGTTAGTTTTTAGCTTTTGGGCCTCTTTTCTCATCTGTCATTTTTTACAAATGCCTCCTGCAACTAAACAGCCAGCGATACTGGTCAGCAAAACATTGTAACCACAGCTGTCTAATTTGAATACCTCTGCAAACATACAGACACACAAGCAAGTAAACATAAGGTAGCAAGAGTGTCAGCTGACTTACAGTCACTGTTTACACGTACGCTCTTCGCCTCTGGCAAATGCAAGGTAGTACAAGTGATGTCAGCTCATCTCTTTGAGTACTTTAAATAAAGTCCCAAGATCTGCCCAGTCTTCTTAGAAGAAAACTTTGTGAGCACCATCTGAAAACTCTAGAGTGCACCTTGTTCTGTAGTTGGTACTCAGAAGTACTAAATGCTAGCTAAAATACCAAGTTTTAGGTACTTAGCATTTTGTGGCATCCCCAGTGCTGAATCAAGTACTTCAGCTGTTTATATCATGTGTGTGGTCAATTTGTTACTTAAAAATTGTAACCGTAAAATTCAGGACACTAATACAGCTGCCTAACCTACGGTGAAGGGAGCATCTTAATCCTCTAGCCACAAAGATGTCTCTAAGCCTGAGGTGCAGGGAAATGCCTCTCTCCTCTCAACATTCACACATTTGTAATTTTTTTCCCCTGAGTTAGGAACCAAAGCCAGCCCTTTCTCACCATACTTGGTCAGACAAAGAAGAGGTTCACTCAGACTATGTCAACATGAGCAACTAGTGCAGCGCAGTGGATCTGGATGGGGAAACAGCTGTTGCCAAAGCCCTCACAACTATGTTAAACACGTTCCAGGGGTTTACTTTGGCCCGGCTATTGCCTGGCCCTGGGTGCTGAGTGCTCATTAGTGGCAGCAACGTGATGGGTATGCTCCTGGGGCTTTGCGTATGGTCTAGTTTCATCTGAAAGAATCCAGATAGTGTACTTAGAGAGAGTTTCACGATGTGCACAAAAGTATGGTGAGGATGATTGAGAGGTTCACTTCAAGAGCACACCCCTAACCTCAGCTACAAAGCTAAGGTGATGGTGTAACCTCAATATCCCAGTGATTAGAGCAGCTGGGTTTGAGAGGCTTATACCAGGTTTTAGGTGAACATTTTAAAAAAATGTACCATCCAGAATCCATTTTCTAGCTTGTTAATTCATTGGAATTCAATTCACAGATGCAGATTTTCCAGTTTCTTCCCTGTTCACCAGATTTCCTTTTTCCCAAGTGTTTCTATGTAACTAGCGTTTGGTTAACAAACGGGCCTTTGACCCCCATGAATGTCTGATACCCTTTTGATAAAAACAGGACTTGCTACTCTGAAGTTCAGTGGATACCCAAGTCCTTGTCGATAGTCATATCTTGGGATTATATGTACATAGTTTTTGCATGGAGAACTTTTCATTATTCTTCAGTGTTCATTGCATAAGACTGTGCTAGAGATTGCTACCTTGTGCAAACTCCCTAAGTTAGAACAAAATTACTGTTTATGGTTGCCCAGAGTATTTCATAAACCAGCCAGTATATTTGTGAACACTAACTTTTCTGTCTCCGGTGGGGTTTAGAGGGACAAGGATAGCACTGTGTTTCTGAACTGTGTTAGAAGCAGCCGAGCACCTCTGCAAGGATGCCTGTGCTAGACTATCTCCAGCTTTCATAGTGGAACCCTTCTTTGCTCACACAAGAATCAGTGGCGGCTCAAATGCTCTTCAGCCATTACAGTATTTGTGCTTTAACTCCTAAAAGGATAGACTGTAAATTGCAATCCCCTACAAACTAAAACCCTCGTCATTTGGCCCCTTTCTCTTCTTCCCTTCTCCCAAACCTTTTACTGGTCTCTTACTGGAGGAGATGGGCAAGACCAAAGTCTGGGAAAGCTGTTGGCTGAATAGAAGCATGAAAACAGCATTAGTCACCAGATCCACCTGTATCGTCACGTACAAGAAAGGCTAGACAAACTAGCAAGGTAGAAATGTAACCTGCAAGCGCTTTATGTAAATCTGTGGAGGTTTGTTTGTGTTTTTTTCCTCCCTTAAGAGGTTGTCACTTTCAAACTCCCCAAACATAGGTTCTCTGTAAACAAAATATGACAATATTTTTTTTCCAACATTTTGCAGCACCAGTTTTACCAGCTCTGCACTCCTCATTTACTTGAAAAGCCAGACACAATTTTAGTCCACCAGACACATTTTTTTTTTTTTTCTGGTTGGTTTTTGTTTTTTTTAAGAGGGAACAAAAGGAAGGGCGAATACAAAGAATAACAGATTTAGTGAAATGAAATGTTTAATAGTGCAGTATCTCCACATTTTTTTTTAAAGTTTGTAATTTATTTTTCATAATACTAGTAAACTAGTATTATATTAAGGTTGAACAGATTAAGTGTGAAAAACATTTATGTAACAGCATTTATGATTCTACTTGAGAAGATTTCTTGTATGTATATTGTTGTGGAACCTCTCTGTCAGGAAATCAGTAGCAAAGCCTGTCCCCGTGAATGCATGATCACGTGCACAAAGATTGAGACACCCTGCTTTGGTGGTGTATGGATATATAACACTTTAACTGAAACAATTAATTATCTGAGATGCCAGTCCTGGTTTCCTACAGGGCTGGTTTGAGTGGAGTTCTTCACTTATATGTACATGGGAGTTGCATGTATACATATGTAACTAAAGGAGGAGTTGTTGGCAATTTAGCACTCATCATACTGTTTTGCAGACTAACACTAGATACGCTAGACATAAGCATATGTTAAAAAATGTCAATATGGAGTCCAAACTGAAAATAAATCTCTTAATTTCTTGACAAATCTCTGCACATTATAAAAAGCAGTCAAGCTCCAACCATGATCCTGATACTCTGTGAATAAGAACATGTGAATTTATGGGAAGGGTAAAAAATGCACTCTTTGTGGACTAATCTGTGGCAAGACAACACATGAAGGAATATGTTCAAAACTTCCCAATATATCAGCTAGCAAGAGTGTGTTAATGGTGTTTTCTAGGAAAAATAAGTATAGGTCTCAGCTTCAATCCTGGCAGGCCTGCCCACTGCAAAGGAAAGGGGGTATATGACATTCAGTTTAAAATCTTCGCAGTTTATTTTTCCCAGGCTATTGGTTGAGATCCATCATTTGTCATGCTGAGAAAATGTAAATCAGTTTTTTCCAAGTACTGACTCCATTCTGTCCCCTCCTTTTCACTGGCACAATCAAGGCTGTGCACAGACTGTCTGTGATACGCTGCCGCCTGTGGTGTTAGTAGTTGGCACACTCACTGCACTGTGGTGTGATGTCTTAAGAAGGTGTAAGTCTTTTTATGCTCAATGAAATTAAGAAGCATTATAAAAAGAGTCATTATTTTACTCAACATATAATTAACATGAAATCTGTGATAAGTTACTGAAAAGACTAATATTTCTCCTCCAAGACTTCAATTCTTATTCAGAAAAAAAATGCATTTAAATATATCATAATGAGAAATGGAAAAATAGTGGCCAAAGTGGCAGTATTACAGGTACTACTTATCTAGATGTTCCAGGGCACAGCTTGAACAAGTGGAATCGGGAAGGAATTTTCTCCCTATGCATAGAAGCATTCCAGTAAACATTTCAGGGACCACATCTTTCCTTGAAGCCTCTGGGATTTAATATTAGGAGGATACAGGACTAGAGAGAGCATCCACAAGCAACATGTGGCAACTGGCAGTTAGAGTTTTCCATCAGATGTTCATACATTATTGTAATATGGCTGGCTAGCTTCTATTAAAATTCATAAAGCATGAATGCCTTACAAAACAAACATGGAAGAATAAGGAGATAGGCTTTCCACCAGGAAGAACTTTAAATACAAATGAGTTATAAACATTTCTGTTCTCTTCCCTCCTGTGGTTGGCCAGACACAGTGACATTTCTTTCTTTCCATCCCTGACAAGTTTCATTGCAGTAAGTGCCAATAACAATTACGCTGAGTTTGGCTGAATGCGAGCCGTGACTTTTTTCCCTCAGCTCTACAGACTTTGACAACACTATCAGTTCATAACAGACCACCTGTTTGTTTTGTAGTGCCTGCCAAAACACATAAGTGTTAATGAGGAAAGGAGATGCTACTTAATATGTGTGTATATTTATATAATATGCATAAATGCATACACATTTAATGTACACATTTCTTTCCACTGAGGCAGATAAAAGATAAACAACTTGATTGCAAGATGAGGGTGTTTTTTTCTTTTATTCACCTTGCTGAAGGTTTATTCAGCGGGTGCAGTGTGGAGAGAGAGAAGTGTTATAAACCCTTTCATGCAAAAATTGCAAAGAATCAGTATCTGTCCTGATTTTGAACTCACAGCAACATGATGTAGACAGTAGACATCATGGAGTGATCTACAGATTGTATATCCTGAAGTCAGTGGAGCTGCTTTATTTACAGCAGCTGTGTTATTTTCACCACGTACCAATTATATGCAAACAAGCATGCACATGGCATCTTCATGAAAAAAAAGTAGGGAACAGGTTCCTTTTCTCTCAAAACATTACAAACAGTACTAAAATTTTCATTTTTTCCAAATATCGTACAGTGGTGTGCACCAAGTGAGCAACATCTCTTCCAACCATCACATCTCCCTCTTTTGTCTAGTTTTGCCTCATGGCATTGCTCCTGCTAAGGATCTAGCCACACGTGTTTTTCATACCTGGCTTAAAAGGCAGGCAAAGAGAGTGAAAAGCAAAATTTCCAAGAGCTTTTATCCCAACATAAGGTACCAAGTGCTGGATTTTCAGAGGTTCTGAGCAACTCCATCTCCCATCTGAATCCTTATCAGAATTTAAAATTATGAAGACTGTTGATTAGAAGAAGTAAACAGAAAACAGGCAAATAACAGGAACAAGAATGAGAAAGAGAACAGGAAAGAGAAGGTAACTTATTCTGTAGCATTAGTTAAAACTAACCAACACATCCAAACTCACTTTTTCTATTTGAAATACAGCCCCTCAACTGTTTAGAAATATCTTTCTAGAGCTTAACAGTAAACAAAATTGTAAACTTTGGAAGCTGTGAATTTTAACTTTGAAAATTAGTGCCTGGTTTTGCAATTCATGTTCAAATTGATGTGTCAAGGGGCATCTGTTAAGTTTCAGACAACACTGAGTATAAAATTTGGATTCCTATGGCAATGCTGTCTCTTCTGCAATAGAATACTAGATATTGCATCCTGAAAAATCTCTGTGATTGAATGGATATGTTCTAATTGGATTTGGAAGAAACATCTGAGACATGCATGGAAAGTGGCAAAATTCTGAAAAGACTGAGTGTCCTTGTCCAGGTCATCAAAGGACAGGAAGAGAACATCTGATCATCACAGTATCCAATGACTATTCTGGTTTGTTCAATAATTTTTTCCATAGAGGAGAAACAGATTTTTACTTTTTTAACTCAAGACTTTGGTCCTATGTGTCCTGAAGCTTCCCTCTATATATATTATTTGTACCCAGAAATTTGAAATCCTATTATAAGCAGAGCTATGTATAGCTTCGAGCTGTTAGCATTTGCCAGTCTTCAGACCCTACATGATTAACATTTCATGCATTAACAACATGTACACCTTTAAAGTATGTGGAGTAAGTATAGTTTAAAGGGGTGTGAGACACCAGGCCTTTCAGGATTTGCAGATGCTTTTCTCCCTTTATTAAAATTTATTTCTTTTACTGCTTACCTTTCTGCATTCTTTTAAAGAATTACATGCACTTGTGAGATAAGCTGGGTTTTAAAACTAATTTTAACATTTTTTGAAGTAAATTAACTTCTTTTGCTCCAGAATAGAGTCCAAACAGTCCAAATTATTAAGGAGTGTCTTTTCCACAGCAGCTATTTCTGAATAACTCCATGTTAGACTGAATCTAAAATTAAGTTCGCAGAAAATCCTCGAGATAGATACCCAAAGTGCCTCACCTTAATGTCTAAAACACTACACATAAGGCCAGAGGGAAATAATGCAGAATGTTTATCCTACTGAGAACAGCAGGACTAACCTGAGTGCTTGCACTCTGTACTGCAGTATGTAGTGCAGACACATTCCCATGATGACCTTGGACTAATCTTTTATTGTATGTTAGTGTGTCATCTTTAGAAACAGGACTATTGTGACTATAAGGTTCATTAGTGAGTGTGAGGTGCTCAGATAGAGGTTCATTAGTGAGTGTGAGGTGCTCAGATAGTATTGTGATGAGGTAACAGAACAGGGATTATGCCTATGTGGAAGTATTCGTTCATGCAGAAGCAGGAATTAGTAATGATTTAATCTACATCAGACTAGCCAGACAGAGAACTAGCACAAGTATTTTTAAGGAGAAGCTGCACTCTGACACAGGTCAAATTTGGTAAAATTGCACAGATTAATGTAATACTCCTGACTATTTGGAAAGCTAACTTTCTTGAATCTCTATGCACTACCAGTCTGACACGGATTAAGGAGGTGAGCAAGGAGAAACACCTGGCACCAGCTCACTGAAAGGGCTATGAAAAAATTGAATATTTTCTACTGTAAATGCAAAGGCACCACCAGCCTCTGGTTTCAGGGTTAAATGGATGGGACTAAACCAGTAATGACTCACAGGCACTCCTCTCCTAATTCATATCTCATTGTAAAGGATAAACAGTTGTTGGTAATGATTGAGACAGTTTTCAAAGAAACACTAGGTTAAAAGTGTGTGCCATAACAGATACTAGGCTAAAAGTTATATGGACAATCCCAATCTTGATTATAATACAGTAGGCAAAGAAAATGTTGAAGAACTGTGTTGCTTTGCACTGCTGGAAAGCAAGAAAATAGAAGCAGAATCTAATGCTAACCATGTGAGAAAAACTGAAGTACTACTGGTAAAATTTCTTAACGAAAATTATTATGGTTTATTCTACAAAAGGGAAGCAATTTGCTAAAATATGGCAATGGAAACCAGACTACCCTAGAAAATGTATTTCAGGAGCCATGCTTTACCCTGGGAACTGTATATTATGACTATTAAAGGAAGAAACTAAATTTCTGTATAGTACAGGTGCCTTGGCAAACTTCATTATAGAAGTGAGATGTTTTGAAGAAACATTTGTTTATACCCCTAAACTATAATGATTTTGGCTGGAACACAGGGTGAATGTCACAAGATACAACTACTGATGTTATTCCTTTCTGGAAAAAAGTAATCTACAAGTTTTAACACAGCTTTTATAATTATCATGAGTCTCTAAAATACATTGTTGGTTCTTAAGACAATGTTTTTAGAGATTTGAGATCAACCAATATGCTAGTTTCCATGTCAATTTATTAAGTACATCTAGTAGTTCTCGAAAGATTATTGACACATCTGTGTGCAGAATTTCAACATGATCGTTTTTTTATGGCAACTGGAGAAGGTTCCTGGAGGTACAGTTACTGGTGGTATAACACTTGCCTTTGTCTTGTTCACGCCAGTACGTGGTAACGCAACTTGTGTCAGGTTTCACATTGCATTATATTCTCAATCAGACTTCTGGAAAGTTAATGATTAATTTCTGCATGGTGTCTGTGTCATAATTTTTTCGTATCAAATAGCAATGTATTTTTAGTATACTGGTCCATGGTTTAATTATAATTTGGTTGATAGATACCTGTAAACTGTAGTTGACTGAAATGTCTGAAATGTGAATATCCTTAAAAACATTCAAGTAAAAATTGTTGGTGAATTTTCTGTACATATAATTATTAGGAAAGGAGTAAAAAGGAGAAAGACTTGGAAAGTAATAACCTACCATATCCTGTTTAAAACTCTGAATATTTGCTTTAGTTTTTTGGGAAAAAAAATAATTAAATATATATTTGCTTTTCTCAGAAACATGGCAGTGGATTTCAAAATGTCACATACTGCACAGTCTATGTGTTACAGTAATACTGCTAACAGCACCTGAGGTATCTCATTGGCAATTTATTGGACAAATTCCAGGACCATTAATTAATATTTACTGTCTCCAATGAAATGGATTGGAAAATACTGAGGAATGCAAATACAGTGCCTGAGAGCTACTGCATTCAACTAAATGCACAGAGCCAGAGAAGCCGTGCTGGAGCAATGAATCAGGCAGCCACAGTCCCAAAGACCTGTGTTTGGCAACCAGCCAGCAATGATGTGGCATATATTCACATCCAGAGGGAGAGACAGAGAAAAAGAAAAAGAGAATAGGAAGAAAAAAAATGACCTTTAAGAAGTGAGATCACGTGAACATTCACTTTTACTCCTCTGTTGATTAAAATGAGTGGTCAATAAAGTTAATTAGTCATCAGACTTTACTTATCAAAAATTATGCAAATAATGGGGAAAACTATATTAAAATTGTATTAAAATAATAAGTTTTTGCTTGTTTAAGAAAAAAACAAACAAAAAAAATCTTGGTCCCTCCCCCTATAGGTCCTCAATGTATTTTGATGAAAAAACCCTCACTTTACAAGCAAAATTTTACCAGTAAAAACAAATTACAGTAATTTATTTGTTAGTAAGGTGGTGGAATCAAGAAGATGGATAAAATGGCTGTTTAAAAGCTATGTCCTTAAAATAAGTTCTGCCATGAATTAGTTAACACCAGCTATTCTGATCAAGAGCACTTTCCTTGAGATACTTGACTGTTTCAAGCTGACTCTTCTTTCTAATGGACAAAGTCCAAACCAGCCACTGGAAACAGTGAGGTTTGACATTACAGGGGAATGGAATTTGTGTCAAAATGCTTTTGGAGAGGTTCCTGAAAATACAATTATTCCATATTTTCCTCTCCTGTGATATAAGAAGTCTTTCATCCTCAGTCAGTTTTTTTCACAGTCCTACCAATTTTGAAGGCAGCTTAAGGACCATGGCAGTAGCTTGCTAGGACCCCTGCTTGTTAATGGTTCTTGCTAATTCACAACAATTCCTAGGCTCAGCAGTAGATTTTGCACAGGCCAGGGACTGTTCACAACAGTTTGGACGCTAAGTGAGATTAGACATTATCACCATGAACTGTGCTTTTTCAGCTGGCTGCAGGTCTAGAGAACAGATTCTGATCCGTAGTATTTACTAGTCTAGAAATAGTGTTAAGTCCCAAGAGTGTTAAAGGATTATGTATTTTCTTTACACAAGTATTTCCTTCATCAGTCATCAGGAAAGTATCTGAACACTTGAAAAATATTGATGATTCAAAGCTCATGTTGGGTGGGTTGACTGCTGCACACATAGTATATAATTTCCAGCTTGTTAATGTTTGTAGCAGGGAGACAGTGGGCAAGATTCCTTGATAGGACAAGGGGTAACAGTTTTAAACTGAAAGAGGGTAGATTTAGATTAGATATTAGGAAGAAATTCTTCACTGTGAGGGTGGTGAGGCACTGGAACAGGTTGCCCAGAGGAGCTGTGGATGGCCCATCCGTGGAAGTGTTCATGGCCAGGTTGGATAGGGCTTTGGGCAACGTGGTCTAGTGGAGGGTGTCCCTACCCATGGCAGGGGGGTTGGAACTAGATGATCTTTAAGGTCCCTTCCAACCCAAACCATTCTATGATTCTATGATTCTAAGGCTGTTTTCCATACAAATCTCTTCAGATTTCATAATCTCTTGCTGTTGTTCTTAGCAACTTTGCTTTGCAAGACATGTTAACATATTTTGCTGATGCGTTCCTGAGGCTTAATGAGCATCATGGACAAAACCATGCAGGAAGCCTGTGGCAGAGCCAGGTGTCTTGTTCTTTTAAGTTCTAATCCAATGTTTTGGCTGTCCTTCCTTTCAGTGCATCTACCAAAAGCATGCTAGTCTCCTCCCTTGTAGCAGATCAACAGGGAGGTAGTTAGTTGATATATGTTAATGCACCATTTTTATTGGCAATTGAGGTTTTCCAGAAATGTGTGTATTGTCCCTACATATCATTACAATATATCAAAAATAAATCCTCTATGTGCAGATGATGTTTAGTTGCCTGCCAGTCCATCTGTGGTCTACACATGGAGACAAGAGTGCTAAACAGAACAGATGTCATTGGAAATATAAGTCTCTAAACATACATATGTTACATGGGCTTTCATTAGAAGGTTGAATTTTAAAATCTCTGTGTCTTTTCTAGTACCATTATATTGTATATTTCAGTCTAGATTATGATATCCTTGATTGCCTTTGTTCATAGTAGGATCTTTACAAGTTTTGTCCCTCTGCTTAGTGGATGCAGTTATCCAAGAAATTTTTCTCACATCTTTTTGCCTTGGGCTATGAGGACCATAGCTCTCAGACCTTTCATATCTAAGCCTGCAAGGGGCACAGGGGAGGGCAACACATCTCTGCTCTTCATCTCTTTTCGGTCATCATTAGGGCTACATTTGCAATAAGGACCAATGGTTATATACTGCATTTTATGTGGACTATGGAAAGTGAAGCTGGCACCTTATTTTGGGTACCCACATAAGGAGGTTAGCATGCCTAGACTTTGTCATGCACTCAGTGCAGACCCTACTTAAGGTCTCTCTGGAGGAGTGTCTCTGCTGACCATTTGAAGAGATTTAAGCAAGTAAGTGCCTAAATTTAGAGGTTTAGATGAGACTTTGGGCAACATGGTCTAGTTGAGGGTGTCCCCGCCTGCAGCAGGGGGGTTGGAACTAGATGATCTTTAAGGACCCTTCAACCCAAACCATTCTATAAGTCTATGATTCTATGATTTAGACTTTTATCTCACTAAACAAAGAATTAAGCTTGTATCTATATGTCACATTGTGTGGAGCTTGGTGGAGAGACCTGTATGCTAGCTTTGATTTGTTGCGCGTTAGTGGTCCGTCACAACTCTTGTCATAACTGGGGGCTAATTGAGGACTGGAGCAAAGTCCTGCTTGTGCAGTGCTGTGTTACAACTAATAAGAGCTGTGTCTTTGCAGAGACAACTAGCTGAGCAATACAATCATCCTGCTTTCAAGTAGTTTTGGGTACTCACAATCAACATAAACATGATTTATGAATTTGTGAAAAATTAAATCTATCCCTAGCATATTCTGGGGCCACAAGATTTTGCACTGCGGTGGTAACTGCATTCTTTTTCTTCTTCTGTATTTTACATCAAAACAGCTATCTTGAGGGACATGACAAGGAACAATATTATCTATAATCCCTTTATTTAGAACATAAAGCTCTCCTGCTTTGTGATACAGTTTTGTAAGAGAAGAAGACTTTTGGAAAATGACATAAAGGAGTTGAGAGAGACTGGCCAAAGTGAGGAGAAAAATATTTGTCTTATTAGAAGCTGCTTGCATGAGAAAAAAAAAAAATGGACTGTTTACTTTGGGTTTATTTAATAATGAGCTACCTGATCTTACAATTAAAACAGAATAATAATAATAAACTTATCTTTTTCAGTGGTTTCTAAGGGAGAAGAAATTAAGGTCAACTAATATTATATTAGGCCCTCTCAGTGTGTATATATTTTTATTTGTTATTTCTGCTTAGAAACCCACTTGTCAGGCAAAGTTGAATCAAAGAACGAAAAGAAATCCTCTACAACATGGAATTTACTGTCTGAGTAAAGGTGTTACGGGACAGAAGGAGGCATACAATGTGGCATTGTGGCACAATGTAAACACAAATGCAATTCTGTTTTCCTTTATGATTTAGGATACGAGCCCATTCCAAGCTTTTTCATATCACATGTTGCAATTCAGGTATCCGAAAACCTAAAGGGAATCTTCAAGCCATCCATTTATGCCTTAGAGCTGATAAGACAACACTCTTATTCTAATCCATGTTATTAAAAATAAATTGTCCAGTGTCAAGAGGATATATAATCTAGGGATTCAGTAATATGTTTTAGATCTAAAATAACTTTCAATATGTTCAGCCACATAGTGGTATGTGAAAATGGATGAAATAGCTACAATGACCCTAGAGGAATGTCAGGCCCATATAGGGATATTTTAAGTAACAAGTAATGAATTCTGTCATAGTGAGCACAGGGAATTTTGATTAGAAAATGGTTTGTAATCACGTCTATGCAGAGGGGCGAGTTGGTACATCTCCAAAACACAGTCATGAGAGCATGGGCTCTGACCCTGAAAACACACAGATGGATGGGACCTGATAAGACCCATTTAAGTGTATGAAGGCATTTCCAGTTTTTTGAATAAGATTTTTATGAGACCATTTAGCAGTTTCATTAATTTCAGTAGGGCTACCCACATTCATGGAATCCCATGCCTACAGGTTTCCAGTGCCACCTTTGTCTTAGAATATACTTCTAAATTTTGCTTTCACATTTGAATGTTTCCTTGATGCAACTTTCAGAGGAACCTTGTGTATAAAAACACCACTGGTTTGGTTTTTTTCTTAGCATATTCAACATCTTTAATATCATTGGATTAATGCTATTCTATTAAGTAGAGGGTAGGGCTTAGGTCTGGTTTTGAGACAATTAGGTCTACCACAAGCCACTAAAAACCTTGAACAAGTCATTTTTCCATTTTGTACTTAAGTGCACCTACCTGACAGAGGGGGAAATCACATTAAAACTCTATAAAGTATTGAGACTTATGATACAAAGTGCTATGTAATTAAATTACCAATTTAATTATTTAGATACCATTCTTTAGACTAATTTTTAATTATTGTTCTTGACATGTACACTTTCCAACACACAACATTCTGTAGGTAGGCTACCCTCTCCATGTATTTTTTATTAAACCTCTTTAAAAAGCCTTTTTTTTACCCTCTGCAGATAACAAGGAGAAGGATCATTTTATATGTTTGCTTTTAAGTCATCTAAGTCAGATAAGTCATTCGAATACTGATGCCATTTTTCAAGTAATTGTTTCTTGAAGTTCAGGACTTTTTAACAGAATATGTTTCTTAGGAAAGCTCACTTGAATGACTGAACAAGCCTCCAAAAAAGGCATTAAAACCGGCTTTATTTCTAACCTGCATACTATTATTCACACTCTGAGGTAGAATAAATAGCAATTTAGAACAGCTATAGCTTCTTACAATATACCCAAATGACCTTTAAATTGAAATTTGTCAAATTCAGTTAAAACCATAATGATTTAAACAATTAGATAGCTATTCAAATATCAATTAATTCTATCAAGCAAAACAGTGACTAAAAGACACAATCCAAAACTAGAAGTAGAATTTAAGTTTTGTTTGGCATCCTGGAAGTTTTAGTCTGCCTTTTTCCTATTGATTGCATACTGCTTGATTTGTTTGTATAAAATGTGTTTATTAAAATATTTCTGACTCCTCACTAATACCAAAGTACGAGGCCAAGTCCCAGGTAAACATTTCTGATATATTTTAGAGGGTGAGGAATGGATCTACCTCACCTGACTTTATACATCCAGGGTTTGATTCATTTATCCACAGAGACAGTAGTGGCCCATGAGATGTCCCAGGAATTCCAGCAAGTTCACTTGAGGCTTCCAGACAAGACATGGGACACACAGGGCACTCAAACCCTTCTGGAGACTATAGTATGGGATTTGGCTCACAGATTAAGGTACTTAAAGGTATATGTCTATTTTATAGATATTATAGTGTCATTATCATCTAGACTTTCTTTATAGCCAATAGAAATGCATGAAATTGATACAGTTATTGAAACCTGGAGAACTATTAAGTTAATTTAAACATCAGTTGACCAAATGTGTGTTTAGTATAGAGTATTTTGAATACCTCTATGGATGCCACTGTATGAAATAAACTCCATCATTGACTACATGAGAGTTTAGATACCATTTAGAGGGTTGTCTAGTTCTCCTGAGATTCTCTAGGGTACCCTGTCTGGCCTACAGCTGCCACTACGGAAAACCATGAGTCACCTGTAGATCCTTTGTCATAATCATTAACACATGAATGTCTTGCAAACCTTTGGGCATCTCAACGTACACTTCAGAGGCTACATGTAGGCGGTGGAAGCGAACCTCATCTTGCCTGCAGTCCCTACGTCCCTGTTGCAGGCATGTAATAGTGGGTGTCTGAACATCCTTTCCTGAGATTTTACAGAATTTCTCTAAGTCTGGGGTGATGAAAGGTAGGGGCTTAGCAGGGAATGGACAGTCAAAATTAATAGTAAGTTTTAAACTATCTACACACACACACACACACACAAGCAAACTTCTGCCCTCAGGGAAAAAATGTCAGCAGTTAGTCATTCACTAGGTCATAAACATAAGACATCAGGGTGCTAGAACACTTAAGACACATGGTTCCATTAGCACTATTTTGTCTGTATAAATTTTTAACATATTTTCTTTTTTAACAGATATCATTACTGCAATGTTAGTGTCCAGTAATAATCACATAATTGCACTACACCGTCCCTCTCACTGAAGCATAGTAGAAAGTAGTCCAAGATTTAATAAGGCCAACTTGGCTTAACATTATTATGGCACACAGGATAATTGTATATCATAGGGAGATTTTATGTCACTATATGAAGTAGTGATGCTTTGGGGACAGTAGACACAAAACCTCTGAATTCGACCTAATCCCACTTTTCCTCACTCATTTCTAATCCTTTCTACAGCAATGAGCTGCACACAAAAGTACAGAACCCTTCTGAATCTCTGTCTTTCTTTATGTATAATCACAGCATGGAGGTTTTACCCTGGATAAGTTTCTCTTTTAAATAAATGAAACAGAAAGAACTTCTCAAGAGGTGGGAGAAATCCTTGCTTTCCTTTTGTCTGATCAACAACTGGAAAATCTGAATAAGTATAGATGCGCTCAGAAAATTCTTGATGAAGAATCCTATTTGATTAATTAGCAACACTGCAGATCACTGTATTGACCTTATGTCAGCAAAAATGTAAATGAACTCACCAAAATAAAATGCATTAGTTGAGCACTGGATAATAGACTATGTGCTAAATTGCAGCATAGTCTACTATTTATACCATTAATTTATTAATGTCAAGCTGGACAAGGTTGTAAGTTTTCTCGAAAATATGTTTCGTTTTGCTAATATTTCATATTTGTTCTTACAAGTAGCCTGCTCTATGATAAAAAAAAAAAAAAAATCCCCATGTTTTCCTAGTACAGATGTATGCAAATGATTTCTGCTGAATGAATGTTCAGCCTTATTTTCTACAGCGTTTCACCTCAGTGCCTGTCAGCATGCAAATTTTGTTCTCAAAGGGATTACTCAGAATTATGCTGGTGAGAGCTGTATTTGCTCATTAATTTAGGGCTCATTAGCTAAGACTAACTGGACAAGGATAAGTACAGATTATGGTCACTCTCCAATGTAGCTTAATAGTTTGTTTATTATGTAAATATAATTGTGTACTGATGTAATTTGATATTGTGCTACTGATATAACCTAAAATTCAAAGTATCTGTTAGGAACATTATATAAAATTAACCCAGAAGTGGCTTAGCCTTCAATGTAGTGTACATCTCTCTTTTTGACAGTGCTAATGTATAACACATAGTATGCATAATATATAATATATGTACATTTTAGTTTGTATTTTGAAATAAGGTAATCATGCAGCCTTAATTGGAATATGTCTGTTTGGTTAATAAGAACATACTTCAAAACTTTTTCATCACTAAAAAAATATATCTACCAGTGCTCTATGAACAGATTATAAAATTCTCAATGCAGTCATATAGCATTATTTTTAGGTGTTTTCAGAAAATAACTGGACTGCTAATGATCAGTGAACAGGTGATATATGATCTTTAAAATTTCCTCCTTAGAGTATATTGATTATTTACTTAGGTCATCTTATGTCATTTTGCTTACCCAAGTGCATAATTGTGCTGGGTTTGGCTGCAATGGAGTTAATTTTCTTCACAGTAGCTAGTACGGGGCTGTGTTTAGGATTTGTGCTGAAAACAGTGCTGATAACACAGGGATATTTTCATTACTGCTGACCAGTGGTTACACAGAGCCAAGGCCTTTTCTGCCTCTCACACCACCCCACCAGTGAGGAGGCTGGGGGTGAACAAGGAGTTGGGAGGGGACACAGCCAGGACAGCTGAGCCCAACTGACCCAAGGGATATTCCATACCATATGATGTCATGCTCAGCATGTAAAGCTGGGGGAAGAAGAAGGAAGCGGGGAACCTTCGGAGTGATGGCATTTGTCTTCCCAAGTCACTGTTACATGTGATGGAGCCCTGCTTTCCTGGAGATGGCTGAACACCTGCCTGCCCATGGGAAGTGGGGAATGAATTCCTTGGTTTGCTTTGCTTGTGTGTGCGGCTTTTGCTTTACCTCTTAAACTGTCCTTACCTCAACCCATGAGTTTTCTCACTTTTACTGTTCGAATTCTGTCCCCCATCCTGCCTGGGGAAGGAGTGAGCAAGTGGCTGCGTGGGGATTAGTTGCTGGCTGGGACAAAAGCACACAATAATTTACCTGACTAAGCAGTGCAATAAGAACTAGCAAATTTACGTGTTTACAAGAAAATAGAGAGTGCTGCATTTGCTGTCATGAATACTCAAGCATTCTGTCTCCATGAGTCAGTTCTGAACGCAGGCTAAATTTTGTGAAAAGCTAAATCAAACCTACCTTTCAAATGTAAATGATTACCAGTTCAACTCCTTCTGTCCCCCACACTTTCCTCAGTCACAGATGCAGATACTAATTTTAAAAATGGGACAGAAATTTTACTCACACACTCAACTAACTGGAGCTGACCTCAAGCATATAATTACAAACATAATTGGGATTAAGCTCATTATGGGGCAACAATATTTTCTTAAGGCACTTCTAAATTATTTCCCTCCCTGTCCTTCTCCACCTTCTGTTGGTATTTACGTGTTCCTGCTTGTGTATCCAAGCTTGTCACTCCCCGGGCTTTGTCAGCTTGGTTCCTGGGGAAAGAGGGAGGTGGAGACATTGCAATACATCCTGGACAGAGGAAAAATGTGGTAAAAGGTTGCCCTTGGAAAGTAAGCACCACAAGGAGACGAAGACAACCAGTGAAGGATGGGAGTAACACGCAGAGTGAAAAAGTGGGGAAAGTCTGTTTCCAAGATAAAATCTACAGGGCATGGGTTGAAATTTGCAAAGATTAAAGGCCTGCTCAAAAACTTTCAGAAATAATTTGAAAAATTTGTGTTGTTTGTTTTGATTTCTGGAGTAGCTCTGAGGAAGGGATGTCCCACTTTCTGTATGGCAGTGATTTAACATTGAAGAGTTTACCTTGATGTTCCATCACACCCGTATGCCTGAGAGACATGCAGGAAATATTTTAACCAAGGCCTTCGACAAGTCTGATTTTTACTTCAAGCATCTGATAGCCTTCGTTAGAACATGAAAATATGATCATTTGTTGGCTTTTTTAAACAAAACACTTCCTCAGAACCTGTGTTGGTTTTGCGTGGCAAGGTTTTGGTAGCGGGGGGGGCTACAGGGGTGGCTTCTGTGAGAAGCTGCTAGAAGCTTCCCCTGTGTCTGACAGAGCCAATGCCAGCCGGCTCCAAGACGGACCCGCCGCTGGCCAAGGCCAAGCCAATCAGCGCCTCTGTGATAATATATTTAAGAAAAAGAAAAACAGTTAGAGAGTGCTTTTGCAGCCAGAGAGAGGAGTGAGAAGATGTAAGAACATCTGCAGACACCAAGGTCAGTGAAGAAGGAGGGGGAGGAGGTGCTCCGGCGCCTGATTCCCCTGCAAGATTCCCCTGCAGCCCGTGGTGAAGACCATGGTGAAGCAGGCTGTCCCCCTGCAGCCCATGGAGGGAGGATGAGGGGGTGTAGCGATTCCACCTGCAGCCCGTGGAGGACCCCACGCCGGAGCAGGTGGAGGCACCTGAAGGAGGCTGTGACCCCGTGGGAAGCCCGCGCTGGAGCAAGCTCCTGGCAGGACCTGTGGATCCGTGGAGAGAGGAGCCCACGCCAGAGCAGGTTTGCTGACAGGACTTGTGACCCCGTGGGGGACCCACACTGGAGCAGTTTGCTCCTGAAGGTCTGCACCCCGTGGAGGAGACTCACGTTGGAGAAGGTCGTGAAGGACTGTAGCCCGTGAGAGGGACCCCACGCTGGAGTGGGGGAACAATGAGTCCTCCCCCTGAGGATGAAGAAGCGGCAGAAACACCGTGTGATGAACTGACCGTAACCCCCACTCCCCATCCCCCTGTGCCGCTGTGGGGGGCGGAGGTTGAAGCCGGGAGTGAAGTTGAGCCCGGGAAGATGGGAGGGGTGGGGGGAGGTGTTTTTAAGATTTGGTTTTATTTCGCATTCCTCTACTCTGTTTTGCTTAGTAATAAATAAGATGAATTCCCTCTCTAAGTTCGGTCTGTTTTGCTCGTGATGATAATTAGAGAATGATCTCTCCCTGTCCTTATCTCGACCTGTAAGTTTTTTTTTTCATTGTACCTTTTCTCCCCTGTCTAATGAAAGAGGGGAGTGATAGAGCGGCTCTGGTGGGCATCTGGCCCTCAGCTAGGGTCAACCCACCACAGAACCATAAACAGGAGGGAGTAAGGAAATGTCTCTTGGCAAACGTACTTTTCTTTGTGGAAAACGATTACTCATTTGCTCTTAGCAAATAAATGAAAAAGGACTCCTTTCCTGCAAGGGCACCTGTCTCTGCACCATACCTGTGCGGCTGCATGATTTCAGCGGAAGCAGTCTGAACAATGTTAAGGCTGTACACAGGGACTCCTTCCAGGAGTAGGCCTCTTCGGAGTTTTAAATTGTTTCCTGTATGTGCCAGAAGTACTTTGAGAAAGATAGGAGTACAGAATATGATCTGAGACATTCTGGAAACAACAGAAAAAAAAGGTTATACATACATACAGCTGGTTTACAGAGCGTTTGGTAATATGAATTCTTAGGGGAGAAAAAACATTCAAACTTTCCCTTCTGGAGTATTCCCAGTGTGAGGAATTGTAATATTACTTTTGCTTTTAAACACACTCATAGTTACACGCCTCGTATAACTGATGATGACTGATAACCACAGTAGTTTTGTGTGTGTGATTGCTCCTTTGCAATATACTGAAAAACCCTAAGCTAGTGCACAGTTTGAATGCTGAGAACTGTGAAGCGTTTGAGTGGTGTTGTCAAAGTAGCCTCAGTAGGTTTTTAACAGTTCTGCAGAACTGTCTGGAATGCAAAAGCAAAACTTCCTTCCTTTAATGGCCTCAAGTACCCTCCGGCAACCTCCTTGCTATCACAGTGTAGCTTAATGGTGTTGAGATAGCTGACTTACATCAATATATTTCAAATAGCATTGAAATTATGTTGTATTACATAGAATTATTTTGAAAGCTATTAAAACAAAACAGCATAGTTTTGGTCTAAGTTATGTAACAATAGTTACTATTCACAACTTTTCACACACATACCTTACATCAGCATTTTTATGTGATGTAAACCAGAGGAGAAGCCAAACCTGACTTCTTGAACTTACAGATTTTTTATTTACTCTGAACAAGAAGTTTTGAACTGAAAATGAACAGGTATTGGCAACAACTGGGGAAAATAGTACTTTGATTATTTTTGATACTGTAGTAGCACCTACAATGGGAAAAGAAGATCATGCCACAATATTGCTATATACTTTTCTATTCTGATAGTACTTAAAGTCTAATTTGGAATACAGCTTTACTGTCAGAGGAATAAATGGATAACATTAGGAAGGGGTACTTGGTGCAATCCTCAGGCTGAAATTAGGGCAGGTTGTCTGAAGAGTCTGTCAGTGTTGATTATAAACTGCTAGCTGCCATGTCCCGGTCTGTCTTACATCATGGAACCACCATTAGACAGAAGCAAAGAGGTTCAAAATGAAATAGGAATCTACTTGTCAAACCTTTCTCCATTTCCAGAGGATGACACAGTTCAATCTTTGGTTTGTTTTGTCATGGGTGGATTTTAATTGCTGCTGTAGTCACTTTTCTCAATATGTAACTTATCACAATGCCTCTAATGCTTTTATGATAGTCATCATAATTGCTGGAGATATCTTCAGAAGCAGTCATTCACATTCCTCTAAGCTGGAAGCATTCCAGAGTTTGCATTGTTTTGCTATGAGAATAGCTATAAAAAGTGTTATCTGCTGGAAACATTTCCTTCTCTGTTTGAACTTTAAAATTGTTATCTGATTAGCTTGCTGTAAATTGCAAAGGTAAATGCGATGCAACGCGCATAGCACTCTGATCTTTAGTGGTCATTAGAATTACAAATGCACGCAGTATTGGCTCCTGACCCTACTGCGTATCTGAGAAATGGCTACTTGCTATTCTGCTTTGCTGATATCCTACACCGGTACGAAACCTGGCTGACATATATGAGGAGAGGCTTAAATTGTCAGACCTGTGGTTCACAAACAGCTGTCGGTCCATGAAAATTCATTGCTGTTAAAAATAAATGGGGCAGTTCGCTTGTTGAATTTGCCTCACTGGTAGGAATCCTATCAGTTGATATTGCCTCATACTAAGCTTGTAAATATCTCTTAAAGGGCTTAGAAAGAGTGAATGATCTGGCTAAGGGATGTGTAGCTGGCTTAGCTACGTATTTCATGACCCAATTCTCAGTCTAGCCCTGACCTTTTGCAGGAAGGTTAAAATGCCCTTCACATTCCAGCTGTTTCAGCTTACCAATTATGTCAAAGTGCTGCCTTTTATTTTTCACTTACCTTTTATGCTTGCACACATAGAACCCATGTTGTGTTGTTGGCTTGAAGGGGGTTCACACAATGGCTGTCCATGGTTTCCTTCCTTATGCTTATTCAAGAGGAATTTTCCAGACAGGATCACCAAGCACTTTACTGGGAAAGCTCTGAAAAACATCAGACAGGTTTGAACCATATTAACCTTTGGATTACTGAGACCGTGTGGTTCTAAGTTTTCCTTCAGGTGGCAAGGAAGAGCTGAAGAGAATATACCCTTACAGACCCTGACCAAGCAGCTTGAAGCATCTGCTTCATAAGTGCCTGTCATGTCCTTACTGCATCAAGACAGCAGCCATGCATCCAACCTTTTCCTCTGTACAGAGAAACTTCAGTGGTGAATTAATACTCCTATAGCTCATCTCATTCTTTCTCCTTTACTACCCCCAGCTTGTGTAAACTAAAAAGCCATAATCCTCTAAAGACTTTGCAGTCTTATGCAATGTGAGTGATTTGGATGTCACAAACAGAAGATTACAATAATCTGAGAGTGAACAAGCAGGAAAACATATTGACAAGTCATCTTGACATAGCTATTTATGTCAATACAAGTTGTGACGCTGGGAACAGAAAAAGAGTTTAACAGGGACAGAATTTATGTTAAAAGGGGTTCTGGGAAGATTTCTTTGACCAAAACACAAAATTATAGATAAAAAGAACTAAAAAGGAAAAATACTATTAAGAGAGCAGCATTCAAGTGTTGAGAAAAGTGAAGGATTAAGATGCATTTCCTGGTACATTAAAGAACTGGTTTTAACAGTTTTCAATTACATGATCACATAAATGTTTCCCCTCATGGGGACTCTGCCTCAATAAGTGCAAAGGATAGATTGTTTTTTTCTAAATGAGAAACTATTTCATATTTTGTTTTATTGTTCAGTGGGTGGCCCAATATCCTATTTCATGCACATTATTCAAACATTGCTCTGAAGGCAGAATATTCATTTTCTCATGAGTTTTCAATCATATTTATCACTATTATATATGAATATTTCACAAATTGAGGAAATAATCTTGGAAATGTTTCAACAGAAGGGGATGATATTTTTCTATTCCGTAAATTCATTGGTCTGCATATCACAAGGTTAAATAAGGGTCAAACATTTTCATTAATTTAGGGTGCCTTATTAAGCAGTCTAGGGCTTGTTTTTTTTCAGATAAATTAGCATTGTTAAACACTTAAAATGTCAACAGACAGCACAGTGTAACTCAGGAGGGAGATGTTAATGCTCAGCATTTCTACAAATCTGGCACAGGGATATTATGGTGGGTACCTGAAAAATGGAAAGTATCAAATTATTGAGTGTCTGTCAGAGGCTTATACAACATCAGATTTGCTGGAAACTTGGATTCCCTAGGGTTCTCCTAATTATACTGAAGACAGTCACAGATCTTCCACTCATATTGTGTTTTACTTAGTAAACAATGAACAGAGCAGACTCTTCAATGAACAAAGCTGCAGGTCCTTTCACTACTCACTGTTCAACTCTGATTCACTTCCATAGCCATCCCAAACACTGAATGAGGATGAAAAATAATGACTGTGATATAATTAAAGACTGTCAACATGTGCATACAAACAAAAAGGATTAATTCAGATTGCTCAGAAAAACATAATTTTGGTGTTTCTTAATATTAGTTTACAATCTTATGAAATAGCATAATTATGCTTGGCTATGTTTTGAAATAGCTGTCTAATATTGCAGGTTAGAAAAAAGTACGGACATGCAAATCCCCAAAGCAGTTTCTACCCAACAAAAAATCTACTTGGTGACCAAATATAGATGGTCACTTTCATCCTTTGTATGGCTGAAACCATTACATTTGCGAGTCTAACTGCCAGCATATGAACTAATCTCTGATAGCTATAGTAAGTGGTCATCCTGTGTAGGAATGTTTGCTGGAAACGGATCAGCAGAAACTATCATCTTGGCTTCCATTCCTTGACTCAGACATTTTGAGTTTGAGTCCTTCGTCCTGTTCTTTCCAGCCTATTCTATTCTCAGATTCAGTTTTCATTTCTTTCTTCAGTCTTACTACCCTTTCTAGCCACACAAACTCATTGTGAACTCCTCGGTGAGGAAAAATACTAAGAATTCCAAAATTCCAATTAGACTGCTAACATGTTCATTCAGAAAAACAATGTTTGGCATGTTTTCTGTTTTCCCTGGTATCATGTAGTTTCAGTCATATGCATTGGTATCTTTATTCAACTTACCTGCAAAAGGAGTTTTTAAACTTTGTATGTTTCCTAGATTTCTTTTGTTTTCTCTAGAGTTACCATTCCTCCCTTCATCCTGTTACTGTCATATAGATAACATTTACACTGCCTGGATAAGAAATCAGATTCCAATTCTCATTGCATTTTTCTTGGCTTATTAATTGCTTGTATGTGATGAAGCATTCAACAGCAGTTTTTATCTGCTCCAGTTTACAAACTTCCTGCAAAGTATTTGAGAACAGAAACATGAATATTATCCTTATAATTCTAGACCTGGTCCTAACACTAATGAATAGACATATCAGGTAGAGTCCATTGACCGTAGTATATGATATTTCAATAAATGCTAATAGAAATAACAATAATTTAAAAGCAGTGTTTCTGAAGACACAAGAATGATTTATGGCCATATCATTATGTTTCTGGACTCACTAAAGTGCATAGAGTTTAAAACGGACAATGAAAGCTCCATGGCTATTCAGATTCTATATTGGCACATTCTGTAGAAGAACTGTATTTTTATGAATCAGAAAGGATGTCTTCAAAGGAAAAGAATTCCCTCAAACAACATGTACATATTGTTAAACTGAAATATCCATCTCCTTTCTCTACTTGCTGGATAGCACACACTTGTTCTATCTTGTCAGGTGAGGCTATTGAAAGAAGACTAAAGTTGAACTTCTAAGCCCACTATGGGACATCTGTTTTGTTTCTAGTCTCTTAAGTTCTTCCTCTGCTCTTTCATTATTTGTGAAGAAAACACAAGCAAGATCTGACATGTCAGGGAAAAAAAAGAAGATATGACTCAAGACCTTCCTAATGCTGACTGGGACAAATTTTGAACTTCCAGGAAGTTCAGAAAATTCCTGGAACTTTTTATAAGGGAGTTCCCCTGATTTTCAAAGACTGTTCTTCCTTGTTATAAGCAGCATCAGAAGTGAAAAGTTATGAAACTACTCTGGATAGTGTCTCAACATTTTCAGTCTCAGCAGAAGCAGGAAATTCCTCCAGACATCTCATCAAAGACAAGCAGATAAATATCAAGGCTCACTGGATCTTTTGAAGTCCATCCAATACTAGTTTAAATTAAAGGTTTTCTTCTGTTACTTCTTAAACTCAAATGATGTCTGTAGAGAGGACAGGGAATCAGCTGCCTGAGGTCTAATCTCATCTCTGTCATGTAATGTTGAAAAAGCTTTTCTGTAGGATAAAGGCAATATCTGCATCACAGAAGTATTATCTAGAGGTGAATGCCTACAGCTGGCACTCAGTTTCCCCATCTTTTGCACCCACATTGGAAAAAAAAGTATGTTATGATCTTTTGCTGCTTTACTATATAGTTTAAAGTTATTTCTAAAGCAGCAAATGTCATCTCATTCTGATGGGGTTGGTTGGTTGGTTTGTTTGTTTGTTTGTTTGTTTTTCCCCCCCTGGATCAGATCTACAATGATTAACTAAGATAATATCATTTATTTGATTTCCTTTATATTTTGATCTAGGAAATTCTGAACAGAGTTAAGGATATACTAGTCTTGATGAACTTACAGTGCATTTGACCAGTGATAGGTGTTTCTAAGTACATACACTGATGGCCTCTCCAGACTAACTGAAATGAGGCCATTGAACAGGAGGTATCAGGCCCTCTACTCTTGTACACTGAAGATCAAATGCACGATGGCTGCTAAATCAATGTGTATGTGCAGCCACCATTTCTGGGCAGACTTCTGCCTGACCAAAACCCTAGATAAATTTTACACTTCCTATCCAAACAAAATTTTGAGATGGAGGGGAAAAAAACATATTTGGGGAAAAATAGATTAAAGAAGTCTTACCTCTGAGATCCTTCCCAGTACCCCTGATATCATCACCATATTATATATGATGATTATATATGATGACAACAATTTATACCGGAAGCATTTCAGTTTAAACTATTTACAGTCTTATTTTGGTACTTAGAGTGGCATAAAACAGCATCTTAAAATATGGAGAGACAGCATGCCTCCATGCTGTATCAAACAAAACCGAATAGACAGGAAAATTCTGGGGGGATTTGGAGCCTTAAGACAACACAGAAGAGATGTGTTGTCATCAGCTGATGAAAGAATGCAGTTTCACTGTGTGGTGTAGCTTTAAATTCATAAATGTGTTCCACGTAGAGAAGAATGCAATGTATGTATAGTCCCTGAATTTGTCTTGATTTTCTGAATTAATCTATGTCATTAGCAGAGAGGCAGACATGCTCCTACAAAAGGGTGGTGATGTGGGACTGGGAAGAGTTGCTGCATAACTGTGACTGTGCGGTGTTTTAACATCAATGCCACAAACCCTGAGCCAGATGCATTCAAGGCCTCGCCTGTGGCTTGATGACACATACGCTTTTCACAACAATTGGTGGATTTGTGGTAACAATCAAAAGGCATTAAAAATGCTTGGAATGTGGTTCAGAAACCCGCCTTGGCATCCCGCTTTTCATGTCTTAGCATAAATGTCTCAACTGTTTTTATTGTTCTGCAACTGCTCGCTTATTTTGAAAGAAAGAGCTTAGCCTGCAGTATTTGCATTCAACAATACTTGAAACAAGACGTTAAAGTCTTTTTTGATTATGCCGGTGAAATATTTCATATGAATAATGCCAACAGCTGGGTCAGACCTTTTGGTTTTGAGTAAGAGATTATTCCAGGCTTGCTAACTGAGAGGTTCTTTTTTTAGAAAGAGAGTTCCTGATAAACTGCCAGATTGGAAATATGTTACAGAACAGGAATGTCATCTCGATTTATGTTGCAGTTGTACCACATTCTTTATGTATTTCTGATTTTTTTCCCCCTTATGACTGTATTTTAACAGTTTACATAAGGAATTGCCCCACAACTGATGAAAAGGCACAGAACTATTTTCAATAAAATCAAGAAAAGAACAATGTTAATATGAAACACATTTAGGAGCAAACTACTTCATTTTGGTGGGACAAGACAGAAACATACTAATAGAGTTTTGGGTAGGCAAAGTATTATTCAGTATGTTTAAAAGATAGTTGATTGATCAATTGATCTACAGATCAGTACATCAGTAGATCAATAGACAGAAGGATGGAAAAGTCCTTCTGTTACTGAGCACTTTGTCCAGTTTTAAAATTCAGTTATAACATTTTTTAGCATTGAAGGAGCCGCCAATAAGCTTTCCTTCCTCTGGGTTGCACTTTATTTGGCAATTAGTGATTAAGAAGATTATTGATTTAGTGATTTGGCAACTAGTGATTAAGTGATTATTTGCCCAGAGATGTGGTGGAGTCACCATCCCTAGAGGTGTTCAAAACACACGTAGACATGGCACTTCAGGACATGGTTAGTAGACATGGGGGTGTTGGGTTGACAGTTGGACTTGATGATCTTAGAGGTCTTTTCCAATCTTAGATTCTATGATTCTAAGAATAATTTTTTTAGATCTTAGTAAGAGAAAAATCAGTATAAGGATTGGTTACTCTACCAAGATGAAAGAAGAGCTTGCTTAACATCAGAGGGAAGAGAAGTTCGGTTAAGCAGCAAAACTTTATCAAAAACTTCAGTGGATAATTTCTTCTCTACCACAAAAAATCTTGGATAGTTTTCATGTCTGAATATTTGCTTTCTGATATACAGAGTGGGATCATCAGCTGTTATGAATTTATTAGCCAATGAAACTCATCTGCTTTTAAAACAGAGGACTAGTGTTGGGAGAACTGCCATCACTGTAGTTGATGACTCTGCATCACTGACATGTAGAGACAATCTGGTTGGCTTTTGGGTAATGGAGACAGTCAGCCCAGGGACAGCTGCAGAAGTTCCTGCCACCTAGTGCCAGCTCTGCCTCTGTCTCTCTTGCAGGGGAAAATCTTGCTGCTCATGTAACAGCTATTTAACTTGTAAAATCAAACCAAATGCCAGTTCAGGTTACTATACCAGGCTTCAAAATACAAAGTTCAGCTCAGGCCCTGTGTTAGTCCCTGCAGTAAATGCAGAAGCTTCTGATGGGAAGGTAAACAGCTGTGAGTGGGTTCAATGCAGATGTTCCAGGAATCCTGATGTTTCTTAGACACCACCACCCCCACCCCCCCCCAACACAGCCCCAAGTCTTCACTGCTTTAATTCCTTTAGTTGTTGTGAGCAGATGAGGCCAGAGTAAAGGAATTATATGACACCAATACATATGTTGCCCTTGGCTTCTGAGTAAAAACCTATGTCAGAGTTATTACTATTCAAATTGCTATTACTAATCTGAGAGTGTCTTTTGATATACTCACAGGACTTCTGCATGGACTGCATCTCTTCCAAAGTCTGTAAAGTGGTTGGAACACATCTCAACTTCTTCAGCAAACTCCAAAGACTAATTCCTCTGTAGTCTATTCAATATTTTTCTTTTATTCTTTAAAATCTAAGAACATTCCTACTTTTTTCTTCATTGCTTCATTCCTTTTACACAGGAACTGAGTCTGCCCAGTTTTTCACAGTAAACACTGTGTGTCAAACCATTTTGATTCAGTAACTCGTTCATATGCTTTGTTCTATGCCCGGATTTTTGTTCACTTTGGGAGGCAGTAGAACCAGTAGCTTTAAGATACCCTGTTTTCATATTTATATTTGTTTTCCTTTAGGTAGAAAATTTCTTTATAAAACTAAATCTTTTTGTCTGTTGACAGCCATGTCAGTGTCTGGGATTCTGTGCATAAGGTCATTTTTGACAAACTGTTAGACCTATTTCTGAGATTGCAGATGGTATTAACTGTGATTTCACCTAGAAAATTTATTTCAACTATCCCCTCAAATTTTAAAAGTTATTATGAACTCTTTCCACGATGAGTATGACCTTGAATAGTAACAATTGAGAAAAATAGCATCCAAGCCTGGTTTTGGGGTTTTTTTAATTGCATCAGAAATATGCATTATTCCATAAATAGATATTATCATGGTATCACTATGCCCATTGCTTCAGCACCCTTGTAGGAACAGAAAAGGAGAAAGTTCTGTCTACTTTCCTTCCTTCTGTGCTATCCCTATTTAGCAACTTCCCAAGGCATCAGCTTGACTCCAAGCACCTCTCAAGGAATTTATTGCACATAGTGGCAGGTAACACCATCTGTAAAAATAATAAATCAATGGAAACTACCATATGGACTAAATTTAATCTCTTCATAAGTTAAACTATTAATATGAAACCTACCAGGACATTAAGGACTGAAAGAGGTTGTAGACTGAAGATATAACAAGTATGAAGTGAAATATTGTGGTGTGTAAGCTGAAAATCAAATCAGGAACATTTTTAATGGTCTGAAATAGTTAGAAATGTGGGGAAAACAAATTACAAGAGAAGTATCTTTAAAATAGGGATTTATACATAGTTTTAATATAACTATGTTCATGCTAAAATCTCAAAGCATCATATGATGAACACCCATACAATTCCAATGTGAAGTACAAACAAATAGAAGGAAGGCAAAATTACACTGCCAGTAGTAAAACCTAACCAAAACATATCTTTTGGTTACTCTACCACATTATAATTTCTATGTCATGCTATTTTCTTAAAAGAAGACATGATGTGAGAACCTTCAGATTACCTACCTCAAGGACTTACCTTCACTTTTTGTGTGTGTGTCACAGATCATTTTTGTTGGTTGATTTGAGACTGTGATGCCTTACAGATGCCTCAGACTTGTTTTCTCATGGAATATTAAGAAGTAGGAGACAAAAAAATATCTCCTTTTCCTTCTGATCAGCTGACGGATACTGACAAATGCTTTTATTTCAAGGATAACAACCTACACTTTGTTGATGAAGAATTGGGATGTTTGTTCTTGGAAACGAGAACCTTTCTCGGAGGATATTTTAATTCTCTCATAATCAGTTCAAAGCTGACTCTTCCATTGCACAGAAGTGAACTTCATTTGAATGTCTTTTAGTCCTCTGGCATTTTGATTGTACTTTGTGTTGTATCTTCAGAGCACTAGCTTTAATGTATCACTGTGATTAGTACCAAACCAAGAGAACCACATAGCTAAACTGGCTACAAACTTGAGTAACCTTTCTGTGATGTAATTTCTGACACTGTGCTTTTCCAGGGAAATCACCAGTATTGGTGTCTGCTTAGTAACTGTGTTTTTGCCAGAGCTTTTCTGTTTTCCTGTTCTCAGGCAGCTTGGAATATTTTACCATAAATACTGTGGAAAACATTAGTTATCAATAATTTACCTTCCATATATGTGGTTCAACCCCTGCTTGATGCCTCATAATACCTTATTTTTTTAACAACATTGCAATAATTTTTATAGAAATAAATATCTCTCAGGATGACAAGATCGTCAAAGTTGTGTATTAACACAGTTTTTCTCTGACTCTAATTAAAACTCACCATTATTTCAGCAAAACAGTCCAAGAAGTTTGAGCCGGCCACTACAGCAGTTCATAGGAGTTGGAACAAGGTTGCCTCTTCTGAAAATCATATCCTTCATTTGTTTTTAACGTATAGGTCATATCTCTTGACATAATTTAAAGTGTTAATTTACATAAGTTTTCCTTGAAAATATAGAATTCCTCTGTGGAGGACTAAAGAACCCACGGGAATAGTTCTTATTAAAGCTTGAAGTAGCACTGTCTTGGCAATGGCTTTAAAGGGAATGACAGTTCAAAGTCTGCTGCACCAGCATAACGGAGTTAGATCCTCTTGGAATTTCTCTCCAAATGTGGAAAAAATAGAAAAAAATCAACATTCCAGCAAGCAGTGAAAAATTGCACTTTGACTTGATATTAGGCAGAGAAGTACAACAGTATGCTTGATATAAAATCCTTGTTAGTCTTAAACTGTGATTAATGGCAACCTGCATAATGGTTGATGTGGCTTCCTTTCCTGCCTCATCTTTGTTAAGTACAGACATGCTGTCTACTCCTACTGGAAATGACTCATTTAACAGGATCACTCTTGTTTACTGTCACTTGCCAATGATCTAGTTAGGTTTCAGCTAATTACTTACATTAATTTTATGTAGGTGTTCTGGAATCATAACATCATCACACAGTGATTGCAACTTGAAGTCTATTAAGCTGCTGGACTAAGTTCAGATATGGAGAGGTTTACCCCAACAGAAATTGCAAGCGTGCTCCTTGGTTCACTAGTGTACTGAATGCATTTAATTCTAAATGGATTTCATTTACCAGAAATGTTTTCCATTTCTAGGAGCAGCTGTCATGCCATCAGGTCATAATACTCTTCAAAGTTACAAATACGTTTACAAATTTTGAATATTTAAATAAGAAAAGAGATATGATATATTTACTGTTTAAAAGACTGAAAATTTTGCACAGAAAATTTAATCTGCCATTTCAATTGCTGGTGAAACCAGTGGGTCTTTCTTTGTGACAAGATTGCAGAATTGATCCTGAAGCATGTATTTCAATGCTAACTGTATAAAGGCTAACATCTTAGAAGATTTTTAAAAGAAACCTGCTAAACCATATCTCTTTTATAAGGAGATCTGTGAATGATTAATTAACTACTATGTTTGTCAATATAAAATCAAATGAATGTTTGTTCTAAACACTGTGAAATCCAAGAATACAAAATGCTGTTATATGTAGTATTCTGTAATGTATTTTCCACCCCCAGTATCTCCGTGAGAACTATCAAAACAAGAGTACTTACAGTAAAAGGATGTGAAAGATTAAGATTTATTCAAGTGTGTGGACACAGTGTGATGGCCACATATTACTGTATACTGACTCTTCTGTGAAAAATGTAGTGTCATACCCTTATGTAGTTCAAGCAAAAAGATGTTACAACTGGTTTGTCATGCTAACATGACAGGGCAACACCTTAAGCAACCTTGCATTATTGTCTTCCCTGACTCACAAGCATTCACTTACCATTTTGCAATGTCTGGTATGTGCTACTATCATTTGATTTACAATGAGGAGATGACGTTCACATGATTTCTGCAGTCCCTGTAACTCTTATTAAAATGATTCAAATGCCATAAAACCATCTAAAAGCCTCAGGTTTAGCCAGAGGGGAAATTGCAAAGTCAAAAAACAGGGGATGTCAGTGTTTGCAAATCTGAATATGGAGCTTAGGCTTCTGGGTCTTCAACTGAAAAGATTGGACTGAGATATGAATTAACCAACTAAATATCAACCAGAGCTATTCTGGGTCACTAACCAGCCTGGAGAGACTAGGAGACCACAGACAGCCTGTGTAAGCTTCCGTCCCCCTGGGCCAAGAGAGCTGTAAAATGTGCTTGAAGTACAGTACAAAACACTCACCTGAAATTTCTTTCTTTGGCAGGAAAACAGGTTTCAGTAGACTAACATGGCAATTGCTTGTTTAAAAAGCTGCACTATTTGGTGCTAACCTTTGATAATTTTTCCTCTGACTGTTAAAAGCTGGGCAATATCCATATTGTGGTGAAGAGTTCCTCCCCTGTTCTTGCTGACCAGATTGTTCTTTAAAAGTAGAAGTTCATATAGGATCAACTACTAGTTTCTCAGGCAGAAAATGGTATCTCATAGAAGAGAGGTTATAGCTGCTTAAAATGGCTTATCTGTGAATTACTCTGTCTGCACTGCAATGCAAATGGTGGTTTCTGAAGTGACTATTAGTGGTAGGTTCATGGAAGCACAGCTACTTCAGATCCAGCTTCCAACATGTGTCATATAAAAAAAAAAAAAATCTTATTTCTATTGTGGGTGTACCTTAGTCGTCATAGGTACATAAAATTAAGCTGAGGTTTAAGTATTTCTTGGCAGTATGCTGGGGTCCACAGAAAGTTTAAATGATAATTTGTATAGAGAACTGAGTGTAGTCAAATTCTATATTAAGTGGATAGGGCTTTGGTTTTCCTATTTTTATGGTGTTATTCTTTTCAGGGTTTGTCTTTTTCAGAATGTTGTGTAACGTATGAAAATTACAGATAATTCATAATGGTTCTTTGCTAGTTCTGCATAATGAATGTTGCTTTTAGGAGCTAATGGTAGAGGAATTAATTAATTCTTTACATAAACTTCAGGAAGTGATTTTGTTGACTGCTAGAATATGAAGAAATCAATGTTAAATTAAATGTCAAAACTATTAAGAAATCATAAAATGTATCATTTTGAGTTTGCAGCCTCCAGGAAAATAAACCCGGATTGTAATGCTATGATGGTATTGCTTGAATTGTACTAATAATTTCAGCTCTTCACATGTCTA